>NC_072408.2:103576818-104217272 GCF_028858775.2 Pan troglodytes | reverse complement strand
ACATCATTGTTGTTTTATTTTATAAAATTGCCACAGCCACCCCAACATTCAGCAACCACTGCCCTGATCAGTCAGCAGCCATCACTATTGAGGCAAGGCCCTCAACCAGCAACAAGATTATGACTCACCAAGGGCTCAGATGATTGTCAGCAATTTTTAGCAATAAAGTATTTTTAAATGAAAGTAGGTACATTTTTAGACATAATGCTATTGAACACTTATTAGAGTACAGTATAGTGTAAACATAACTTTTATATCCATTGAGACACAAAGAAAAATTTGTGAATCACTTTAATACAATATTCACTTTATTGCTGTGCTCTGGATTGAACCTGCAATATCTCTGAGGTATGCCTGCAGTTGCAACTGAGACCATAGGGCCTGCAAAGTCTAAAATATTTACCATCTATCCCTTTATAGGAAAAGTTTCTTGACCTCTGACCTTGATTATTAACCTGAAAATGACTGCAGCCCTTAGAACATTTGCTTTTTTCTGTGTTTACAATGTCGTTGTACCTTTATTTTCTTTACAGTCAGTATTCATTTGCATGCTATGGTGGTGAGAGGAGGAAGTTTAAACTTCTTTAGACAAGAAAAGTCACTGCCTACTTAGAATGGAAATGGAAGCCCTAAAAAAAGGATTTTCTTCTCATTTCTCTCACCACAATATGAAGAAACATAAATGCCATCTGTGCCTGATAGTCTGTTGACAATATGGCACCATACTCTATACTCTCCCCTATATCTCATAGGCTAAAGGCCTGGAAACTACATTTACAAGAAGTTGCTATCAACATGTTTCCAGATTATATTGCACCAATAAAAGGAATTCCCATGATATGTAGAAGGTAGAAGAGAAACAAGGTGATATTAGTGATCTTCCAGAAGAGGCAGACAACTGTATGAGCTTTAGCCTGTGAATGAAAAGTTTTGCAGTGGTCTCTGAAAATCACCTAATTTGGTGTTCCAGGCAGTCATGACATCCTGTGAACTTCAGAGGGAACTTGAGAGCTAGCAGAGCTTTTTTCTGACCTTTCAGAATGTATCTGGTTCATCAATGGTTTTATATGCCTCCAGTCCTCTATTGTAAAGCCCTTCCTGCTAGAAATACCTAGAATGGTTTTTTTTTTTTTTCCTGTCTGAGCCTCGCTTAATATAAGGTGATATTCTCTGGGTGACACAATTAAATATTCCCTTTAGTCCCAGAAGCAATGGATAACTGTGCTGTGGTTTCTTAATATCCCTGCATGGTAAGTCAGTATACCAATGTTCAAACTCATTCGGTGATTAATTCTAGTGATATACAAATCAATCCTTTCTGGTAAGTATGTAATTAATAAATGCCCATTGTTGCCATTGTTATAGTTTTTCAGGCAGTAGATGTGGTTTGTACAAGGACGCAAAGTTGGTACTGAATGTTTGCAAGGAACAGAGGGTGGATCAGGGTCACTGAGGCATGAGTCCTGGGAGGACTGCAGAGGATGATGATAGTGGAGAACTTTTTATGCTACACCAAGGTATTTAGAATTAATATGACTGCCTGTTTCCTCAGCCTCCTGGAAAGACACAAGAAAAGTAAATTAATGTACAAGCCAATTGGCATTTGTCATATTTTCAGGAAAGTTCGAAGTGACATCAAACTAGAGATCATGGGAACGGTGAGCTGCGTGCAGAGCCTTTGCATCAGCAGTGACAAAAGCAAAAGCTCTTCACTGATTTCTGGAAATGGAGTCTAGTGCAGCTGCAGCCACAGCTGGCTGAATGACCTTGGCTGAGTCATCCCTAACAAGGCCTTTGTCCTTTTCTCCACAAAATGAACTGGACAACATCAAAGGGTTTTTGTTTGGTTTGGTTTGGTTTGGTTTGGTTTGGTTTGGTTTGAGGCTGTAATTCTATTATCTATGGCTTAGAAGGAATTGACTCAATGGAGAGCCTCAGGAGCTAAGGGCCAATTAAAGCAACAGAAGCAGAAATTTCATCCAAAGCACAAAGTTCTTTCTACCCCTTGATACATTATCACAGAATCAGACCTGCTCAATAGACACCAGCAAAAGGCCAGGGAACCCATCCTCCTCTTTCCCTTTTATCCTGCCATTAGGTCTACCACTAATCTCTTTCTCTTCTGTTCCTTTTCCCCTTTCTCTTTCCCACTCTTTCTCTTTCTCTTTCCTACCATCCTTCCTTCCTTCATATACCCAGGAAGACCTGGCTACAGGTGGAGGGGGAGAAAGCTAAGCATACAGAGGAATTATTGAAAAGAAAACAGCCTTCATCGTTTTATGAGCCTCTGGTTTTCTTTCTGCCAGGTGTACACAGACACAACTGTCACTGTCAATTCTGCTTTTCTGTAGAGAAGAGGAAGAGAGGGACAAGAAGAAGGATGGTAAGGATGCTGACATGCTCTGTTAGGAAAATTTTAAAATTCATCTGGAACAGAATCTGTTGGAATAGGGACATCCTCTATAAAGGAATCACATTCTCAGATACTTTCCAAACTGTGACTTTTATAAAAAATCAAGCCATGTAAGAGGTTTTCCCATTTTATAGCCATTTACAATTGATTTATACTAAGCATTTTCTCTTTTTTGGAGTGAGGTGTCAAATAAAAAACATGATGTATTTGAGACTTCAAGCAGCCATGGAATTACCAGCAGAGATTTAACACTTGATTCCAAATCCTTCCTTCACAAAGGCAAACTAAGCTTTGGAGTTTTAAGTCAGCCAAGTCCTTTTAATTAAGAGGAAAAAAAATTCTATGCTTTATCCATTCCCAATCCTGCATTTCTCTGTACAATTTATTCATTTATTTACAAACATTATTAGTGACCGTGTGTTCTGTTCTGCTTGGGAGGGCTGCATGGATGTCATCTGTTTACTGTCTCTCTAGAATTCACTGTTTTGATAAAATAGGATATTCTGCATTTATGAGCATCAAAAGGGACTTCAGCAAGGACTTAAAATTAGACTTGCCAGCTGTGTGCTCCGGGCAATAGGAACTCATAGGCCTGTCTCACTGTCCCCTGACTCTGACTGTCCTTGCCTAAGCCAGACAAATAATTTCAATATCTCAATCTCTTGCTTTTTAAACAGTTGGAAAGCAGCCCTTGTGGTCATCCAGATCAGCCAAGGTTTCTAAGTGGAATCCACAGTTAAGGCAAGAAAGGAAGAAAATTTGCAATTAAGAACATGCTAACGGACTATTTCTGAAGGGAATACTAGGTTGTAGATCAGAAAAATGTACCACATCATCACCCTGACTACCATTTCCACTACTATGTGCCAGACACTAGGCCAGCCAGGGATTTCATACATGTTAATTCATTCTATCTAAATCTCAGAACCAGGTACATATACCCATTTTACAGTTGAGGAAAATTGGCTTCATAGAAATGAATGACTTTGCCCAAGGTCATATAGCTTCTAAGAAGCTGAGTCAGAATTAGAAGCTAGATGTGAGACCAAAACTTGCCTATACTAAGGCTTTGTGCAAATTAGACAAATGTGGCCGAGTGTACGTGGCTTGGCGCATAGACTATGTCTATGTACTAATTTAAACAAAGTGTCCCTTTCCTGCAAGTAGATGTTGCCCTAGTCCAAAGTGCATGGCTGGGTACATGGCACACTGACTATTGTGCAGTGCCCACCCACTCCTTAGCAGAGTGCCTTTGTGAAGATTACAGCCTGAACAATTCTTCATGGCAGGCCGGATGTGTCTAACCTCAGTGCGATGATTAATGCTATGTGTCAACTTAGCTGGGCCGCTATCTTAGTTAGCCTGGGCCACCATAAGAAAATACCACACACTGAGTGGCTTAAACAACAGAAATTTATTTCTTACAGTTCTACAGGTTGGGAAGTCCAAGATCAGAGTCCTCCTATGCTTCCCTCTGGTGAGGGCTCTCATCCTGGCTTGCAGACAGCTGCCTTCTCATTGTGTCCTCATACAGTGAGGTGAGGAAGGACAGATTTGTCACTTCAATCTTCTTATATAGACACTAATTCCATCATGGGGCCTTATCTCATGACCGTATCTAAACCTGATTATTTCCCAAAGGACCTACCTCCAAATACCATTAGCTTGGGGGTTAGAATTTTAACATACGAATTTTGAGGGGGACACATACATTCAGTCCATAACAGCCTCAGTGCCCAGATATTCTATCAAACACTCTTCTGGATGTTTATGGGGTTTTTTTTTGGGGGGGGGGAGGTATGTGTCAAACATATAAATCAGTGGACTTTCAGTAAAGCAGATTATCCTGCATAATGGGGGAGGTGGTTAGTTGGGGGGCTCAGTCATCCAGTGAGTTGAAAGCCTGAATAGAATAAAGACTGATCTCCCCCCAGCAAGAAGGAATTCTGCCAGTAGGTGGCCTTTGGACTCAACCTGCAACTCTTTACTGAATCTCAAGCCTGCCCATCTACCCCAGAGTTTGGACTTACCAAGCCTCCTCAATCACATAAACCAATAAAAACAAAACAACACAAAACAAAAAAAACTCTCTCTCTCGCTCTCTCTCTCTTTCTCTATACACACACACACCACACACACACACACACAACACCCATCCTGTTGCTTCTGTTTCTCTGGAGAACCCTGACTAATACATCTAGAATCTAGGTTCTTCTTATAACTTCAAAGTATTTCTTGACAGCCACATGAGAAGATGACCAGAGTGCAAATAAGAAAAATTTTTAGCTGGTTGAAACCTTTTACTGAAAGAGGACCAATTAGTAAAATGAAGTCAATGCAAAAGGAAGTCTTCATGACATGCTTCAGGGCTCCATACTTGGTTCTGTCCTATTCAACACATCTGTCAGTGGCTTATAATGTAGGATCATGCAAATCCAATTTGGGGATGAAATGAAGCCAGGAGAGATAGCTAAAATGACAGAGGACAGGATCAAGATTTTGACAGGTTAGGTTACTGTGATAAAACTAATAAGAAGGATAATGGTAAAACCCTACATTTTAGATTTTAAAAAAATCAATAGGTATAGCACAGTAATAGGTATATTTTAGAGGGTGTAGCTGAATTTTGTTTTTCTCAAGTTCAAAATGAGTTAAGAATGTCACATAGCTCCTTTAAAATGTTCACAGTATTGAAAACAAAAGATGAAAATATTATTGCATCCCAGGTGTCAGTCCTTCTGTAATGTCCATAGGTCTAAAAAACATCAGAAATATCACTATCAATTCTAAGAGGGACATGGTACAATAAAGCACTGAAGGTAATATGGTTTGGCTGTGTCCCCACCCAAATCTCATCTTGAATTGTAGCTCCTATAATTCCCACATGTCATGGGAGGAACTCGGTGGGAGGTAATTGAATCAGGGGGGTGGGTCTATCCCACGCTGTTCTGGTTATAGTGAGTAAGTCTCACCAGATCTGAGGTTTTATAAATCGAAATTCCCCTGCACAAGCTCTCTCTTTGCCTACCACCGTGTAAGATATCCCATTCCCTTTGCTCTTCCTTCATCTTTCACCATGATTGTGAAGCCTCCCAAGCCATGTGGAACTGTGAGTCAATTAAACCTTTTTCCTTTATAAATTACCCAGTCTGGGGTATGTCTTTATTAGCAGCATGAGAACAGACTAAGACAGAAGAGAAGACACTAGATATGTTTAGAAATTATTTTAAATGAACAGCAATGTGAGGAACTGAGGATTGAGATAACAGAGGAGAAAATATCTGAAGGAAGATGAAGAGGAAACTTAAACTTCAAGTACTAAAAGAAAGAAGAACCAATCTTTTTTTGTGCACTTCCAAAGAGTAGAACTAAAACACCAGTATAGAAATTTCAGGTCCAGATAAGGAAAGGCTTTCTAAACATTGGATGTAGCTGACAAGAAACCTGGGTTACTCTGTAAAAAAGGGGAGGTTCTCCTGACTGAAAATATCCAAGTCAAGCTATACGATCTCCTTATCCTGTGCCTTTCTAAAATGGACAGACCATGTCAATAGCATCCCCCTATTCCCTCTGTTTTATAAAACTAACAAAAGGGATAGGAAGTGAATTTGGCATGACCTGTTCTTGGTGAGCCCTTACTGATCTCAGGAATCACCTACTTCTTTTCTAAGTGATTGCAATTTGGTTAAGAATTTTCCTAGGGCATTGAGGACAATTTTACCAATTATTATTTTGTAATTAAATATTTGTATTTTTTAAGTATTACTTCCCAATCGTCAAAAGCATGAATAAGTACCACTATTATTTTCACTATCATTTTTATTACTATGCTAGTCATTTTGATGGTTTAAAAACTTAATCTCATTTAAACCTTGCCACAACTATCTGACACTCAGAGACCTTGGGTTGTCTCTAATTACCAGGATGCTGGTTTGCAAAAAAGCAAAGCTAAGAGTTAAACCCAAATCCATCTGATTTCAAAGTTCCTCCTCTGAACTGCTATATTCTGCCTAACCCCACAAATGCCAAATTTATCCTTATTCTCCACTGTGCTTTCTTAACATTGTTACCTACGGGGCCTTTCTGCCTTTGCTCTGTGCACCCTATAAAATCCAGCTCCGAAATAAAGTCTGCTCACCTTAATTAGCTCAACCTACAATGACCTTTTCTTTCTGTATTAGATATTTTTAGTTTCTGTTACAAGCAACGGAAACTTGAATTGAGCTAGTTTATGCAAAAAGAGAATGTATTAGAACAGAAGAACAAATAGCAGAAAAGAAAGGGGTAAATCCACTCTTGGAATACAAAAGGAACCAGAGACCAGAGCCCACAAACTTGCCCTCATCTTTACCTCTGTGTATCTCAGCTTCCTTCTCTCAGTCTGGCCTTCCCCACAAGGCTGGCTGCCCCAGGCAGTTTGTATCCTTAGTTTCAACCCCAGAGCACAAGGTTTTGTTCTGTTTTTAAAGTAACTATATTGAGATATAGAGCGCTTAAAATGCACCCAGTATAAGTATACATTTCAGTCAGCATTGACAAATTTATACATCCATGCATAACCACTACTGCAACCTTCTTTTTTTTTTTTTTGCAACCTTAATATAGAATGTTTCCATCACACCAGCTCAAGTTTCAAAAAAAAAAAAAAAAAAACACACAGGAAAGACTGGACAGCTTTGGGCTGATACTTTCTCTATGAACTAATCACGAGGAGGTTGGGAACCACAGTGGATGGCCCCCACTAAAATCAAGTGGTTGGATTGAAGGAAAGGAAAAGGAGTGCAGTCTGTAGCTCAGCCATGGCCTCTGGGGAAATCACTATGAATCTGGAGGGTTTTGGGGGGACACCACATGAGTCTTGGTCCAATCAGGAGACCAAAGTTATACAGTAATTTTAACAGGAAAATGTTAACAAAAAGAAGTATTAACTGTAGCAGGGGATTGTAGTAAGAAGCGATTGGCTAATAAGAAGTAGAGAACTCAAGGCCAGGTGCAGTGGCTCATGCCTACGATCCCTGCATTTTGGGAGGCTGAGGTGGGTGGATCACCTGAGGTCAGGAGTTCAAGACCAGCCTGACCAACATGGTGAAACCCTGTCTCTATTAAATACAAAAAATTAGTCGGGCATGCATGCCTGTAATCCCAGCTACTTGGGAGGCTGAGGCAGTAGAATCACTTGAACCTGGGAGGTGGAGGTTGCAGTGAACTGAGATTGCATCATTGCACTCCAGACTGGGCAATGGAGTAGGACTTGAAAGAAAGAAAGAGAGAGAGAGAGAGAGAAAGAAAGAAAGGAGAGAAAGAGAGAGAGAGAGAAAAAGAAAGAGAGAGAAAGGGAAAGGGAAAGGCAAAGGGAAGGAAAGGGAAGGGAAGGAAAGGAAAGGAAAGGAGGAAGGAAGGAAAGAAGGAAGGAAGGAAGGAAAAGAAGGAAAGAAAGAAAGAGAAAGAAAGAAAGAAAGAAAAAAGAAAAGAAAGGAAGGAAGGAAGGAAAGAAGGAAGGAAAAGAAAGAGAGAGAGAGAAAGAAAGAACTCTAAAGAATGTCAAAGTAGCTATAGACTTTTCAGAGTGTGACTATTAATGGGGTGAGGTTACTTAATTACTTATCACACATGCAGATGTGCAAGGAAAATATAGCCCCATTACTTATTTATTTAATTTTATTTTTTTCAATACATCATCCCTTCCTCTGAGCTCCCTCTTGCTAGGTGGAAACTTTAATCAGACAGGTAAAGCTAATCTAATAAAATGATTTAAGCAGTCCCTTTCACTAAACACTGGGTTTTGGTATATCAGCTTTTCAACATTGTCATGCTCCTTTCAAGGGGTGACTGGATATGGAGAACTGAGAGAGGGAGTATCTTACATGAACTGTCCTGGATACACACTGTGTCCCCAGGATGGATCCTTCTTGATCTGTTGCAGAGTGGCTGGACAAGGTTGCACTCTGCTCCCTGGACCATCGGCAGCATTTGACATGATTGATGACCCTCTCGTCCTTTGAGAAATTCCCTCATGTGGCATCTAGCCATCCTTTGCAGTTCTCCTCACTTGCCTACCCTCCTCAGTCTCTTTGCCCGGTTGCTGCTAATCTCACATGCTCCCTAGCTGATCTTACCAGCTTCTACATGCAATCACTCTCAAACTTATATCTACAGACCAGACCCCTCCTTTGAATTCCAGACACATTTGTTCAATATCCTACTAGACAATTTTAATTAGATGACTAAGTGTCATCTCAGACTCAACATGTCCAATCCTAAATTATTGATTGTCCCCCCAAATTCCTATATCCTTGCCATAGCATTTATCTTTCATTCCGGGAGCCCAGGCCATAAACCTTGACATCATTCTCAATCCCTTTCTTTCTCTCTGATCCCACCTCTACTGGTAAGTAAATCCTATTGGCTCTGCCTTCAAATGTATTGAGAACCTGACTAATTCCTATCTGCTCTTCCACCTGGTCCAAACCCCCGTTCTTCCTTATCTGGATTAACCAAAGGCTCATACTTGGCCTTCCTGCCTTGACTCTTGCCCTTCAGTCTATTTACAATTTTTTAAAATTGCAAATAATGTTATTTCTGATGTTCATGCCTCTGCTCAAATGCTCCAATGGCGTTCAATCTTACTCAAAGTAAAAGTCTTTAAGTCCTTTTCATCTCTGGTCCCCTACAACCTCTCTGATCTCATATTACTTTCTTTATGTTGATTCAGGTCAAACTGATCTCCTAACTCTTCCACAAAGATGGCAAGCAAAATTCTGTCCCAGGGACTTTGTACTTGCTGCTTTAGCCCTAAAGTAAGATAGCTCCTTAACATAGCTATAAGAAAAACTCCTTTATATTTTTCAGGTCTTTGCTTAAGTATCACCTCATGTGTGAGTTCTTCCCAGACCACTCTGCATATAATACTAATTCTCCTATTCTGATACTCCCTTTTACCTTTCCTTGCTTTATTTTTTCTATAGTATCTATCATCATCTG
Organism: Pan troglodytes; assembly: GCF_028858775.2. Lineage (NCBI taxonomy): Eukaryota > Metazoa > Chordata > Mammalia > Primates > Hominidae > Pan > Pan troglodytes. The sequence goes on along the minus strand of NC_072408.2, from coordinate 104,207,878 downwards.
ACATATTTCCTATTTACTTATTTATTTGTTTGTCATCTCCTCTCTCCCTCATCAGGACTTTTTGTGGGTTTTTTTTTCTTTTTCTTTTCTTTTCTTTTCTTTCTTTCTTTTTTTTTTTTTTTTTTTTTTTTGAGACAGAGTTTTGCTCTTGTCACCCAGGCTGGAGTGCAGTGGCCCGATCTCGGCTCACTGCAACCTCTGCCTCCCAGGTTTAAGCGATTCTCCTCCCTCAGCCTCCTGAGTAGCTGGGATTACAGGTGTGCACCACCAAGCCTGGCTAATTTTTGTATGTTTGGTAGAGACGGGGTTTCACCGTGTTGGCCAGGCTGGTCTCGAACTCCTGACTTCAGGTGATCTGCCCACCTCGGCCTCCCAAAGTGCTGGGATTACAGGTGTGAGCCACCATGCCCAGGCAAGACTTTTTGAATATCTATTTTGTTGACTACTGTATCCTCAGAACCTAGAGCACTGTTTAGCACATAGTAGCTGCTCAAGAAATAGTTATTGAATGAATGAGTGAATGGACAAGTGACCCCTGAGAACTGCTTGATCCTTAGCTCTTGAACATCATGCTAACACCCACTGCTGGGGCCTTTTGTTCTAAGCCTTAGCCTTTTGCTCCCAGTTTCCTTGCCACTCATGATGGCGTCTTCAGCCTGACCCCAGATCTCTGTCATTCACAGGCAACTTCAGCACCTCCATGTCTCCATCCTGGGGCACTGAAAAATTCTGTATAATAAGAACATCACACTCAAAGCATGATGCTCCAGGAGCACTGCTTTAGAGCACTCTATCTACCCATTTCCTGGGGCTAGTGAACACCCAAAACTTACATCATGCCGAAACCGCTGTGCAAGTCTCTTGTCCTAATGACCCGCAGCCTTCCCCCCAGTAGCAGAGGAAAGCATGCTCTTAGAATGAGTGCTCTGTAGCACCCCATACCTAACTGAGCATTTAAAAAAGATGTTCTCTTATGACAATTTTAAACATGTATCAAAGTTGGAAGAATTTTACATTGAATATCTACATACCTACCGGTCAGTTACTGCCATCGACATTTAAGAATACTTTCTTTTTATCATATAATCTATCCTTCTATTCAACTCATTGTCTATCCATCAATCTCTTATTTTGATGTATTTCAAAAAGTAAATTGCAGATACCTGTATACCACTCCCTAAATGCTTCAGCATACTTTTCATTAACTAGCTATATTTGTTTACATTTTTATGTAAGAAATTATATGCAATTAAATATTCAAATCTAAAGCATACATTTATGGATGCTGACAAATGCTCATATGTACATACCTTTATGTTACCCAAATTTCTATCAATCAAGATACCAGAACATTATGACCACCCCAGGAGGTTCCCTCATGTCCCCTCCTACTCAATCCCCAGCTCCGGCTCCCCAGAGGCAACAAATGTTTTCATTTTTATCCAACCTAGATTAGTTGTGCCTTCTCTAGAACTTCATTTGAAATAATACTCTATGTGTTCTTTTTTTTTGAGATGGAGTTTCACTCTTGTTGCCCAGGCTGGAGTGCAATGGCGCGATCTCGGCTCACTGCAACCTCCGCCTCCCGGGTTCAAGAGATTCTCCTGCCTCAGCCTCCCAAGTAGTTGGGATTACAGGCACGTGTCACCATGCCCAGCTAATTTTTGTATTTTTAGTAGAGACGGGGTTTCTCCATGTTAGTCAGGATGGTCTCGAACTCCCGACCTCAGGTGATCCACCCGCCTTGGCCTCCCAAAGTGCTGGGATTACAATTACAGGCGTGAGCCACCGTGCCTGGCACTATGTGTTCTTTTTCATAAGCTTTCTTTCACATAATGAAGAATAAATCAGACTAATCATGAGTATGCCAAACTATTTAGGGGGAAGTATACGTGAATCTGTAATTTACTTTGAAATACATCAAAAATAAGATGAGAGGATGGAGGGGGGATGGGCAGATGTGTGTGAGATTTCTCCATGTTGTTGCATGTATCAAGAATCTATCCCCTTTTATTACTAAAGAGTGTTTAAGTGTATGAACATCCCACCTTTTGTTAATATTCCTACTGATGGCCACCTGGGCTATTTCTCGTTTAGGCTGATTATGAAAAAGCTCCTCCAAACGTTCCTAGACAAACCTTTTTGTGGACATGTCTTCATTTCTCTCTGGGTGAATTCCTGGGTCATAGAATATTCATATTTGTAGTTTCATTAAAAAAAACCAAAACAAATGCCAGACTTTTGTCCAGGAGTTTTTGCCATGACACACTCGACAATATTGTATGAGAGTTCCAATTATTCATATTGACCAAGCAGATTGATGGCCCAAACCTGTCCCCTGGTTTTTGCCCTGGGAAAAAGGAGAAAAGAAATGATCACCTCCCTTTACCTCCATTTCCCCTCTTCCTCCCTTGCCTTTCTATGTATCTGATTTGCCCACTTGTTCACCAGGAGGAATGAAGGCAGTCTCCAGCTTCTCTGTTTTCTCTCTTTTAAAAAAAATTATTTTTAATTTGTGTGGGTACATAGTAGGTGTATATGTTTATAGGGTACCTCAGTTATTTTGGTACATGCATGCAAGGCTTAATAATCACATCATGGAAAATTGGGTATCTAACCATCCCCTCAAGCATTTATCCTTTATGTTACAAACAATCCAATTATACTCTTCTAGTTATTTTTAAATGTACAATTATTATTGACTATAGTCCTCCTAGTGTGCTATCAAATACTGGTCATATTCATTCTTTCTAACTATTTTTTTGGTACCCATTAACCATCCCCACCTCCCCACCATCGCTTCCGCCTTACTACCCTTCTGAGCCTCTGGTAACCATCCTTCTATTTTCTATCTGCATGACTTCAATTGTTTCAATTTTTAGATCCCAGAAATAAATGAGAACATGTGATGTTTGTCTTTCTGTGTCAAGGCCTAAATTTATAATCACTCATGTAATTTTAAAAATCCAAGAGTACTTCTTGGCTTTGGCTATAGTTTGAGGCAGGGGATGAAATGATGTCACAAGAACCATGTTTTTTTCCCTGGGTTTAAGAGCACTGCTTCTTCTGGGTTGGTTCCATTCTCAGACAGGCTTTCTCCCATCATGGCAAGGAGGTTGCACTCATTAGCCTCACAACCCTAGATCCAACCACAAGAGATTCTTTTTTTTTTTTTTTTAACAGTTTTCATAAAAGACCTGAGATTCACTAAGAATCACTAAGAGGATGTGCATTTCACCTTCTCCTCCTGTGTCTTGCTAGAATGTGGATATGATGGCTGATGTTTAGGCAGCAATTTTAAGGTAAAAGCCACTTGTAGAGCACAGCAGAGCAACCACATAGACAGAGCCTAGCAATACAGACAGAGCTGCCCTATTAGTCCTGGAGGGATCAACTTTATACTTCTTTTTATATGAAAGAGAAAAAATTTTCATCCTGTTTAAACCACTGTTATTTTTGTTTTTTCTGTAACTCACAGCCTAATCGAATCCTTTTTAAAAAATTATTTCCATAGATTATTGGGGGAACAGGTAGTGTTTGGTTACATGAGTAAGTTCTTTAGCGGTGATTTGTGAGACCTTGCTGCACCCATCACCCGAGCAGTATACACTGCACCCCATTTGTGGTCATTTATCCCTCACCCCTTTTCCATCCTTTCCCCCTGAGTCCCCAGAATCCATTGTGTCATTCTTATTGTTTTCTCTATATCATGTCTGTAGGAGTCTGGTCCAATCAGGAGATGGAAACCACACAGTAGGTTAAACAGGAAATCAAATGTAAGAATTAGTATCTATGATTAAATAACTATAAAAGAAAACTCTGTATGATACCCTAGTGCTGAGGGAGACTACCCAAAGAACGACAAACTTGGAAGGGGTTCAGACTTCACTGGAGAACGTGTGCTTCTGTGCTTGCCTGGCAGAGAAGCTTGCTGGCTTAGCCAGGCCACAGCTGGTCTAGAGTTGCTGGGCAAACACCAGGCAATGCTGTGGAAAGCGGAGCAGACTATCAGCAACCAGAAACATGGGTGCGCAGTGGGAGTCCGGGTGCTGGAGGGACAGGGGCAGAGGCTTTCAGAGTGTATTGGCTGCACAGGGTGGTGAGAGGAGTGGTTGCTTGCAGAAGGAATAACAGCTCAGTCTGTGACTCTCTAGGCCCCCTATGCAGTTTTTTGTGGATTGTGTTGTTTCTGGTTTCCATATAAAGAGGGATGAGGAAAAATTATTACCAGGTCAAGAAGGCAGAGTCACAGAGTGAGTGTGTTCTAGACCTGTGGTTAGTACAGGATCTATGGAGTGTCCTTATACACACACTGCTGACCTCCAGGCCCGGTAGAAATTGCAGGAATCCTCTGTCCCATGCAGTGTCCCTCCAGTGCCCTCTGCTGAGAAAGCTTACTATCCTGCTCACTTTCAGAAGAAATGCTTAAAGGAATTTCACTGGTTATCACAGAACATATATACAGAAGAGTGCATTTACAGGCGAGAGGCAACAAGTTGATAGCTGACACAATGTCCTTCTTTATTCCAGGCCTAGGCTCAGCCTTAATGATCAACGGGGCATGCTGAAGAGAAAGATTGTTTCCCAATCTTCCCAATTATGCCAGATTGTTTGCAAAAACAGCCACAAAAATTCTTTTCCTCTCTCCATTCATGTCCCTTTGTAATGTGACTTTGCAATGCTTGCCATCAAGAGGGACAATGTCTTTCTCCATTCCTTGAATCTGTGTTGGCCATGTGCCTTACTTTGGCCAAGAGGACATTGGCAAATATGATATAAGCAGAGACTTGGAAAGTGCTTGCTTATTGGAGTTTGCTCTCTCTTGCTACCCAGAACCTTCCTGCCACCATGTGAAGCAGCCTGGATTAGCCTTCTGGAGGATGACAGAGCATGCAGACATAGGGTCCACTACTTTCAGAATTCCCAGTGAGACCATCCTAGACCATCCAGCCCCAGCCAAACCAGGGCAGACCAAAAGAACCTCCCAGCCAATCCATGGAATAGAGAGAAATAATAAGTGTTTGTTATTTTAGGTCACCACGCTTGGGTTTTGTGATAGAACAAAAGTCACTCACACACACACACACACACACACACACACACACAATAGAGTTATTTCAAAAAAGGTGTACTAATATAGTAATATTATATTATACTAATATAAACAATTCAATTAGCAGGAAACAAAGCTTTGTTTGCCCTGAGGAACAGATATGTTTGTTCCTTGTAGATCATTTGTCTTAAAGAACTAATCTTGCTTCCCTTTTTCATTGGGACAGCAAGACAGGTAGGGCCAATTTGTGGCTTATCTTTGGCCACTGTGTACTCTTCTTTATGTTCAAACTCTTCCCCAAGTTTTAAGTTTCTATTTCTATGGTTCCCTGTTTCTGAAAAAATTACTCATTTGTAATTTGCCTATTTTGGTTTATTATTCATATAAGCTGTCTCAAGTGATTTTTTTGGAATGAGGTTAGAGATAAGCATATGAAACAAGTGTCACTATTTATGAATATAATGCTCAAACCATAAAATGCATAGCATTTGCTTTTGTAATAAAGCTACTATGCTCCATTGTATGAAGCTGGCTCTTTGCAAAAGATCAAAATAAAATTTGTGAGCTCTGTATTAGACAATAATTATCTTAAACTAAAAAGCAAACAAAAAATTTCCATCTTTATAAAACTTCAAATTTTTATACAATTGAGAAAAATGTCTCTTTTTATGTAATTAGCATAAATTAGCTTATTAATTCAAAACAAAACAAAAGGTAGTTTTATTGTCTTTAGGCACAAAGTAAGACAACCCTGTAGTTTCCAAATATTGCCAGTGTTCCTCATAACTGCGAATTTAAACTTTAAAGAACTTATTTGCTTCTGTTTTTCTTTTAAATAGATAATTTTTAACTAGACCTTTGGATAATGTTAGACCATTTTGCTGTGTTGATCCATTCCTCCACCAATCAAGTGTCTCTTGAAAGAACTATGATAAAGTTAATAGACCAAAACAAGTTACAGATCCTGAATTAACCAGAAATGATGTTTTTAAAATGACAAGATTGCCCTTTTTTGGAGACAGAGTCTCACTCTGTCACGCAGGCTGGATTGCAGTGGCACAGTCTCTGCTCACTGCAACCTCCGCCTCCCGGATTTAAGTGATTCTCCTGCCTCAGCCTTCTCAGTAGCTCAGATTACAGGCGCACACTACCATGCCCAGCTAATTTTTGTATTTTTAGTAGAGACAGGGTTTCACCGTGTTGGCCAGGCTGGTCTTGAACTCCTGACTTCAAGCAGTCATTCCACCTTGGCCTCCCAAAGTGCTGGGATTACAGACGGGAGCCACCGTGCCTGGCCAAGATTGCCCTTTTATGACAACAAATGTGGATCTACTATTTGAAAGTGGGCCAGAATCCCAGAGAGGGAGGGGGAGGCCACTCAACTGTGAAATAGGTTGTCAAAAACATATGTCTAAAATATGATTCAACCTTTTTTTTAAAATCCCAGTTGTGTTGAAAAATCTAGGATGTTCATTAACTTAACAGAAAAAAATTAACTGAGCTACCATTCCCTGCAGAGGATGTTGGAATTCCACAAATAAATAAAAAAATGTTTTCTGCAGTGACAAATCTCCCTGTAATTGGAATACTTCAAAATATTAAACATATAATCCAAGAGTAATTGGAAAGCTGTGCACGTTTCCATAATTAGTCCATCACTTTTATTTACTTCATGTATAATACATGACAGCCCATATCATAAAATGAATTAACAGCTAAATGTCAAATCTCCCCTCTTATTTAGGCCATCTGCTTAGGTGTTCAGACTGACACCCACTGCCATGGGAAATTATAGAGACCCGGGAAATCTGACTATCAGAGGAGAGCTATTGCCAAATGGATCAAACATCAGAACTTGTTCTTGCTGGCTTCTTCCTCCACTACCACCACACCACGACCACCAAAACCAGCAAATTCCAGTCTCAAAGTTGCAAGTCTTGACCACATTTCAGGGCACAGGAAACGAAATCAAATATTTTCCTACAATAATTTGATCCTCAAATTACCTTCAATTATGTCATTGAAAAGAGAATGCCTGGGGGTTCAGAGCCCATCCCTGCCTGAGTTCCATCCATGGACTCTTTGGGAAGGAGAATTCTGGAGAATCCTGACCAAGCTCCTTTTCTTCATTATAACCAGATTTTCTAGTATTCTCCCCTTTCTAAAATCAGTTCTGGAGACTCTGATTGGCATCCCCAAGATCCAGGGAAGTTGTGCAATCTCTATTAGCTCTAGGGAAGCTAGGACAAGAGCAAATTTCAAGGCCAGTACTTTTGGGTTCTGCGCTTCCTGCCCTCCCTCTCCATTCTAAGGTCCCTAGTGGTAAAACTCATGAAAGCCAAGCCATGGGATTTTTACCCCCTCTATTTTCCCATCTTCCCAAGCAAGGGTGAAATTTTCATTTTACCAATTAGAAACACTCTTAGATTTCAAAAGCAAATTATAATCCAACCATATTTGCCCTCTCAAGGGGTAGAGCCTCCTTCTCCCTCATAAACTTGGAGACTTCTCTGAAATATTTTCAAACTTCTCATCAGGTTCATCTCAATAAGTGCCATCATTCCAAAAGGAAAGAAGAAAGGGGCTCAAGTGCCAGTAATGTTGCTCCCTGTGCAGAGGAGAAAGGAAAGCCAGCTGGTTGGTTTCCCTCCCATAATACCATCTTTGTGAGCAAGCTGATCAGAACCCATAAGGGGGCCTGTGATACGACTAACTTCATCAGACTAGGCTTGAATTTCAACTCTGATATAAATGCCTTTTGTGATTTGGGACAAATTACATAACCATCTCTTCCTCCTCCAAAGAATAATAAAAAGTAATTTATTGTACTTGTAACACAACTTTCATCGCCATAGCTCAAATGCTTAGATTAGCTCCCTACCTACCTATCATGCTGTGATGTGAAAATTAATTAGCTAATGTCTGTAAAGTGCTTTCAAGATGAAAAGTGCCATATGAGTGCTAAGTGCCACCTATGAGTACCAATAAAGACAATCTCATAGAGAACATAATAGATCAGCAGGGGAATGAGTGAATAGCCAACTTGAAAAAACAAGGTGACAAAAAAAACAAATAAATACAATAACCATACAGAATAGACTTCCCAAGTTCCAGACTTTCTTGTGCAAGAAAAGAAACTGGCACACAAGTTTGGAAGCACACTTCAGCAGCAGGAGTAGGGCCAGTGACATACCCACTGGAGTGTCATCAAATCCACAGTGCCCTTTTGGGGGATGTTAGTATGATCTAACATTCTCGAAAGAGGTGTAATTCAATGGGATTTGGCGGACTATGTACTTGAAGACCACTGACTCCGCTTAGCACAAGTGATAAATGAATGACTATTTTTTCATCACTTTATAATTTTCAAAGTACTTTCCCCATAGACCATCTCGCTTTACCTGCATAATAATTCTTTGAAGTAGATAGAGTGAATATTATGAGTCCCATTTTACAAGTGAGGCTAGAGATGGTCAGGAAAATTGATTTGATCAAAATTATATAATCAAAGAGCAGCTCCAGCCCATCTTCCCACTACAAAACCGTGTTCTTTCCATAACACCCTATTAGTTAATGGGCATTATACAATTGGAAGGCATCACCAATATATTTCAAAAGATTTCAATATGTATGCTTACTCTGCCCAAACAGTTTCATGCCTAGAAGCTTATCCTAAGTAACTAAGAATATGCTAAAAAATCTAGCTACATAGATGTTCCCTGAAGCATTTTTTACAACAGTGAGAAATGGAAACAACCTAAATGTTCAGCAGAAATAATTGAAGAAATACCAGTATATTCATAAGATCAAATATTAGAAGCCAGCCCTGTAAAAATAATGTCATGGAAATATCTTTATCAAGTAGGGCTTTTTAAAATGCTTAGGCAAACTGAAACATCATCAAAATGTAAGTAAATCTGTGTATTAGGGTGAGAATATACATGCTTTTTTCTTTCTTTTCCTATGTTTACAATGTTTGTTTTACTGTATTGCTGTTATAATAAACTGTGTTTGTAACTTTTAAAAAAGAAATATCTCCATCCACATGAAAAGTTTTCACTATAAATTGTAAGTGTTGCACAGTATCATTTTAAAACTTAATTTGTGCACATGCCATAGAATGATATCTAGAAAGATACACAAGCCAATATTAATGGTGTTTTCCCCTGGATTATGAGATTGAGGTGATTTTTATTTTCATCTACTGGACCATCTGTACTTTCGGATTTTATTTCATTTATTTATATAATAAAAATCATCATAAAAAAGTATTTTCAGAACCATCTAAGTCACTTGAAATCCCACAAAGGAGCTGGACTGAGGAAAGGCCAACCTCATTTAAAATGGCTCCTTACAAATGCCCTCAACAGAAGAAAGGCTGATACTAAGCATGAAGTCAGGATTGCACCGTCCCTGTGCCTTTCATCTGTGGCCCACTGTTAAGTACATGAGAAGATGTCATTGCCCCTTCTTACATTGCCCCTTCTTAGACAGCAGTCCATGTAAGCATCTACCAGTTTAAACCACTGCTCTCCATCCTGTCAGGTCAGCCTCTTTTGTCTATGTCACTGAGAAAGCACTGGTTCTCTGCTACGATGAGCAACAGGCTCTAGAAATGTTCCACTGTCTCCTGGCACTAAGGAGTGGACTAAGGTAAAACTTGACTTCAGAAAATTTCAAAAGATCAGAAGAATACAGGCAGGACTGACAGCAGTGAGTTTAAATTGCAGCAAGAAAAACTAACATTGGTTACCAGGAAAGGATTGCCAGATGGAAGAGAGAGAAGCAAAGAACTTTATAGAAAAGCATTCTCTGCAGGCCTGGAAGATGTAGAATCTAAGATTTTTAGAGTTAATGTGGTAGGCAAAATTCCAGAATGGTTCCCTAAGATATTCCTAATTCCGTCAACAGTGACGGCGATGAGACATCATGCCTCTGATTGTGTTACATGACGTGGCAGAAGGCATTTCACAGATGTCGTTAAGGTTACTAATCAATTGACTTTTATTTAATCAGGAAGGAAATTATCTGGGTGAGCCCAACCTAATTACACGAGTCCTTTTAAAACACTGTGTTTTCTTGGGCTAGTAACAGGATAAAAAGCTAGAGGGATTAGAAGCATGAGAAGGATTTCACCTGCTGTTGCTGGCTTGAAGATGGAGAAGACCACAGGATGAGAGATGTCAGTGGCCTCTAGAAGCTAACAGTGTCCCCTAACTGGCAGCCAGCAGGAAGTTAGCAACCTCAATCCTACAACAACGAGGAACCTAATCCTTAATGGAAACAAATTATTCTCCAGAGTCTTCAGGTAAGAGGCCAACCCAGCCAACACCTTGATTTTGGTCTTAAAGGACCCTATGCAGAGAACCCAACTGGGGCCTCATGGGAATTGTTTCAAGCCATTAATTTGTGGTAATTTATAATACATAAATTATATGGAGCAGTAGAAAACGGATAGAGTTAGAAAGTGCCATGAAACTATGTTGTCCATTTCCCTCATTTTATCAATAAAGAAACTGAGACCCAGGGACGTTGAAGGATTTAGGGGAAAGCTGTGGCAAAGCTGGGATGAGAGCACAGGTCATAGGGTCCATAATCAGTGGTTTTTCCACCATCCCTCCTTCCTGCTCACAGCAAGCTTCCCAGGACCTGTTTGTTTGTTTGTTTGTTTGTTTGTTTGTTTGAGACAGGGTCTTGCTCTGCCGTCCAGGCTGGAGTACAGTGGCACGATCACAGCTCACTGCAGCCTCGACCTTCCAGGCTCAAGCCTCAAGCAATCTTCCCACTTCAGCCTCCCCAAGTCACTGAGACTACAGGCACATGCCACCACACCCAGCTAATTTTTGTATTTTTTGTAGATACGGGGTTTCACCATGTTGCCCAGGCTGGTCTTGAACTTTTGAGCTCAAGCAATCTACCCACCTCAGCCTCCCAAAATGCTGGGATTACAGGCATGAGACACCGCGCCCAGCCTCCAGAATCATTTTTATCCAGCATGACTTAGAGTCTAACAGGAAAGATAAGATTGCCATTTGAGGTCCCTGTCAGCATTATGATTCTAATATATTTCTTGATTTCTAAAAATTGAGCTAGAATTGATATTGAATGTGTAGACACTTCGCTAATTTAAAAGCAATCAATAATATTTATAAAGTTCACCCAAGATTTAATATGCTGACAATACCATACAATCTACTTCATTCTCCAATAAGTGACAATTTCAGTTTTCAATTTAGTGAAATTCAGCAAAGTTTACTATATTTAAATTCCCTGGGAGGTTACACATGAAGGAATCTTTCAAGACAAGAATGCTACAATGTTCCCTAACTGAAGTGACTTAAATTGTTTGAAAAAATAAGAAATTAAGAAACTTTTAGGGAGGAAAACTATCTTTAAAAGCCACCTATATTTTCACACTGGTTCTGTGACAGAATGTCAACATACTATCACACGTATTGAATTCTTGTGACTTATTCTGAAGGCAATGCCATTAGTTGCATCTTTAGCCATTGTGAAGACTCAGACAGATGCACCTCTTGTTACTCTTGAGATTAATTAAGTGAGTATCATTAATAAATGTAACACAATTCATGATGATGATGATGTGATGGATAACTAGGAACTTACTCATAAGAAGGAGTAACCAGGAATGAGTTTGTTCACCTTCTAAGCATGATTAAATTCAGAATCATTAAAGAAACCCCCAAATCACATTGTGTTTGAAAAGGACACTTTTTAAAGATAAAACATATAGTTCCAGATTCATTCTGCCACAAACTACTTTTCTCCTGGATGATCCCCTGTTTTTGTTTTTCCTTCCATTTCAGCTTCCTGGGACCCATGGCTTTCTCTGCGGGATGCTGAGAGCAATGCTGAATGGTAATAGATAAAGCTCCCAGTTAGCCTGCCCATTTCTACCACCATGGGATTCACTCAAGAGAAGCCAAGGACTTTAAAATGCATCTATAGGGCTCAATTTGTTCTTCTTCAGTTCCTTGCTAATTGTTTTCCACCAACAGCTCTGGTACTTACTTGATTGCATAGTTGCTTTTTTTTTTTCCCCCCTACATTTTGCAGACTTCAGGTTCCAAATTCTAGGTTCTTTGCAAGGTTTACCCTAGAGCGGCACTGCCCAATACAACTCTTTCTCATAGAAATGTTCTCCGTGTGTCCAACCTGGTAGCCACTACCCACATGTGGCTACTGAGCACTTGGAATGTGGCTCATGCAACTGAAAAAAATGAATTTTTAATTTTATTAAATTTTCATTAAATGTAAATACCATATGTGGCTAGTAGCTACTGCACTGGATAGTATAGTCCTGGAGATTTGGGTCAGGCTTAACAAAAGCTATTTAAGAGCCAAGCCAGGCAAGCTCTGGAAGGAGTCCACTGGTGCCATACGTGTGGGTTTCTCTGGGGACAATCATTTACTCTGGCAATCTTGTTCTGGCCTATATTCACCAGATAAATGTGCATATTATAACTATATTCATTTTTGCCTGTAATAATAATAACAGTAATAACAATAATAACTCCTATTTATGGAGTGCCTGTTGTGGGCTGGGTATTGTGCCAGACACAATTGTATGGGATCTTCTAAGGAAGGGGTTCTGAATACAATGCTTTATTCATTTAACAAGTATTAGAATTGAAGCTAAATAAATGAATCCATTTAGCTCTGCTATTTGCAGCATTTGACATTTCCCTTCTATCCATATATTTTACCTCACAATATACCCTAGCAATCAAAGTACAGGTAAATTACTAGCATTACATTCCCTTGCACAAAGGTAGAACATATTAGGTATAAGATTCCATCATACAAATATCCCACAGCCTTCCTGCCAATACTTGCCTCTATTACTCTGCCCATTTTTCCCAGTTTCTTCAGAGCAAGGAACCCAACACAATTGGTTGTAAGGGAAAAAAATTATTTTAATCTGAAAGAAGGTCAGTAGTAAATAAATTCATTCCTCTAGACATTTTGGACCAACATGCCTCCAGAAACAAACGTCTTAGTAGCTGTGAGAAGAGCAAGTTTCTTGGCAGAAAGATGCAGGGCAGAGTGTCTCACAATCTGATGATACAGTGGCCAGGTCTAGAAAATCAGGATTACAGCATGGGGAAGACACCCAAGTCTTACATGCAAAGTCTCCTGCTAACACCAGGGCTTTATTTTGAGAAGACCCAGAACTGAGAATTCGAAGTTCAACATCATTTTCCCTGTAGTGATGAAGAGCAACACCAGCAATCCACCAATCCTTACTACAGAGCTGTTTTCCTATTTTGTTCTGAATCTTTTATACCCAGTAAAACATTAAGGTGTTTATGATCAAGTGTAATTCAAACAAGTTAGTCAAGTACTATCTTAAAGCTGAAGACTTAATAACAACTCGGTTCAGAGACTGGCTGTCACCAGCAGGAGGAGAGCGATAGTACACAAAAACACCAGTTTGTGTGATAAAAGCTTGACAGTCTTGCCTACACACAAACCAAAGAAAATAAGATGCCTGTGACAGCTACAACAGCAGCAATTTTAAACTTCTCACTGATGAAATGCACTTTGCAGTCATAACACTTGCATAAATCTGGATGTCACTTTTTTCATGTTATAATTTTGTGATCCAATGGATCATTGTGTAGCCCCTAAACCTGCAAATGAGCTCTATAATGCAGAATGTGCACAAATCATTGAGCTATCAGTGACATCAGGGGTTTGGCTACTGGGATTATTAACAGATATTTCTTCACCTACAAGTACAGAGTAAAATCAATCATTCTGATAACTAGGCATGCGTGAGCTGTCTGCACTTTCATTTCAATCTGATTAATCACATATACACAGACCTTTACCTTAAAGGAGCAATTGTTCACATTTAATCACAAAGAAACATTTAAGCATACCATCAGACATTAGGAAATTTAACCACAATTTATGCTTCCTGTTTTAGCAAATATATTTATGATAATATGACTTTCTGCATATAAACACATTGTTTCATTCATTTTACAAGCATTAGAATCGAAGCTAAGCACAATAATCTACTTTTATATCATTTATCATCTATTTGTCGCTTTTGAAGTTTCCATTATACCCATATATTTTATTGCATAATTTATCCTGATAACCAAAGTACAGCTAAATTATGAGCATTGTGTTTTCTTTAGTAAAGTAGAACATGCTAGATATCAGATTTCATCATGTTCCATGTCCTGCTTCTTGTCAAGATTTGGTTCTACTACTCTGTCAATTTCTCCTGGCTTCTGTAAGGCAGGAAAACAAATACAGTTGTGGGTGCAGAATTTTTTTTTTTTAATTTGAAATGGAACTGGGATCAAGTAAATCTCTCTTTTGATCCTCCCAACAGTGTTCCCAGGAAACGTAACATTCCAGAAGGCACATCTGCCGTTACTATAACAACAGAAAGGCAGCGTCTACGGAGAATTATCTGCACTAGAGGGCAGACTGCAAACCAGCAGGATTCCTGGGTTCCTCTTCCAGGAGGCAAGGGTAAATTTTGGTGAAAAGAAGCAAAGCCTGAATAGGGTTTTGGTGTATGGATGGGGCATAGAGTGCTCAGAATTTGAGGAAGGTGAAGGGCAGCCCAAGGTTTATAAACTGATTCTACACCAAAGGTACAAAACTGCTGTCAAGGAAATCAGCTAGCAAGGATTTAGGAAAACATCTTATTGTTGGGATATAGGCACAGAGTTAAGAACTGGTTGGGGTAATACTAGACAGGTGAAAGAATCACTTTCCAGCTGTTTGACCCAAAGACAAATCACATCGCCTCCCAAGGGAGGTGAAGTCACTTACCCAGAGGAACAACATCCACTACGATCGCCCTAAGAGATACTGAGAATAGTCTTGAGCATGGCTATCCAGGCAAGTGCTGAGATGCTTGCTAAAGAGTTGAACATAGACATGAGTCTCAGTCAGTCTGTCTGAGATTTTGCCTCTTTCCTTGCCTTGGCTTTTACTTTACTAGCTTCTTCTCAGGTTCTGGATCTCTTTAGTCTTCTTTTCCAACCTCGCTACTAGACTGATCTATATTTGGGAGTCCACCTCAGCCTGTCTGCCATTCCAAAAAAAACAAAAACAAAAAAACCCTATTCATGTCACTAATCCCACTCTGCATTCCTAGTCTCTCAGTTTCAATTTCTCCTTACCTAACCTCTGGCTTTGCTTCAACATAGAGTTTTCAGACCATCCTGGATTAAACTTTGCCCCTTTTATGGTCAAAATGGCTTAATTAGCCAATTAAGTTACCATTCAGAGGAAGAGATTAATGCTAGCATAAAATAAATAAGCAGACATAAATTAATTTCTATAAATGGTTTGAAGGAAATAAGCTAAAATGTAGGAAAAACAGAGTGAGCCTTCCTTTTATAGGTGGTCAAGAAAGACATCTGTAAGGGAGGTGATATTTAAGTTGAGACCCAAGAAGAGAAGGAGTAGCTGGCTGTATGAATAGCATGTGCAAAGCCCTGCAGCATGAAAGAGATTGTGGTTGTAGAACAGAAACACTGCTGGGATGAGGCATCTCAGTAGCAAGCCGAGGATAAGAGGGTCTTGAGATGAGAGTGGGTACAGACCAGATCATGGAGAGATTTACAAGTCACGGTTAAACAGTTTGGATTTCATTCCAAGTTTCTTAAATGGCATATCGTCACAAGACCAGAAGAGACCTTTGGGACTCATTCCATCTGTCAGGTAGGAGGTAATTCTTTTGCTTTTTATCCGTGCACCAACTTTTGTAAGTAAACTTGACTAATGTTTGTTTATAATCAGTGAGTAAGCTGCTACTTTAATACTGCTACCCTGGAAGAGGCCCTTCAAGGCATGTTAAATTAACTGATGTGAATAAAAACAATGAATAAAAATACCTCTCTCCTTTAATGAGAACAGCGACTTCTCTTTCCCTGAGCTTTTTCAGTCCCATAAGACCTTTTAAAACAGAGTGAGCGTGTTCAGGTTCAAATGCTAAAAACATAATCTTGTCTCTCTCTTGTTGGATTATGTTTCGAGAAGCCATTTTAGATCAATCTTTTTGAGCACACAAGCTTCAGAAGCTGTGACTAAAACATACCCAGCACTGCTGCTAGGTTGGTCATTTTTCCCTAAGGCTGTTCTCACACAGAACCAAAGGGATGTGCCCCTTCATCTGATACATGGACCCTCCAGCTCAGGGACTGCTGAAAAAGAAGCCTCAAAGTTTGTGTTCTATAAGGGCCTGCTTATCCACTCAAATCTCGTGTAAAAGGTTGGGTAAGAGTCTATGTGCTTCTCTAATTTGCCATTCCTACGGGAGTTACAAAAAGTTTACAGAGGCACTTTTGGGATCTATTCATATGTTCTGCATATACTATCTCGTAGGGATTACATTCCATGTTTATCACGCACTCTACAAAGAGACAATGTTGTGTAATGAAAATTAGATTTTATTCCAATTGTGTAATTAATTTGTTTTATGGCCAAGTAAAAGTTATTTTTCTCTCCAAGCATTTTTGTTTGTTTGTTTGTTTGTTTGTTTGTTTGTTTGCAAGACGACCTCTAGGGCTCCTTCCAGTTCTATGACTTTGTGAATCTCAATCAACATGGACTCAAGAACAATTCTGGTATTAGCTATGGTAAGCTAAACTGCTGTTACAAGTAGACTTCAAAGTGCAAAGGCCCAAACAAAATAGAAATCTTTTTTTTTCACCCAATGGCTCAGGACAGGTGTTCTAGATCAGCTGACAGCTCTGCTCCACAATTCAATTCAGAGAACTGGTCTAAAGATACTTGGCCTTCAAAGTCACTCTAATAATAGCCCTTCCAGTCAGTCCATCAGAAAGAAGACAAGCTGAAGTCCTGGGTAAGAGATATCTCACAAGGTAAATGAAAGTAAATTATTCCTCTGGCAAGAGCCTAAACACAAGGTCACATCTAGCTGCAAGAGAGGCCACAAAATATAGTCCCAGTCTGGATCCAGACAGAACTCCATTACTAGGGAAGAAGATGAGAGAGAATTGGGGTGGACATAGAGCAGCCTCTGCTACGTGCCTAATTCCTATATTAGGTTTCAGACTATTAAGCTTTTCAATTACTGAATTATCATCACAGTTCTAAGAGACAATTACTACAATGTTCATTCTACAGATATGAAAACTATGTCCCAGAGAGCTGAAGTAAAACACAGGAAGTCTCTCAGTTAAAAGCTGAGCTAAGCTTCAATTTCAGGTCTGCTGGTCAGTGCTTTCTCTACCATAAGTACTAAATTGAAATATTTGCATAGCAAATAATCATTAACATAAATCTGCATGAATAAAAGGAACAACGAGGCATTATTGTGAAAGGTAAGAGGAACAGCTAAAGCATGCAGCAGATCTAGGACTGATTCCAAGTGTTAAGAGGTCTCCAAACTGAAAGATGGCCAAATAGGAACAGCTCCGCTCTACAGCTCCTAGTGTGAGCAACGTAGAAGACGGGTGATTTCTGCATTTCCATCTGAGGTACCGGGTTCATCTCACTAGGGAGTGCCAGACAGTGGGTGCAGGACAGTGGGTGCAGCGCACCGTGCACGAGCCAAAGCAGGGCAAGGCATTGCCTCACTCAGGAAGTGCAAGGGGTCAGGGAGTTCCCTTTCCTAGTCAAAGAAAGGGGTGACAGACGGCACCTGGAAAATTGGGTCACTCCCACCCTAATACTGCGCTATTCCAACGAGCTTAAAAAACGGCACACCAGGAGATTATATCCCGCACCTGGCTCAGAGGGTCCTATGCCCACGGAGTCTCGCTGATTGCTAGCACAGCAGTCTGAGATCAAACTGCAAGGCAGCAGCGAGGCTGGGGGAGGGGCACCTGCCATTGCCCAGGCTTGATTAGGTAAACAAAGCAGCCGGGAAGCTCGAACTGGGTGGAGCCCACCACAGCTCAAGGAGGCCTCCCTGCCTCTCTAGGCTCCACCTCTGGGGGCAGGGCACAGACAAACAAAAAGACAGCAGTAATCTCTGCAGACTTAAATGTCCCTGTCTGACAGCTTTGAAGAGAGTGGTGGTTCTCCCAGCATGCAGCTGGAGATCTGAGAACGGGCAGACCGCCTCCTCAAGTGGGTTCTTGACCCCCGAGCAGCCTAACTGGGAGGCACCCCCCAGTAGGAGCAGACTGACACCTCACACGGCCAGGTACTCCTCTGAGACAAAACTTCCAGAGGAACGATTAGGCAGCAGCATTTGCGGTTCACCAAGATCCGCTGTTCTATAGCCACCGCTGTTCTGCAGCCACCGCTGCTGATACCCAGGCAAACAGAGTCTGGAGTGGACCTCTAGCAAGCTCCAACAGACCTGCAGCTGAGGGTCCTGTCTGTTAGAAGGAAAACGAACAAACAGAAAGGACATCCACACCAAAAACCCTTCTGTACATCACCATCATCAAAGACCAAAAGTAGATAAAACCACAAAGATGGGGAAAAAACAACAGAAAAACCGGAAACTAAAAAGCAGAGCACCTCTCCTCCTCCAAAGGAACACAGCTCCTCACCAGCAATGGAAAAAAGCTGGATGGAGAATGACTTTAATGAGCTGAGAGAAGAAGGCTTCAGGCGATTAAACTACTCCGAGCTACAGGAGGAAATTCAAACCGATGGCAAAGAAGTTAAAAACTGTGAAAAAAATTAGACGAATGGATAACTAGAATAACTGATGCAGAGAAGCCCTTAAAGGAGCTGATGGAGCTGAAAGCCAAAGCTCAAGAATTACGTGAAGAATGCAGAAGCCTCAGGAGCTGATGCGATCAACTGGAAGAAAGGGTATCAGTGATAGAAGATGAAATGAATGAAATGAAGCGAGAACGGAAGTTTAGAGAAAAAAGAATAAAAAGAAATGAACAAAGCCTCCAAGAAATATGGGACTATGTGAAAAGACCAAATCTATGTCCGATTGGTGTACCTGAAAGTGACGGGGAGAATGGAATCAAGTTGGAAAACACTCTGCAGGGTATTATCCAGGAGAACTTCCCCAATCTAGCAAGGCAGGCCAACATTCAGATTCAGGAAATACAGAGAATGCCACAAAGATACTCCTTGAGAAGAGCAACTCCAAGACACATAATTGTCAGATTCACCAAAGTTGAAATGAAGGAAAAAATGTTAAGGGCAGCCAGAGGGAAAGGTTGGGTTACCCACAAAGGGAAGCCCATCAGACTAACAGCGGATCTCTTGGCAGAAACTCTACAAGCCAGAAGAGAGTGGGGGTCAATATTCAACATTCTTAAAGAAAAGAATTTTCAACCCAGAATTTCATATCCAGCCAAACTAAGTTTCATAAGTGAAGGAGAAATAAAATACTTTACTGACAAACAAATGCTGAGAGATTTTGTCACCATGAGGCCTGCCCTAAAAGAGCTCCCGAAGGAAGCACTAAACATGGAAAGGAACAACCAGTACCAGCCACTGCAAAAACATGCCAAAATGTAAAGACCATCAAGGCTAGGAAGAAACTGCATCAACTAACGAGCAAAATAACCAGCTAACATAATGACAGGACCAAATACACACATAACAGTATTAAGTTTAAATGTAAATGGGCTAAATGCTCCAATTAAAAGACACAGACTGGCAAATTGGATAAACAGTCCAGACCCATCAGTGTGCTGTATTCAGGAAACCCATCTCACATGCAGAGACACACATAGGCTCAAAATAAAGGGATGGAGGAAGATCTACCAAGCAAATGGAAAACAAAAAAAGGCAGGGATTGCAATCCTAGTCTTGGATAAAACAGATTTTAAACCAACAAAGATCAAAAGAGACAAAGAAGGCCATTACATAATGGTAAAGGGATCAATTCAACAAGAAGAGCTAACTATCCTAAATATATATGTACCCAATACAGGAGCACCCAGATTCATAAAGCAAGTCCTTAGTGACCTACAAAAAGACTTAGACTCCCATACAATAATAATGGGAGACTTTAACACCCCACTGTCAACATAAGACAGATCAATAAGACAGAAAGTTAACAAAGATACCCAGGAATTGAACTCAGCTCTGCACCAAGCAGACCTAATAGACATCTACAGAACTCTCCACCCCAAATCAACAGAATATATATTTTTTTCAGCACCACACCACACCTATTCCAAAATTGACCACATAGTTGGAAGTAAAGCACTCCTCAGCAAATGTAAAAGAACACAAATTATAACAAACTGTCTCTCAGACCACAGTGCAAACAAACTAGAACTCAGGACTAAGAAACTCACTCAAAACCGCTCAACTACATGGGAACTGGACAACCTGCTCCTGAATGACTACTGGGTACATAACGAAATGAAGGCAGAAATAAAGATGTTCTTTGAAACCAATGAGAACAAAGGCACAACATACCAGAATCTCTGGGACACATTCAAAGCAGTGTGTAGAGGGAAATTTATAGCACTAAATGCCCACAAAAGAAAGCAGGAAAGATCCAAAATTGACACCCTAATGTCACAATTAAAAGAACTAGAAAAGCAAGAGCAAACACATTCAAAACCTAGCAGAAGGCAAGAAATAACTAAAATCAGAGCAGAACTGAAGGAAATACAGACACAAAAAAACTCTTCAAAAAATTAATGAATCCAGGAGCTGATTTTTTGAAAAGATCAACAAAATTGATAGACCGCTAGCAAGACTAATAAAGAAGAAAAGAGAGAAGAATCAAATAGATGCAATAAAAAATGATAAAGGGGATATCACCACCGATCCCACAGAAATGCAAACTACCATCAGAGAATACTACAAACACCTCTATGCAAATAAACTAGAAAATCTAGAAGAAATGGATAAATTCCTCGACACATACACACTCCCAAGACTAAACCAGGAAGAAGTTGAATCTCTGAATAGACCAATAACAGGCTCTGAAATTGTGGCAATAATCAATAGCTTACCAACCAAATAGAGTCCAGGACCAGATGGATTCACAGCCGAATTCTACCAGAGGTAAAAGGAGGAGCTGGTACCATTCCTTCTGAAACTATTCCAATCAATAGAAAAAGAGGGAATCCTCCCTAACTCATTTTATGAGGCCAGCATCATCCTGATACCAAAGCCGGGCAGAGACACAACAAAAAAAGAGAATTTTAGACCAATATCCTTGATGAACATTGATGCGAAAATCCTCAATAAAATACTGGCAAACCGAATCCAGCAGCACATCAAAAAGCTTATCCAACATGATCAAGTAGGCTTCATCCCTGGGATGTAAGGCTGGTTCAACATACGAAAATCAATAAATGTAATCCAGCATATAAACAGAACCAAAGACAAAAACCACATGATTATCTCAATAGATGCAGAAAAGGCCTTTGACAAAATTCAACGACTCTTCATGCTAAAAACTCTCAATAAATTAGCTATTGATGGGATGTATCTCAAAATAATAAGAGCTATCTATGACAAACCCACAGCCAATATCATACTGAATGGGCAAAAACTGGAAGCATTCCCTTTGAAAACTGGCACAAGACAGGGATGCCTTCTCTCATCACTCCTATTCAACATAGTGTTGGAAGTTCTGGCCAGGGCAATTAGGCAGAAGAAGGAAATAAAGGGTATTCAATTAGGAAAAGAGGAAGTCAAATTGTCCCTGTTTGCAGACGACATGATTGTATATCTAGAAAACCCCATTGTCTCAGCCCAAAATCTCCTTAAGCTGATAAGCAACTTCAGCAAAGTCTCAGGATACAAAATCAATGTACAAAAATCACAAGCATTCTTATGCACCAATAACAGACAAACAGAGAGCCAAATCGTGAGTGAACTCCCATTCACAATTGCTTCAAAGAGAATAAAATACCTAGGAATCCAACGTACAAGGGATGTGAAGGACCTCTTCAAGGAGAACTACAAACCACTGCTCAAGGAAATAAAAGAGGATACAAACAAATGGAAGAACATTCCATGCTCATGGGTAGGAAGAATCAATATCGTGAAAATGGCCATACTGCCCAAAGTAATTTATAGATTCAATGCCATCCCCATCAAGCTACCAATGACTTTCCTCGCAGAATTGGAAAAAACTACTTTAAAGTTCATATGGAACCAAAAAAGAGCCCGCATCACCAAGTCAATCCTAAGCCAAAAGAACAAAGCTGGAGGCATCATGCTACCTGACTTCAAACTATACTACAAGGCTACAGTAACCAAAACAGCATGGTACTGGTACCAAAAGAGAGAGATAGATCAATGGAACAGAATAGAGGCCTCAGAAATAATGCCACATATCTACAACCATCTGATCTTTGACAAACCTGACAAAAACAAGAAATGGGGAAAGGATTCCCTATGTAATAAATGGTGCTGGGAAAACTGGCTAGCCATATGTAGAAAGCAGAAACTGGATCCCTTTCTTACACCTTACACAAAAATTAATTCAAGATGGATTAAAGACTTATATGTTAGACCTAAAACCATAAAAACCCTAGAAGAAAACCTAGGCAATACCATTCAGTACATAGGCATGGGCAAGGACTTCATGTCTAAAACACCAAAAGCAATGGCAACAAAAGCCAAAATTGACAAATGGGATCTAATTAAACTAAAGAGCTTCTGCACAGCAAAAGAAACTACCATCAGAGTGAACAGGCCACCTACAAAATGGCGAAAATTTTCACAACCTACTCATCTGACAAAGGGCTAACATCCAGAATCTACAATGAACTCAAACAAATTTACAAGAAAAAAACAAACAACCCCATCAAAAAGTGGGCGAAGGATACGAACAGACACTTCTCAAAAGAAGACATTTATGCAACCAAAAAACACATGAAAAAATGCTCATCATCACTGGCCATCAGAGAAATGCAAGTCAAAACCACAATGAGATACCATCTCACACCAGTTAGAATGGCAATCATTAAAAAGTCAGGAAACAACAGGTGCTGGAGAGGATGTGGAGAAATAGGAACACTTTTACACTGTTGGTGGGACTGTAAACTAGTTCAACCATTGTGGAAGTCAGTGTGGCAATTCCTCAGGGATCTAGAACTACAAATACCACTTGACCCAGCCATCCCATTACTGGGTATATACCCAAAGGATTATAAATCATGCTGTTATAAAGACACATGCCCACGTCTGTTTATCGTGGCACTATTCACAATAGCAAAGACTTGGAACCAACCCAAATGTCCAACAACGATAGATTGGATTAAGAAAATGTGGCACATATACACCATAGAATACTATGCAGCCATAAAAAATGAAGAGTTCATGTCCTTTTTAGGGACATGGATGAAACTGGAAACCATCATTCTCAGCAAACTATCACAAGGACAAAAAAACTAAACACCGCATGTTCTCACTCATAGGTGGGAATTGAACAATGAGAACACATGGACACAGGAAGGGGAACATCACACTCCGGGGACTGTTGTGGGGTGGGGGGAGGGGGGAGGGATAGCATTAGGAGATATACCTAATGCTGAATGACGAGCTAATGGGTGCAGCACACCAACATGGCACATGTATACATATGTAACAAACCTGCACGTTGTGCACATGTACCCTAAAACTTAAAGTATAATAATAATAAAATAAAAAAAGAAAGAAAAAGAATTTTAAAAAAGAAGTCTCCAAACTCTACAGAATGTAAGAAGTGAAATTTATCTTAAAAAAGGAAGCTGATGAACAGTTTGCAATCGAGACATTTACTCATTTTGCTGTCACTCTCTATTGGTTTACAAAGCACATATAAAGGCAGAAGGATTGCAAGAAACACTCTCATTGGAGACAAAAGTGAATTAATAAAGGGGGCCAAAATCTAAAAATACTAAAAATATAGATATATACAGTCATCCTGCACAGAGAGAAGTGGTTTTGCACAGGCAGATGGATCTGCAAATTGCTAGAGAGAACAATATATCCCTCCCCACTCCCACCCATCACACACACTCACACATTTGCAGTGCCAACTATTTTATATTTGCTATGAAAATCCAAACATAAACTGCCAATAAACCAACCTCGTGCCTTTTGAAGAATAGCCAAGCAACCTCTAAACACAACTTGGAAAATGCTATCTGGGATCTTAGTTTAAGCAAAATTTCTATGAAAATAAAGAATCCCTAAAGAATGTGTTAGGTATAATTATTCCTAGTTTTAGTCTTCAAACAGTATTGAGATAGTAATATTTCAGCATGATTTCCCTTCCAACCTTCTCCCTACTCACATTAATACGATTTTGCAAAAGTAAAGGTTCCCTTTCTTACAAATCTGTTCAAAATTGGTCATTTTTTAAAGGAATGGTAGTTTTATGGGTTACCAACTTTATATAAGAAAGGTTGTGAGGAGTCTCAGAGCTCAGCCATCATTCATAAAGCATTCATGTTGAGCTCTCAGGGAAGGGACGTTGCTAAAACCCATCAATGCAGTTATAATGTGCCTGATGGGACAAGGTAATTTATTATTTCACACAGCAAGTTAATACAGTCCTACCTGTGCCCTTTTTGAGGAGGGTATGATAGCTTATCAATGGATGATTCCTCATGGAGAATTTTCAGAATTATTCCACCCTGCATCCTGCCAGAACAAAGCTCTCTGCTAGGTCTCCTGGCCCTTTTCTCCTAATTCATTTTTATATTAGACACTCAGAGGCATAACAGAGACAGCACTGGCTACCTTCCGTCATCATTTAAAGAAAGCTGGGGATTCTACCAAAGTATACCACCATGGCCTTTAAAAAATCTAACTATAACCAACTTACTTGAGCAATTTTAAGTACCATTTTGCTTTTATATCCAAGTCTGTCATCACCAGAGTATATTTATGGAGCACTTTTGTGTTTACAGCATTGAATTCAGCAGATAACAGAGCCGAGAAAAGGCAGAAGTGGAGGATTTTTACAATTTAGAGAATAGGATCTAAATCTACTTCAAAAGCTAATCGCGTTTTATAAATGCTGTTCATCCTAATGCTAATTTCTCTGGTCTTTTGTTTACACAAGAAAGCTCCAGGCTGGTTTATGGTGTCACATTTATCACCGGGTAGAATATAAGCAAATCCCATTACACCCAAATTAAACCACCCAAATGAACCAAAATGTGGATTATGGTATCTCTTTATGCTACATTTTTACTTGAAAACAGAAACATTATTCTAATGCTCAGCAAATACAAAAGAAAAGCAACCTGATTCTTATTTTGACTTTCTCATCACTGTCTGAGCCCTAAGGCTCATCAGTAACTACACAGAAAGAGAAAAAGCAAACAAACAAAAAACCCTTAAATCCTCATTAAGCAACCCAAAGGGATTTGGGCTGTAATCCCAAAAGACACAATCCCAAATGCCATAATCCCAAATGTTGAAATCCTGAAAGATCAAAGTTCCTAAAGTCTAAAAATTCCAAAAATAACAATCCCAAAAGATCCAAATCCCAACTATATAATTCTGGAAAAAAATTACAAAAATAATTACTTAAAAGGATTTACTGACATTTTTAAAGAGGGGTTTATTTGAGAAATGTATAAAAACATGACTGAGGTTGGGCACGGTGGCTCATGCCTGTAATCCCAGCACTTTGGGAGGCCGAGGTGGGTGGATCACCTGAGGTCAGGAGTTCGAGACCAGCCTGACTAACATGGTAAAACATCATCTCTGCTAAATACAAAAAATTAGCTGGGCATGGTGGCACCTGCCTGTAATCCCAGCTACTAGGGAGGCTGAGGCAGGATAATCGCTTGAACCCAGGAGGCAGAGGTTGCAATGTACCGAGATCACACCACTGCACTCCAGCCTGGGCAACCAGAGTGAAACTCCATCTCAAAAACAAACAAACAAACAAAAAACCATGACTGAACACTTTATAGGCCACTTTACACAATAAAATAGGCAATAATAACACACATATTTTTGGAAGCACAAACACTAAAGTACACGAACAACAGTTGCACAGTTATAACAGTTATGGGCAAGTGAGCCATACTCTAAGTAAATAGGTCAAAAAGCAAAATGTATAAACCATATCACTATGGCTCATAATTGTGTGCATAACTTCAGTTGTCTGAAATACGGTGATGAACAACCTAGGTTTTGATGAGATAGAGCAAAAGCCATTGTGGGTCACCACCACATATGCATTTGCCCAAAGAGCTGAGATCTTGGGAACTTTTATCTTTCACAGATGCCAGTGTAGGAAAAAGACAGCTCTTCACTTATTGAAGAAGTTTCAGTGTTTTAACATACATGCACAGTGCTCACACATACATTGCCACAAAGTCAACATTGTAATAATGCACCTTTGTGGAATCAAACTTACAAAAAAATGTATAAAATAAATGAGAACTCTCTAACGGTTTTTGCACAATTTGTATCTCCAGTATTGGAAATGATGTGAAGATGAAGTACACAGCACAGTGAATTGGTGCTAATGTGTGAAGTGACAGAAGTCATTCACAATTAAATAATTTGACAGGGGAGAGTTCTTATATTTTTTGCCTGCATTTCCACTTCTATGATCTTTGAAACACTCGCTGCACTTGTATTTGGAGAGCTGTTATGGTCTACAAATTTTGTAAGTATATGCTGCTCATTTGAAAGTCTAGTTATTGCCTGGCTCTTGCAATTAAGCAATTTTCTGCTTTCGAAGCACCAATAATAATTAGCCTTTAAACTTTTATCTTTCACCATTAAGTACACTCGTACACTTAACTTATCACAGTCTTTTTGCAAGGGAACAATTTCACAGATCTCTTCCACTGTATGGTAAGAAATACAGTAAAAATGAATGATATTTGCCTTCCCCAATACCAAATAGTGTAGTCAGGATTCTCTAGAGATACAAAACCTATAGGATATGTATATAGATACATGAGAGGGAAATTGGCTCATGGGATTATGGTGGCTGAGAAGTCCCACAACAGGCTGTCTGCAAGCTGGAGACCCTGAGATGCTGATAGAGTGGCTCAGGATAAGCCTAAGGGCCCCAGAACTAGGGAAGCCAATGATGTAACCCTCAGTTTGAAGTGGAAAGCCTTAGGACTCAGGGGAGTGGACTCTTAGTCCTGGAATCCAAAGGCCCATGAGCCTGGAGTTCTGATGTTCAAGGCAGTGAAAGAAAAATCTGTGTCCGCTCTCAGAGAGAAACTAATTGGCTCCCTGTATTTGTTCTCTCCGTGGCCCCTGCTGATCAGAGGGTGCCTACCAACATTTAAAGCAGATCTTCCTCACCTAGTCTACTCAGACTCACACACTAATCTCTGGAAACTCTCACAGACACACCCAAAACAATACTTTACTAGGTTTCTAGGTATTCCTTGATCCAGTCAAGTTGACAACTAAAGTCCACAAATCCATCCCTTGTCAACTTAGCACTCAAATGCATCTCCTTAAGCCATACTTAATTTCCAAATAAAAATAATTACAAGATAATAGTTCCTCCTAACATGATGCAACTCACATGAAATAACTCACACGAAGCAACTATCCTGCACACAGCAAAAATGCACTAATCACTTTCTCAGAGTTCAGCTTTAGACAATTTCAAAGTTCTGGATTTTAATCTTTCAGGAATGTGATTTGGGGGATTTTAGACATTAGGAATATTTGACTAGGGATTTTGATCTTTTGGGATGTCAACATTGAAGATTATGGCATTTGAAATTGTGTCTTTTGGGATGATGATTAGCACCAGACTCAAAGGTGAAAAAGCCCAGGGATGGTGTTAAGGTAACACATGGATATGGTTATCTCTGACTGTCTTTACAGCAGCACCCTTCCTCAGACATTCAGACCTTTCAGCACTCTCTCAAAACTCTGCAGTTTCACCAATGTTCTCATTGTTATTTAGCTTAGAAAATGCCTCTTACTAATCGTAACATCCACTATTTTTCACAATGTCCAGGTACTTGTTCCCTCTCTCCCTCCCAGGGATATAACTAATGTACAAGCAAAGCCTCATCTCTGGTTTTAGGACACACTGAGTTCTGAAGTGATGGTGTCAGGCAGAAACAGTGACCACTTTTATTATTCTCATTTTTGTTGTTGTTGTTTTTTGAGACAGAGTCTCACTCTGTCACCCAGGCTGGAATGCAGTGGCACAATCTCGGCTCACTGCAACCTCCGCCTCCTGGGTTCAAGCAATTCTCTGCCTCAGCCTCCCGAGTAGCTGGGATTACAGGTGCCCGCCACCACACTCAGCTAATTTTTTTTTTTTTTTTTGCATTTTTAGTAGAGATGGGGTTTCACCATCTTGGCCAGGCTGGTCTTGAACTCCTGACCTCGTGATCCACCTGCCTTGGCCTCCCAAAGTGCTGGGATTACAGGTGTGAGCCACCGCGGTGGCCTATTATTCTCATTTTAAGAGCACTAGTCTGACAGAATGAAGCTTTCAAAGACATTGAAGACCAAGGATGTGATTTTTCCCCCTAGGAGAATCTAGGCAGTTATGTAAAAAATATATTCACAGCAATTTCAATCAGATCTACCCTTTCAAACTTAAATGCCACCAGGTGAGTATATTGGTGAATATAAAGCCTCACCCTTTACAATAAAAAAAAATCTGGCTCTATACTACTATGCCTTTGGTGTCAAATCTATCAATTTGAGCTTTGCCTATTTATATCTAAAATATATTACCCTTTTTATTAAATGAATGAGTTCCAAAAGTTATCAAGGTCAATCATAAGAGCACAAACCCACTTTAACACTGTCACCCAGCTACCCATTCATTCACAATTCATTACGTGAATAACAGATTAGATAGATAGATAGATAGATAGATAGATATACAATCTTGGGGTTTGAGGGTTCCCAATCCATAGCACTCCCCATCCTTACCAAAATTCTGACCCAATTGAAAAATAAGACAAAAGTAATAATAGGCTGGGCATGGTGGCTCACGCCTGTAATCCCAGCACTTTGGGAGGCCAAGGCAGGCAGATCACTTGAGGTCAAGAGTTCGAGACCAGCCTGGCCAACACAGTGAAACCCCTTCTCTATTAAAAATATAAAAATTAGCCAGGCGAGGTGGCAGGCACCTGTAATCCCAGCTACTTGGGAAGTTGAGGCAGGAGAATTGCTTGAACCCAGGAGGCGGACGTTGCAGTGAGCTGAGATTGTGCCATTTGCACTCCAGCCTGGGCCTGGGTGACAGAGTGAGACACTGCCTCAAAAAAAAAAAAAAAAAAAAAGAGAGAGAGAGAGAGAGAGAGACACAAAGTAATAGTAAATAAAGATCAAGTTATTATTTTTTTCTGTTAAAGCTGGTAAAGAAAACTATGTTTTATCTGTGCAAACAAGAGGACTTCTTAATGCATAACACAAAACATAAGGAGTGCTATCATCCAGCCACAGGGGACTCTAAACCACTCCGGCCCTCTCCTGTGAGTTGCAAGGCTCACCATATGGCCAAAGACAATCAAGAGCATAAACTCACAGACCAGATTCTAAGAGACAGTAAGGAAAAAGGGGCAGAACTATGCACACACACCCAGTTTCTTATGCCCAAGTCCAAAATCGAACAAATCACTCCTTTCCCCAAAGTGAGTGAGGAGCTGGAACGAGGTCGCGAGTATCACACTCAGCAGTGCCTCTTCACATGGATGGAAATATTTGGGGTGGGTCAGGGTGCCGGGCATAAGTGCCTCTTTCCCTCACAACATCTCCCAGGGGTTTATTCTCTTAATCCAGTTGGCTTCACTGCAACATGCCGAGTTTCTCATCCCAAATTCTCTCTGTTAAGCCATTCATTTCCCCAGCCCCCGCTTTATCCCAAGGGGTAGAGATTCCAGAATTATTACACTGATGGATTTCTCTCCACATGGAAGGAAACATTACACAGTGGAACCAGTTTCCCCACCAAAATCATTATTTATAATCTAGAAAATTTATGGTCTAGAGAAACAAAGACATAAAATATTAATAGAAAAATGTTATATAACAATATTGATATAAGGCGTTATAGGAACATAAATGAGGAAGTAAGCAATTCTATTTAGTTTGTATATATAAGTCAATGTGTTATAAACCTGAGCTGGTTTTTTAACGTTAAATATGTAACCACTAAAATATCTATTTGTCCTAGAATAATTCCTTAATTTTATAATGTGCTTTATCCATTTGCAATGTAACTTTTCACAACAATGTAACTTCTGATTAGGTGTCTTTTCATTCAATCTGTGCTGTTTCCCCTTGCCTCTGAAACATGGGCACAGCCACATACACACACCTGGGCACAAATGCATATACACACATGCACACACCACATACTCTCAGACACCAGAAGTGTCTCCCAGCGATCATTCTCCTTGCTTCAGTCAGAGCTATCACCACATGTATCTGGGCACATGGCTGCCCAGAATAAAGACTATATTTCTAGATCTTGCTTTCATCTAGAAGTGATCCCAGAATATGAGTGGTATAAGTAAATACCATATGGATTAGGAAGAGTGACTTCCTTCCTTTGCTCCTTCCTATTTATGGGAATGTGGCTTTTGTGGCTGGGGTTAAAGCTGCTATCTTGGACTTTAAGGGAACTTTGAGAATGAGGCCACATGTGGCACAAGAAAATGAAAGAAACATGTGCTCCTTATACCATGAAGTGCCAAAGTAGCCCTGGGCCCAACGTTTACATGAGAAAGAAAAGAACCTCCATCTTGGTTAGGCCTCTGCTATTTTGGGTCTTCAGTCTTCTCTCTCACTTTCTCTTTCTTTCTCCTATCTCGTTGTCATCATAGAACTCTTGTGCTTCCCTTTGTTTCTTGCTGATGTATTGAGGATGCCTTTCTCCTACTTATTTCTAACCTGTCCTATCTCAGCTTTAAACACTTACCTCAAATGTTATCCATTCCAAGAGTTTTCTTATTCCCATCCCTGGCCACCGTCTCTGTACTCTCAGAGCAACTTTTGCAACTTAATTCTGGGTTGACTTACCTTCTTCTTAACAGACACATGATTCTAAACTATTTTACTAGATATCCTCAGGTCTAGCAAAGTGCTTGGTGCACAAACAGCCTTCAGCACATATTGATTGAGGTAGACAGGGTAAGTATTATTATTTCCATTTTAAAGATAGAAAAACTGAGCTTAGTAATTTATGTAATACCATGTAAGTTAGTATACATTCAACTCGTGTTTTTCCACTTTACCAGGATGCACTCAGCTTATAAAATAACTATGATTTCAGTCACTTGGATACATCCTTCTGTTTCAGGATGTTTCTTGTTCACAAGTAGACCTAGGCCTGAGAGAAGATACATGGAAGTCTTGTATATTCATTTCCTTCACTACTTAATTTAGAGACCAAATATATACTCCACACTCCTATAGAGTAGCTAAGGTATCCAGTAAGTTAGGGGGAAGCAATCTCAGGTTTTGTTTTGTTTTGTTTTGTTTTGAGATGGAGTCTTGCTCTGTCGCCCAGGCTGGAGTGCAGTGGCACGATCTCGGCTCACTGCAACCTCTGCCTCCTCCTGGGTTCAAGCAATTCTCCTGCCTCAGCCTCCAGAGTAGCTGGGATTACAGACATGTACCACCAGTCCTGGCTAATTTTTGTATTTTCAGTAGAGACGGGGTTTCATCATGTTGGCCAGGCTGGTCTCGAACTCCTAACCTCAAATGATCCACCCACCTTGGCCTCCCAAAGTGCTGGGATTACAGCCATGATTTACCACGCCTGGCCTGCAATCTCAGTCTTTTTAATGTTAAACTGCATTCAAATTTCTTCCATCATGTTCATTTCTCTGCCTACTAATTAAGCAATTTTGACAATTGTTTTAGGAGGTGAGTGGTAAGTGGTAACAACTTTTATGCAAGTATAGTATTTAACTAAACAGATTTTTATGTTTTTCTACATTAGAGCCCAGCAATCTTACCTGAAAATTGATTTAAATGTTATGCAAATGAGTTGATTACCAGAAAGTTGATTTAAATGTTATACAAATGAGGTCGGGCATGGTGGCTCACACCTGTAATCCCAGCACTTTGGGAGGTGGAGGTGGGTGGATCACCTGAGGTCAAGAGTTCGAGACTAGCTGACCAACATGGTGAAACCCCTTCTGTACTAAATACAAAAAATTAGCTGGGCATGGTGGCACATGCCTGTACAACTACAGTTGGCTTTCCGTATCCAAGGGTTCTGCACTTATGGATTCAACCATTCAATCATCAATCAAAAAAAATTTTTTTTAAATGAACAGTTGTATCTATACTGAATATGTACAGACTTCTTGTTCTTGTCATTATTCCTTAAACAATACAGTATGACAACTATTTACATAGAATTTACACTGTGTTAGGTATTATAGGCAATCTAGAGATGATTTCAAGTATGTAGAGGATGTGCATAGGTTATATGTAAATACTACACCATTTTATGACAATGAATTAAGCATCCTTGGAGTCTGACATTTTCAGGGGTCCTAGAACCAATCCCCCAAGAAGAGACAATTGTATATAGTATATGTACACAGTCTTCTCTAATCCTGAGAAGTAATCTTGGTCTAACATAAAGAACATATTTTTATATACCTTCAATGTGAAACCAGCTCATGATGGCCTGGTTTCAAAGGCCTATTGCTGAGCAGCTTAGGTACTCAGGTGCTTGGAAGTGGTTTGTAGCCCAAGAAGGATTTATAAAATGGTAGAAGAAAATAATAACATAAAGAATATCAAACTGAAATAAATTCCTTAATATAAAAACCCAAACATATGAACCTGCTCTACGCCAGAACTGAAGCATTTCTTTCTGTTTTGATCTCCCAAAATTCGCTGGGCAGACAGATCTTAACACTGTGATGACAGCATCTCCCATCAGATATATATTCTATGGAGCAGGTAATAGGGCTGTGAAGTACGTTCTTAGACTATCAAGAGGGAAAGGCTTCTCAAGTCAGGGAAAGAAAGAAAAACTAGAAGTACAACTTAATGCATCCACAGCAAATATTCTAAGAACCCAACAAGAAAAAATGGGTTTGAATTAAAGCAAGAGGAATTTCAGTTTGTTGTAAGAAAGCATTTCTGGATAATGGCTAAGTGCCTGTTAACCTGCCAGTTACTGAGAGCAGGAGGTGGCTTGTTCAAGCCAGGCTCTCAGCTTCATCATGGCCAGGAGAAATCTTCCTGAAACATGAAACCTTATCATGTTAGACTTCTGCTTAAAACACTACAATGACATCTACTAACTTTTAGAATCAAATATATGAAATGCAAGATTGTTTTTTAAACATAAGCCACCGCCTTCATCTCCAATTTTGTTTTCTCCCACTCCTTCTTCGACACATTAAACTATTTACAGTGCCTGCATGCGTGCGTGCACACACACACACAAACATACACAGCTACACACAGACGCACACCATGGTTCTCCAGGTGTCTTTGCCTTTGCATATTCTGTTTGCTTTGCCCAGTCCATTTGACAAACTCCTCCTCTTCATGGAAACATTGCATGGATTTTGTCTCTCCATGAAGTTTCCTGTGAGCCTGAACTGGCAAGATTAGTCACATCCATATCAGTAAGTCTTCTGAATTTCTAAAATTTCATAAATTTTCCTGTATGTTCACAATTCTATTCTACTACTGCATTTGTTTTACTCCTACAGAGTATGAGCTTTTTAGGGGAAGGGACTATATTGCTTTTTGGAGGTCCCTAGCATATACTATAAATCAGCATAAGGAGGTACTCAATAATTATTTGTTCAACTACAGAGAAAGAGCTGAAATTTGCTTTCTCCATTCACCTTCACTCATTCTATTCTCTCACACTGGGTGAGCCCCAGGATCACACAAGAGCAGGCATTTCTCAAGCCCATTAGCTTATTTGTAATTCTACTTGGATACAAACATAGCCACATCAGTTGTTACTTGATTCTAAATCCTAATTGGGTCTATCCATCTTACTCTTATCATATTATTCCCCAAAAGCTTGCTCAGCAAGACTACCATAGATGGTGGTGGTTTTAAAAAGGCCACAGATTCTTTGCCACCCCTTCCATTAAGAGTGGGAGTCTCATTCTTTGCCTTCATATTCCGGACTGGTCTTAGTGACTTTTTTTTAATCACTAGAATACAGAGGAAGTGACATTCTGGGGTTCTGAGGCTAGACCATACCTTGCAGCTTCTTCCTGCTCTCCTTGGAGACTCTAAGAACCCTGAACTGTCATGTAAGAAGTCCAATGGCCCTGAGACCCTATATGCTAGAAAGCTCACATACAGGTGTTCTGATTGACAGCCCCACTTGAGCCTCACCTTTCCAACCACTCTGCCAAGGGGCCAACATCCTTCTTCAACCCACCAGAGCACTTTGTCGGCCAGATAAATGCTACCTAGTGGCCTTTGTTGATGCCATATGGAACAGAAGAATCACCCAGCTGAGATCTGCCTAAATCCCTGACCTACAAATATGTGCAAATAATAAAGTGGTTATTGATAACTGCAACACAGACTCTTCTCCTCCACTTCCACTTCATTGCTCAGCACCCTTATCAGCTCAGTCTATATAAATATAGAAGTATTCCTACTTTGAGTCCTTAAATTATGGAATTAATTTACTCTAGCAGATCCTTTCTCTCTATCTCTGGTGAGGTGTGTTTTCTGTTCCTTTCTCAGATAATGTATTCTCAGTCTGACTTATTCCTTAAAATGTTCAGCTTTTTCTAATCTTATCATTTATTTTTTCCTTCTATTTCATTATACCCCCACTCCCCCTCCTGCTATGTCATTGTTACAGACATCAGTAATCCCTGAATCTTCTTTCCTTTCTTTTCAAGAGAGCTCTATAGAATTATCCAGCAACCGAAGTGTTAAGTATTTGAACAGGTAATGAGGATATGCTGGAGACTCTATATCCCTGGAGTCTTTAAAATAGGATAAGCAATAGATAATCACCTATCCGATTGGGTGTTTTAAATATTCCTCATCATAGGATCAGAGGGCCCGGATTGAACAATCCCTAGTGATTCCTTTTCTGCCAGAAGATTCTATGTTAGATTCAGATGCATAGAACCAGTCAAAGTCTTGAAACATATGAGCACTCAAATTCTTAATAATGTAGTTTGATTACAAACAAATAACTGCTTGAATCATGTGTTTGACATATATTTGAATAATTTCATTTTTTGAAACATGTTTGATTGTTTAAAACAACTCTTCTATGATCAATGTTTATCACTATATTAATTTCCTTTTGGGTATTTTGTAATTTTTTTCCTCCAAGAATACTACCAAACTTTGCTATTTTCTACTTCTGGTGTATTCAATTGTTGTTCAAATGTGGCTTTTTAAAATCCACCTTGTGTATAAAATAAAAAGAGAGAAAAAGCTACTTGACATTTTTGCTTTGGTGTCTAACCCATGCACTTCAGAAATGAGTGAGCTTCATTTTCGTAATTGATGACAAAATGATCATCTTAGAATGTGGGGAAGATGTAAAATTCTTTCTGTTTCTTCACTGCGGGTTTTCCTCTCAAACCAACTGAGGAGAAGCAGCACTGCCAAGTAAAAAAGTTTAACAGTTTGTTATGTTAATCTTTAAAATGTACCCAGAAAACATTTTTTGGCCAAAGCAGTCAAGATTGACAGCTGTTCTGTGTCCCCCACTGAAAACAAATGGAGTAAAGAGTTCTGTGCATGTGATGTGTTGAACAGTCAAATGACAACTGTGGGTTGATCCACACTCTAAAGCAGCAGAATTAGAAGGAGGGCGTGGAGTGGGGGTAGAGGGAGGCATGCTGTAGAAAGCATTATACTTGCATCACCTGCCAATTCTTGTCAATATGGCAAAATGTAGTTGCTGTAACTGAGAGACCCCACAGCTATAAAGTTCTTACTTTCGAGTCTCATTCAAAGTGAGATTAGAATCAGGTTGGAACAGACTCACAGAGAGATTTCTCTCCTTCGCAATGTTATCAGGGAGGAAAGGCAATGTCACAGAGAGTCCAAGAGCCAAAAGCAATCACATAAGGAGGGCAGCCATGCAGCAATGCACTGCAGAGCTCAGAACAGCAGAAAAGTCCGAAGGATTGGAGATTCCTGAAAGGGAAGGGGAAACAAAGACTGCCTTAAGAGGGGAGTATGCCCCCAGATGAGGAAGCCGTGTTAGACAGAGATGCCACAAAACACATCAGCTTAAGAAAGAGAAGAGTAGAGCCAGACAGTGGTGCTACCCCTGCCGCTGTACTTAAAAAACTACAAGTTATTAATCCCTCCATAACTCGGTTTCCTCCTCTGTAAAAAGATAATAGGTCCTAAGAATATTGTGGTATATTAAATGCATTTATTTTATAGTTCTGAGAATACAAATTACTCAGTGTTAATTTTTATATTTATTATTAAAGATTTCCTGAGTCCCCCTTGCTATTTATATTGTTTTGTTTTCTGCACTTGTTTTATACTCAGTTATTTAGTTGATAATATTGCTTTATCAGCCAAGATAACTCTAAAATTAAAAGTTAAAATTAATCAAATTTTCTTATATTAACGGGGTCAGAAACCGTCCAACAACTTTGTTGTTTCTGCCTACCTAATGGCCTGATAGGTGAAACCATAAAGGAGAAACAGAAACAATAGAAAGCTGAAATAAACTTTCTAAAGGGTAAGATTCTGATCTTTCCATCCTCTACACAGTACAGCAAATAAAACTCTAGATATATAGTTTTCCTAAAGTTAATAGATAGCAGTTAAGACTAGAGGCAAAATGTTTTTTCCTCAGAATACTTAAAAAAATAGTAGCTGCTTCTTTCCAGCTAAACTGTCAAAATCATGAACGCAGGAATAGG
Source organism: Pan troglodytes (assembly GCF_028858775.2). Lineage (NCBI taxonomy): Eukaryota > Metazoa > Chordata > Mammalia > Primates > Hominidae > Pan > Pan troglodytes. Next base: position 104,171,092 of record NC_072408.2, on the reverse strand, counting down.
GTCTATCTTACTCCATACATACAAGGCAACAGACAGAATAGGTATTTGTTGGTTGACATTATTTTTTCTCAGTTAATATTTATTGAGGGTCTATTATATGCTAGACAGAGAGCTCAGCAGTTAATACAACTTAAAATTTATAAATACAGGCTTTCTGCATGAAGCCTATATTTCAATGGAGAAGAGAGATAATAAGCAAGTAACAGAGATAGATAGATAGATAGATAGATAGATAGATAGATAGATAGATAGAAGATATGATAGAAGATATGATAGATTAGATAGATAGAAGGTAGATAGATAGAAGACAGAAACAAATGGATAGGTAGAAGATAGATGATAGATAGATGTTTAATGTAATGTCAGATGATGATGATTGCTGTGAATTAAAATAAAGCACGGCCAGTAGAGACAGAGTGATGGGGGCTGCTGTCTTAGACTAGTGGTTACAGATGACCTCTCAAGGGACATGATTGTTGATAAATGACCTATGTAAATTGAGGTAGAGAGACATGACATATCTGAGTATATATAAAGATTTGGGTGAAATAACTAAAAGAGAGGCATGTGGAATTTTCTTAATTAAAAAAATAAAACATCTCCATGTAAAGGTCAAGAGTAAGCCTGTATTCAGATATCAGATAACTTGTGAAACATTAAAATATCTCACGAAAAGGTTCTTAATTCTAATTTTCTTTCATCACCTTAAAAATGGCTATAGTTATTCTCCACCTTAGCTACTGTAATAGAAATAAGGTCAATACACTCAGTGTGTACAGACTGAAATTAATCATGTGTAATGCACAGTCCATTTTGAGAGATGAGAGAGCAGGAGCCAGTTGACTATTCTGCCTAATTCGGTAGGTTACCTGAGCCACAGTGAGAACGCATGGGTGTTTGATGAACTGGAATAGATTTATCATGCTGGACACTTTCCTGTTTGAATCATTCTCGTAGCTGATCCCTTTAAGGCACCCTTTGTTATACAAACAAAATTGTATTTACCTTCAAGAACAACAGAGGATGCTTGGTAGAAAATTAATTTTATGTTTAATTAGGAGCTGTTCACATTATCTGGCTCATATCTGGTACTGTCAGTACACCATGGTACTGTATTCCACATAAATAGGAATTTTTACCTGGATGATTGCTTTTTAGCAAAGATATATTTTACTAGGGCCAATTGTGCTATGCATGTATATCATATTTCCTGAATCTCATATCCTTATATTTCATTCAAAAGAGCCCAGAGAGAACTAAAATAATATTTTGACATTTAAGCTAAAAAGTAAAAAATAAGAGGACTTTCAACCATTAGAACAGTAGATATCAATTTCTGGCTAAACGTTAGAATCACCTAGAGATTTTTTTAAAAATACCAGTGCACATGTCATACTCGTCGGGTTTGTGCAGCCAGGCTTAAAAACTACAGCATCAGAAAATTCTTTAGAGATATATGAGTTATAAAGAGAGAAGTTTGAATAATTGTATTTGAAAAGTATTTTCTTCAAGGCTTATTTGAAGGTCTTAAATAACATATATCATACTATATAAAATATTACCAAAGAAAGCAACTTAAACTGAAGTTAATTTTAACAACTAGCAAGAACTCATTGTAAACAAGACACTCTGCTAGATACTATAAGTTTATGTGAAATGAAGAAATGCTTACCTCGAGCACAGTAGGATTTACCAGAAAGCTACTGAGTCTAAACTCCAGGGCCTTTATTTGCACAGCCCCCTTCCAAGGCCCTGAGAGGGACCCTAGCAATGTGTTGATATTTTCATAGCTTTTATAAAATTTGCGAAAATCTAGCTGGGCACAGTGACAGGTGCCTGTAATCCCAGCTACTCGGGAGGCTGAGGCAGGAGAATCACTTGAACCGAGGAGGCGGAGGTTACAGTGAGCCGAGATTGCGCCATTGCACTCCAGCCTGGGTGACAAGAGTAAAACCCTGCCTCCAAAAAGAAAAAAATTGCAAAAATCATATAGTTTATCCACTGCTGTCTCTTTCCCTGATAGCTTTCCAATCACATGTTTCCCTGGTGCCTGGTGGTATCAAGTAATCAGGGATACTTGGGGGCTCCAGAAAAGGAGGAGTTGAATGAAGATACATTCGGTTTTGGTTTATAGAATATATTCATGTGATTTACTGTCATTTCTGTGCATACCTAAGTGATTGCTAGTTGTCCTGAGCTAGGAATGGTTTGCAGAAATATTACCCACTCCCCTAACTCAGGCTAGTGACATGAATTTTCAGGACTAAAAACTCATAATAATAAGTTGGTGAAAAACTGGTTAACAAAGGTTGTCAATTCAAAGAGAATTTGTGATTAGTCACTGCACATGAAAACCTGCAATGACCTGAGGTCTTACAACTCACCTGTAAAAGACACTTGTAGAAGCTTTCCCAAATTCAACAATAATTTCAATAATATATATGACATGACCAATAGCAAACTTTTAAGATATGGGAGACTTTTCAAAGCTTTCAATAACGAATAAATCAGCTGTGCCAGACGAAAGATGAGATTATCTTTTTCTTTTCTATACAGAAAATAATTTTCCAAGTTTATTGTCAGATGAAGAGTTAAAGAATGCACCAAAAAAAGTGTAAGTAAAAATATTATATGTGTCAGAAAGTTATTTTTAAAAATATTTCTTTTCCTGAATCTTTTATTTATAGACTTTGACAGATTTTTTAAAATTTGTTGTGATTTCTTTCCTCATTCTAAACATTCACTTTTATATCTATTTTTGTACTTGTAATTTTGTATTTTTTAAAAGACACCCTCAAAACTGTATGAGCTTCAACTCCCACCTGAATCCACCCCTGCCTCAAGAAACTCATAAGCATTGGCTCATAATGACTTACCCTACAAACCAGTCATATGCTTAAAATTCCACCTTCTTCCAAAATTCAAGTGGAAACAATACAAAGACAGGGACTTATTGATCTGAAAGAATGAGGAGCTACACTATTTGAGTAATGTTTATTAAATTGTGTATACATAGTGGTGTTAAGTTTCCAAAAAATTGTACTATAGTTGCAACATGGATGTCTTGAATCCATAGTAGAGTCAATTATATCAGCCAGGCAAAACTAATTACGAAGAGTGAAATCAGCAATTTGCATAGTGCAGGTGCTTCTGCCCTCCACTCTAGTCCACGAGCATCCACCTGAGTGTGATGTGGCACACCCAGACCTGCTGCTCTTTGGTTCTTAGTTCTCCACGGGCCCCTTCTAGCGTCAGCATCTTTCTAGGCTAAGTATGAGTCTAGTGTTTAAAGACACATATTTTTTATACAACATGAAGCCTAAGTAGAAAACATTTTTTTAATCTGGCAATGCTAGAGGGAATTTTGTTCATATTCCTATTTTTCCTTTTGTTCTGACTTTCAATGTGAGATTGTTCAAGTATATAAAGAAGAACAGGACAAAGAAAACCCATTTATCAAGTATGTAGAGCAAGTGTTCACATGTTGCCATATTTGCTTCATCTCTCTATGCTCATATCCATTTTTTTATTAAACTGTTACAAAGTTACAGACATCATATCACTTCACCCTTAATGCTTCAAAATGTAGCTCCAAAAAAATAAAAAATAAAAAAAATACAAAAGACAGACTCCTACATAACCGTGACAGCATTATCATGCCTTACAAAAGTAACAGCAACTCCCTAATATGGTCCACATAATCCACATTCAAATTTCTTCAGTTTTCTTGAGCATAACTCTGAGAGCTAGTTTTTTCCAAACCAAGATCTAGTCATGTTTTGTGTATTACATTTAGTTAATGTCTTTTTACTCCATTTCAGTTCCATGATATTGACTGTTTCCAGGACCAGGCTTGATATCTTACAGGACAGTCCACATTCTGAATTTATCTGATTCTCTTTCTTTCTTTCTTTTCTTCTTTCTCTCTCTCTCTCTCTGTCTCTTTTCTCTCTCTCTCTTTCTTCCTCTCTCTCTCTTTTTATTTTTTCTTTTTTTTGAGACTGAATCTAGTTCTGTCATCAAGGCTGGAGTGCAGTGGCATGATCACAGCTCTCTGCAGCCTTGACTTCCCGAGCTCAGAAGATCCTCCCACCTCAGCCTCCAAAGTAGCTAGGACTACAGGCGTGCACCACCTACCCAGCTAATTTTTGTATTTTTTTGTAAAGACGGAGTTTCATCATGTCACCCAGGCTGGTCTCAAACTCCTGGGCTCAAGTGATCCTCCTGCCTTAGCCTCCCAAAGTGCTGGAATTACAGGCATGAGCCATCGCACCTAGCCAATCTGAGTGTTTCTTAACACGAATTTGTTGCATTGCCCACTGACTTTCCTGTAATCAAGAGATTAAATCTATTGCTTGATCAGATGAATACTTCATAAGCAATTCCAAGTATTGATTTTGGAATATGACCTCCTTATAAGATGCAACTTTATTATAAGACCTCAATTAAATCTCAGTAGAGGCCTGAAATTTCTATCCAGGAATTTTTATCTTTACAGATGAAGACACTAAGGCTGGAGTGTCTAAATGACTTGCTTAAGGTCACACAAAATGAAACAATTTAAGATCACAAAGAGTTGGCATGATCTTGTGATCTTGAATTGTCTAAGTCTGGGTGAAATGAGCCAGTTTTGCCCAATTCAAATGGGTACTTTCCTGAAGCCTTACTTTCCAGTATGAGAGAACATACTGGAAGATACAGAGATGAATATTTCTTTATTAAAGATACAATAATTCAGATGGTAAATGCGATTGAACCCAGAAATAAATTCATCAGCAAAAGATTTATAAGTCAAGAATACCACATTATGACTCTATATAGTCAACTATATCAGCTATGCAAAACAAGTTACAAAGAAGGAAATCAGCAATTTGCATAGTGCAGGTGCTTCTGCCCTCCATTCTAGTCCACCAGCATCTACCTCAGTGTGATGTGGCACACCCAGACCTGCTGCTCTTTGGTTTTCAGTTTCCCCAAGGGCCCCTTCTAGTGTCAGCATCTTCCTAGGATAAGTATGAGTCTAGTGTTTAAAGACCATGTATTTTTTAATATAACATGAAGCCTAAGTAGACACCAACTTTCTCATCTGGCAATGCTGGAGGGAATTTTGAGACAGTATCATCTCAAGATACTATCTAGTTCAAGATCAGTTGAACTCAGTAGAGCCAGAATCCTGAGAGTCATCCATGACAGCTCCCTCTCCTCTCTGTTATCCCCACATCCGAGCCTGGTTGACTCTACCTCCAAAAATAGATCTGAAGTCAGTGTTCTGTTCTGCCTCATCCCTGCCATGTCCCTCATCCAAACTTCTGTTTTCTCTCACTTGGACAACCGCGGAGCCTCTAGCTGGTCTCCCTACTTCTTCCACTCTTGCACAAAGCTACCAAATTTTTTTTTTTTTTTTTGAAACGGAGTCTCGCTCTGTCGCCCAGGCTGGAGTGCAGTGGCACAATCTCCACTCACTGCAAGCTCCGCCTCCTGGGTTCATGCCATTCTCCTGCCTCAGCCTCCCAAGTAGCTGGGACTACAGGCACCCGCCACCATGCCTGGCTATTTTTTTCGTATTTTTAGTAGAGACAAGGTTTCACCGTGTTAGCCAGGATGGTCTTGATTTCCTGACCTCATGATCCGCCCGCCTTGGCCTCCCAAAGTGCTGGGATTACAGGCATGAGCCACCAAGCCCAGCCAATTTTCTTTTTCTTTTTTTTTTTTTTTAAAGCAAATGTGTTGAAATCTGCCTATTGACTATTTTTTTAAAAGCAAAAAAACAAACAAACAAGCAAACAAACAAAAAAGCAAATCGTACCTCTCATAAAGTCCACAGGGTTAATACGGCTGACAATGCTAGGCATGATCTGGCCTATGTCTCCCTCTCTCAATTAACTTCACCATCTTTTCCCTCTCCATCTTTTGCTCAAAGGCTTAGACTCGATTGAAAAAAAGCACCATGCTCTGTGTTTCTTTGGACAACTTTTCAACTTGTTCCCCCTGTCTGGGATGCCTCCCTACAGCCCCACCACACAGCCTGCCCACCCACCCTCTGCCTAGTTACTTTCTAATTCTCTGGTCAAATCTCTCTTCCTCAAGGAAACCTTTTCTGACTTTGCAGACCATTAGAGACCCCTATCTTCATACCCTGTGCTTTACTTTCACAAGTCTTACCATCTTTTGTAATTTATAGCTTTGTTATTACCCTCACCAGAACAGAAGCGCAGGGAGGATTGGGACTATGTAATTTCCGTGACCAACTTAACCAAGAAACAGGGCTCACAAAGTTGCTCCTGAATGAATGTTGTTCTTGAAAAAGCAGTGGAGCTTACGTCCCTAAATGCTTACAGATGGCTACAAAAACAAAACAAAACAAACAAACAGAAAACAGGTAAAGGATGCAGAAGCCACAGGTTAGAGGTATGAGCCGTAACCTCAATAGGATGCAACCATTGTGGAGGCCTCCAAGAACCTGCAGGACAAATACAATATGAGCAAGGGGCCTAGAGCTAAGACAACACCTTAAAAACCTCAAAAACCTTAAAAATCTTTAAAAAGCTTTCAGTGACTATTCTACAATTTCACCACACTTGATGAGTAAAGATAAAATGAATAATTAGTGATGAGTCCATTGCCCCACCACCCCTTTTCATCTCAAATCTCTCCACCTGCACACCCACCCTTACCACCTTTCCTCCAATCCCACAGGGTGAGGCATCCTCCTCTTGTTTAAGGCCTACCCTTCCTCTCCTTCTCCTAATCTGATTCTTTCCCTTTTCCTTCCATTTCTCCCCAAATTACTCTCCTTTTCTAATGTCTTCAACCTCTTCCTCTCTCTCAGTTCTCTTCCCAGCAGGCTTTGAACATGTTCAAGCCTCTGCCTTCAGAATATAAAATCAGCCCTTGACCCTGCCTCCCTCTCAAGTTGTGACCCTCTTTATTGAAAGAGCAATGGTACTCACTGCCTCCACCTCCTCACCTTCCCTTCTCCCCTCAGCAGTCTGGCTTCTGACGCTGCTGTGTCATTGGAAAGGCTTCCATCAGGTTCACCATTGAGCTCCACATGTAAAACATTTTACGGGATAGTTTTTACTGTCTTTCCAGGCTACTTTGCTGTACCTGGCAGTGTTGATGACTCTGCGCTCCTTGAAATTCTCTCTTCCTTTGTTACCTGTGCCCACAATCTCTCTTGGTTCTCCTGTATCATTTGTCTCAGTCTCCCAGAGCACCTCATTTTTAGATTGGCCCTACTAAAAATGGCGCTCCTTAGGGTTCAAGGAGCTAGTTTTACTCTTTTCAGTTACTGCCACCTGTTAACTAGTTACCACCTGTTACCAGTTGTTAACAACTTCCAAACTGATATCTCTCCAGAAGTTTTGATCGCTACCTCTCCTCTTGAAAGACTCAAAGGCATTTCAGTATTGACACATCCCAAATTAAACTCACTGCCTGCCCGCACCTCCTAATTCTCCTTCAATTTTCCACATTTCAGGTCCTTGTGACCACACCCTATAGCATCATATCTGAGAGAAGAAGACATAAATATGGTCTCACACTTTTGAGAGAATTGAGAGAGGAGAAGGGGAGGAACATAAAAAGTTTCCATTTTAAGAATTCCATCCAGGACCTTCTACCTTTTCTAAATTAGTATTAACAATTGCTAATGTGAAAATTATCAAGCTGAGTGGCAAGGGTCAAAGGAAAACTATACTGTGTGCTGACTTCACGAGCCCTTGCACCTTGAGAGGGAATTTTGTCTCATTTATGTGCCCTTGGGTTTATTACTTATTCAGTAATTAACCTGAACAAGGTTTATTAAATAGGTATTAAATACAAAATACCTATTTAACGCCAATGTTCACTCTAAGAGACCTGGGGAAGGAGAGTAATCTAGGGTACAAAGTAGATTGTGAATATGGAAAAGCTAGTATCTGTTGAGTGTTCCTTGTATACTAGGCGCTGTGTAAGTAATGTTCATGGATGACCTCATTTTACCCTCACAGCTCTACGAAGGCGCAATAGCTTTCATTTTACATGTGAGGAAGCAAGTGCTCAGGGAAGTTAAGGGACAGGCCAAAGTTACTCATGCATGCGGAGGTGCAGAATTTAAATCCAGCCCTGTCTTCCTTTTTTTTTTTTTTTTGAGACGGAGTCTCACTCTGTCACCCAGGCTGGAGTGCAGTGGCGCGATTGCAGCTCACTGCAGCTCCACCTCCCGGGTTCACGCCATTCTCCTGCCTCAGCCTCCCGAGTAACTGGGACTACAGGCGCCCGCCACCACGCCCGGCTAATTTTTTGTATTTTTAGTAGAGACGGGGTTTCACCGTGTTAACCAGGATGGTCTCGATCTCCTGACCTCATGATCCACATGCCTCGGCCTCCCAAAGTGCAGCCCCATCTTCCTTAAATGCCCAGAAACATTCCATGCTATTCTATGGTCCCCTAATTACAAACTGAAACCTCATGTCTCACTTTCTGCATGGTGCCTGTTGTCCTCCCCTTCACAGTGCTTCTCATATGGTTTCAAGGCACTCCTCTCTTTGTCAGTTTGAAAGAGGTGCAGCAATTTCACCTTATTTGGTTTCAAAGATCAGCATGCAATCTGTAAAATGGAATGTTCCTCTCAAAAGGTAAAGATTAGAAAGTTTCCTGACCTGCCCAGGTAGCAGAAGGGAAGGTTGCAGTGTTCTGAATCACATCAACAAACAGGGCTAGTGCATGTTGTGTGCTAGTTTTTTTCCAGGCATCTGTAAGGTCATTCTGTAAATTGGGGTTAGCTAGTGAGAGAGCAAGACATAAATATGGTCCCACAATTTTGAGAAAATTGAGAGAGGAGAAAAAGAATACACGAAGTTTCCATTTTAAGAATTCCGTCCAGGACCTTCTACCTTTTCTAAATTGGTATTAAGAGTTGTTAATGTGAAAATTATCAAGCTGAGTGGCAAGGGTCAAAACAAAGCTAAACTGTATGTTCACTTCAAGAGCCCTTGTGCCTCAAGAGAGGATTTTGTTTTGTTTATGTGCCCTTAGGTTTATTATTTGTTCAGTGCAATCCAAGTCCACACACTCACACTTTGCAATGACTTCCCTGTTTTCACTTTTCAACATGAATTAAAAGCTTTCTTATATGAGATATGTCTTAGCATCACCCTAGTTTCCAAATAAGAATGTTTCAAGGAAAAATTTCCAAAAGATTCAGGCCATTCCTCCACTTTAAGTTCAATAATTCAATGATAAAAGTAAAATGAAGAAATAAAAACTCATAACAGTGCCCTCCTTGTATTACTCGAGGGATTATTTGCCATTGTCTACTTAGAAGGAGACACCAGTCACGGCAAATGTCTAAAATATGTCTTGTCTAAATCCATCATGGAGGAAGAAAGGATTTCTCATTTTACTAATTAGAAACGGGTCAGATGGAGCCATGAATTAAGCTCACATCATGACACTACTATGTAGGATGCAAACGTCTGCAAAGGCCATTGCCCTTCAGGTACTTGTAGAAAAGAATGGGCTAGCATTTTCCTTAAAAGAGCAGTGCTCAAAGTGTGTGCTTCACAAAGAGATAGTGAAAAAGCAAACGAGAGATATTAACCATGCCCCTGGGATCCACTTTGGTCATATTCTATGTAGGCAGAAACCTTCTGATCTCCAAATTCCCCTTGGAATACTGCATTACAGAGTTTGACTCTACTCTCTCCTTAGTGTCTTCCTATGGGTATTTTATCACTCATTCACCCAGAAGCTTCCAGCAAGCATTTGTTGAATGACTGCTGTGTTCCAACTACTGTGCTAAGCACTTGAAATAAAATGTAAAAGAAGAGAGGCATGATTCTTATTCTCCAGAATCTTCACTCTGGAGGGGGAGACATATAAAATTTACAAGTAAGATCCAAATGCTGAGAAAGACCCAGCCACACCCAGAGCCAGAATAGGCACATCCTAAACAGAAAAATAAAGCCAGAGGCAGAAGGAGAAGTTAGTATTCCTGGAACCCACCAGTGAGGCAGGGAGTGGAGCAGGAAAAAATAGGGCCTTGGGATATAATTGAGCACCTATGGCTACACAAGTCACTCCTCAAGGAGCCATGGATTTTCTGTTCTTCTATCACTTTCCACAGTATTTTTCAAACAGTATATCAAGGTATCTATTTACGAATTGTGACCAACATTGTGTAATGACAGAATTAGCTAGAATAGAAAATATCGACTGGGCGCGGTGGCTCACACCTGAAATCCCAGCACTCTGGGAGGCTGAGGCAGGTGTTCGAGAGGTCAGGAGTTTGAAACCAGCCTGGCCAACATAGTAAAACCCCATCTCTGCTAAAAATACAAAAATTAGCTGTGCGTGGTGGTGCATGTCTATAATCCCAGCTACGCTGGAGGCTGAAGCAGGAGAATCACTTGAACCTGGGAGGTGGAGGTTGCAGTGAGCTGAGATTGCTCCACTGCACTCCAGCCTGGGTGACAGAGCAAGACTCTGTCAAAAAAAAAAAAAAAAACATTGCATGGAGTAAGGGTTATTATTTCTGAAATCTACGATTTACTTATGTGTGCAAACACGTGTTTATGAGTTCAGGGCTTCTCAATCTCAGCCGCATTATGCTCTAGGCATACATCTTTGTCGTGGGGGGCTGTACTGTCATCATGGTTTGTCAGCAGCATTCCTGGCCTCCACCAGATGCCCACAACATCTCCCCGCAACTTCAGCTGGCACAACTACAAATGTCTCCAGACATTGCCAAATATCAACCACTGTGCTAACTATGAAATGCTTCTGACAATAGATCATGGCCTCAAAATTTTAAAAGCCACCAAATGACGGGATGAGATTTTATATTCCCTCATGCTTCTCCTCTACCCCTATTTCACTCTGAACCCCTTGAGGAAGTGGCATCCTCCACCTCCCACCCTGCTTTTCCTGTCTCTTCCACCATCTCTTCCCCTTCTCACATTATTTTCTCTCTCATCCCTTCTCTCTTACCCCCACCCTACCTACAAAATAAAGACCAAACTAGCTCCCTAAATAGCATTTTGGAAACCTGGGATAGTTCTGTTTGTAGACAGGGCCTGCAGGAGAAATCAGCAGTGCCTGGCTCAGGCAGCACGCACCTCCCGGCACACTGCACTCACTTAATGGCTACCACACAGGTGTGTGTTTCTGGGTTCAGGATTCTCTCTGTCTTTTTTTCCTCCCGGTCTTTTTTTAGGTATTCTGCATGTATATTCAGCAAACTAGATCTTGTGGAAAAAAACCTCATCCTCTGGCAAAACATTTAGAAGAGAAAAGAGTGGGTACGATAATCCAGGAGACATTTAAAAATACATGCTAGGCAAAAGAACTCAGAGGCATTAGGAGTAGTGGGGAGCCCAGGAGTGACCCAACAGGTCTTTTTCTTCCCTAATTTATTTGCTTCCCCTGATCTGTGATGCCCCTCTGCTCCCTGCTGCGTGCATCTGCTGCCTGTCTCCCACTCACACCTCCCTCCCTGTGCAGAGGATGGTTCTCGGTTCTTGGTTACAGACTCCTGCTCTCCCCCAGCAGGCTATGACGTGTCCCCTGCTATGTGCATCCACCATGCCTTTTTCTCTCCTCTCCTGCTGTTCATGTGTCCACCGTCGCTTTCTCTTTTGATAAGTCCTCATCTTGACTTCTTTCCTAAAAGCTGGAGCTTTTTCATTTTTCTCAGTCTCTGTGCACACTCTCAGCTTCCCTCTGCTCTTTCTTGCCTGTCCACAGTCTGTGATCAGGTTTTCTCCTTCTTCCCCCCCTGGAATGAATGAAGTGTTTTCCTTATTTTCCTGTTTACTCCCCATAAACACATACAAACACATGCATACAAATACTTCTCTACTTTAAATATTCTATGATCATGCCAACAGAAAGTGGATGAAAACGAATAGTCTTCTGTAGAGCTTTAAAAAAATGCAACTCTGTTCAAACTTGCTTGTTCTCTAGTTGCTTGCTGGTTTATCACTCACAGACTATGAATTTCTACAGAGGATGCAGGTCACACCTCTTCTGTCCTGAGTGTTCATTGTGGCCAATCAATATTTTTTTAAAAAGGAAAAATCATAAGCAATGCAGGTAGCACAGAATCTAAGGATCCCCAGCTAAATCCCCGAACATGCTGAGCTTCCCTTCTCTTTGTCCCACTGCCTTGACAAAAGTACCATTAAGCAGACTTCATTGCGTTTCTCTCGCTCATTTGCCTGTCAGAGGATGGGAAGCCTTTCAAATGGGTCATATTAGTAGCTGTTGTGGTTCTACCTTTCTCCACCTGGGCCCACCAGATAATGAAAATGAAGCCACGGTGTATTTGCATAGACGTTTCAGGACATTTGCACCCGTTACTCCCTTAGCAGCTTATAACAAACCCAGGAGGAAGGAAAAGAAAGCAAAGGAAAAGCACGCATTCACACACACAACTTTAAATGATTAACTACTATAAGCTAGGGCCCCTTAGGGGCTTCTAAATACGGGATCTCATTTAATGCTCACAAAGTTGCTAGACTGATCCACGCTCAGAAGGACGAGGAATTTGGGACTTATCCAACTGGCGCATCGTGGAGTCAGGTTTATTCGCTCATCCATTTGATAGGGCTCAAGGCAGGCTATGCTAAGACACGGCACCTTGGCATACTGAGTATTTTAAGATGAAGGAATTTGAGAGAACTGCAGAAGCAGGAAGGTCTCTCTGGCTTACTCTCTCCTTTCTCTTCTGAAACAGGTTGTAAAATCTCAAAAGAATTTCTGGTCTTCTACGCATAGCAGGTCATAAAACCTCATGGGAGAAATGCCCTCCCTATACCCAGAGGAAAGGAATGTCTGCCTCACCGGGAACAGAGAGAAGCAGCAGAACAAACAGGCCTTGCTAAGTTCTCCCTATTTTATTACCATTAAATCATACTGATTTTTTCTCCAGTGATATTTCTCCATTACAGTTTACCTCTTCATCAAACCTAAGCATAAAAATACATAAGTTTACCTGTTCCTTTGAGTCATTTCCTTATGAAGGCCCCCATGTCATATAAAGCTTATTAAATACGTGTATGTCTTTCTCCTGTTCATCTGTCTTTGTCAGTTTTATTTCCAGACCCAGCCATGGACCCCAAAATAGTTGAGGAAAATCTTTTCTCCCCTACAGTTTCTGGCAACCATGAAGAGACAGCTAAGACTACACTCATTTCGGAGCATGCAGATAAATCCTAAAATAACTGACAAAAAGCCGATGAAAGGTAAGAATTCTTACCAAGGTCAGATATCCTGGATCTCTGTCTGCAGTGTTTGCTGAAGAGAGGGAGGTAAAGATTTCTCTTTGTCCCTTCCTTTCCAAATTTAGATTAGCAAGAGAAAGACATTTGTTTGGGTTGTGACTCTGAAGGCTTCTGTGTCATGTAAAACCTAAGTAAATGTATGCGCTTTTCTCTTCTTAATATGTTTTTTGTTATAGGAGCCTTAGCCATGAACCTAGTGATGAGGAGGAAAATATACTTCTTTTCCCCGTCTACACATTCAGGAGCTATTTATTTTTGAGGCTTGACTGTCAGCCTGGCACTGTTCTAGGTCCTGAATTTCATGCGGCCTTTGTGGTAAGAGTGCAGAAATTATACCATTTAGAGCAAAAGATTGCTCACGGATACACACAGCTCACATTACCAGCAATGAACAGAGGGAAAAAAAAAAGCTGGGATCACCCTCATTAGTTTCCAGAGAACTTAGCCATACATGCCATGAAGAAAATAACGAAATCGGTACCATGGTTATCAAGGATTCTGTCAGAAATCCCTGTTTTGAATTTTCTGCCTCCGGTGCCAGGGAAAGCCTCCTTTATGAAAGAACAACTTTCTAAGGCCCTGTTTAATAAGTCTCAGAGAAGAAAAGCCTGCCAGTAATGACTCAAACTCAGAGTATAAACGCAAAACCGATTGCCTGACCTGCTCTGCTGGGCCACACGGCCCTGCCACCCCCACGCACCTGGAAAGCCATCCTGGGTTGCATTTCCCTCCCACCCAAGGGCTACATGTTGTCTAATAACCTTTCCTGGTAGGACACACACAGCCCTGTTGGTGCCTTCCACTTTCCAGTGTTTATGCCTTTCTCTTCTAACCTAGGGAAAGCAAACGACTGAGATAGTTGCCTTAGTATTATGAGGAAGGAAATCTTCCTCAAGCTGGGAAGAGAGGTGAGCAGAATGTTCCACGTTAACCACTTTGGAAGCCCAGAGAAGCCGTGCTCCTGTGCGTCCTCCCACTGGATCCCCGCAAGCACAAGCACTGCCAAAGGGAGTCAACACCATTTGGATCCTATAAAGAAGCCACTTACAACTGCGAATGTGGAGCAAGATAATGAAGGGAGGCCAGGAAGCACTCAGCAAAGTGATAATAGGGAAATTATGACATCTGTGGCCCCATTTGGTCTCTAGTCAATAAAGCACGCAGCCCAAATAACTCTCCCATTTCCCCAGAACTGTTGGAAACAGGGCCGATCCCACTAATGGAAAAGGCTTGGAAAAAAGATCTAGAAAAATCCATGTTCCAGCTCACACTAAAGTCAGCCTGCCATCGTCTCCCTCACCCTAAACAACGTAAGCTGCAACACAATCGCAGGCCTCCATTTCACAGCCCTCACACCGTGCATATTCACCTGCTTCTGTGGCCCTTTTTCAGTTATATCTGTATGCAGTGCAGGATATATTTTTTTCCCTCTAAGATCTAACTTAAAAGGAGAGGGCTGCTCTCTTTAAAATCACATTGCAAACATTCATCTGAGCTTTTCTAGTATCTAATGTTTATACCTCTCCTTTCTGACCTAGCCCAAGAACACGGCACTTTCCCTCTACTGGGAGAGGAGAGGAGCTTTTTAGCTGAGGGTGAGTGAGTTAAACACAGATGATGACAGTGACATAGTCTTTGGAAAGCACTAGGGGAAAGCCTTACACACTGCAGGCAACGCTTCTTTTTTTTTTTTTTTTTTTTTTTTTTAGGTTCACAAAACTGAAAGGAAAGCCTTAAAAAACAGAAAAGAGGCCGGGCACGGTGGCTGCACCTGTAATCCCAGCACTTTGGGAGGCCGAGGTGGGTGGATCAACAGAGGTCAGTTCGAGAGCAGCCTGGCCAACATGGTGAAACCCTGTCTCTACTAAAAATATAAAAATAAGCTGGGTGTGGTGGCGAGTGCCTATAATCCCAGCTACTCAGGAGGCTGAGGCGAGAGAATTGCTTGAACCCGGGAGGCAGCGGTTGCAGTGAGCCAAGATTGTGCCACTGCACTCCAGCCTCTCCAGCCTGGGTGACAGAGCGAGACTCCGTCTCAAAAAAAAAAAAAAAAAAAAAAAGAGAGAGAGAGGGAAAAGAACAAAACTCAAATACAAAAACTTGGGTTTGGGGAAGTAAATAAACCAATCTTTTAGCATGAACATGTGAAACCAACTCTTTGTTAATAAAGATCAAAATATGAGTAACAGAGTGTGAGTTGTCTTCCTCCATCGTGACATCTCTGCAAATGCATCCTGGGAACAGGTCTGCCACATTAATGAGAATCAGGACTGCTGTCATATAATTTCTAATTTGAGCCATGTCTCAATATGTAAGTAATCAGCTAACACAACCTTAATATTTCTTCAGCTACAATCTGAATTTTATTTTAGTCAGTCACCAAAGAAGAGAGAATACTGTCATGCCATGTTGAGGTATGTGCCTTTAAAAAGAAATTCAAATATTTAATGGTATGTCCTACAAATCAGCAGGAGGCACTACTTGAAGAGTGGCATGAGCTTTGGAACACAAGTACACTCACTCTCAAATTCAATATAAAATGTAATTTTCCACAGAAACACTGCCCAGAAAGCCAATAAGGGGACATCTAAAACTGAGACTTTATTTTATTCTGTACATTCACACACACACACACACACACACACACACACACACACATATAAACACACACATCAGCTTTACTTAGAAACTATTCTGTCAGAGATGCTGGGATATTTTTACAAAACCAAACAAAGACTATACGGAGAAAGGGTTTTTGTTTTTTGTGTTTTTTTTGTTTGTTTGTTTTTTGTTTTTTTTAGCAGAACACATAAAAACGATGTAATATTAAACTAGGAAAAGGGACACGAGTCTATGCAACTCATACACACCTAATAAGGGCTTGATAGCCAAGAGAACAGGAGAGAAAGCATAAGGAAGAAAAGATACAGGAAGATACAGTATGAAATGTCTAAATTGTCTGAATTGTCTGAATGACAACAGCCATTTTATCTAAAGTGGTTATCAAGAACAATTTCATAACTGATGCACATTTTACTGGTGCCCTATCACCATGCAGAAAGATTCCTGGGTTTGTTAAGAGGAGCGTTCCAATGATGATAACCCTATTCATCCATGTACTTTTCATCTCAGTTGTAATTTATAAGATGATGATATCTATGGCTCCTAAATGCTCAGCCTCAGAGGCGGATGGGAAGAGGAACCGCAGGGAGCTGGATTTGGAGGACAAGTCCTGCATTAGAGTGGGAATTAGGGATTCAATAACTGGAGATGGTCTCAGATTAGGAAACAAAGAGGGAAAGCCCAGTGCAACAGAAGTAGAAGAATAAGAGGGGTGATTATGAAATAGCTAGAAAGTGATCATTTCCCAAGGGAAAGAAAGAATGGCAAACTGTTAGTCTAACTAGATTCTAACCACATCTATAGACAGTTTGGGGAGAATATGCAAGGGTAGACCACAGATACAAATGGGTAGCCTGAACACTGGGTTCAGTTTGCTGACATGTTTTGTTTGGCTTGAACAATTTATTTAGCTTAAAATTCTTCTGATTGGCAATTTGGGCTGGGCTTAGCTGGGTGGTTTTTCCAGCCTTGGCTGGGCTTCATTCTATGTCAGCTGCAGGTTGGGTAGGTGGCTTTGATGATCTTGGCTGGGCACCATCCCATCTCTAGACTAAAACTGAGCTCATTCAACTCTGGTCCATATGGTCTTTCATCCTTCAGTAGGGCTGGCCTGGGCTTGTTCAGATGGCAATTGGTCAGGGTGCCAAGAGAGTCAGAGGAAGCATACATGAACTTCACACAGTGAATCTTGTCACTTCCACTTCATTATATTTTCAAAGTAATTCACAAGGCCAGTCTGGGTTTAAAAGATGGAGAAGCAGATTTCACCCCTTGATGAGAGGAGCTACAAAGTCTCATTGCAAAAGGGAGTGGATATTGGGAGGTATAAGCAATTGCAGCCATTTTTGTAAGCACGCTCCCATATCTGGTAACTAAGCCTGCATTTCTGAGTGGGAATAATCATCTGCGTCCAAGTTACAGCCACTTCGCCTAGATGACTAGGCCCACTGAGATTCCTGGCACTCCACTCCTTATTATCTCCCTCTTGTTATAACCAGCCAAATGGACATATTTATACTTCCTCTTTTCCCCCAATAAGTTCTCATTTTTAAGGCAATAGATGGGGAAAGAAATGAGCAAATAAATCCTTCCCAGAATATTAAGGGATCTATCCTTTTGATGTGCTTCTCCTCCTTTACCTTCATAACAGAAAATCTCTCATAATCATTTCTTTTGAGCCCACTTGCACTAATACTGTTTATAAATGCTGACATCTAATAACAGTAAACACCATTTCTGGGGGACAAAATCACCCATGAAGATTCCTTTTAGGGGCATCATGGCCTAGGTATGGCACATAAGGACCTCAAAGCCAAAAAGGTGTAGCTGATTAGCTCTTCAGTAGCACATATCTGTCCACTGATAAGAGCAGAAGGGATAAGTACATTTCAAAACACTGCTCAAAATCTCTGAACTAGAAAAAGAAATTATTCACATCATCAATTTCCTAACCATCCTCCCCTTCTATGACTAGCTGTTTCACCAGTGATTCCAGGTCAGGGAAATTACCCTTGCTATATCCACAGTCTGGCCATGCAATTTCTTCCTTAATTCAAGTCCTTTCTCTTCTGCTTCTCTCACCTCCAAGTATAGAAATCTTATTCACCTTTCAGATTCAGCCCTAAGACCATTTGGGCCTTCCTTGATTTCTCCCTCTCCATACCTTGTGCCTCACACCTTCAGAAGACGTTGTACCAGTCTGCCTAATTTCATAGTTTTTATGTACCTATCCCCCCCTCTGTTTACCATGCAGTAAATTGCAATTGGAATTGTGCCCTTCTAATGTCTAGTATGATGTTTACATTGTAGATATTGAAAGACTTGTCACAGGAATAAGTGAATACATGGTTTTAATCTTGGTTGAACAGCAAGGAATATTTCCAACCTTACATTAATTTACATAGTGCTTTTTTTTCTGCTTCAAAAACCCTTGCACATGTAATCTCATTTTATTCCCCCCAGCAACCATGAAGCTTCACTGAAAGAAATAGGACTCCACTTTTGGATTAAAGAATGGAAACTCAAAGTAGCTAAATGATTTGTCTGCCAACGAGATAATGACTGACTGGGCTAGGATAAGATTACAGATCTCCTGGCTTTTAGTTCAGTGTTGTTCTTTTCCCATAAACTCAGTGACAGCACTCTAATTTTAAAATTAAATATAAACCAAATGGCATTATGGAGGCAGCTTCCATGATGTCAAAGGTGATTTGGATCCCATGATGCCTCAAATATGGGAAATTCCTTGGGTTGGATTCTGTAGGTGTCCACAGCAACAAACGATGAACATGCTCAAAGGTCCTCCCTCCTAGTAATTCCCATCAATAGTTAATTTTTAATGAAGTAGAAATGGAAAGTAAAAATAGAATACAAAACAGCTCTGCAAACAAGTCTTTGCAGATAGCCCTTTACCATACTTTCATTTGAATGGTGTCTCAATACAACCCTGAGGGGTAACTTCTTGTCACTCCCATTTTACAGATGAAAAAGTTGTAGGGGAAAAGAAATATCTTCTTTTCCATCTCTAGGTTCCTGGCTGAGCTCCTGCAGCAAAAACAAAAACCACAAAACAACAACAACAGCAGCAGATTAACAAGAGAAGAGCATCCAAATTTATTTAATGAACTTGACATGACATGGGAGCCTTCAAAAATGAAGACCCCAAAAAACAGGAAAACCTGCGTATTTTTATGCAGGTTGATGAGATGTAGAGATGAAGAAATGGATAGTTGTGGAGAAATATGGTTGAACAAAAGGGGTATGAGAATGGTGATAAACTGGGAGAACTCAACACGTCCTGTTTGTTCAGATTCTTCTCTGTGTCCTTGTGTTTTCACAGATAAGGATGGTTTTTGGGGGGATTTTGGTGTTTTTTTTCCAGGCATATGGAAGATACTCTTTGAAAAAGAGTCTTATGACCTGCTTCAGGAAGAAGGGCAGGAGAAGTTCAGGGAGTGACCTTCCGACTTCTGCTGTTTTCTCAAGTGCCAATGTGCCATATTTTGAGGTCGCATGTCCTGAGTCCCATCCAAGTCAAGGCTCAAGAGGTTAAATAGCTTGGCTCAAGGCCACATATTTAGAGATAGTAGAATAAGGACTTGAGCCCAAATGTCCCTGCAAATCCTGTGCCACCTACCCACTGGTAGTGAAACACGTTTTAATATTCTACTCCACGAAAATTTCAAGGCAATTCAAGGAGCTCACTCTTTCTGCTCTTTCTCCCCTCACTATCTTTCTGCAGTCACTGGTGGCTTGTTGCCAACAACTTAAATGGGCAAATAATGTAATAGTATTTACCTGCAGACAGTTAGTTGAGTGAAGCAATTAAGAATACTGTCTTGGAAGTCAGTCATGTGAATCTAAACTGTGACCTGGCCTTCCCTGGCTGTGTGACTGGGGTCAAGTTAGTTACTCTACTCTTCTTTATCTGTATGGTGGGCCTGAGAAGTATAAGTGCTTCCTGGGGTTGTTGTGGGGATTAAATGAGATAATTTTCATAAAGGGCTTGGCATAGTGCTTGGCATATAGTAATGATGGGGTGCAGGGAACACTATTTCAAAGTAGGACACCTTGGCATTCTGGCATTTAAGCCTAAGGAAACTGAGAAAAACCACAAAAGCAGAAGGGTCATTCTCTGACTCTCTCACCTTTCTCTCTTGAAACACAACCATAGAGAAATTCTCTATTCCCTGAAGTTAGGTTTTTAGACCCTTACGTGGCAGATGTCCTGCCAAACACCTAGAGGAAAGAAACGAAGGTGCAAAGATGCCAAGAGGTATCTGTGCAAACAGACCTTGCAGAGTTCTCCCCAGTTACCATTACCATTAGATCACGTCCTTTTGTCCTCCAGTCACTCCCCTACATGACTTTTCATAAAAATACACAGCTTTCCCTGGGTCTTTGGTTCTTCATTTCTGGAGTTTCCCATGTCATGTAAAAATTTGGTTAGGTAAATTTGTTGTGCTTTCATCTTGTTAATCTGTCTTTTGCTATAAGGGTGGCGGCCATGAGCCACCCTCTTTCCTATAGTAAGTTCTCAATAGCATTGATAATGATAATGATGATATTGTTGATGCATTAATAAGAAACTACTAACTTACGACATTTAATACCGATGGGTCTGTAAGACAAGCATTTTGCAAAAAATACCTCCAATCAGTTATCTCATTTGTCTTAAAAGCAGTGATCATAGAATGAATGTGTAAACCATGAAATGATTGTTTTAGGAGACTGGGGGATTATGATATGTATGTTAGATATGAGTTCTAAATTTCTCTTCAAAGAATCAATATGTCAGTATGTTCAATTCTTTGCCTTCTACTTTTAAACTTAACTTCCTCATAAAGCAATCTTTTTTGATTACCTACTCCACCCTGGCTCATTCCAATTACCTGCTCCACCCTGACTCATTCCGATTTCCTACTCTGCCATAACCAATTTTCCTCCCAAACCACTCACCCCATCACTCTCTTTAAATTAGCCTATTGGAGTTAGTTTAGCCTGTGCAGTCTAACCCTAGCCAATAGGGGAATGACACAGCAGCAGGGGCCATGTGCATCAGGGATAAAAACCCCTTCCCCTCCCTTGTCCAAGTGTGCGCTCACCATTGCTCCATCTGTAAGGGCACACCCTTCTATAGAAGTACATTGCCTTGCTGAGAATTAAAAAGAAAATTTTATATTCGAGTGCTATTTCTTTTGCGGCACCAAAACTTTACTTATAACATGTAAATGTTTGTCACTAATTCATTTATTCACCAGAGATAGATAGATAGATGATAGATAGATAGATAGATAGATAGATAGATAGATAGATAGCTGTATTAGGAATTGGTGGTGTGAACAAAGAGTAAGACATAGTTTTTCAAAAAGCACACAATTTCAAACAAAATATTTGACACAGGGAAATAATTAGCATTTATTAAATAGCATTACATGTTAAGAATTCACACATACTTTACACATATTAAATCATTTAATACATAGTAATACTCTGGGTTCGATCCATTTTACAGAGGATGAAACAGACAAATTAAGCAACTTGCTTCAGATCATACAAGTAATAAGAGGCAAAACTGAGACCCAAACTCAGGGAGTCTGACTGCGAAGCCAGAACCTTGTAATATTCTCACTATCTCTCTATGGGGACTCAATAAACATATCTTGAAATAAATGAAGATTTGCAATAAGAGAAATAAAGCCTTAATCAGAGTGTTCTCAAGGTGTGAAGATGTTGTAAAGTCAGTAGGGATGGTCTCTACTGGGAAGGGGTAGGTGGACACCCTGACACATAGCAGAGAAGGCTCACAGAGAGGCCTTAGGAATATTCCAGATAATTAAGGTGGGAAAGGGCATTTCAGGGGGAAGTTACATCTGCAAAGCTTCAAAGTTGCCACAGAAAAATACATCCAGAATCCCAACTTGGGAGGCTCGCAACATTTCTCTTTACATAAAATTGGATCAGGGATCCTCTTATCACAATCAAGTCAGAGAGGGCCATCAAAGGTGGGGTGAGGAATAAAAATAAAATCTTAGGCATCCCAATCAACTAATCAGTTCTCATGGCCAAGGGGACTCTGGAGAAATCTTAAAAACTGAGTTCCCAGCCATGATGAGATGGGAGATTAGATATACCTTATTTGTTATACCCACTTACTTGCTAACTGATATTGAACTTTCTTTCCTAAGAGTTAAACAGCAACCAGCCCAGCCAGCCTCCCCTCCCTTTTTGTGGTTTCAAAACAACTGACCAGCATTCCTTTTTGATAAGAGACCATCCACCATGGACTCACTCTGGACTCATTACAGACGTAGGACACAGGATGCCTCTATGTCCTCTGCTTCACTTTATATCTATTCTAATTTTAATGCATTTAAATGTTAAGTTTACACCACAAAGTGAACATGGGACATATGTAACATACATGTTTGCTTACTATACATGTAAGTGTGCATCTTTTGTGAATATTAATAGCTCCTCCTATAACCTGTCGGATGTGTTTCCTTTGTCAATCCATTCAGCCTAAATTCCTGTCTCACTCTTCCCTCCCTTGAAATGCCTCCTTCTGGTTTCTGCCTGAGGCTACACTTCCCAGCCTGTAGGATGGTCATCCTGCAATCTCCAACCCTTTATAAGAGATAAGCCTTATAAACCACATCATAAACCATAAACCACATTTATGAACCTCGTGATTCTTCAGTTGACAGGGGCAGGAGGTCCCTCCATCTGTCCCACTTACCACAGCTACGAGGACCTCAGGGGGCCCACTTTCTTACACAGTGCTCTGTATTAATAGGCTCTGGATAAAGAATAATGCCTCCTCTTCCAGCTGGACAAGGACTAGAAACAAAGTGGGAACAGAACCTCTGATGTTAAATTGTACAGCAAAGGTAGACACTTATGGAGATAAGGGTTAGGAAGGAGTGATGGGGGGAAAGGTTGAAATACTAGCAGCCAGGATCCTTTTTATTCAAAATGTTACTAGAACCTGTTCTTCCCCTAAGAATTCTCCTGGCCCCAGGGTAAGGCATTTTGTTTTACTTTCCCCATTCTATTCCACTTACTTCTAATAATTTTTTTTTAATCTTTTACATTGCAGGGCTGGGAAAGTGAAAAGAAAAGAAAAACTCTGCATCCACTAAAGCACACTCTACCCCCGCCTAAGCCATTTGCACCAGCCCCAGGTGAAGCCTTCACTTTTAAATGCAGAAAAGGAAAACGAAGCCACTCAGAGATGCTCATCTTAGGTCTCTGAGCTCTCAAAGGACTGCCAGAAGATACATCTACATTTCAAAGGAAAACCAGACTCAGACTCCCTGAGTCTTTGTAGGAAGACCTGAGTTAAGAACTCTAGGATAGAGTCTGGATTGTTGGGAGAAAAAGGATTCAGTTGGCAGAAAAGAATGGGAGATTGACACCTGGTAAGGAAACCTTGCAAAATATTGAAAATCGCTCACCAGCCTCTGAGATGTTTGTAGACCCCTAGTGGTTAAGGAGACCCAAAATGAAAACCAACTAGGTTTCCATCAACTCAGCAGATGCCAGTCCTGGCAGATAATGGCACGAATCAAAAGTCCAGCCACCTCCTCCCACTAATGCTTTGGGTCTCTGTAGGCTCCTTGGACCTTAGTGGGTACGCCCAGAACAAACACACAACAAGTTGTAGCTACATGACTAGCCTAAGAAAGCCCTAGGGTCTCTCCTATTGTCAGAGATTAGGCTTCTGCATCCTGGCAGACAGACAACTTTGAATAAAAAATACGTTTAGTTACAGAAAAAAAAAAATGTAAGTTTCTTGCACACTGGATATTTTGATCCAAGATTCATACCTCGTATTCGTCCTCTGTCAAACAGCTGGAGTCTGACTGCAGGATTTGTTCTCCTTCAACCCTAATATCCTGTCTGTCATCAACTATCCTCACTTTCGAAATGTTAGTTTAGGGGGCACCTTAGCCTCTCTATTCTCTGCCATGTTATCGTGCCCCTAAACTATTATAACCCACATCACCAGGGATATTTATTTAAAATGCATGCTCCTGAGCCCATAGGAATCAGCCTCATCGAGTCCACGTGCATGCAGTGTTCTTCGCTAATAACTTTCTGCAGCCCTGATCTCTCTGTTCTCTGAACTCTGCCTTCAGAGTGGGCCCTTCTTAGCCCAGTCTATAAACATTCTCCCTCTTAGGTGTGTAGGGAAGAAAAGATTTATTTTCTCACCATTAAATTGTTTGTCCTAAAGCTGCTTCCACACATATTTTAAGTTCAGACTGAAGGTTTATCTGTACATAGTGAACTGTGACCTACCATGACATATAAACAGCCTGTAACCTATTCTTGTAACACTGAGTTTCAGCCAATCACAGCAGCCAAACTTCAGTCAACCACGGGCAGCCACCTATTCAAGCCAGGTTCAAATAAGGCATATACCTAGCTGTAACCCATCCAGCTGTTTCTGCACCTCACTTCTGTGTTCTGTACATCACTTTCCTTTTTCTGTCCATAAATGTGATCTGACCATGTGGCAGCCCTGGAGTCACTCTGAACCTATTCTTGTCTGGGGCTGTCCAATTCTCAAATTTCTCTTTGCTCACTTAAAACTCCGTTAAATCTAATTCCTAAAGTTTTTATTTTAACGTCACCCAACGTTATGTTCATGGCTGAGACACCAATAACAAAAGACAGATTAACAGCAGAAAAAGCATACAAATGTATTTAATGTAAGTTTACATAACATGGGAGCCTTCAGAAATAAAGACCCCCCAAAACAGGGAAACCTGTATATTTCCATGCTAGGTTTGATGAAGAGTGAACAGTCTTGGGGAAGTATGACTGGACAAAGCAGGTATGACATGGCAATAAACTGGGGGAGACTTAGCAAGGACTTTTTATTCCAATTCTTTTTTTTTTTTCTTTTTTTGAGACAGATTCTCATTCTGTCGTCCAGGCTGGGGTGCAGTGGTGCAATCTCGCCTCACTGTAGCCTCTGCCTCCCATGTTCAAGCGATTATCCTGCCTCACACCCAGCTAATCTTTGTACTTTTGTAGAGACAGGGTTTCACCATGTTGGGTAGGCTCATCTCGAACTCCTGAACTCAAGTGATCTGCCAACTTTGGCCTCCCAAAGTGTTGGGATTACAGGCGTGAGCCACCGCACCCAGACTTTTTATTCAGATTCTGTGAAGCATATCTGTGTCTTTGAGGATAAGGATATTCTTTTCCTCTGTAACAGAAAGAGTACCTCTTGAATGAGGGTCTTATGACCTTCTTCAGAAGGGAAAGAGCAGGGGAACAGGAGAGTGATCTTCCTACTTCTACCGTTTTCTCAAATGCCAGGGTGCCATATTTTGGGGTAGGATGATCTGAACCCCATCAGGTTATCATTGTGTTTTCCTAGCTAGAGCTTTACTTCTTCATGGGCAAGAACCATGTGTAAACATCTTTAACTTAGGAAATAGCAAAATAAATAAACATATTCTGTGCCAGCCACTGAGCTAAGAGGTTTCCCAGATGTGTTCTCATTCACTTTGGACAAAAACTCTTGAAGGTAGTATGTCAAAGCATAATTTTCAAAATATTCAAAACATTCTTCTTCTTATACAAATATATGGTGAGTGTGTATTGAATTTTATATAACTCATTATTAAGAAAACTAGCAGGATGACAAACTCAGTTCAAAAGAATTAGGAAAAACAGGAACGATAGGGCACCAGGTAGGGGAGAGGGGAAAAAAAGAATGCTGAGCAATTATTGCTAAGTTAGTTGCAAAATTAGTTAATGTCCTACAAGGCAATAAACCCATAATTTGGGGGAAATCAAAAGAGAATAATTAAAACAAATTTCCCTTGAAGATCTGAATTGGCTTTTATTTACAATTCTAGAGTCAGGCAACATCTCATTCTATAAAGTAAAATAAGTATTCCAGTGAGCCCAGCAGAGAAGCCTGGTTTTATAGACAGAAAAGGGCTGAGGAAAGCAGAAATAGGAAAAACCAATCAGATAGGTCATTTCAAAGTTATTTTTCCTGTAAAGGTTAAAGTAGAGGAGATTTCCTTATCGTGTTGGCTAAAACTGGCTTGTTGGGAGATTTGGCTATTATCTATCTTGTGCATGCGCACTCTCTCTCTTCTCTCTCCTGATTTCTGGGAAGGTCAGATAAGGGTCTTAGTTTCGTCATGTCAGCAGGGAACTACAGCATGAGTGACACCATTTTGGTTTGATTTGTTGGGCCTAGTACGGAGCTCAGCCCAAACCAATGAATGGCCTTTTATAAATTTTATTTAACAGGAGCTATTTTCTCCACCGGACAGAAATATGTATTATCACATCTCAGCAGTTTTACAGAATTGTAAAATATATGGAACCTAATCAATTATGTAAATTTACATTTCCCTAAATAGTCAGATGGCTTTGAAGTGGGCTTTGCTGAAAATTTTATTAGCACAGCATTAAAAGATAACTTTATCTTTTTTCTGCCTTATTTCCTGTTTTGGAAGCTTTCTGTAACAGTAGGTATTATTTATTCCATTTTACAGATGTGGAAGCTGAGGTTCAGAGTAGTTAAGTTCCTTGCCTGTGACTGCAAATAAGTAAAAGAGCCATGTATCAGTGCTAAGGTTTGCTTGATTCCAAAGCTCATCTTTGTCCTACCATACTATACAGTTAGGTACCTTAAAGGTATTCAATAAATATTTCTAAATTTATTAGCATTGTAGTAGCATCCCATGGCTTAGTTTATAAAATATTAGCCAAGGAACATATAATAGTTAATACTTGTCCCTAAAGTTCTTAACTCACTGGCAAAGCTTACACATCAAGAAAAAAGGAAATACCGTTATTTGAATGACGGTCCTTTAATTCCCGGTCAGATCCTGCATTTTAGAGAAGCAATCAAGATTGTCTTAGATGCTACAATATAGCATCTTAACTTTGTAATACTTAGATATTCATTGAACAAATATTGATCACCTACTGGATATTAAGAACCTTTGTTCCCCCTATATCACCATTCATGGTAAGATACTTAAAGGTAGATAAAATAATTTTTTATTTTATTTTAAGAATTATAAGGTATTTCAGATGATCAGAGACAAACTAGTGATAGGTAATAATGTCACATGTTAAAGACTGAGAATTATCCTGGTAGCTAGAATATCATGCTGACTTCCTAATTCTAAAAAGTTCTCTATCCTATTGAGGAGTGCCATCAAAGGTGACATTTGGTAATTTGACAATGGAGGAAAAACAATATAATTTTTCTCAAGACAGATCAGGCATCACTGCAATGAATTTTTCTTTGCATAGGGCCAAATAGTGTTTCAGTAAGCCATGCCATTTTTCTTTCTATATAACTTCAATAAGTCCATTCCTTCTTGCAAGGTAGGACAATATCAAATTCCCGTTACCTATTTGTATGGTTGTAGTACTGCTTCTGGACAGCAGAGGTCACTAATAACAGGTACACTAGACTACCAAATTTTAATAAATGCAAAATAACTAAAGGAGGAAGCAGCTTTACCTAAATTTTGTGCTCTGTGGTAATTGTACAAAATAACCAATAACATCATACATTCTTCGAGACATTACACACTTGCTCTCTACATACATATACTGGGTAAAAAAAAATCAGAAAGTCAGTGTTTATTGGTATTCCACTTGCATACACACACAGAAAATGAAAATGGCCAGGCATGGTGGCTCCTGCCTGTAATCCCAGCATTTTGGGAGGCCATCACTTGAGGCCAGGAGTTTGAGAACAGCCTGGGCAATATAGTGAGACCTTGTCTCTACAAACTTTTTTAAAAAATTAGCCAGGTATGGTGGTGTGTGCCTGTAGTCCCACCTACTCAGGAGGCTGAGGCAGGAGGATCACTTGATCCCAGGAGGTTGAGGCTGCAGTGAACCATGATGGTGCCACTGCACTCCAGCTTGGGTGAACAAAGCGAGACAAAAGGAAACTGGCATCCTAAGGAAGAGTCTACTGGTTGTCTAGTTAACAATACTAGAGTAACCAACAGATAATTCCCTTAGAAAACTAGGGGAAAAAAATTGTCATCTTCTTCTAGTGATAATACGGCCATCAAAATCACAATCATATTAGGTAATAGCCATCTGGCTGTTGATCTAGAAGTCAGTCACCCATTTGCCTGATAGTACAACCAAAAGAACACTGGTATTTGAGGTTCTCCACCTTTGGTTTGACCAATTGCTGGTAACAAAACATTTAAATCATAAACAAGAATTCGAGTCAAGGGCACTAAATTCTAAGTAGCTCTTAACATCTTAAGATTGAAATGTTGGTGTCTAGGCCCTAGGCCAGTGGTTCTCAAGCTTTTTGGAAGCAATCGTTCTGTATCAAATTTGCTTGGAAGACTTGTTAAAACACATATTGCAGGTTCCATCCCCAGAGTTTCTGATTCAGGAAACTTGAAGTGGGGTCTAATAATTCATAGTTCTCACTGGTTCTCAGGGTATGTTGCTGTCAGTGGTCTACACATCACACTTTGAGAACCACTACTGTCCACCAAAGCCTGAATTCCAGAAGCCCAGCAACACTGCACCATGGTCAGATATACAGGACCAAAGCCTCATCTGAGAGCTCAAAAAGCCACATTCCAATTGGCTAGAACTCAAACTAATAATGTTGCTATTCTGTTCATATTTTAATCATGTCCTGTGTCATCCCATTATGTTTTGTCTGCCCTTATCTCAGTGTGTTTGTTTGTTTGCTTGTTTGTTTGTTTTGAGATGCAGTCTCACTCTGTTGCCAGGCTGGAGTGCAATGGCACAATCTCAGCTCACTGCAACCTCTGCCTCCCGGGTTCAAGCAATTCTCCTGCTTCAGTCTCTTGAGTAGCTGGGACTACAGGTGTGTGCCACCAAGCCCAGCTAATTTTTGTATTTTTAGTAGAGTCAGGGTTTCACCATGTTGGCCAGGCTGGTCTTGAACTCCTGACTTTAGGTGATCCACTCGCCTCAGCCTCCCAAAGTGCTGAGATTACAGGCATGAGCCACTGTGCCCAGCCATCTGGTGTTATTAAATGTTTTCCTGGTTATGTTACCACTTTCTATCCATCCATCCAGCACCTCACTGTTTGCTGTGCATTCTTCTTCTCAGGTTCAACAGCCTTATAACAAAGTCAAATTTTCTGAAACACGGAATTAATAGCAATGGACAAAAATCCTAAAGAGATAAAGAGAGTAACTGAAGCAATGATCAAATAAGAAGAGTTTTGTTACGAATGGCCAGAAAAGCCCCCACCCACTTCAGCCTGGCCTTTCTAAGTTCTCTTTTCTTTAGCCTGTTGTTTTGTCCAATCACTAGCAGGCAGACCAGATCCTGAGTGAGCACTCAATGAGATGCTGTGTTGTGCTACAAATTTCCATGCTAATAGAGAGAACTATCAGCAGGAAAAAAAAGAGAGAGAGAGTGAATAAAATGCAAAAGCCATGACAAAATATCATTGACTCATGAATTTGTCTCCCAATTTTTCAGAAATATATATTAGCGCCTTTCTAGTTATGCTCCATGGGTCAGATAAAGACAGGTGAATAGCCACGGTACAACAAAAGGGTTCTTTAATGCCCTCATGAACGAATTCACCTCATTTCCCAAAGCTGAGAGTGAATGAAAATAAGAAATTACAATGGAAATCACACTGCAGTCTTCACTCTGGGCTAGCTTACAATGAAGACTATAATAATACATAATAAATATGCAGCAAACCATGGCTGTTAAAGGAGATGCTTCTTCTGCCGGCACATGGTACACATCCATCACTGCATGTACAATAGGCCAACTGCTCCACGTTGCAGGAGCGATGTTACTAGCTAGTAATTACAGGCATGAGGATTTCCTGCACACAGAAAAGGAAGTGAAAATGCCTTTAATAATACAGGCCTCATACACTTGCTTTGTATGCAAAAATGTCCTGTTACAACACTGTCACCCTTGCCTTTTGAGATGAATATTTATAAAGAAGTTTCTAGAACAACAACTTCATTTGAGACTTGGGCTGCAGTCAAATAGGTTAGGTTTAAAGGGCCCAGACTTTAGAATGAGGTTAGAATCTCCAGGCCATGATGGCAGAGAGGAAAGAAGGATTCTAACTATAACTTCAACACAGTGTTTTTTAAATCGTGTTTTATTAATTCAGTCCACATGCAGACTTCTTCAGGCAGAAAGAATTTGCATTTTAACTAATTCACTTTCTGATAAATATCAGAAATGAAGGAGTGTGCCCCCATTAGTGATTAAAAAGCCTGGAGAGATTCCTGTCCACTGGATTTTGGGGTGGTGCCGCATCTCAGGTCTGTAATTGTATGCTGTCAGCAGCTTGCCACAATGCACAGAGCATATGGCATCCTCCAAGGATTCGCTACTATTTTTTTTTTTTACCTTGTGAATCAGTCGGTTACTCTAACTCCTCTGTGAGATCATTCAAACAGCTGATCCCAACCAACTTGAAGGTGGGAAAAGCTCTTTGTCTCACTTTCTATCCCACTGGGTGGGGTAGGGTTGCAGCATTTCATCTGTGGTTTACTTAATAGTACATAGCTAATTGGCATTACCACTCCTGAAATAAAGAATGGAACAATGTATTCTGTCCACAGGGCATTCCAAAACCAAATAGGTAGAGTTATATTTTTATGTAACCAAAAATTGCCTTTTATTAGATGGGATCTTAAATGAAAATAAATTGCAAATTTGTTTTTATTTCACTAACGCTGAGAAACATTGGAAATGTAATCAATTCAAGATGAGCTCTGCTTAGAGAAAGATAGAAAAATCTGAGTCTCTTAAATAGTTTTAGACCTGGTCAAAATCTTGTAATCCAGTTTACAGAATAGCATTTCCTTCCGTCTATTTTTTGTTTTGTTTTGATCAGAACAGGATGATGTCTACTGTAATTTTACTAACTACGACATTCTGGACACTAAGCATAGAGCAAAGTCATGAATATCAGACCTCTTTGAGTTCTTATCTTTCATGGTTCACAGATCTCATCTTTTCTTTGATCATCAGGGTAGCTCCCAAATTGAATCTGTTTTTCTCTCCTTTTTCCCTCTACAGCCAACTATTTCATTCTGGACCAAAAGATTAGTGAAATCATGGCTAGAGTGAAAAAGAACCTAGTGAACCAAAGAATGATAAATGAGTAAATAAATTTCAAAGAAAAAATATAATGAGACAAAAATATGCCTAAGAAGAAAAGTGAATAGAAGTATAGATCTGGTGATCAAATTTCAGCATCAAATACACTTATAAATGATGAAAAAAAAAAACCAGGAAAAAAAACCCTCCAGAGAGATAGTTTAATCCCAAAGGGAATCTTTCAAACAGAAAAGATGTTTTTACAGCATCTTTATTGCAGTTATTTTACAGCATTTTCAACTTTCATATTTAATTGCAATTAAAATGCTAAAACAGATTCTAAGTTAGACTCAGCTCAGGTCTGAGTTGAAGTGAATATTGCAAAGACAATTGGATTCAGAAAGAATGACACCCCTGTATTTCTGAATAATGGCTACAGTTTCATTCAAATGTCTTAATCAAATAAAAAATAAATGATGTGAAATAGGATGACACCAAAGAGAAAACCATGACATTCCTCATAATTATCCAGCTGCTTCAAAAAGGCACACATTGGCCAAGTGGTTTCCTGATTCCAGCAGCACTCTCAGATCTCCTACCGCTGACTCTCAGGAGACCCAGTTTACCAATGTAGTTTCTCATGATTTTATATGACATGCCCAAGTATCTAGCCACCCTGGTTCAATTAAAGGGAAAACAAACAAACAAAGACAGACTGGGGGCTCTGTCCTGATTTTCTGTCCTGGCTTATCCTGTGCTTCTAGCAGCTGTGCTCCAACCTTATGTCTCATGAGCCATCTCCCAGCCCTTCCCAGAAAAGCAAGGCAGGCATCTCCTGCAGCTGAGAAGTAAAGGGAAATTTTTAGGAAAAAGAATGGCAAGACAGCAGAAAGAAATTTTAATGACTAAGTAAAGGTAAAAGGCAATAAAGAAAAAAGAAAAGCCAAGGAGGGAAAAGAGTGCCTAGATACAGAACAATTAGCACAGAGGAAATTACTAGAGCTAGGAAAAATCACTAGTTTTCTAACTCTGAGAACAAAATGCAGCAGCAAGTTGCCATTACTGGGACTCTTCCAAGCTCTGAAGGGTTTAGTGCCAAGGTCTTTAAGCCCATTTTTTCTTTAAGCAGCTAGCCTGGGCTGTGAGATTTCGGTCTGAAAAGATTCAGAAACATCAGCCCCGGAACTAAAACCGATGCCCAAAGGCTTTCATTAATGTGATCTTGTGTGCAGTTCACCAGGAGGGTGACACCGTAGATTGTGCTAAAATGTTCTAGCTTGTGGTACCATATGTGCAATACTTAATAAAAGATAGCATTAAATGTGAAAACGGAGGTTCTTTTTTTAAAGCTAAACAAATGCAAGGTATTACTATCACAATATTAAGACGAACATAACTGTTATTTTCCTGAGTTTGATTTATTAAGAAATATGCAATCAATCATTGAAAGCAGCTGTCACCAAAAAAATCTGCATCCAAAGAAAGCATAATCTTTGTAAAATACAATTGTCTTAAAATCCACCTCTTCCCACTCCCCTTCCACTAGCAGCACTTCCCTGTTCACCCTTCAGTGGTCCTCCTTTGTTCCAAAGGTGAAGAGAGAATTCCTTGAAGGCTCTCAACCAGACCACTGTCTTCTCCTCCAGCCATATCACGTGCCCTTTCTCTGGGCTTTCACCACCCTACTCTGCCATTCCTCATATTCACCAGGCTCCCTTCTGCCACAGGGCCTTCCACATGCCACTCCTTTATCATGGAACACTCTTCCCTTAACTCTTGGCCAAACTAACCCATACACATCCCTCCAAAGCCAGTTTCTCAGAGAAACCTTCTCTGACCTCCCTACTGGAGCTAATCCCAAAGGAATAGGCTCTCAGCAGCCCATATACCTCTTTTCCCCTACTACAATGAATACTATACACTTGACATTTGAATGATGTATGTCCCCACCAAAGACTTAAACTCCATAAGAGTAGGGACCATGTCAGTTTTGCTCACCATTTGTCTCAACACCAAGGATAGTATTTGACACATAGTAGGTGCTCAATAAATAATCATTGAATGAATGAATGAAAAGAATAGATCCCTTATCAGGTAGTTAACCAGCATAGTTTATCTAAAACAAGACAAATTTTTGAATTATAGTTCTTCACCAAATATTAATTCACCAGTTAATTTATTCAATAAGTGTGGACTGTGCTTCCTAAGTAGACTAGAAAAATAAACAAAGCACAATCCCTGCCCTCAGAGTACTTATACTTTAGATTCTGTAAAGTTCCAGATAGTAAAAATTTTCAATTTTGCACGCCAATCTCTTTTGCGACTACTCAATTCTATTGTGTAGTACAGAGGTCCTCAACCCCTGGGCCATGGACTGCTATTGGCCCATGGCCTGTTAGGAACCAGGCAGCACAGCAGGAGGTGAGTGGCAAGTGAGTGAGCATTACTGCCTGAGTTCTGGCTCCTGTCAGATCAGTGGCTGCATTAGATTCTCATAGGAGCGTAAACCCTGTTGTGAACTGCACATGTGAGGGATCTATGTTGCCCACTCCTTATGAGCATCTAATGCCTGATGATCTGAGGTGGGACAGTTTCATCCCTGAGCCATCCTCCCACCCCCTTACCCCACCCCAGTCCATGGAAAAATTGTCTTCCACAAAACCCGTCCCCAGTGCCAAAAAGGTTGGGGACCACTGGTGTAGTACAAAAGAAGCCATGGGCAATATGCAAATGAATGAACATGGCTGTGTTACAATAAAACTTTATTTACAAAGACAGGCAGTTGTTTTTGGTTATAGTTGGTTGCTGGTTGGCTGTAGTTTGCCACACCCTACTCTAGGAGAAGCTACAGGACATGTGTTTAGATATATACAAAACTTGCATTCACACAAAATATTTGGATTCAGCAGCCATATGTTGAGTCCCTCCTATGGGCCATGCACCCAGCTAGGGTTGTGGAGCACACAAGATTCAGAAGGCTGGACTTGCTCAAGGGGCAGCTCATTATCTAAGGGGAGAGATGCACATGCTCACTTATTTTTATAAAACAGCTTGAAAAGGATTCAAGATGAAAGTCTTTATGTAACACAGTAAAAAAAAAATATTCTGAAAGCCCAGAGGAGGCAGGGATGCAGCTATTTGGATTCCTGAAAGAGTCATCACCCGCCCATAAGTGGCACATAGAAAGCCATGCCTTGGAAAGACAATCTGAACACCTTGGGCTGGGTGGATGCAAGGGAAAGAGGCAGGGGGCAGGGGGATATGTAAGAGCTGGTACGTGTAGCCTGGTTAGAAGGATCTGAATTAGTGTGGCAGCTGTTGAAACAGGGAGGAGAGGACAGATTCCAGGGACACTGCAGTGGTTCCATCTGTGAGACTGATCTGCTAATTGGTTTATACTGTAGTGATATGGCAGAGTTGTCTTGTAACTTACAGAGATAATGCCATGAGAGTGTGAGCAGAATATGAGCTCAGTGTTGTTTAGCCACCAGGGTTGACAGCAGAGGCCCTAATTATCAAAACTCCATCTACCAAGTCGCCCTGTGACCTATATGCATTTATAAATAAAATAAGAGACCAGGGTTAGGAACAGCATGAACAGGTTAAAAGCACAGTTTCTCTGTGTTTTGCCTCTCAGGCCACCCAGCCTATCATTAGGGCATCATTGGTGACTAGTTCTTCTTCTACATAACTTTCCATCTTACCTCTGATTCCAAGAAAGACCAACTCTTGGTCACTCACTTTAAAGGCTGGATCTTTTCTGGGAAGATCCTCAGAGGCTGATTTGCAACATACTCTTCCCCAGGGTCTGGAGAGCTATTCTGGGGATATGGGGGTATTGACTTTGAGAGGCCTGAGGAAGAACTCCTAGACACCCCCAAATCTACACTCATCCAAGCAGTGAATCAGCAGCTCTAGTATTCATTTCCTCCAGCACCCTCCTTGGAAGTGCTAATGGACAATAAAAATGTGGAAGGGAAGGCAGGCAGGCAGGCCCAGAGGGAGGTGGAGAACTAAGGGCAGCTGATAGGAAGCACCGTTGACTAATCCTCTCCTGACTCATTCAGATCCCTTGGACCATCTTTCACCTCTCAATTGTCTTATCAGGCTCTGTGAGAACCTTCATTAAGGCTCCTCTATCTTAGAGCTCATGACTTATTCCCTGGTGGACTCTTCTTCTTCAGCTTAAGGGTCACTGAGAAAGAGGCGGAACCTGGCAGCTCTGGTTCTACTGAGTAACTTACAACAGGTTATTTTCTCTTTTGAAAAGTCTGCTTCACCCTCAGAGTCTCACAGAAGCGGTAGTGCTCTTCATCACCTTGAAGGATTATTTTATTGGCACAATCTCTGATTCACATTAGAAACACCATGCATGAAACTGGAGGAGTATAATTTTCTGTAGTGGTGGGGACATGAAGACACAATCCCCAGCTTCAGATCCCGCCCTCCCACCCCAGTTAATGGTCTAATGCTGGGCATGTCATCCAATCTGTGCAGTCATCCTCAACATACGCAGGGGATTGGTTCCAGGACACATACCCTCAACTCCCACAACAAAATCTGTGCATACTTGAGTTCCACGGTCAACCTGCATATACAAAAGTTCAGCCCTCCATATACGCAGGGTTTGCATCCTGCAAACACTGCATTTGGTTGAAAAAACATCTGCATATAATTGGATCCAAGCAGTTCAAACCTGTGTTGTGTAAGGGTCAACTGTGCAAGCATTGATATGGGTGAAAGTATGGGAATGGGCTTTGGAAATGATAAAGACTATTTTGAGGCTTTTATGAGAGGAGACATGGTTAAAGAAAAGAGCATGGGATTTAGAATGAGATTCAATTTTCATGCTGCACTCCTCAGGTGAAACAAGTGATGTCTTAGAATTCTCATTTCTTCTTCTGCATAATGGAGAGAATGAAACCTCTGGGACTGTTTCAAGGATGCAGTGACATAATGTGAGTGGAACGTTTTGCAAACTGTAAAGCACTAGACAGATCGCTGTTGTCCCTGTAACAGTATCGGATAATCACTAGCCAAGGTTGATTCTATCTGTGTTTTGAGGAAAGTACAAAGGACACAAAAAGGACACACAGACAACAGCACTAGACGCTGAGGAGATTATAAAGATCATATTTCTCTATGCCAGCAAGTTAATTCTTAACAGAGAGCTCCTAAGAAGGGAAATCAGCTGAAGAGCTGAAAGGCCAACTGTAGCACTTTTCAAAGAGAAAGTCATTTTCCTCACATCAAGTTTGAACTTTGTCAGGTGTGGTTCATTGGATATTTGAGCCCGAAAAGACTCTGGTCTCAGTGGAAGGTTGAAATGTATCTAAAATAAAAATAAATAAATAAATAAAAATTTCAGTTTTTTTTCTATCAGCAGCTTAAGCACTCTAAAGCTGTAAGAATTACAACTGCTTTTGTGCAACATTCCGCAGAGACTTGAGGTAATCCGGGTGATGAGGAAAGAAGGCAATTGTTGGAGTTGGATCCACCTTAGTTCCAAATCCACTGACATTCTGCCGTAGCTCAACATCTCTGAGCCTCTTCCCTTCAACTATAAAATGAAGTCTCTTCCTCAGAGGTCTGCCATGAGGGTCACCACATGAGCAAAACACTTAAGAAAGTGCTAATTAAAGTCTTGGTCAAAGAGAGTCCCCAAAGGCTGGATGGAATTATGAGTGGTGTGATGGTTAATATTGAGTGTCAACTTAATTGGTTTGAAGGATGCAAAGTATTATTTCTGAGTGTGTCTGTGAGGGTGTTGCCAAAGGAGATTAACATTTGAGTCAGTGGACTGGGAGATGCAGACCCACCCTCAATCTGGGTGGGTACCATCTAATTAGCTGCCAGCACATCTAGAATAAAACAGGCAGGAGAAGAGGGAAGAGCAGACTTGCTGAGTCTTCTGGCTCCCATCTTTCTCCTGTGCTGAATGCTTCCCGCCCTCGAACATCAGACTCCAAGTTCTTCAGCTTTTGGACTCTTGGACTTACACTAGTGGTTTGCCAGGAGCTCTTAGGCCTTTGGCCACAGACTGAAGGCTGCACTGTTGGCTTCCCTACTTTTGAGGCTTTGAGACTCCGGCTGATCCACCACTGGCTTCCTTTCTCTCAACTTGTAGACCGCCTATCGTGGGACTTTACCTTGTGATCGTGTGAGTCAATTCTCCTTAATAAACTCCCTTTCATATATACATAATATCCTATTAGTTCTGTCCCTCTAGAGAATCCTGACTGACAAAAGTGGGAATCAGAAGAAATTCTCTATGTAACGCTAAATAATAAGAATTATTAGTTCATGGATTAATAACAAAAACCACTGATATAAACCAATTTTATAGCTAATCTTTTATTAGCTTCTTTTTTTTCTCTTTTTAAAGACCTCAAATGCATAAAGTTTAGTTAATCACCCACATCTTCCTTCACTTCTACTCTAAAGAATTCAATGTATATTCTTCCATTTCACCTTCCATGGCTGTGTGTCTGTGAGTGCACACACTCATGTGTAGAGAGACACACAGAGAGAGGTAAGAACATTAATGTTTTCAGTTGTGTTTGCCTTGGTTTTACTTATTGATTCCCCTGACAACAAACACATCACAGGGTTGACCCTGTTCTTAGTATTCCACAAACACCATTGCAATGAATATCTTCCTAAGTGCCTGCTATAGGTCTGAGCCAGCTTGTCAGAGGTCTATTCTCAGGAGCTGGATTTCTAGGTTATGAGATGTGCACATGCTTAATTGTATTACACAAGCCATATTCCCTCCAGAACAGCTGTTCTGATTATACTTCACCCTGCAGTGCATGAAGGATGCCTGCATCCCCACATCTTTGCCAACAGTTGATATGATTTGACTTTCTAATTTTTGTCCATCTGTTGCATATAAAGTGATATCTCAATGTTGCTTTAATTTGTGTTTTTCTGATTACTGAGATTGAGTATTTTGGTTATATATTTGTTTATTAAACAACCAGTTTTGTTCTTTTTCCTATTTATCTCTATTTCCCATTTCTCTTATTTTTTATTGCTGATTTACAATGATCTTCTTTAATTCCAGATAATAACCTCTTATTGATAATGAACATATAGATTTCTATTTCCACTGTTAACATTGTCTATATGCCCTGTGTTGAACAGAAACCTTTGATTTTTACGTCATCAAATCCATCAATATTAGGGTTTGTGATTAGGGGTTTTGTTTAAGAATTCCTTGCCTACCCTGAGATCACAAAAATACCTCTCCACTTGATCACAAGTCGAGGACCAAAGAAAGAGTAGATGACTCTCCTCTGCTATGTCAGGCTCTGGCTGCTCCTCTCCTCTCCTCTTGTTGTCATTTTATGCTCCACAACGTGATTATTTTCCATGTCCCTTGATTATTAGGCCTTGGCATGTCTTCTTCCTTCTACTCTATCAATATCTGTTCTCAATTGTTTTCAGAAAAGTATGGATAAACACATTTGTAGGTATTATTGGCTGATAAGATAAAGTGCATAACCCATCTCAAGGACATCTTCAATTTTCACAGAGTAGAGTACATTTTAATGAAGTACTCCAATACATTAGAGTATGTGATATTGCAAAAAAGAAGGCAGAGCTCCCCAGTCATGCAGACCTGAGCTTGAATCTTGGTTTTGTCAGTTATTTTGTAATGCTAATCAAGTCACTTAACTTCTCTGTGTGCCATTTGAAAATCATAACAACTATTATATAGAATATATTGGTTAGAAATAATAATAAAAATGTTAATAATAATAGCTACCATATATGATATATTGCCTAGAAAAGGCCAGAATATACTAAGACCATAAATGAATGCCAAAATCTAAAGAGCTTGACAAAGCAAAGATTTCTCTCTTACAGAGAAACCTATCTAACATTGGTCAGCTACACATGGTCACTCTGAGACCCAGATAGAAACTTCACATCTAGAATGTTACTGACCATATAGCTGAGTATAGAGGGTGCTGTGGTTCACCTCAAAGACTTCTCATTCAGGACTGAGGTGCTCATTCTCCCAGAAGCCAAGATGTAGACTGCTGACAGCTTATAGCTGAAACCCTTTATTGCCTTCAGCCAAAGAGAGGTGCCACCCACAAGGGTATGTCCCAACCCCAGGGCAGCCTGCATCTAATAACAGGATGGTGTGAGCTATAGAGGGTCAGATCTCTTGCCTCAAATGAGAACAACTCAGAGGGGCCATCAAACACCAAAGCTCCATAAAGGATTGGCCAAGGCTTCTGTTGTAACACAACCTCACCACAGTTCATCTCCCCTTCTCCAATCCTGTTTCCCTCACTCCTTTACAGGTGGTATTCCTGAGAATTCTTATCAGCAGAATGCTAGCAAGAAATTCTCTGCCTCACATTCTATGTCTTGGGGAATTAGACCTCAGAGAGTTGGTATTAAGAGTTGACCTAGGAAGCCGAATCCAAAATGGGATTTTGAAGATGGACCAACTGAGTGTCAGCCTGGCAAGAAAAATACCAACACTTCTGGTAGGTGAAGTACAGATATTCCGTGGCAGGCTTCAGTGGTACAATTTTTAAACTTTTAATTGTTGGTGAAACATGGTGGGATAGTAGTAAAAGAAAATTCACTGGCAGATACAACATCTAAAGAGCTTGAGAGGTGCTGGGGAAATGGCCATTTAAAGGACTATGGAATTGAGTGACTCCTATTGGGTGACATCAGTGCAATGGAGAAAGACAATGAAGGTCTAAGGATGTTTTATCTCCAATTTAAGGTGACTTATGAAAGCCAGAAGGCCTACTTGGCAGCACAAAAAGCCAGAGGGCAGAAAAAGCTGATAATCAGACCAGGACTTAAGTATAAGGATACAAATGCTCCAGTGAAGGTTAAATTCTTAACCTCAGCAAGTCTGCTATGCCAAAGTCAGAGACCTTTAATTGGGAAGGCATGGAACCTAAAACCTAGGATGGGGACATCTGGATCAATGCATTTGAATTCACATAGGGCAAAAAAAAAAAGTATACATTTATGATGTTATCTCAGATTTATGTAAATTCCCCATCCCTTTGTTATGATATCACATGAAACGACCTAGACCATCTAGACATTCTTCAGAACATTATTGGGCGGCTATATCAATGACATTTTGTTAATCAGATATGACGAGCAGTATGTGGCAAGTTGACTAGAGACATTAGTAACTCCATGAGGATTCAAGGGCCCCCTGCCTTAGTGAAGATTTTAGGGGCCCAGTAGCCTGGGACATACCAGAACATCTCCCTCCAGAATAAAGGGAGAATTAAGGCATCTCATGCCTACAGCATGAGGAAGGGAGCAAAACAGCTCATATACATCTTTGTGCTCCTGAGGCAGCATACTCTACACTTGGATATTCTGTTCCAGTCCATTCACTAAGTGACACAGCAAGCTGCCAGAGCAGGTCCAGGTTGCAGGGGAAGCAGTCCTGCCTTACAGTCTTGGGCCTTACAATCTGCCAGTTCCTGTGGTAATAGAGATATTTGTGAAAGGAAAAAAAACCAATATGTGTAATATGCAACAAAGAATTTAACCTTGCACAAAATAAGCTCTGGCCTTTGTCCATGGCTCCTGAGAGATAATCTCTGTTTGTATGGAGACTTTGGGCTGGCCAGACAGTAACAATGTGGTTTCGGATGGGGCTAATGACACTTTAGGGTTGAGGCTGGCTATGCCAGGAAGACGAACAATGTGAATTAGAATGGGGACTTTGAGTCACATGGTATCAGTTGGCCTGGAGATTAAGATCAATCAATCATGCCAAAAATAATGGAGCCCAATAAAAACTCTGAACATCGAGGTTGGGTGAGCTTCCTTGATTGGCAGTGGTCTGTGGGCATTGTCACACACCAATGCCAGGAAAGTAATGTGTCCTGACTCCACAGGGTGAGGATAACAGAAGGTCCACGTTTAGTACTTCCCCAGATTCTGCTCTTTGTACTTTTTTCCTTGGCTGATTTTAATCTGTATTCTTTCCCTGTAATGAACCATAACTATGAGTGTAATCACTTTCAGCATGTTCTGTGAGTTCCTCTACTGAATTATCAAAACTGAGGGTAGTTTTGGAAACCCCTCAAACATCCAGTTGGTGTCAAAAGTGAGAACAGTCGTGTGGAAACTATTTCCTCTAACTTTTTAGTTGGCTTAAACTCTTCACATGGAGCTATACGGCAAAAGGCCCAATAAGAGACCTACAGTGTAGACCCCTTAGGATTCTTAAGCAAAGCCATGCCATCTGCATTGGATAATTATATACTGTATTAGTCTTTTTCTCATGCTGTTAATTAAGACATACCTGGGACTGGGTAATTTATAAAGGAAAGAGGTTTAATTGACTCACAGTTCCACGTGGCTGGAGAGGCCTCACAATCATGGCGGAAAGTGAAGGGGAAGCAAGACATGTCTTACATAGCAGCAGGCAAGAGAGAGCTTGTGCAGGGGAACCCCCATTTATAAAACTATCTGATCTTATGAGAATTATTG
Source organism: Pan troglodytes (assembly GCF_028858775.2). Lineage (NCBI taxonomy): Eukaryota > Metazoa > Chordata > Mammalia > Primates > Hominidae > Pan > Pan troglodytes. Next base: position 104,129,614 of record NC_072408.2, on the reverse strand, counting down.
ACTATCATGAGAACAGTATGGCAGAAATTGCCCCCATGATTCAATTATCTCCACCTGGCCCCACTCTTGACACATGGGGATTATTACAATGCAAGGTGAGATTTGGATGCAGACACAGCCAAACTATATCATATACTATCCAGAAAACAATTCCTAGGCCTTGGAGACTGAGTGTCTGAGCATAGGAATCATGTGACCAGGAAGCAAGAACTCCCCATCAGGAGCTGGCACTGGCATACATACCCTGAATAATAAGTTTGGACATGCCCAATAACAATTCATGATAAGACTGAAATAATACATCTGCGGTGAGGCACAAGCAGGGTCACAGGGCACAAGTATGCTGCACAAGCACATGACCCAGACCCCCATGTCACCACTGTTGCACCATCACCTCCCCCTCAGCTCATACCTATGATCCCATGGTGGGGTCCCTTATATTCAGCTGATGACAGAGCAAAAAACACTAAGCTCAGTTTCCAAATGAATTGGTTCAGTGTGTAAATGCAAACCAAAATGGACTTCTGCAGCCCTGAAAAACAGCAATGAGAAAAAATCCTCTCATCAGACGAAACTTTGAATGGTATACCTGGCCGTCTGCTTTGTGAGGACTAAGAAATGGTTCAAGGTAAAAGAATGTGTAGACTTTTGGACAGTTGTGAATAGCTTGGCTGGTCGATCACGGCCCTGGAAGTACAAAGATCTGAAAATCAGGGACAAGAAGTTATTGGAAGAATTCATGTAAATAGACCTATGGGAATATCCATGATGTAAAAGGCATTTATCAAACAACCAACTTGGCCAATTTACATGAACTGGCCTCTTTCATCAGTCAGCATGAAACCATGGGATACATTTCCCTATTACATCCCACCCACCAGAAGCTGCCAATCTGATAAAGCTATGGAAAGGCCCTTGGAAGGCACAGCTAAGAAAACAGCTTAGTATGTCATCCTGTAAGGATGTGGGCTATTCTCCAGAACATAGGATACATCTCTCGTAGCCAGAATCAGGACCTTCCTACCCCCAAGATGTCTATATCCAAATCCACGGAACCTATGAATAATTTATCCTATATGGCAAAAGGGACTTTGGAAAGGGAAAATCACTCTGGATTATCCAGGTGGGCTCAATGTAATCACAGGGTCCTTATGAGTGAAGGAGGGAAAGGTAGGAGAGGCAAATAAAGAAATTAATGACAGCAGGGAGGAGAGTCAGAGAGAGACTGAAAGATGCTACACTGCTGGCTTTGAAGATGGAGGAAGGGGCGATAAGCCAAGACATAGAGGTGGCCTGTAGATGCTAGAAAGTCAAAGAAATAGATCTTCGCTAGTGCCTTGAAAAGAACAAATCCCTGCTGACACCTTGATTTTATCCCAGTGAGACTCATTTCAAACTTTTCATCTCCAGAACAGCAATATAATAAAATTGTGTTCTAAGCCACACTTGTGTTGTGATAATTGCTTACAGCAGCAATAGAGAACTAATACAACATTCTAAATCAATGGCCATTATATGGTTCTGTGGCTTTAATAAGTAGAATGTATGAGTCCAGGAACCAAGCAATGAAAATAAGAAATAAATATGGGATGACCCCCACTTTTTACCCCATCTTTGTAAGCTCAACACCTAGCAGAAGTAGGCACATTACACATATTATTGAGTTAAACTGTCAGTTATTTAATTATATTGAGTTTGTTTCCTCATCTACAAATGGGGATAATATGTACATCTTAGTGTTGTGAGAACTGAATTAATTTATAAACAGAGCCTGGCACAACTTTCACTTCCCCATAAACTTCAACTCCTCTCTCTCTCTCTCACCTGCTGATCATCAGCTGAGTCTACTTCCCTTTTATCCTACATTTATTTCAAATCCATTCTCATAACTACTGCTTAAACAAAAATTCAAGCCCTCATCATCTCATGCCCAGAAGAATGTAATAGTCTTCTCGTTAGTCTCCCTACTTGCAGTCTTTCCCTTTCTCTCATCCCGCCTCTTCAACCCAGCCAGAATGATTCGCTTTTCTAAAAATATAAATTCCAAAAGTCTTCTCTAAGATACCCACTTTTTAGTTTTGAAAAAATTTCTCCTCTAATTAGAAGCCTTCAGTGGCTCCCCATTGCTCTCAAGGTAAAGTCTGAAATCCTCAGCATTGAATCCAAGGAGTTTCAAAATTTCGCCCAACCTGCCTTTTTAGTTTCTCCTAGGGTTGCGCAGGAAAGTGGGTTTTTCAGGTTACAGAACCGCTCAAGGGAGAGAGAGATTGCAGGGAAATGTGGGTATTGTCTCTGCTTTCTCCTTCATTAGCATGTGGCCTTGCAGAAGCTGAGGGATTTCTTCAAGACCCAGGAGAACCAATTTTTATAATTTTTTTTAAAGGAAGGTGGCAGTTTATTGTCATCAGGTGTCACAGAATGGTAACTTATGCCACTAGAGAATGTGTTCATAGCCATGCAAACTGTGTCTCTCCAGCAACACACACTATAGTGGAAAAAGGGGAAACCAAAACCAACTCAAGATTTCCTGCATTTGCTTCTGGTACATTCTCTATCCTTGGCTGACCAAATCGGGAATCCCAGTTCATCCTGTGGGCACATCTGTATTTGTACATGTGTATACATGTGTATTTGTACACGTGTATACATGCAAGTATACACATATGTGCCTGAGTATGTTTGTATGTGCATGTATGTGTGTGCAATTTCTGCTATTCACAGCATTCCTCAACAGCATTCATCAACAGGGGTACTCTTGGCATTTGGGAAAGGGTAGTTTTCAATGTGTGGAAATTCCAAGTTTCTTGCAGGATGTTTAGCATCCCTAATATCTAGATACTAAATGCCTATTGTTATTGTGACAACCACCCTCACATCTCCAAATACCTACTAGGGTGGCAGTGCCTTCTCTCATTGAGAATAATTATTTGATAGAAAGTTCCATGAAGGCAAGGAGCTCTACATTTATGTGGCCTCATGAACACCTAGCAAGAGGCTTTGCACAAAGTATACAATAAATATTTGTGGATGAGTAAATGAATCACTGAGTTAAATCTTTACATTCATGGTTATCTGCCATTGTATATTATGCATGTGCTCTTTTCTCTCTTTGGAATGATCTGCCTTTATCCTGATGAATCCAGAAATGTTCCACCCATCCAAAGTAAACTCTGCTGCAAACTTTCACTGACTCCCTAACATGGTTAACCTCCAAATATGTTCCCATCACTGTTTGCACATACCTCCTCCCTAGCATTTACTGCAGTGAATTGAATTTGTTTTTATGCCTATATATCCTGAAGACTATGAATAGCTTGGAGGATGTGGGTGATGAATTATTTATCTATGTATTCTCGGGAGTCTTAGCATCTTACCTGGCACATAATAACTTGTTGAACATTTTGTTGAATGAATAAGTGAATGAAGGACAAAGGAGAGATAATTGCAAGCCCACGCAGAATGATTTTAAAACCCAGGGGAAAAATCTGGGGAAACTGAATATTGAAGGGATTGTCCATGAAAGAGAGAGAGCGAGCCTGGGGCAAGAGCTGAATTTCTAGGGGCCAGCTAGAGGAGAGGACAGGGAGGCATCTTTGATACTGCTGCACAACAGCCTAGGAGAGGAATGTGTAAGGGCAGGAATGACAACCTGAGCCCAAGTTGTCTGTCTTGTAATGAATGACTCAGAAAGGAACCACAGATTCCAGCAAACTTCTAGAAGCTTCTTGCCTCAGCCCTTCCTGGGCTACATCCGAGCAGCATACACACTAAAAGACAAGTAGGCACAGGCTCTGAAATCAGGCTACCTGGCCTCAACTCTCAACTTTGCCACCAATTAGCTGTGTTACTAGGAGCTCAGTGTTTACATTTTCTATGCCTCAATATCCTTATCTGTAAAATGGGGATAATAATAGTATATACCTCTAGGGCTGGTTTTCGAGGTGTAAATGAGATAATATGGGTATTGGGTTTAGAATACTGCTTGGCACATCATAAGCACACAACCAGGGTTAGTTGTATATAGGAAGAGCTTAGACTATCACTTAGAATAATCTAAGAAAGTCTCCCAGGACCAACTAAGAGAAACTTTTGAGAACTATCTAGGAAGAGGAGACAGAAACTCTACTTTGGGACTGTTACTCACAGTTTTGTAAGATTTCTGCAAACATTTAACTCCTCAAGCACTTATCTTGCTCACCCTTAACTATACTTCTACAGATGTCAGCAATAAAATTTCTAAATAAAAGTATCTATGAGTTTATTTGGGGGAACGTTAATGAAGAGAGAGTCTAAAAAGATCATTCAACTACCAAATCTGTCTTGAGAGAGAAGCAACCCTTCTAACATCAAGCAGATGCTAACATTTAAAAGAAGACAGTCAAATCCTCAGGGAGTGGGGCCTAGAAGCAAAGGGAATAAGAGAATTCCCAGGATGAAGAACTGGCTCCAACATTTGACTTGCAGGTGCACAGCCCCCTAAAAATGCCTAAAACTGACCTTGTTGCCTCTGCCTCCGAGTACCCCATTTCTGGCAGGGCAGTATCCTTTAAGTGTGTGAAGCTGATATGGTTTGGCCATGTCCCCATCCAAATCTCAACTTGAATGGTATCTCCCAGAACTCCCACATCTTGTGGGAGGGACCCAGGGGGAGGTAATTGAATCAGGGGGCCAGTCTTTCCCATGCTAATCTTGTGATAGTGATTAAGTCTCACGAGACCTGATGTGTTTATCAGGGGGTTCCAGTTTTGCTTCTTCCTCATTTTCTCTTGCTGTCACGAGTAAGAAGTGCCTTGGCTGGGCGCTGTGGCTCACGCCTGTAATTCCAACACTTTGGGAGGCCCAGGATGGCAGATCACTTGAGGACAGGAGTTTGAGACCATCTTAGCCAACATGGTGAAATCCCATCTCTACTAAAAATACAAAAATTAGCCAGGCATGGTGGTGGTGCACACCTGTAGTCAACAGCTACTCAGAAGGCTGAGGCATGAGAATAGCTTGAACCCAGGAGGCAGAGGTTGCAGTGAGCCGAGGTTGCGCCATTGCACTCCAGCATGGGCAACAGAGCTGGACTTCAGCTCAAATAAAAACAAAAACGAAGAAGAAAAAGAAAGAAGAAGAAAGAAGGAAGAAGAAGAAGAAGAAGAAGAAGAAGAAGAAGAAGAAGAAGAAGAAGAAGAAGAAGAAGAAGAAGAAGGAGTGCCTTTTCCCTCCTGCCATGATTCTGAGGCCTCCCCAGCCATGTGGAACTATAAGTCCAATTAAACCTCTTTTTGTTCCCGGTTTCAAGTACGTATTTATCAACAGCATTGAAAACAGACTAATACAGTAAATTGGTATCAGTAGAGTGGGGTGCTACTAAATGGATACCCAAAAATGTGGAAGAGACTTTGGAACTGGGTAACAGGCAGAGGTTGGGACAATTTGGAGGGCTCAGAAGAAGACAGAAAAATGTGGGAAAGTTTGGAACTTCCCAGAGACTTGTTGAATGGCTTTGCCCATTCAAACTGCTGACGGTGATATGGACAATAAGGTCCAGGCTGAGGTGGTCTCAGATGAAGATGAGGAACTTGTGGGGAACCGGAGTAAAGGTGACTCTTGTTATGTTTTAGCAAAGAGACTGGCGGCATTTTGCCCCTGCCTTAGAGATTTGTGGAACTTTGAACTTGAGAGAGACGATTTAGGGTATCTGGTGGAAGAAATTTCTAAGCAGCAAAGCATTCAAGAGGTGACTTGGGTACTGTCAAAGGCATTCAGTTTTGTAAGGGAAGCAGAGCATAAAAGTTTGGAAAATTTGCAGCCTGACTATTTGATAGAAAAGAAAAACCCATTTTTCTGGGGAGAAATTCCAGCCGGCTGCAGAAATTTGCATAAGTAGCAAGGAGCCTTCCTTTGTGTTGTGGGAGGGACCTAGCAGGAGCCGGTCTTTCCCGTGCTATTCTCATGATAGTGATTAAGTCTCATGAGATCTGATGCATTCATCAGGAGTTTCCACTTTTGCATCTTCCTCATTTTCTCTTGGCTGCCGTGATGTAAGAGGTGGCTTTCACCTCTCGCCATGATTCTGAGGCCTCCCCAGCCATGTGGAACTATAAGTCCAATTAAACCTTTTTTTCTTCCCAGTTTCAGGTATACCTTTATCAGCAGCCTGAAAACAGACTAATACACAAACTAATAAACTTGAGGTTATTTTGTTTTCCATTATCTTTCATATCAAACTTCTCACCAAATATTACTTATATTTTCTATTTTCAGTTTTTTCCATTTTATTTTTGAAATATAAAATGTATGAATGTGTAGGTCCCATTTAATGAACAATAATGATGTATCTACCCACCCAGGTTAAGAAAAAGAATATTAGGAGGTCTTTAAATGTCCCTATGGGCTCCTTCTTTATAATCCTATTACTTCTTTCCTGGTTCCCTTGGGTTCACCTTTACTGGTTCCCTTGGGTTCACCTTTACTGCTCTGATTCCACTGTGGTCACGAGATTATCATTACTCCATGCCAAGATCAAAGCCATGGCTACTTCATTCATTCATTCAAAATATTATTAGCACCTCCTGTAAGATGAGCATTATGTTGGACCTGACTGATATCAAAGGTGAAGTTCTGCCAGGAGCTCAGAGTCAGGGGACAGACAGACCAGAATGGACAGGTTAGAACAAACAAGTATAATGCATACATGACAGAAGTAGAACAGGTGCTTTGGTGGCTGGGGGAGATCCCTGGCTCATCTCTCTGTTTGCTATCTCTCCAACCCTCCTGGATTTCATTGTCATCATATTTTACTCCTGGTCTAAGCAGAACACGAATTCCTCTCTGCCTGGCTTTATGACCCTCCGAGAATCTGGCACCAAGCCGTGTCATCTTAGAACGCCTACTTAACCTCTCTGAGCTTCAGACTCCTCACCAGTAAATGCAGAATAATCATCATATCTCCTACAGAGTTCTTACAGGGATCGGTCCCATGATGAACATGAAGGTACTTTCCCAACTAAAAAGTACAACACAAATGTTGAATGGGATGTTCTTCCTTTCTCTCTTTTTGTCCTTGCTGAAATGTTTCCACCCTTTAAGATTCAACAACTATTGTTTCCATGGACCCTCCATCTCCTAGGCAATCTCTATGTTCCCTTGATCCGTCTTGCTATTTTTGTCAGCACCACATACTTTGTGCTGTGATTACTTCATGAGACTGCAATTATTTTCTCAAATCAGACCCTGAATATTTTTAAGGTAGGATCATGTCTCATATTTCCCTAGTGTCCTCACAGAAGCTAAAGCTCTGTTTGGCTTCATTTAGAATATTGTTTCTCACATATTCATTGCTGATGGAGCAGAATATACCTCACTCACTCTTAGAATTCCACCACAGAAATATTGTTTCAATGATACTTCTATAGATTTCAGCCAGAAATTTGTTATGAAATTAAAATGGTTGCAATGAAAAGAATGCCAGCGATATCTGCAAGTCTAATGTATTGTTAAGTTGACATCAAATGAAGAATTAAGAAGTTCCAGCTCTTGGCTTATGTTCCCCATCATTGATTACATTTCCCCAGGCAGGTCTTTTAATGTGGCCATATGCCTCAGTCTTGCCATCTGCAAAATGAAGTCATTAACTGCTGCCTACTGATTCTAAAAGAATTAAGTGTTGATGTATTCTACGAGTAAGCCTTTGTAATGCCATGATCTCATAGAAATAAAGAAATCAAACATATTCAAGATATCCTTATGATTATTACTGTTTCTACATTATATTAAATTATCCCCAGACAAAGATATCCACTAAGCCCATGAACAAGATGAATTCCCAAATCTGTTTTGCTCCATCTAATTTAGTCAAAAAAGTGAACAGACTTGGGATTTCATGCACCATGGAATTGAGGGGTGAACAGGGGATGAAGGCAGAACAAGAAAAGCTTCTCAATCTCACCGAGAAAGCATCCCCAGCTCAAATTCCTTCTCATGTCAACAATCAAGCTTTAAAGTCATGGAAAAACAAATGACTTAAAATGCCAGGAAAGTTAGGATTCCTTTCTTATTTTCCTTTGACTTTATGATTAGCAACTGGTAATCTAAAAACAAAACCTATACAGCAGAGTCAGAATACTGACTTTTAACTATTTTAACTTTTTCTGCTTTCAGTACCCAGGGTTTGCTCACATTTTGGCCAATTCACATTGATTGTTATTGCAACCCCAACCAAACACCAATAGTTGGTGTTAAAGATAAATAAATAAGCCACTACTACTAATTAATGTAACTTACCATTTCTTAAAGGGAAGGTGAGGAGTAGGGCAGAAAAAGGATAAGATTTAGAGCCAGAAAGATCCAAGTTTGAAATCCAATCACATACCATCTAGATGATGAGCAAGTTACCTTCTCTGAGATTTGGTTTCTTCATCTTTAAAATTTGCCTTGTAAGAGTAGTATAAGAATTAGGGTGAAGGTAGCTAAAACTCCATCACAGTATTTGCCCTGAGTAGTTAGTATATTTTAAATGTTAGAATGCATGCTCTCAATTTACATTAAATTATTTTTCATCCAGGTCTCCATACTCCTACTTCAACAGGCCTTGACCCAACACCAATGACTGGAGGGTAGAGTGAGGGGCAAGTGATCATAATATTCTGGGGAAAAGAGGAAGAAAAAAGGAAGGAAGAAGTGTTTGGAAACAGCATATTCAACATGACTATCATTTTGTATTAGATTAGTTGGGTTAACTGGGACATGATTTCCAGGTTCCCTATAGAAGCCATGGACCACCTTTCTGGTAGCTTAGATTTTGTTTCAGGTGGGTTGTGGTTTTTGTTATTTTTGTCACCATTGTTTTAATGAATGTTAGCATCAATCATTGTCAGGCAAAAACAACTTCCAAGCAGACACACTTTTAACAATCAGCATTAACTGTGGCTATAGATTTCCTGGCTGTGTCTGTGATGCTGCTGCTTATAACGCTGAAGTTCATAAAGGTGAAGACTGTCTGACAGCATACTTCTGGCATTTGAAGATTTCATTTGGCAGTATCGACTGCAGTAAACTGGACACCCACCAAACAACATTGATAAGAGTATCTCTTGTGGCTCTGAGAGGCAGTCTGAGACCCTGAAAAGAGATGTGGGCTCCAAATTCACAACAGCTGGTTCCACCCCTGATTCTACAATGGATTTGCTCTGTGACCTTGGGCATTTTATTAAAGCTCTTTGGCACTGAGCAGCATCTGTAAAATTGGGGCAGTATCAATGTAATACACCTTCTCTTCACAATTCGGTGGCATGGCATTTCTATTACAATCTAGTGAACACCAACAATGGGATGGAAGCTCTACTGAATACAGAATAAATCTTTGGCTGACAAACTGAGCTGGGAAGGCAGGATGCAAACCCAGAGAAAATAAACTCAGTGAAATTACCGTGCATTTTACAAATATAGTTTTAGATAGACTGGTATAATGATAATAATTAAGAGACAGGAGGATGCTATGCCCACATCAGAATAAAAGGACAGAGAGATTAGGAACTATAGCTCACCTCTATTTCAACATTCAAAGCTACAATTATGGTGTTTTTGCTGGACCTCACAGCTAGTTCATTTGTATTTTCCTGCCTGATTGGCTGAATTCAAGCTCTGACACATGGCTTTTGGCTCTACCGGTAGGTGCAATCCATGCTATCAAGACAAGTTACATATGCAAATAACCCTCAGCTTCTAGCTCTTATCAGCTGCAAACATAGTGGGTAGGGAGCAGGGAGGAAGAGTGGTCCTGTGTCTATTTTTGAATTCAGTGGCCTGGAGCCCAGGGAAATACGGGGACACTTCATTGCCACCGCTACTATCTGATCTATGGAAGAGGGACTGTGGGTATGAGAAAGAAACCCACATTACAATAGGTTAGGATGGACTCATGGAAGTAATGCTGAGTAGGAGCATGTGCTGGATGGAGAAGGTGCATGGACAGACTGGAGGATGGATGAGACTCCTGTCACTGTCTCCCTGAAGTTGTAAAGCAACCCCTTCATAGGCAAGCAAGGTGCAACAAGAGGATTAGATGTGAGAATCAGGGAGTAGAATACAGTGTGACTCCTGGCATTGGTGGAACAGCCCTGATGAGTGCTATTGAAAGTGTGGTCCACAGACTGTGTTACCAGCCCACGGCAACACAAGTACCGAAACTGAGGGTAAACATTTAGGAACTTTTATAGCAGTTTGATAGAGTAATTATATGTTTGTGGAGTCTAATACTAAAAGAAATGAGCTGCTGTTCTATGTCATTTTAAAATTCCATTTTCTAGCACTTTATTATGATTACAAAGCCATTGGTTATGACAAATTTAGAAATTAGATTTTAAAAAGGATCCTTTAGCACATGTTGCATGTTGAGAAGCAACAGTCTAGTTCACAACCCACATAATTTCTTCAAATAAAAAGGCTTTGCAAACACATCTATCCAGTCTGTATGTGATCTCAAGTCATCTCAATAAGTACTTCTTAAGCACCAAATAGCATGTTAATAGGAAAGGAAACAAATATAGTGTATATAGATCTAGAGAAAACAACATAACCAGAATATCTGAGTTACCAAAGAGGAAGTTTAGACTCAAGGTATGTAACAGCCTGGGTTTAATTAAGAGACAGTAATTGCACGGTAATTTAAACAGAGAAAGTTTAATATAAAAATTATTAAACTACTGATAAGAGAGTAAATACAAAGATGTAAGGAGCACTCTGAAGGGTACTCTAGGGCTGAGGGAGGGTACCCACTGCAGGATTGGACCTCACTAGAGAACATGAATGGTCGAGAAGTTTGCTGGGTTCCCAGAGCCAGAGTTGGCTCACAGTTGTGAAGTAAGCGGGACACAACCCTCCAGGGAGCAGGTGAGTTGATGCTGGGGGCAGGCACACAGAGGTAGGTGGGGCATCCCAACATGAGCCTTAAGAGGACAAAGTTACATTGGGAGGGCCACAGCAAGGTGGTTACCAGGCCCAGACCAGGGCTGCAAGGTGGCCAATGAACTGCACACTCTGGGCACACATGGGTGGGACAGAGCTGAACTACAGATGCACCCCCAACCCCCAAACCCTGCTCCCACCCTCATGCCACTGCTGATGGGCCATGCATCAGCAAGCATCAAGAAGGAAAAGGATGTGAACCAGAACCAGAAGCCCCCTCCTCCTGCAGGGTCCCTCCAGCGCCCTCTACTGGCTAAGGTTAACATCATGCTCTCTGAAAAGAAGAAATAGCGCCCCAGTCCATGATGTCAAAAGAGGAATAGAAGGCTGAATTTGGAGCTGACAGACAATACATTGATAACTGGCACAAGGTTAGAAAGAACAGAATTGCAACTCGGCCGGGCACGGTGGCTCACGCCTGTAATCCCAGCATTTTGGGAGGCTGAGGAGGGCAGATCGCTTGAGGCCAGGAGTTCGAGACCAGCCTGGCCAACATGGTGAAACCCCATCTCTACTAAAAATACAAAAATTAACCGGGTGTGGCAGTGCATACGTGTAATCCCAGCTATTCAGGAGGCTAAGGCAGGAGAATCGCTTGAACCAAGGAGGTGGAGGTTGCTGTGAGCTGAGATCACACCACTGCACCCCAGCCTGGGTGACACAGTGAGACTGTCTCAAAAAAAAAAAAAAAGGAGCAACTTGAGCTGAATGAAAATGACTCAAGAGGCATGGCATTTTCCAAAACAGAAGTAATCCTTCAGAGGTCTGAACTTTTAATTAAGCATCTACTGGGCACAGGGTAGGGTATTCAAGCTCTGAGACTACAGAGGGGAACACATGATGTTGGAGTGCTCTTCCCTTGATAAATTGTAGCTTGTCTTTCCATATTCCACACAAAACCATCCTTCCCTTTATAAAATCCTCACCAATCTGTGACATTGACAACATGGTATGATGGCTTTGGAGTTGAACAGACTTAGAATTCAGACTCTGTCACTTTTAAGTGGTGTAACTTTGGGTAAGTAACTTCGCCTCTCTGATTTTCACTTTTCTCAGGTAGAAGTAGGATTAATAATACCTATCTTGAAGGCTTATTGCAAGCTTTAAAAGTAATATATTATATAAAACACCAAGTACAGTACCTGAAAATTAGTAGGTGTTCCATGAATGGTAGCTATCACATGTTGCTGTCAGGTACAGCAAATGATGAGAAAAAGTATTTGAGCTAAGATGTGTCCCTGACACTCCAAGAAAACATGCTGCTATGCTCTACAAGAAACATGGATGCAGCTAAAATGCTAGAAATAAAGCCAAGATGGTGTCCTCCATGATTGAACTAATTGACTAGGTCATTCTGCCATGATCTAACATGGCAGAATGCATAATTGACCCCAGTTCTTTTCCCGACACTGCATTTGCCTTCCAGCCATGACCTCATAGTGAATAGTTACTTCCCTGCTTCTTGAAGTTGGGCCTAATTATGTGACTTTCTTTGGCCAGTTGGAATCTGGTAGATATAATGCAACTTCTGCTTGGGCTTGAATTGTGCTTGCATGGCTGGATGTGCCCTCTTGTATTTCTGTCATCTCCATGGGAAGAAAAAGCCTTGATTAGCCCACAGGTCCCAATAAGAGCATAAGAGATGTGTGAACCAGAGCCACCTAGCCAACCTCCAAACTCACACATGAGAATATTGTTTAAACCACTGAGTTTTGGCCAGTTTGACAATAGCAAACCTATACACCTATTAACCTGTGAGAGATACTGCTGAACATATTCTTGCTTTGGGCAGAAATGTTGACCAAATGACTTCAAGGTTATTACCAACTACAAGATTTTATAATTTTCATTTTTATTCATCCATCTCGTAGGTACCTTGAGGAATATAAACAGACTATTTCACATCTCTACCTCTGAAAAGCCACACTCTAGTAATATGGACCAGGGGTCAGCAAACCTTTTCGGTTATGGGCCATATAGGACATTTTTAGGCTTCGCAGGCCAGTCTTTGTCACACTGCTCTACCACTGAAGCGCAAAAGCAGCTATAGACCATACCTAAATAAATAGGTGTATCTGTGTCTCAATAAAACTTTATTAATGAAAACAAGCAAAGGGCCAAATTTGCTCTGAAAGTTTTAGTGTATGGGCCACCGGTATACACAAAACTGATACACAGGAAGCAATTTCAGAGCAATGTATGATGTCATAATTAGCATTTTTAAGGCAAAAACTGCAATAACTTTTGCATCAACCGAATACATTTTGTTTACTTTAGTACTTACAAGGTAATATGTGCCAGACACTATTCTAGGACTTACAGATATTTACTTAGTCCTCATAATAACTCAGTAGGTCTTACTGTCCACATTTTACAGATGATATAACTAAGGCACAGACAGGTTAAGTAACTTGCCCTAAATCAAAAGCTGTAAAATGGTGAAGCTAGGTTTTTAACCTTGGAATACAGACTCTAGAACCCTCTCTTTTAACCATTTTGTGATGATGCCTATGGTTACAGAACATAAATAAATATAGCTAACTTTCACTGGGGAGCTTACTATGTGTCAGACATCATGCTGAGTATTTTATATCCCTAATCCCTTTTAATCTTTAATACATGTCTGTGAAACAGATATTATAGCTATTCACTCTTTTGGAGATAAGGATATTGAGCTCAGAGAGATTAATTATCTTGCCTAAGGCCACACAGCAAGTAGGTGGTTTTGCTTCCAGGTGCTCTGCTTCTAGACCTTGTGCTTATAACCATCCAGCTATCTGTTTTTGGAGGAATTAGGGAAGAGCACAGCAGTCAGGTTAATCTAGGAAGGCTTCAGGAGACACAAGGCCTAAGCTGGGCTCTAAGTTTGGGATATGAATAGCAAAAGGTACACAGCAGGATTTGTCTTATTTGATGCACAAAGTTTTTCTTGGCTTTTGTTTTTTCTTCCACATCCTTAAAAATCTGGAGAGTTTATATAAAATCTAGATTTCTAGCATCTAAAAATGCAGAAGATATGTCAAGACTGGACCACACTGTGGCATGGTGGTGTCCAATCACAAGGGCCTCGAGGTGGCCATGCCCTTTAGACCTCGTGTGCCATCTCCAGTTTGTCATGCTCCCCACCATTCCCTATTGCTCACACCCATCTAAATGTGGAGGTAAGGAAGAAAGCATGAGGAAAGGCATGAAAGCAGAGACTAGTATAGCATGTGTGGGTGTGTGGGGCTGTGTGCACACACGTGTGTGTGTGTGTGTTTACAGCTCCAGTCAGGAAAGAAAAATAAGACAGAAGCGACGGAAGGCATTGTTCAGGGCACAGTGGGGGAGTTTGGTGGGAGTCTGGAAATTTAATAAAGGATGGACAGTGAATGACTCCCCTCAAGAGTTGCGGTCCTGGGGGTATGGCATTTTTAAAGTTGAATTGGGTAAGAGAGATTATGCAGGGGAGAAACAGGTAGCAAGAAGAGTTGGGAGGACAGGGTAATGACCCACAGAGGAAGCAGTAAGAGCCTTAGACTACGAAAGAGTCCCTATTTCTGCCTGGTTGAGCCAAGAAATATTTAACACCTTGTCTGGCTTTATTTACCTAAGTAGTCCCTGGGATAGTAAACAGAGTGGGAAAAGGTGATGTTTAGGCTAGAGGGCTGATATGGGAAAGAGCTGAGTCTTCACTACTTAACAGATGGGGGAGATTAAACAAGAGAGTGTTGGCAAATAGAGAAATGTCACAAGAGGAGTCTGCAATAACAGCCTCAAGCCACTGGTGTCTCTTTTCTTGTCTTTTCCTTCCGCACAGTCTGCATATAACCACCCACTCCTTGCAATTCCTGGACATTTAATAAAATAGTGTATGTGAAAGCAGTTTGCATAGAGCTAGGCACATAGCAGGTGCTCAAGAAATATTAGTCTGAATCTGAGTCTGAATCAAGATAGACATTTCAGCTTCCCGATCTGTATTTCTGTCAGGTCTATGAAATGAACTTCAGCTATAATAGATTCAGTACTTCGAGGGTATTACTGCAGCTCCAGAGGAAGGAGACCACTAATGAGGAGAAACTGCGGCAAGAGGAAGAGGATGAAAGAGTAACACATATTTTCATTCCTACAGGAAATAATTGCCTAGAAATAGTATAAACTTTCCCAAGTTGAAAAAGAATACTGTACTTTAAATTCCCTCTAAAGCACATGATCTAGTGATGGCATTTTCACTTGAGCTGAATCGTTTGGCACAGTAAATACAATTACAACCAAAGTCAATATACTTTTTCTGTCACGCATTTCCTTTCATCAATGGGTTTCAAAGGGTTGGTGTCAGTATGGGGTTGAAATGCTCCTACTCAAAGTATCTAAGTTATGGGAACATGAAAAAGTTATTCCTCCATGTTAATTTTTGTTAATGGGAACAGTGTGATATAGTAGAAAGAGAACTAATCTAAAAATCAAGGATTCTAATACTAACCCTGCCAGGTATTGTAGACTTTGGGCAAGTCAATTTGATTCTCTGGATCTAAGAATCTCCCTCTAAAAAAGGAGGGCATTCAATGAGATCAGTGGTTTCCAAATCTAGCTGAATATTAGAAGCACCTGGGGGAACTTTTAGAGACACAGATTTCTGGGCTTCCAAACCTGTTACTCAGAATATCTAGGGATGGAGCCAACATCAAGCCCTTAATGAAAAGCCACAATGTCTCAGTGACATACATCCACAAGTATTTAGGTCAGAAGTCTGTGGACTTGCAGACATCCACTCACCTTGCCTGGGCCAGATAGCTTTGCTGGTCTTGGTTGGCTCAACCACATCTAGGGGTCAGCTGGAAGTTGTCTGATGAGAGCTGGGTTCTGCAGGAGTAGCTCAGCTTGAATACATATGTATCTTATCCTAGTGCAGGGACCAACATGCTAGATTGGGCACATCTTCTCATGGCAACAGCGGAGGTGCAAAAGAGCCAGCTTTAATTCACGAGCTCATTGTATGCCTCTACTACATTATGTCTGTTAACATCCAGTCGGCCAAAACAATGCCTAGGCTAATATTAGAGGGAGGAAGTGTGTTCTTCCCAAGGAAGTTAGCGGAAAGGAGTGAATATTTTTGAAGAATAATCCAATCTACCACAGGATGCCAAAAAAATAGTAATTTTTTTTATCCCAGGTGACCTGGATACACAGTCAGGAATAAATGATCTAAGGTATTTTTGAATTCTAACATCCTAAGATGCTTTAAATTGATATAGAGACACTGAAATCAGGTGGAGGAGAAGATAATCTAGGTGAAATTAATACTTATCACCATCAACCAAAAGCCTTCATTGATGGCACAGAAGATGAGGGGCCAGTGAGTTGAGAAAAACATGAAAAAGACTAATCTTCCTTCCATAAGCATCTGTTCTCCTTCAAGGACTTAATCTGAGCTTCCTCACTTTGTTCCTGGCAAAACCCCTTAGCGAAAAGTTATTATTTTCATCTTTTTTCTTCTTCTTTTAGTTGAAGGATGTGGCACAGAAAGCCGAATCCTCCTGCTTAAGGCACACAGCTCACACAGGGCAGCACTGGTACTCTAATCTGTTTAGGCTCCAGAGTCTCTGCTCCCTTCACTGAACCTACAACAGGGTGTTCTGACTAGGGCCTAAGCCAGTGTGCAGAGGTTAGCTGTTCAAATCCAAACCCCCCGGGAGACTGACACTGCCTGGAAACCCTGAAATCTCTGTGCTTCCATCGAAGGGTTTGCATCTTTACATCTCTTGTGGCACTTACTTAGTTTTTTTAATAACACAGTCACTTACCACCTGAGAGTGTTTGGGCAAGTTGTTTATCTCTCTGTGCCTCAGTTTTCTCTTCTATCAAGTGGGCATAATAGGAACTGCCTCAGAGGGTTGCTCTAAGAAGTAAATGAGTCAATATTCCTGTCACTATATATTGTGTAGATGTACAAAGTCTGGCACATGGTACGTGCTAGTTAGGTGTTTGTTAAATAAATAATGGCCTCTTTTGTGCACAGGTCTTGTGTACAGGATATACAGCAGTGGTCCTCAAAGTATGTTCCACAGACCTCATCCCACATCCAGTATATAAGAAACTCTGGGGCTGGGCCCCAGCAATCCGTATTTGAACAAGTCCTCCAGGTGATTCTCAGGTCTGCTAAAGTATGTTAAGATTCTTTCTGTCCTCTGGCTCTTATTCCATATCTCAATAAATAAATGTCAAATAAATTAATGGTATTTGACAATTATTGAATCTTCCCATCTATTAGGAATACTCCAGGCACTTTTAACCCTCTCAATCACCATTGGAGGCAGTTGCTATTATTATTCCCAGATGAGGAAACTGAGGAACAGGGTAACAGCTAGTAAATTGGCAGATGTGGGATTTGAACCCTTCCATCTAATGCCAGAACCCATGCTCTTCAACCTCACATGACAGGGCTGAACAAAGTCTATTGAATAAATCAGGAGCAGCTATTACCCACAAAGCTCTGGCTTTCAATACAAACCTAACAACCATGACCACCCACCTGCCACAGGGAAGTTGAGAAGGGTAGACAGCAGTTGCTCTTCTCTGGGATCAGAGATCACTATAGTGTCTCCTGTCTGCTGGGGCCACAGTCTCTGCCTTGCTGGTCACTATTTGCCACCTGCCAAGACCTCCCCAATTGTGCTTGACCCTTCCCTCTGTGGCTGTCTCCCTAGACTCAGTGTCTCTGTGTTTAGACCTCTGATATTCTGGATTCCTCCAGACTTTATTTCTTTGGTTTCTAACTAGACCTGAGTTTTCTACCAGGCCCCTTCCATATGTCTGATCTCTTGTCTGGCCAGCATTGCGCATGCCTGGATGACTGCAGAGAAATTGTTTCCTGACTCCTGAGAAGAACAGCACACTCCTAAACATATTAAGAGTTTCATAAGAGACAGCTCATTTAGCTAATTTTTAAACTGCATTATCTACTCTATTTGTGCCTGCTTCTTAATATGCAGGAAATGAAATCTCCTGGCTCATAGCAAAGAGGCCATCTCTAAAGGGCAGCTGTTGAATCCCTGAATGTGTATTTCTTCAGAGACAGTTATGTGAGATTCACCTTCTCCATCCACTCACTGCCATTTGCTCCGGAGCCATCTCAGCCTTCCCCTGGATTCTGAGCGCTTTGATCACAGCCACAACACACATGGTTGCTTGTAAAGCACTCTCACCAAATCCAGGAGTCGGGTGGCGAGTCACAAATGAAACTTTAATCTCACCTGGGATACAGGCCAGCTACGCTAGCAAAAGAATCAGAAAAGAAAGGAGTCGGGCTTGAAAGAGGCACCACCTGCCCTCCCTGGCCCTCGGAAATAGGCCTCAGACCAAGTAGGGAAGACAGACAGAGAATGCCTGTGCACATATGCTATCAAGAAGGGCTCGCGGATGCCGAGGAAAGCCCAGAGGAGACAGCAGCTGCTTTTGTTTCCTTGGAGGCAGCGCCCAGTAGGGAGTGGGTGAGACAGGAGCCAGGAAGACAATTACTAGAAAGGCATTCCCTGGTGTTCTAATGAGGCAATTAGAGCCACTGAGTTTGAGACTGTAAGAGCAGGCCGGGGCTCTGAAGACCCCCCTCGCCCAACCCCCTCATTTTACAGAAGAGGCAACTGAGGCCCAGAGGGGGAGAACCCAGAGTGACAATGCCAATTAGGGCTGGGACTGGCACCCAGGTCTCCAGCCACCACAGTGCCCTGCCTCTGCCAGAATCAAAACCCACCTGCCAGACGACATGCACTTGAGGTCAGCTGAAGGGGAAAAACAGGCCAGGGCAAGAATTGTGTTTTCACTCCGAGCAGCTTGGGTGGGAATTTCTTTCAGGAGGCACAGTCCACGTTCAGGAGGAGACCAACAGCTGAAAAAGAAGTCTGGGGTGGGAGTGGGGAGGGACAGACGAGGGAATGGCAGGGTTGGGGAGTGGCTGTCTCGGCCACCAGGACGCTGTGACTTTCACCTGCCTATGTGATGTACAGTGTCATATTCCTACCACCCTATGCAAAGATGTTATTTGTCTCTGCATTTCTATGGAGCCCATCTCCAGCGTTCTCAGGGGATCCTAGGAGGGGAAGAGCCCCAAGATGCCTGGAGTCTGGAATTGCGAACGACCTCCCAGGCTCAGAGGCCAGCGAGCCTCACAGGGTTTCCTTAGTTCTTAACAAGTCCAATAAATCTGCTAACAAAGAGTGGAAGAAAGGACCTGAAGAATGCGCCCTGCCTCTGCCCCCCTCCCTGCAGGCCAGTGTCCAGAGTCACGCCGCCTCCGCATGCTCCCCGCTCCTCTGCCACCCGCCCTCCCTGCACGCTTGTCTGCCTGAATTGCCTCTTTGTGTGCCCGTCTCCTGGAGCGGGCTCGGCAATTTGCATCTTTGCTGTTCTCCTTTTAAAAATGACAGAAAAACACTCCGCAGAGTGGAGCTTGCCCAAGCGGAGCTTCTGCCGACAAAAACAGGGGCACAGAAGTCAGCTTGACATTCTGCCAAGTGTGGCCCCTCCTGTCTCCTCCTCCATGCCAAGAAGTAGACTTTAATCAATAAGTTTCTGAGAGGGGGCAGTGAGGAAGAGATTGAAGGAGAAAAAGCACAGATCTTCTCACCGTGAACAATTTAGAAAACATTTCTATGCACAAATTCTTGTGCAGGAGTCATGGAGATCAATGGTAAGCCCTTTGTAGTGGGTTTTCTTTCCTTCTCTTTCTAGCCTTTAAAGGATGAAGAAGAGAACTATATTTCTTATGAATTATGCACTTTATCATAATTAATTCTTCAACATACCAATGCTCTTATTGTTATAGATGGAGCTGCTGTGAATTAGAGAGGTTAAATATTTCATCCAAGGACACATCTTAGGTACTGAAGATTCAACACCCATATGTTTTTCCATATACCTGTTGCCTCTCTGGCTTTTTAAAGCTGCTATATTTAGAAATAGCTAGCAAATATGGTCACTCAAAAGCCTACCTTTCCTTCCAATTAAAAAGATATGCCAAAAGGATCTCTTCTATTTATCTTTTTTACAGAACACACCCTTTAGCGCTTTCTGCTGTCAGTTACATGGCTCATTCTCCTTTGACAGACAGAATAGAGGAATTCACTGGAAAGGAGAACCACTTCACAGCAACGTTTTACAAGAAGCCTGATGGTGGGATGGAGCCCGTCATTCATATTAATGAGACATGCATGGAAGTGGCAATGAGCATGTGGAGTGTGGCTAAAAGAAATGTGGTTCTTCACTTGGAGCTGATGTGAAACACAGGCAATCTGTTGGCCTGTGAGTCCATTTGATATATTTGTAAGAGTGGCAGTTTCTTCTTCAGGGTTTTCAAGCACCAAGAAAATAATCTCACATAATATAAAACAGATAATCCAAGCTTCAGTAGGGTTCAAGTGGAATCAGGCTCCAACCTCCCGTTTCTAAGTAGCAGTAAGCTCCACCACCCAGTCCACCAATAGCTGGGCTTGGTCTTCATTCACCTTCTGTGAAGTGCATCCACATTTGTACTTGGGAGCAGGAACCCAGGGCATTATGGTGGCTGGGACCTCCATGTGCTGAAAGAGTGAAATGGCCAACACCAGAGGGCCAGGATTGGGTTGGCTATTTCACTCTTTCAGCACATGGAGGTCCCAGTGCTGCACTGGGGTATACCACTGGGGTATCGCCTGACTTGCTTTTCAAGGTCTGTGGGAGATGGTGGAAGGTTCCAAGCAAACCATCACAGCTACCTTCTCAATTGCTGATCCTGCTAAGTGAAATGTAACAGTGCGTGACTAGGCCAGGGCAAACTCTGATAGAACTTGGCACTTCCACATGCAAAATATTTTATATTCAAGTTAATTGATATGGGACCTCCCACTTCCATATCACAGGGTTAAGCTTCCATTTCCAGGCAATGCTCTTGAGATAAGTTTTCTTCTCACGTAGGTGGCTGCCCAGGAGGATGCCCAAAGCTTAAAGGGAGGCAACTCTCATGCTAAAATCTCAGGATGGAGGGAATATAACTTGGAAAACATGTATTTCAAAACTTCCTTTGTTTTGCAAGGAGTGGGAGCTATTTTTAAGAGATTTTTATGAGTGTGACAGCAAGTGCCAACCTGCTTTAAAGTTCTGATATCAATGGGGACAATCAGATTGGAAAGAGGGCATTCTACCTCCCTGTATGGACTGAAGCTCCACACCCTACCCCAAGAAAAGCCTTTTGGCAAATGTATGGAGATAAAAGGCTAGGCAAAGACACTGGATTTTCTTGAATTCCTAACATAGTGCCTGCATATATTAGTACTCAACTAATGTTTGTTGTAAGAATGAATGGTTAGGATTCTCAGCAATGGCAGCTGGGAGCTTTTGTCTCAGGCAGAAGCAAGTAAGTCTGAAAGTGGAAAAAAAGAAAGTGCATAGAGCATAATGAATGCAACTGACAGGCCAGAGAGGAGACCTATGGGGAGCATTCCTTTTTGGGTCTCTAGAAACAACTAGGGGCAATCTGTGTGTACTGGGGAAAGTTGTTCAAGCGTTGAAGACTGTGGCCAGGTGAAATATACACACACACACTCACATACACACACATGCACACATACACATCTTTTTCAAGCTTTAAAGAGTAAATGTTCCTTAGTCCTATCTTTACAAGTTAAATAAGTAAATAAATAAGTACAAGCTCAAACTTGCCTAAAATACAATAGATTTTAAATCCATGAGGATACCATTTTCTTTAGGAATACTAAGGTACATGATATCAAATTATTAAAAACTATTAAATTTTTTCAAATTATGTCTAGCACCAAAGTGTGAACAACAAATTGAGAATAAAGATTCTAAAGCATCAAACTGGAAAGTAAATAATAATAATTTTTTAAAAAGAAGGTGAAAGCAAAAAGTAAGCTTTCAGTCACTCTGTAAATTATTTTCTTTCATTTCTAGACTGAGAGGAACTTCTTTTAAAAGCCAAGAACAAGAATACCACCCGAAGACATCTGTTCCTCTCATCCTTTAGTGAAGTGCAGATGGAGATTCCTATGTGGTTTTGGTAAGAGGAATTGGTCATGCTTATTAGCCTGGGCAGATTTAAGTTTCAAATAATAAGCTAAATTGAGAACTATCAAGAGACCAACATTTGCAAAAGCTGCACTGTAACCTGAAAAGGGACATGCCAATTTTAGATTAATTAAAAAGGTTATTAAATTGTTCAGATGGCATGTTAATGAGCAATCTGCAGGGTGCTCAGTCAACAACCACACCTCCCAACCTTAATTACAGGATCCTTATTGAAAAGGATCTGGGCGAGCCCACAAAGGAGCTAGAAGAACATCCATCTTGAATATAATATGAATATGGTCAACCCAGGACAAATCCCATGAAGAAAGATGGTAGTTAAGCTTGTAATATAAATTCTTTCAGAAGAAAGGTAATGCTGATTCTAGCCAGCTTCAAGGCACTGAGATATTAGAATTAATTAGAGATACAACAGATAATGTGCCTTTATATTTCGGACCCAATAGGTTCAAGTGCCTTGTAATATTTTACCAACCCATATTTTTCCCAAGGCCTGGTGACAAAATTAGAAGGCTTAAATGATTGTTTCTGTTACATAAGGTTTACATAAATTTATAAATCAAAACATTGTAATATCTACCACCTAGTTCAGCATTCAAATGCCGGAAAAAGATACTATCTCTGCCAGGATGAGTAATTTTCAAAGTGTGGGCTACATGGGGCCACTTAATGACCCTCAGACTGATCTATAATTGCAACTCCCTGCTTTGGTTCTTTTGGGTGAATTATCCATAAATCCGTAGGCTTTAGTTTATACAAACAGCCAACGTTTATTTTCTAGTAAATTCCTAAACCAATTGTTAATGGTTACTAAAATTTGGCATTCATGAACTAAAACTAAGAAGCTCCTAGAATTTATTGAGAAATATAATACAATATTCTTCTACAAAGTCTACCTCACGGTGCTTGGCAGGGATGAAAAACTTCTATTGCATATGAGCACTTGCAGATTACCGGACATCCCACAAAATTCTGGAGGGGTGATTTATTTTCATCGTATCAGAAATTTTCTCGAGTTGGTCATGATTTGAATAGCTACTATTATTCCTTCTGAATTTAAAATTACTATTATTTTATTTTTACCTTTATCAAGGTTGTTTGTTGTGAGTTGTTTGGTTCTTCTTATACACTGACACGTCTTTATCATGATGCTGTGCTGTGGGCTTTTTTGACCTTTGATAGTTCAATAAATTTCCCCAAACTAGTGTTGCCAGGTCTAGAAAATAACCAGTTAAATATGAATTTACCTAGACAACAAATAATTTTTAATTTATGTTTCAAATATTACATGAGATATGCTTATACTAAAAAAAAAATTTGTTCATTTGAATTAAAATTTAATTGGGTGTCCTGAATTCTACCTGGCAACTGCATTTCAAGCAATGTTGTAATTTATTGAGAAGAGTAAAAAAAAAAAAAGTGGTGATACAGAGTTTGTCTTAAGTGCCAGATCAGATAAGTATTGGCAGTCAGAAAAGTTCTGAGACTGTCAAGTCTGGTTCAGTCAGGGAAAAAAAAAAATGACCATGATTGATTAGCGATGTCTGCCACAGACAAGGCACAAAGAGTCACTGACTTGGGTGCTGAATTTTTGCTATCCCTGCCTTAGTGGCTAAAGTAGAACTATCTTGCAAAGTCCTACTAGCAGCTATCCATTGATTGTGTCACTCCTTTGCTCAAAACCTTAAAATCCTTTAATACCTTCCGTTGCTCTTAGGATAAAGACCAAAGAGAGTTCTTAATGTTGTTTTCAGAGTGCTAGCTCCTGCCAACTGCTTTAGCATAGTCTTTTGCCACGTTCCCTGTCACTTTCTGTGTTACAGCCTCCCTGGCCTTGGTAAGTGTCTTTCATTGCCTGGAAATCTCTTCATCTTCTTTACTCAAGTATCTTCTGCTCATTCTTTAAATCCCAGCTCCTCAGGTAAGCTTTCTAACACACAGAAAAAATCAAGAATCATTGAACATAGACTCATTGCAACTATACTATCACGAATTATCGCAGTTTGTGATAATTTTTTCGTGTCAATATTTGATTAATGTATTTTTTCCATGACTAAATCATAAAATTCTTGAAGGGAGGGGCAGTCTTGGTTTTATTCACCATTTTATCGCCAGAATCTAGCACAATGTCTTCTGTATACTATGTTTCAATTATATATCTGTTGAATGAATTAATTCATTTAAATAATCCCAAAATGAATGCATGTTTTGGCCTAATGAGTTCAATATTATGAAAAAATCTTAGTTGTCCATTTAAAAGGAAATTAACACTCTTTTCTTTTACAGGCCATAATTACAAACTTATTTAGAGCTCTCCAAATGTAATAAATAAAATGAGCATTATATCTCTCAATACTAATCAGAATAACTCTTTTATTTATACAGTTATCATCAATACCTTCAAGTGTTTCCTTCAGAAAATCCTTTGGTAGAGAGTTTAATACAGTAGGGAGGAAGTTTTTAGGTATGTATAATATTTCCTTTTCTGTCATTAAATATTAAACCTTTTGTTGGAATGCATTCTAGGCATCATCTTTGGTAAAGATTTTATTCAACTCACCCATCTGCAATGACTTTGATATGTTAACTTGGCTAGGCTATAGCCCCCAGTTACTCAATCAAATGATAATCCAGCTGTTTCTGTGATGACCTTTTGCAGATGTAATTCAGTCCACAACCAGTTGAATTTGGTAAGTCTAAAAAAAATTCAGGATTTATGTTTGTATATTATGGGTGGGACTGATTCAATCAGTGGGAAGACTCAAAAAGCAGGGCTGAAGCTTGTCCCAAAAAGAGAAGATAGTCTGTCTGTAGATAAAAGCTTTGGCCCATACCTGTTGAGTTTCAGCTTCACAGATTTCAGATTGCTTAGCCAGCCCCCACATTCATGTGAGCCAATTCCTTAAAATAAATCTCCTAATATATATATGAGGAGATTTATTAAATATATATAAGATATATATATATATACTGGTTCTGCTACTGTGGTTGAGCCCTGACTGACACACACCAGCCAGTGGTGCTCACAAATGGTTTGTCAAGAATATGAAAAAAAAAAAAAAAAAAAAAAGATACTTCAATGAGTAGTACGGAGCTCAGAGCAATGCTGATTGCAGAACTTTTGTAATCCAGCCTCCCCTTGCCTCAGCCCCACCCCAAACCACCTACAAGTGCAAGAAAATCCAAGGTATAACTTTTAAAGTAGACCAACACAAACTTATTTAAAAAATATTATAGGAATAACAATATGGGGAAAAATACAGCTGCTGGTTCTAGAACTCATTTCCAGAAAACCCTTATCTTTGTTGGGAAGAGACTTTGATGAGCCGCCTTAGAGTAGATATGAATTCTGAATGTTGATAGAACTTTTCTTTATGAGGGAAAGGGAACTACTTAGTGGTACTGGAGATGTAACAGAGGGTGACAAGTGGCAGGGGGTGGTAACAAGAAGGCAGATAGTCACATTTTGCTATGATCTGAATGTTCATGTCATCCAAAATTTGTATTTGGAAATCCTAACCCCCAAGGTGATAGGATTAGGAGATGGGGTTTCTGTAGGTGATTAGATCATGGGGGTGGAGCCCTCATGAATGAGATTAGTGCCCTTATCAAAGAAGTTCCAGAGAGCCACCACCTGAGGACGCAGCAAGAAGGCTCCATCTGTGAACTAGGAAAGGGGCCTCTAGCAGATGCTAAATTTATTAGTGTCTTGTTCTTGGACTTCCCAGTCTCCCTGTGAGAAATAAGTTTTTGTTGTTTATAAGAAACCCAGATTATGGCATTTTGTTATAGTTTTCTGAACAGACTAAGACACATCCCCTATGACTGAACCTTTTATTTATTCCCTATCCCATTCCCTGACTCTTTGATAAAGTTACTAAACTCAAGCACAAGTAGACTTTTTGAGAAGCCAAGGAAGAAACTGGACTGCATGCAGTTTGGAATGGCAGCATGAGTGGCCGTGGAAGAGTAGTTCTTTCTTTCTTGCAGAAAGAACTAAGCCCACCCCTTCCATTCCCCTCTCCTCTCCTTCTTCCACCATCACCCCCAGCAAGATAGGGAAGGATGTAAATGCATACTGAGCCGTGGAACTGCGGTCCCTGGGAAGCTTATTCAGATCCCCTCTGTGGGATTGGTTAACCTCTAATTACCTAAGTATGATGCCATTGTTTCCTTCTATCACATACTTAGGCATTTCCAGGAAACTGAAGTCTTTACCTAATTGGCCTAGTGTTAAATTGTTGACAGGTCATTGTAAAATCCCTAAGGCAGCAGCCAAATATCAAATTGGCTAATTAGCAAGAAAATATTTCAAATATTGTTATAATCTATAGCAGGTTGTCAGAATGGCAAATTCTCCTCTTCCTCAGCATACACATTCAGATTCCACTTTTGTCTTCATGTCTTTTAAAAATAAATATTTACAAGCCACTAAATGTATTTAAAATGTCCTACCTTTGTTGAACCCTTGGAAATTGTTGCCTATTAAGGTTTTCTCATAAGTGTTTACCAAAAGAAGCAAGAAAAGAATGTTCTCTCTTCTAATAGCCATGGCTACACTCACTGGAATTTCTTGAATGCGGCTTCACTTACCTGGTTTCCTCCCCAGCTGTGAA
This sequence comes from Pan troglodytes, assembly GCF_028858775.2. Taxonomy (NCBI): domain Eukaryota; kingdom Metazoa; phylum Chordata; class Mammalia; order Primates; family Hominidae; genus Pan; species Pan troglodytes. The sequence goes on along the minus strand of NC_072408.2, from coordinate 104,102,990 downwards.
TATGGTTCCCTGGAGACAAGGTAAAGGCTGACCAGAAACACATTCCTATCTGTGATCCGTGGCAGTGTTATTTTTTGGTGCCTGTTCAGTTCAATTCAACTAATATTTATGATCTAGACTCTGTGCTAGGTGATAGCAACATAGAGATGATTAATGTACAGCTTCTGTGTTCTGTGAGTTCAACATCTAAACAATGAAATGCCATTTGTGTGATAGGGGTATAATAGAGGCAGAGAACAGGGGAGAGAGTGGCTGGCTCCATCTGTGGTGGGTGCAAGGTCAGTGAAGATTTCACCCAGGCAGTATGATAAAATGACATAATTTGAACTCCATCAATCGGAAATGTAAAAGTTAAGGTGCATCTTAACCAGTATTAAAAGGCTCAGAATGGAATGAACAGAGAAACCTTAAACTAGAGAATTTTAATAGGCAGCTAATTCTCATTAGCAGCTAATTCCACAATCATGAGGAACTGGGAGAGGAAAGGGCACTCAAAAAGAAATGGATAAAGTACACTGTCCTTTCAGTGGTTTATAATTAAAGAATTTCTAACACGGCAAGACATAGCCCTGTAGAGTCAACCTTAGTTCCTGGGGCAGCTAGATGCCTTGAAAGTCAGCATTTAAAAGATGAGTAAGAATCTGGTGTGTGTGTCTTTGAGGAAACAGCATTCCTGTCTTGTTCTCTGACCTAGACCAGTGCTATTGTATCTAGTGCCTTTGTTCTCAGTTGCATTCTCATCACCTTGCATATAGAAGGTGCTCAATAAATTATGATAATGAAAGATATCATCTCTTGAGCTCAGATTTCATTGTGTCAGGTTTGCTCTCTCATGGAGATTAACAAATCTGGCTAAGTAAAAAATCTTGAACTAGGAATGTCATAGAAAACTTACATTCCTAGAACTTATGTTCAACATGCAAGTACACACTCTCCTTGGGGAACTTCATTCTTGTCATGGTTTTAACTACAATATATATGTAGATGACCTCCAAATGCTTACATCCCAAGCAAAACTATTATAGGAACACAACTTATGAGCTCTACTTTTTTTTTTAAAGATTTATGGAACATCCAAATGATGAAAATAAATTAATTCCAATGACTATGGTAACACACATTATGTAGGTTTTGCAGGGAGAATTTAATTTTAGCAATATTTTGCTATACATTTCGTTATATAGCATTCATTGAGTTTTTGCTTAGGACACAGAAATTAGAACCATAAGTCACAAATATTTTCGTATTCTACCAATAGTTGTTTCTCCTCTCTCTTTCTCTCTCTCTCTGTACGTGTATGTAACTAGACACATACAAAAAAGTTAAATGACCTAAATCATGTTAGAAACCTTGCAAATCTTGCAATGAAGCACAAACATGACATGATGCAGGCATAAAAAGTATGTTTTACTATGACACCGACCTTGCAAAACAAAATAGTACATTTTGAATGACAAAAGCAGATGAAAATATGTTTAAAGCAGGTCCATTGAGCACTTTAGGCTAACATCAATCTATTTACCAACCACCCCTTCTTATAATGGTTTCTCATAGATAGCATCATAGAACTAATAACATAATCTGGAATCCAAATTTAGTAAGGCTATAAATAGCTAATTATTCCAAATTATGGGCTTACAGGGTTATTTGCTCTTTCTAAGGAACCAGTCTTCTAAAAAGCAAAGTTCACAAAGTAGAAAAGTATACATTAATGGAGAGAAAAAAAATAGAGAAAGATAGAAGGAGTTGAGAGGTTAAGTTACTTACCCAGGAACCCACAAGTGGAGAATTATCAAAGCAATATTTAATCCCAGGTCTGCCCATTGAGTATGGGAAGGTGGAAGAAAGTAAAGATACTTTGGAAGTTGGACAGCTTGATATCCCAGGCAGGTAGAAGGCTTAGTTTGGATTATTCCCTTCCTATGCCCTTTTCTTAAAACACAAGAAACATCAAGCACGAGAGCTGATTTGTGTTTCTCATCTTTTTCTTGCCCAATGTCTGACACAGGTACTGCTGAAAAGGAAATAGCTTTGAAATGCAGTTTTATAAAATACCAAATAAAGTTATGACAAGAAAACTGATGATCCACAAGCCAAAAAAATGACTTCCTGATATGCTATGACCTTTATTGAAAACGTGTTACTTGTTAACACTGGTATTTGCCCAAGTGTGTTGGGGAGGGCGCTAGTTCTAAAGATGGTGTGCATACATAATACACACACACACACACACACACGATTTCATCATCAAAAGAGTAAAAGAGTTTGGAAAACACTTTTGATTATAGCTCCTCCCACACTCCACTTGGTGGTTCACTAACATTGGAACTTGAGTTTTTAAATTTTTAACCCAAAACTTATTTGACCATGGACCTTTTCACAGCATACATACAATTTTGTTTTTTTGTTTTGTTTTCAAAAAACCTGTTAAATGTTATGGAACTCTTGTGGAGCACCTTAGAAAGCATAGTTACAGCTACATGTGATCACGTGTCTGGCTGATTTGAGGGATATACAAAGGTCCCTTCTGACCCCTTTTGTAATACCTAAAATCTCAACAGCTCTTAGAGGATGTTAAACTTTTGAGGCCTTTATTAACAAACAAATATTCCAAGAATTAAATATTTAAAGCCAAGAGATACCAACTAGGTAGTGCAGCCAGCTGATCAATGGGAATCCCACCTAGACCAATAGGCACCTTGTTGCTGTCCATTTCAAATGGAGAGAAAGGGGTGAGCCTACACTCTGCTGCTATTGGTATATCCAGTCAGTTTCTCCACACTGTTGATTCTTCATCATAAATATTTTCCAATGTATCATTTCCACTATTACCAGCCTAGCCTAGATTTTTGTCACTCCAAGCCACTCTTTTCTAAGCCCTCTTTTTATTATCTAACATGCACATACCCACCAGACAGATCTTCCCAAATACATTTATCCTTTGCTGAAGAATCGAGAATAGTTCTCCATTGCCCATCAAGTCACTATCTTCAGCCCAGCATTCAATACCCTCCAAAAGCCATATCCATCTAATGTTACTTTTTTTTCCAAGACAGAGTCTCACTCTGTCACCCAGGCTGGAGTGCAGTGGTGTGATCTCAGCTTACTGCATCCTCCACCTCCCGGGTTCAAGCAATTCTCCTGCATCAGCCTCCCGAGTAGCTAGGACTACAGACACATACTACCACGCCTGGCTAATTTTTTATATTTTTAGTACAGACAGGGTTTCACCATGTTGGCTAGGCTGGTTTTGAACTCCTGACCTCAAGTGATCTGCCTGCCTCGGCCTCCCAAAGTGCTGGGATTACAGGCACGAGCCACTGCGCTGTCTAGCCTGTAATGTTACTTTTTATTGCTCTCCATTCCCTTCACTGAAGACAGCCTCTTCAGTCTTTTGTATGAGTTCCAGGCTCTTCCTCTTCTTTTATTTTCTGTTTATATTCTCCTTTCTTTTTCACTTCTCATCCTACCCTCACTCATCTTTCAAGTTCTACTTCCCCTGAGGCTTTTAGTAACTTCACCCAACATTGCTCCCTCTCTCTCTCTTTTCTGTACCAGTTAAGGGTGTTATTAAATGTAGTTAGAACTTCATTGTATAATTTTATTTTGTTCCCTGTTACAATTGTGTATGTTTTGTACTTCTCTCGCCACCCTTGCTTCTAAATATAAACCTCTTAAGAGAACAAACCTTGTCTTAATCTTAATTTACATTCCCTACCACATTTATCATGTACTGGAAACACAAGACATGCTTCCTCAATTATTGCCTAGAATGAAAACAAAATGATGATTATAAATGGATATAATGCAGTTACTAAAGAAAGCCACATAGGACCTTTCCTTGATAATATTTTATTTGCATTAGTTTTAAGACATTCTCTAAAATAAGCCGCATAATTACATCTTTATACTATTCTACAATTCCAATCTTTCACCATTTCAGACTACCTTTCCTCAAATGATCTTAAAGGCTTCTTTTCTCTAAGAAGGGATGGAAGTGAAGAACTAAGTTTGACTTTGAGGTTTCAAATTCCCAAAGTCTAGGGGTATGTGTAGCACACAGACTCTAAGGCTGCCCCCAATTATCCCTGCCTTTTGATATCCATGCCTTTGTTTACTCCTAGTCCCTTGAATGTTGACAGGACTGGTGATCTGCCTCTAACCAGCAGACTACGGCATTGGGGTGGGATGTCACTTCCATCATTATGTTGCATATGATTGGAACTCTGTCTTGCTTCCTGACTCTTTTTTGCCTTCTCTCCTTGCAGGCTTTGAGAAAGCGAGTGGCCATTTTGAAGAGGCCCACATGGCAAAATACTGGGGTGGCCTTCAGCCAACAGTAAGCTAGGAGCTGAGGCCCTCAGTCCCATAGCCCTGAAGACATGGAGTTCTGTCAACAAACAAATGAACTTGGAAGCAGATCCTTCTCCTGTTGAGTCTTCAGATGAGACCCAGCCCTTACTGACAGCCTGGATGGCAGCTCTGTGAGAGATCCTGAAGCAGAGGACCTAGCAAAGCCAGCAAAGTTTCTGACCCAAAGAAACTGTGAGATGATTTGTATTGTCTCCAGCCACTACGTTGTAGTTATTTGTTACACAGCAATGGATAACAAACACAGGATGTTAAAGAAGTATTTTTATGAGACTTTCAATAGCTAACATTAGGATGTAACTGTCAAAAGAATTAACCTTGTAATTCAAATGTTCATTGTGGGCTCTCACTCACCATGGAAGCTCATGCAAAAATGCTGGAGAAATTTAAAATGTCTTATGTGACATCTGGTAGAAGTTTAAAAGTATAGACAACCATCATTAAAAAAAAAAAACTCATTGTAACTTTGTTTAAAACCTTGGCCCTAGCATTCAAAGATTAAAATCTAAAATAGGCTTGGAATTTGGTCACTTCTTAAGGTCTATGTCAGATATCTCTGTCAAAGCCCACATATTGTAAGAGTTGCTAAAGCTACATACAACACTATGGTGAGCATTTCATGCCTAAGTATGAGAATTGTATTTGATGCACATTAATTGGTAAAATCTATTAGCTAGATACTTAATAAGAGAGAAGACTGAAGGAATTGAGAAACCAGTGAACAGAGATTGCTAATTAAGAAAAAAAAATCTGACTCTTTTATAGGTTTACATCTTGTATTACTACCTAATTGGCTCACTGTTTTGTTTTGTTTTTATTTGGCAGTTGAAAGAGCCTGTAGACATTTTAAATCTCTTAAGAATTTATGATTCATTTGGTGAAACAGTAGCTGCTAGACTTGTGGATGTTAAGAACCAGGAAAAATGAAAATTCAAAAACAAAAATAGGTAGGTGAATGAATAGGTGATTGAATATACTGCCACAGACAGTAAAGTTTATTTTGTCAAGCTAGGACATTAAACTAAAAAAAAAAATCACTGTATGCTATCATCATTATTTTATAGAGAAAGAACAATTCAACCTCAACAGAAAAATAATAATTTCAAAATTAAAAAACATAACTTTAATTTCAAAAAAGCTTTTTTTTTTTTTTTTTTTTTTTTTTGAGATGGAGTCTTGCTCTTTCACCCAGGCTGGACTGCAGTGGTGCTATCTTGGCTCACTGCAAGCTCTGCCTCCCGGGTTCGCGCCATTCTCCTGCCTCAGCCTCGTGAGTAGCTGGGACTACAGGCACCCACCACCAGGCCTGGCTAATTTTTTGTATTTTTAGTAGAGATGGGGTTTCACCGTGTTAGCCAGGATGGTTTCGATCTCCTGACCTCGTGATCCGCCCTCCTCGGCCTCCCAAAGTGCTGGGATTACAGGTGTGAGCCACCATGCCTGGCAATAAAGCTATTCTTAAGAAATATTCACTATGTTGTCTGTATTATTCTCTCTTCTTGGTAGTTCATCACGCCATTTGAAAACCCTGGGCTAAAGGGACATCCCAGTAGAGCACGAGCTAAAAGTCTATTGACATAAGACTGCCTAGAATATCCCAAGGAAGTCCTATTTCATTTAGGAAATTCAAGGTGAATTATTTCTCTATAAAGTCCAGATGTATCAGTGACACTACCTGAAGATAAGAGTCTATTACCAGAGTCTGTGTGTTTCTTACAGCCTTGTTTTGAAGTATACATTCAGACTTTTAAAAATATAGTGACTATCAGGCTCAGACATTTTAATGAAATTCTTCTGCATTCCCCCCATAGAACAGTCATGGTTTGGACAGAAATGTTGCTAAGATCACTGACCCAGACATATCTTCTCCCAGGAGGGCAGGTTGCTGGGACCCAGAGGGATCACACCACTATGCAGTGGCCATCTTAGGTTAAGTTATGAGGCCCCTGAGGAAATAACCAATCTCTGGAGACTCCAAACCCAAGCCTAAAATGTCAAGTGATGGCAAATATCACAACCACATTTTACATCCCTCCCTAAAGAACAAAATTAAGCCTTCACAGGACCTGAAAGTCTCCAAAAACCAATAGACTCTTTGGCGAACTCTGACAATGGAATTTCATTATGACTGGATAGATGTCTCAGTATTGGATCTCCAAATATATCAGTGAACGTGAGAATTGTTCAGCCACCAATGTTTACAGTACTTTGAAATATATCATGAAGCTTAATTGGGAAAAGCTCAACCATCCCACGGGCTGAGTTCCTTTTTATTTATTTGGAGGTGGCTGCTCACAGTGCCTATTCACGCTTATAGAAACTTCCGGAACTGTAACTGAAGGATGCATGCAGGCAGCTGCGGTGGAAAAGAGCAGTACCTGAGAGGAATGTCAGAGCTTGAATTAAGCTGATTGGCACACATTAAAATGCAACATAATAGCGTATTTGTCACAGTGGCCCTCTCCTGCAGTTGGCTCATGAGGAATAATGATGGCTTACTGACGAGAAGCAGGGACTCAGCCGCTTGATAACATTGTCGCACTGATGGTTTGAAGAGGCCCCACCGTCGCCTGCTTTTGGCTGCAAACAGCAGCCATTCACTCATTCAGGCAGGGCGCTGACAACAGACCCACAGCCATGCGCAACAATGTCCATTTTGAAAGGCTTAAATAAAGCATTCTCTGCCAAAATTTCCATTGTCATTTTTCTCCCACTGTTTATATAATATGGCCAGGAGTGGGACTGTAAACTAATATTACATTCAAGAGCCTCACACAACAAACACCAAGGCTGTGTTTTCCTGGGAGAGGATTACTAAGCTTCCTACGGAGGCAGGCACGCCATGGCACACACAGCCACCTGCCTTATTAAAGCAGTCCTTTCCTGGGAAAAGAACGTTGCCACAGAAAGAATGAATTAATTTGGCATTTCCTTCGGTCTCACTCAGCACGCAGTGTGCTTCCCTAAGCATGAAAACAGCACATCTTCACAGAAACATTTCTAAAATGATGTGCCTACTCATAGAAAAGATCAATTTGAATAGATTCAAACCCCAAGAGGGCAATTCAATACAAAAAGTTTTCAACCAAAGTCAAGACAGATTGTCCAAATAGTTTTCAAGCCCAGCATAGACTGTTCTCTTTGTCCATATTTCAGCTGATAAATCCTTTCTCTCTTTGCCTCTCCCAGTATGTCTATGTATACAGGCACACACATTTATCTGTAGCTCTTCCTATATTGAGAACAAACTTCTTCCTATGTCAGCATAGAGACTATTGCTGTTGAGAGGAGAAAAAAAAAGTGTTCCCTAATATAGGAAATAGAAACAAAAAGTTATTGAATGTGACTTTTGCCTGAGAGGCTGTATTTATGTTGCTGGAAGAAAAGAAGAGATGAAATGGGATTATCAAGGGGTGGGGATTGAGAGAGAGAGAAATTGATTGATTACAATGCTAGCTGAGGGGTGTTGAAAACAGATTTTGAGAGGTGAAAGGCCAGATTCAGTGCAGAACAGCCAAAATGGAATCAGAGCTTAAAAGTACAATTAGCAGATTGAAGGTCAGAAACTATGCATTGCAATAAGGAAGTGATAATTATAAACAGCTAAGGAGAGGATGAAAATCCAGAGGTGATAATGTACTACTGAGAAGAGAAGCTGGAACTCCCTGAATCATGCATGGGCAAGAGGACAAGATGTAAACTCCACCAACACTAGGGCACATTAAGTATAAAATCAGACAACTGTGGGGTTTGTTTCTTCTTTTTCTTTCATTCTTGGATCAAGTGTTATTGCCACTGAATTTCCCAGGTTGGTTTTTATGTGGCATCCACCACAGAAACCTGTTGGGAAAGCAGAAAGCTAAAAATCCTCTAAACAATATTCCAGTATTATCTACATTTCCCATGCCCATAACTTTGGACGTCATAGATACAGTACTTATTATTGCCATCCTTCATTTCCTAAGAGGTGCTTGAGAACAGTTTATCCCAAGTGATTTTAATACTTATAAAATCAAAAACCATGGCTGGTTAGCACCATAGGTAAGAGCCTAATACTAACAAGCAAAGGGTATCAAGCAGTGGCTCTTCGTAGCAGCTGCCCATTAGAATCACCTGGTCAGGTTTTTTTAAAATTTCTCATTCCAAGGCTGCATCCCAGGTAAATTAAATGAACATTTCTGGGGGTAAGATAGCATGGACTTTTTTTTTCTTAAGTTTGAGAAGCCACTGATATTGAGAAATCCCTGTGGCCTCATTGACTTTGATTAATTCCATACCCCTAGATAGCACTCCCAGCTCCATCCTGTTCAATCCCTCAAATATTGGCCAGTAGACCTAATGAACCTCCAATGTCAAGGTGCACAGATCAGCAATGATTTATCCCTTCACTTGGCAGAGCCATTCCAGGTCCCAAGGGAGTCAAAAGCCGAATGCAAAAGAAAACTAACAGAGTTGGCTTCAGAAAGCAAGAAGCAGATTCACCCCTGAAATAAACATGAGCTTTTATGTGCCCCCTACCCAAGCCCTGATATATATCCTCTAAATACCATTGCAGCTGTCATTTTAGGGCAAGTGGGAGAACAAACAGAAATTGAACAACTACTGTGGTTTTCCACCCTCCAGGATTTTTGTTGTAGTTTTTACACTCTCTCTTAATGCGAAGTAACCTGCTAATGTTCAGGAGTGGCTCTGACCCTATAGGCTTCTTGTTTATTCTTAGAGACCCAAATGAGAATGTCTTAGTTCTAGACTCATTATCCTTTATAGCCATACTCAAGAACCCTATTAACTCTGGGTGGAAAGTAATTCCAAAAATTCCCTGCTCGATTATTTTTTCATATCAACCAAAGCCATAAAGGCTGACTGAGCTCTTTGTTACTCCAATCAAACAAAATGATACTAGTATGTAATGCTTCCTATATTGTTATATATTTGTTGCATGATGCACTACAACACCCTTTTCTACAGTAAATTGTTATGCTTTCATTCTTTATTAGGGTGGTTTTGTTAGTCCTGACTTTAAAACTGATGTCTGAGCTAAAACTTCACAACCTCATAAAGCTCCCTAACATAATTCCCTCTACACCATTCTCCTTATTTCTTAATTCCTGTAATTCTCCTGAATTATTTCAGCATTTGTATTTGTTACTCCTGTTTTAAAAAAAAAAAACTTGCAATTGCTCCCCAGTGCATACTGAATGAAGTTCAAGCTCCACAGGCTGCCTCTTAAAATATTACATAATCTAATTCCAGTCCTCATTCCTAGTCTTGTAGATAACTGATCTCTCTTTGTCCCTGGAACATGCCATGCACAGTCCCACCAATGTACTTGTGTGTGTGCAATTCCCTTTACAGTGAGGGTGGTCCCCGTTCTTCTCTACACAAGGCTTGTTGAGCTAAAGGGTTCCCCCAGCTTCATCCTCAGTCATGAGTTTTTAACCTAAAGTTTATATCCTTCTTAAAGTCCTTAAATGGATTGATGGGGTGTGTGTACTTCTTGAAATTATACTAAATTGCCTGTGTATTTGGTAGGCTGTAACTTTGGTGGCCTGCAATGAACCACGCCTCCCAATAGTCATGCCCTTGTGTAGATTCCTCCCTGTGAATCTGAATTCAGAGAAAGTGACTCTGTGCCAGTTCTGGCTCAAGTCTTAAGATTTTATACACTGAAGGAAGCCAGCTGCCATGTAAAAATTCCAACTACTCTGAGACCACTAGACTGTTAGGAAGTCCAAGCAGCCACATGGAGAGGCCCATGAGGAAGACAGATGAAGCTCTTGGCCAAGAGCCAACAGCCAGCTCCAACTGCCAGCATACAAGGCGAGGGCATTTTGGAATTTCCAGCTGCCCCAGTGTTTCCGCTGAAACCAGATGAAGCAGAAGAATCACCTGTCAACCCACAAAATCATGGGAAATTAAGAAAAAGCAAAACAAAACACTGCTGTTGTTTTGGGTTTGCATCCGATGGTTTGTTTCACAGTAAGAGATAACAAAATGGAGGGTATGTGGGTGCCTCTGAGTGCAAATATTTTTGGGGGTTGGGGGGAAGATCCAGATTCTCAAAGGAGTTAGTGACAGAAAATAGGTTAAGTATGTTTATATGAGGAGGATCCTGTAAAGCACTTAAAATAGTATCTGCCATATGGTAAACATTTAGTAAGTGTTAACTATTATTATGTAGCCAACATTCTATTCTAGATATTCTAACAAGAATTTCTGGAAGGCAAGTCATCACTATGATTGGGAAAGAAGCCAAAATTATAATAAAATGAAAACCTGTGCATCAAATCTGAAGGATGAGTATAAAATAGGATAAACAGTCTTAAATGAAGAAATTCAAAAATAGGATGGGTAAAGTTTGAAAAGATTATATTGGAAAGTTCAAGACTTTGGCAGGGCACTATGGCTCACCCCCATAATCTCAACACTTTGGGAGGCCAAGGCCTTTCTATTATCAACAAAATAAAAAATAAAATAAAAATTAAAAAATAAAGAATTAGCTTTAACAGAAAGTATTCACTAAGAATTTCTCCTCTCATCTCCATATGAAATTCCTAACTGCGTCCTGGATTGCCCTGAACTGATCAGCTTGAAGTAAAGGTCCTAGGTGACTAAGGGATGAAAAGAAGGATAATGGGTAAAATTGGGGATGATTTGGGGATGAAGAGGAGGTAAGTTTTGAGAGGGCATGTGCACTGGCCCCTAGATTATCAGTGAGGCAGTCAGTGTAATCATTATCCTTGATTGACCAGGGATGGTAAGGTGCCTTGAGGAGCACGGTGAAGGTTCGAAATAGCCACTGAGGCAATGGAGAAAGCCCCCAGCCAGAGATGAGAAACATGATGGTTAAGTAGCATGGTGGGCCTAACTGTAGCTGGAGGACTTAGAAAGAAATGTAGGTCATCACTCACAAACAAGCATCTCAGTGCAGTTCTTTCTTGATTTACAAAAATGATATAAACAGTAACCAGTCTCTGTAGATGTTGGGCAAAAGCAGGTTGGCCATATACCAGGTCTGTTAAGAGGACTTGGCCACTGGGTTCAAGAGCAACCCACCACTGACAAAGTCCCTCCTTACCCAAAAACCTTCCCAACACTTGCTGACGTTTGACCTTGAGCAAATTAATCAGCTTTTCTGTGTCTCAGTTTCCTCATCTGTAAGAATGGCTGTTTGAGGATTAGATAAAAAGCAAGCATGTAAAGCACTTAGCCATTATTATTATTATTACTTCATAAACCAATGGTGATAACGTACCTTTCTTTTGAGTCAAGTCTCATTCTTTGGAACATCTTTTGACTTCTGTAACTCTCCATAATTACACATACCTGAAGGTTGTTCCATTGAAATGGAAATGCACATCTTTATGCTTCATATTTACATAGTAATGTCTACAGATAACATCATCCAAAGCTACTGGAATCTGTTGTCAAAAGTTGTGTCCTACCCCACATATTCATTCTAGGGCTTCCAGACACACCAGTAAAAAGTCAAAACTCTAGTTTTGATTTATCTTGTCAATGTCTCTCTTTCTGCTGGGAATAAAGTGATCACACACACACATACGCATGCACACACACACACACCCCCTATAGAGCTAATCTAAGAGAATTCAGGTAGTGGAAGAGTCAATGAATATAAAAATCTCACCAGTGTAGTTGTGATGGTTAATTTTATGTGTCAGCTTGACTGGGTCACAGTACCCAGATATTTGATAAAAATATTATTCTGGATATTTCTTTGAGGGTGTTTTAGATGAGATTCACATGACAACTGGTAAACTTTGAATAAAGTGGATTGGATGAGCCACAATGCGAGTGGGCTGCATTTAATCAGCTAGAGACCTGAATAGAACAAAAGACTGGCCTCTTCTGAGAAAGAGGGAATTCTGCCATTGGATAGCCCTCAGACTTCATTGCAACACTGGCTCTTCCTAAGTCTCCAGCCTGCTAGCCCACCCTGCAGTGGGAGCTTCCAGCCTCCATAATTGCATGAGCCAATTCCTCAAAAAAAATCTTTCTCTCCCTCTCTTTCTCTCTCTCCCTGTGTATATATATTATATATATATAATATATATATTATATGTGTATATTATATATAATATATATTATATACATATATATGTATATATATGTATTATATGTATATAATATATACATAATATTATATATATTATATACATATAATATATATATTATATATAATATATAATATATATTATATATATATTTCACTATCTCTCTTTCTTTCTCTCTCTCCCTGTGTATATATTATATATATAATATATGTCACTATCTCTCTCTCTTTCTCTCTCTCTCTCTATAAAATATATATATAAAATATACATATAGTATATATATAAAATATATATATAATATACATATAGTATATATAAAATATATATAATATACATATAGTATATATATAAAATATATATAATATATATTTTTTATATATATATATACACACACACACACACACATAAAATATATATACACACACACTTCCTATTGGTTCTGTTTCTCCAGAAAGCCATGACTAATGCACTAGTTATTTCAGATTTTCTCATGATGGACCACCTGAGGGCCTAAGATGATGGAAGTTTATTTAATAGAGACCTAGCAGGCAGGTAGCAATACATAGCATACCTCTGGCCCAAATTCTTTTTTGACTGCAAATTTATGAAAATGTTCTTCAGAAAAGTATTTAGAGATTTACAAAGGCATTACATCCAACTTGATGCTCTTAGAGTTTGTGAATTTTATTCTTCTATGGCAACAACATTTTGCCTATCAGATCATGGAACACTTCACCTATGGAACGATAGTTTTCGGTTCTTGTAATATCTACATTTTGCCCAAGGCTTTTTATAAACGTAGTGAAATATGCTGTCTCAGAGATAATATTCTTTCGACATCACCCATATCTGAGGGCCTTTGGATTCCATGCTACCTAGTGTTTCTTCCATATTTCAGGTAATATAACTCTCTGTATTATTGTCAGAAAGGCTCTGTCATACATATTCAGGAAGCATTTGCCTGGAAGATAAATGCAGTGAATAGTATGCTGTAGGTAGAAGTGGTTCCTATCCATTCTCCTTGTTTCATTTCAGATCATAACGACTTTCTGTCTACTCTTTAAATGAGTGTTTCTGGACTGCTGGAACATTTGAAAAATCACTAAAAACCAAACTTAAGATTCATCTAATTCTAATTTCCTATCTTCCCTTGGTTTAACAACAGACTCCTTTTTCACCCATTTGTTTAATATTTTTCACTTTCTTCTGTCCTTCCCTGTCTATTCCTTATTATTGTTCTTTGTGGGGCTTTGTTCTAAAGCCTGCTCTTACCACCTCCTCCTTCTTTTCCTCAGACCTCTTTTCTGCCAGGCTACAAATAACATTCCACTGTTTTTCATTCAGCTTTTCCTCCACCAAGGCTCTTTTTCTTTGTTGTGAAAACATAACCTTGCTGAATTTATTCTCCTCCCACCAAGATCTACATTATTTATATTTCCCACCCCTAAAACAACAGTTTCACACTATCTTCTATCTTCAGAGCCTTTTTCTTAGTTGTTGAGAAAATCAGGAAAATCAAGCTAAACTGTGATCATTTCTGGTGGTTCATTACCATTCCTTATCATTATTAATCATAAGAGATGTGAATTTAAAGTTAGGTGCTACATTTCTAGCTGTAGGATCTCCAAGTATTACTGCAATGTCTCTGCCTTCAGTTTGTTAGCATGTAAAGGGAGTTTTATGATAATAATCATATGTGCCTCAGAGGACTGGTGTTAAGATTACATAAGATTAGCATATTAAAGCATGTTATAAACTATGGAAGTGATAATATGAAGGTTAGTATCCAGTCATTCAGGTGTGTATTCACTGTGAGACTTCCTATGGATTAAAAATTAAATTAAAAACTCTGCCATAACAAGTAAATAAAGAAACTAAACAGCACAAAATTACCAAACTTAGTCTCAATTGTGCTACATTCTCTCTGTCACCTAGAAACTAATTAGTACGACATAATCACATACTTCCTGCCCAGTAAACATACAAGTCCCAGAGGTACAAATGATTTGTATCATGAATCAGTGGCCACCGCTTACTGGTAATTATCATATAAATGAGGAGCTTCAAGTTGACCTCTGATTCCCTAGTCCTTGTCTGAGACAGCAAAGATACACCAGTTATGCAAAAACTTGATAAAATTTAAATTACTTTTCTTGCCATAGCCTTCTGGATATTCTTTGTTTGGGTGGAAAAGATCACAATAACAACAGCGACCCCCCAAAATCCTATCAAAACTGATACTAAAATACTAAAATACGGTATTAATACATAGGGGTGTGTTTAGGAATAGTTCCCACAAGTAAAAAAGAAAATTCAAGAGCAATTTGTAATAAAGCCCCAAAAGCAACCGCTTGCATTAACTCTATGGATGTTCTTGTATTCGAGCCTTTCTGAGAAGTCAAACAAGTCAACTTTAAAGGAGGACACCCAGCTCTGGTCCTGATTAACCTATATGAATTTTGTCAGTCACCTTACTTATCTCACCTATAGTATCTTCCTTTGTATAATTAAGCAATTAGATTAAGTGACTTTAGGGTTCTTTCCTGCCCTAGCATTCCTTGATTCTGAATCTTGAAGCAAGCATATACACTGTAATTTACCTTAAATATTACTAATTCAGTCATTATTAACTTTAGCTGCAATTGCAATCATCTGGGAAGCTTTAGAAACTACTGACGGTGGGCTCCACCCTCGGAGTCTGAATTAATTGGTCTGGGTGCAGCTGGACATCAAGGATTTTTAAAGTTTCTCCATGTGATTCTAACATGCAGCCAAGATCCAGAAGCACTTGTTAATTATGACATACCTTTTGCCATGCGGGTACTTCCTCTTTTTCTTCCTCATTCATAGAAGCTGAATTACTTCTCTGAGGATGTCTTGTCACTAAAACATGGAGAATCCAACCTACCCTGCGTAGTTGTGGAAGCCCTCAGATGACAGCAGTGAAGGTACCTGGCAGGGTCCTTGCATACAGGAGGCATAGGATAAATTAGCCTTGACTTCTTTCTCCCCTCTTCCCTGGTCCCCAAGACATCCAAGACCTGCAAGAACCTCCATTACTTATCAAGTACGGGAACATCACTGAAAGAACCTAAATAAATTTTCTAAAGTAGAATTTTCCAAACTATCTATCGTGAACTCAAAATGTATGAGACAGGTCTCAGTCAATTTAGCAAGTTTATTTTGCCAAAGTGAAGGATATGCCTGTGACACAGACTCAAGAGGTCCTGATAACATGTGCCTAAAGTGGTAGGGGCATAGCTTGCTTTTATACATTTTAGGGAGACATGAGACATCAATCAATGTATGTAAGATGTACAATGGTTCCGTCTGGGAAGAGGGGACAACTCCAAGTGGAGAGGGGGCTTCCAGGTCATAGGTAGATAAAAGACAAACAATGACATTCTTTTGAGTTTCTGATTAGCCTTTCCAAAGGAAGCAGTCACATATGCATTTATCTCAATGAGCAGAGGGATGACTGAATAGAATGGAAGTTTGCCCTAAGCAGTTCTCAGCTTGACTTTTCCCTTTAGCTTAGTGATTTGGGGGTCTCAAGATTTATTATCTTTTCACACTGTCAACTCAATAAAATGAGAATGACAGCAGAGACCCTGTCACCATCATTTCTTCAATACTTAAAACAAATATTTTTGTAATGAAGAGACAAACTGGCCAATGTCTCTATAAGGCTTTGGTCTCTATTCCTCCTCCCCCATTCCCAACACACACACACACACACACACACACACACACACACACATACACACCCCTCTCTGTAACTCTGCTTCTTAGTGAAGTAAAAGAAGTGGTTCTCATAAACCACATCTTTTTCTTTCCCCTAGATCAATACAGATATTTATCATATAGACAGGGTCATATAGATATCATCATATAGAAAGTCTCAATGAAACCCTCATTTGATGCATGTATAAATGGACTTATATTTCCTCATGCTTGAGTTTGGAATATAAGAGAAATACCAAGCGTCAAAAGACAACATTACAAGAAATTTAAACATCTTAATTGGCTTTTGCATTCCAGAATTGGACAAAACCTCACCTATAAAATAGAACAAATGAACATAATGAGCTGAGCAGAGGAGTTTGGTTTTAGAAACAGAAGGACTGAGGAAAGCAGAAACAAAAAACAGTAAGTGGATTGGTTGTTTCAAAGTGGCTTTCCCTGTAAAGGTTAAAGTAGAGAAGACTTCCTTGTCAAGCTGACTGAATTGGGGATTTGGCTTTTCTCATTCTTTCTCTCTCTCCGCGGGCCCCCCCCACCCCCCCACTCCCTACCCTTGATTTCTTGGAAGATCAGATAAATAACTTAGTTTCAGCTTCATGATATAGAACCTTAGCATGTGTAACTCGATTTTGGTTTAGTCTGTTGGGCCTAGTGCAGGAGCTCAGTCCAAACCAATGGCCTCCTATAAATTTTACATAACACAAGAAATGCTAAAATTAGGAAAAATATACCTAAGAAGCTGACTCTGCGAGTGTGCAAAGCCACCTGGCGTTTGGTTTTGTAGTCCCTACTGAAAGCCTCCAGCCAACTACAGGAGGGCTCCCAAATCAATGAAAAGATGAAGGCAAATTTTTTTTTTATCACACAGAGGCTTCACCAGAGGAGCCTCTGCTTACAGTGTTTGCCAGCCCAGTCCTTGATTTCAGTGATCATTATGTGATGGACAAGCAGGGCTAGAAATAGACAAGAAGAACAATATTCTATCAGCCGATGTTCCCAGTCAATCAGAATAATTTATGTGTTTTCTCTTTCAAGAAGAGGATGGGGAATGGAGTATGGTTGAAGCCTGAAGTTATCAGTGAACGGCAAAAAAAAAAAAAAAAAAAAAAAAAAAAAAAAAAGACAAGTTGCAAATGTTCTGGTCTTTCCATCCATCAGCTCCAATATAATAGCAATGTCTACTTCATCATTTTGTTCATACAGTCAAATATGCAAGGAGGATTTTAACCAGGCATCTTCAACTACCCGCCTGATTACTGAACAAGTCAGGCTGTCTTTGGCATTTTGTTCCAAGTCATCACTGATGACTTGAGAACAGGAGGTTATAAAATTCTTAACAGTGGGTAAGATTGTTGAACTGTCTGGCATGCCACTCTTATGTGCCTTTATAAATCCATTAGGCACAAAATAGTGTTTATCCTGACTAATCATATCTGAAAATTACAAGAGTGAATAATCACTCCTGATTATGGAAACATCAAGGGGGCTTGTCTTAATGCCCCTTTGTGGGGGCCATTTTCTAAATCCCCCATGTTCATAACTCTAGAATGAACTGGAAGAAAATATTCAGAACAAACCAGATGGCTCTAAAGACACAAAGCTCTTTTTAAAGGTTGGGTAAATAGGTCGGTGTTCTTTCTAAGAAAACCAAACTGTTAGCCCTGGATACCCTGAGTCAAGAAGTGAGGTTAGAAGAAAAGAAAAGCCCCTCCCCAGAGAAACAGAAGTGATTCATTCACCTTGAGGAGGGCCATGTGCTCATTAAGCCCACCGGGGAAACATTCTATGAACTTGAGCAGCAATTTTCTAAATAAGTGGTAATTTCCTTAATGAATCTTCCCCCAAGCCCTTTGTGAGCATAATTATGTGTAATTTCAGAGGCAGAAACAAGGCCTAAGAGGCTAGAAATGACTTGTTCACAGTCACACAGCAAATTTTAGAGTCACGTTTGCTTCCTAAACCAATAGACTGCACTAGTGACTATAAAGAAGAGATTTTAAAAATGGGACACATGCCCAAATAAGTCATCAGAGCAAATGCCATGATCCAAGTAAGCTCCTTGCTCTTTAATAGGAACCTGGCTGATTATAGTCACACTTTTTTCCACCCTTAACATACTGGCTGTTGGTTATTCACAAGCATTGAATAAGCAAGAGAAATGTCGGTTTTTAATTCCTCAGAATGAGAGGATAAATTAATCATATTCTACTTAAAAGAGAATTCGCTGAATATGTAGATTTCAAAGGAATATTAGAAAATTTTCTCCTTTTTTTGCCCACTATATTTTTAAAATAGCATACAGGTTAAAAAGCAGTAGAAATAGTTTCTGTGGTGGTATATATATATATATATATTTTCTCTATGGGGTAGGGTCAGATTTTACCAACTGCCAAATCTCTTTACATAAGCTCTCCTAATCCATTAGAAGTGTATGGGAATGCTGAGAATAGGTATTAAATGATCCTTTTTATAAATATTGGAAGCAGAATTGTGCAAGAGAAAGGGGGTGGGCTTGATACTGACAAAATACTGGGTTCAAATCCCAGCTCTGCTGTTCAACCTGGAATAGATTATTTTATAATATTGCACTGCATTTTCTGCATTTCTTCATAAAACAGGGGGAATGATGCCTACCTCACATGGGTACTGTGCCCATTAGAAACAATGTGTGTCCCACACAGTGCCTGGTTCATAGGCGTTTCCTATGTGATGAGCCCTCTCTTCCCCTCAAAATTTTAATCACTCCCAATCCTGGAATTGTCCGAATTGCTTTAGATTTTGTGGAGATGTTAGAAAACTTGGCCAACCATACTACAAAAGCATTGTGAACAAGAATGCCCAACTAAGTAAGAATCACAAAGTGGTTGTGAACAAGGAGAGTGAATAGGAGTTGTCCAGGCCAGCTGTTTTCATTGGACCTTAGACAAGTTCCTCCCAATGTCAATTTTTTCATCCGTCAGTTTCTTCACTGGTAAAAAAAAAAACAAAAAAAACAAAAAAAACAAAAAAAACAAAAAAAAACAGTAAATATAGTACTTGCTATTCACATACTTTGTTGGGGAGAATAAAATCATATGCTTAATAAGTGATGAAAGTGTAAAGTATAATTTTTAAACATAATAAAATATCAAAAATATAGGTAATTTTCATTCCCTGGCTTTCAACATTATGCATTCCAAATTCATTTCTTTGTATGAGAATGGTATATGGCCATTATTTTACTGAATAAAGTATATATGATGGTTGTATTTTAGCTTTGATCTACAAAGACAATTTGTGTATGTAGATGCATATGCCCATATATACATAAATGTGTAAAGAATATGAGATAAGCGGTGTCCTTGAAACAGGAAGAATTCAACATTTATTTGGAATGTTTCTGTTTTTCAAGGGTTAACAATCACTGAAGAAGTAGAAATTTAAAAGACCCTCTGACAATCTTTAAAGTTCGTTGAAAGCCAATCAATCACAGAACATTATTAACAGTAGCCTATGTTTCTTCAGCAACTATTATGTATAAGGCATTGTTTTACCTTATATGTTGGTATAAGGTAGAACTCTTATACTTTCGCTCTTTTTACTTCTTTCACCCCCATTATGACCCTCTGATATAGATACTAAAATTATTCCCATTTTATAGGTGAGAACACTGAGGCCCAGAGAGGTAAAATAATATGTCTTGGGTCACAGAGCCCATAAGTAGCCAGAATTTGAACTCAGGCTATCTGGAGCGTTCCACAGTCTGCACTCATAACCACTACACAAACACACTTTTATTTACATTTTCAAGTGATCAATGCTGTTAATGAATTGAGGTCAAGATTTTACCAGGCATGGAAGGAAAGGAAAATACAAAGTAAATACAAGATAAAGGTATCAATCTTAAGGATATTTCATTAAGTCCAAAAAAATTAAGCCAATTTGTAAAACAATGTACAGGCACATGTTATTATCATACCAATGCTATATAAAATAGTTAGAAGAAAAGAGGAATTACAGAAAGTAGGGCCAAGCAAACTTACTGTAAGAGGTAGTTTTTGACAAAGGCCAGAGAATGGGTTGTTAGAGAGGAAGACGGAAGTGTGTTGGGGTGAGGGGTGGGGGTAAGTATTTTCAGAAGAATTTACAATATCCTGAGGCATGAAACCAAGTCCTCTTGAGGAAAATTGCTTCCTTTTAAGAGAAAAGGAGAAGATAAGTGGATGGCAGTTGGTAGAATACTATTTTTCTTGACTAACTCAAATGCAAACTGTAAAATTAACCCAGAGAAATGAATCACATCTTGGGGAGAGTATTCATCAAGAGCTGTCAACAACCAAGTCATCAACCTCCATGTGCTCTCTATTGCACCAGAAATAGAGAGCTGAAAAAAGAAAAAGATGTCTTCTTCTTACCACCTAATAAGTTTCACAATTATAGACAGATACAGGAAGAACTCTGGTCATCAATGGCGTCAGCAAGTACAAAATAATAAAATATATCCCCAAACAATTTTAAAAAGGGGAAAGTTATGCCAACAGCTTATTACAACAAGGGATAATTCTGTCTTCAGGTGTGGCTTAATGGAACCATTGGCACTGGGACCCACTTGCCTTTGTTTCTTTGTTTAGCTCTGCAGTGTCCCTCAGGGCATCAACACCATGGCCTGTGCACTGGTTTATTTTTATAGTGGTGAATGGTGAGGGCAGGGATGGATAAGTCATCCAAACCTAGTCTAGGCTTACTTTTCCTTGCTGTCCTCAAGAATAAGCCTCTCTGGTTGGCACTGTGTCTTCATCCTCCAAGTCCCATTATGACTTGGAATACATTCCCATTAATAGCATAGACGAAAACAATCCAACCAGAAATAAACACCAACACGATTCAATACCTTCTCAAAATTTACGTGGTGACAGATACATGCCTATAACCATAAAGGCAGAGAAAATTAAAATCTATACTTCATAAATGATGTTTTACATTATCTCCTCTCAGTATTATGCCCCTCCCAATTTTTTATTTTTTAAAAAACCCATAAGCTGCATTTTGTTTATATATATGAAAGTACTTTTAATATTGCCCCAAGAGTAGGGGCAATATTACAATCAAACCAACCTCAGATTTGTGCCCATTTTGATGCTTAGCTACCACAGAAATCTCATTAAGTTACATTTCAAAACCATTTCCAGTGTTTATTCTGAACTTTTTAAAACAAAAACCAAATTGCTAGTGCTTACAATCAGGAACCTGATAGGAACTCACCTCTACTGGAAACTGTACTGAGTGCAGCCTGGCCTCTCAGTAACTCAGGGTTATAGTGCTTTTAACAAAGGCTGGAATCCTTCACTAAGCAGAGGCGATGCATTTCCAGGACATAACAATGACAGCAGGGGGAGAGGACACCACAGTTCACATATAGACCCACCGCGTGATCACACACGCACTGTCACCTCTGCAGTTTCATTATCTGGATGAAGAGGAAGAGACTTCAATGGCAACATGAACAGACTGAGCTGAACTTACAAAATCATGGAGTCTTGTCACTTCCCCATAGTAACTGTAGTGACCTGCTTCATGACCTCAACAAATCACTCACTTCCACCTGCTCTTGGCCCAATTTCTCCTAACAGCAAAGAGGGCAAAATAACATAAATAAAATGCATTTTCAACTATGATTTTAAACCTTTATTAACTCTTGAATGGTCCATATATACCATAATTCATAGGCCAGAAAGACACACCATTTTAAAGACTCCCTTTTATGTATATGTAAGAATTTTATTGAAAGAGTCATTATTCCAATCCTAGGTCTGCCACTAACTAGCTGTATAGACTCAGGCAAGTGTCTTACCCTATCTGAGGTTTGGTTCGCTCCTCTCTGAAATTTTTTTCATTTTTTTCTTTCTTCCCTGATTCCAGGGCTTTTGTGATGATCATAGGAGGTTATGTATATGAAAGTACCTTGAAAAATATAAACTGTTATGAATACGTACAAGCGGTAACAGAAGTCCAACCAAAATTCCAAAGTGCATCCTGATTTCTTTCTCGATTGTGATGTTACAAGAACTCAGCTTCTTTTTCTCGAATCACAAAATACCAATACGTGAAAAATGACCCTGCCCTTTAGAAACTATTTCAAACCTGTAACCAAGAATGTATATTTTCTTTTGCCTCCCACAAAATGTATAATAAAAAAAATAGTTCAGCCTCTGAAGAATATACAGTTGTCAAAAATCAAAATGAAAACTCAAAGGAAAATGTAAGAAATAGCAACACTTCCCATCAGCAGGTAAATAAGTCTTTGATAGATCAGAACTGGGAACAACTGTCTGGAGGAGGAACATTCTAGCAGGCATTGTTCTCAGTAAACAAGAAAGCAGATGTCACCCCACATTTTGTGAAATATGACTCCACCATACATCCTTTTGGGGGAGCAAATTGATGACTCTTCCACCCAACACAATCACCTGGGGTGTGCCAAGCACAACCTCCATCAATCACTCCGACGTGATTTGTTTCACCTTATTCAGAGGCTTCCTCCCCTTCAATCCAATGTCCAAGATGGAAAAGATGAAAAAGATGGAGTAGCCAAGGCTTCGATAATCAGTTTTTTTAATGCCAAGAGTTATAGTGTTTGGGGGTAGTGCTGCTGAATGCAGAAGTGTTTTGTCTCCTTCAAATTGGCCAAACAAATGGAGGGACTGCATTAATCCCATTGCAGTCAAGTGCCACTCGTTCTGTATTTACAACTATATGCATAATGCTGTGTCACAAAGCAATGTTTCATTTTGCATAAGATTTAAAATCGGAACCCACACTGCCTAGAACTGGATTAATGATGGAAATTTGCATCAACAATGGATGAAAGTTACTATTGCCAAAAGAAACTTAAGCACGCACCAGATTTAAATGAGCTCTTTAAGTTATTGAGAACTCATCATTTATTCAAAAACATATATTGGCCATCTCTTGAGTGCTGGGCAATGCATTATGCAAAGATGTTTCTTCCCTTAAGGAGGCCTCGGACTCAAGTAAGAATGAAAGCAAGTAATTGAAATGCACCAAGTGCCAAAATAATGATATGCACAGAATACTTCAAGATCACGAATGAGAAAGAGACTCCATCAATTAAGGAAGCTGTCAGGTTGGAGGTGATGGTCAAGCTAGAGCTTAAACTCTGAGGTTGCATCCCAGGCAGATGGGACAGCATCTGCAAAGGCATGGAAGTGTGACCCATCACAGAGTGTTTTTTATGCAAAGAACAGTTGCATGGGGAAGAGAGACAATTAGGCTGGATTCTAGGTTAGGGCCAATTAAAGGACCTTGTAAGTCACATTAGGAAATTTAAACCTCATCAGGGCAAGAGATAGGCAAACTATGACAAATGGGCAAAATCCAAATCATTCATTTATGGCTCCTTAGTCCCTACAATAGCAGTGTTGCACAGTTGCTACAAAGACCATAGAGCCTACAAAGTTTAAAGTATTTATTAACTGAGCCCTCACAGAAAAAGTTTGTCAACACCTGCTCTAGAAAACAACAACCAAAAAACCGTTAAAATGAGGGAATCTGTCAATGTGGAGAAATGATCTAGAAGACAAAAAGACTAGAAACTGCTTCAGTAGCCCAGACAAAAGATGTATGTTATTCTAAACCCCTGCAACTCAAATTACGATCCTGGGAACAGTACTACTGATATGGTTTGGCTCTGTGTCCCCACCCAAATCTCATCTCAAATTGTAATTCCCATAATTTCCACATGTCAAGGACGGGACCTGGTTGGAGGTGATTGGATCATAGGGGCAGTTTCCCCCATGCTACTCTCATGATAGTGAGTGAGTTCTCATGAGGTCTGATGGTTTTATAAGGGGCTCTTCCCCGTTCACTTGCTCTGTCTCACCTGCTGCCATGTAAGACATGCTTGTTTCCCCTTCTGCCATGATTGTAAATTTCCTGAGGCCTCCCCAGCCATGTGGAACTTTGAGTCAATTAGACCTCTTTTCTTTATAAATTATCCAGTCTCAGTCTCAGGAAGTTCTTTATAGCAGTGTGAGAATGGACTAATACAAGTAACACCACCACCTGGGAGCTAGTTAGAAAGGTATATTCTTAGGGTGGGGGGGACAAAAAAATGAAGGAAGGAAGGAAGGAAGGGAGGCATGCTCGCTTTCAGGCCACACCCTAGACTTAAAAATCATGATGTGCATTTTAACAAACTTTCCAGGTGATCCCTAGGCATGCTAAAGGCAGAGAAGCACTGGTCTAAACTGCAGACATGGTTTTGGGGATATGAAGAAAGAAGAGATATCAGAGATATTTAGCAGGTAGAATTTATGACTGGTGATTAATTGGATGCAATTGTCAGCTATAGACGGGAACAAAATTGAGGATATTTCAACATTTTCACTGGACAGTTGGGTAGATGGCAATGATGCACAAATGAAGAACAGGTATTGGGAAAAAGATACAAAGTTACATTTGGGGACATAGCTGAAAATACCAGGTCATGTAAAGTAAACTGGAAATGCTGGTTTGGGGCATTTGAAAGGCAAGAGACATGGAAATGTGTTTTGGGAAATCATTAGCATATTTTGGTAGCTGATGCCATGTTGCAGTAGCTGAAGCCATTGCATATTATGATACATTTACTGAGCCAGAGAAAACAGTGAAAAGAAGAGGGCTGAGGACAGAGCCTCGGAAACAAACATTTAAGACACCAACAGAGCAAGGGAAGTTCATGAAGGAGGCTACGAAGAAATGGCTACTGACCAAGGGGTTAATTAAGAGAAATGGTAGTTGCTGTATTCCAAAGTGAACAGACTGTATCTGGATTCTAATGCCCTATTCTAGAGAGCAAACAAAATTATATTCTAAAGCACAATACAACCATGTCACTTTCTTCCTGAAGAATCTTCAGCAGTTCCATGTTATCTACAAAGTAGTGCTAAGAGCCCTTTAACTGGATCCCTAATTTATCTGACTACAGCCTCTCTGATAGCCTCTACTTCAACCATCTCGAGGTAGTCACGTGGCACAATTTGCATTCTTCTGACTTTGTTCCTCCCACTTATCTCCCACTTTTTTCCTGCCAAAGTCCTAACCTTTCTGTAGAGCCCTGCTCACATACTACCTCCTCCAGGAAGTCTTCCTAGATTTCTCATCCCTGATTACAATTAATCTCTCATTCTCTTTCAATCTCACATAACTCATGTACTTTATAATAGCTCTTACTTCAATCTGATTTATTCTAGATAAGTTCTGGGAATGCTTGTCTACATAATAGATTGATCACGTACCCCTAGGGGGCAGGGACCACGTCTTATTTGACTTTATTCACTCTCTGCAAAAGACCGTATCTAGTAACTAAGAGATGGTTATGATGAACAAAAGGGAAGTACCCCAGTTCAATAGGATACATTGTTCCCAAAATTATCACCCTCATTTAAAGAGAACCCCATGATATATTAATTCAGTTGTGTTGATTCTTCCTCAGGGTAGTTACATTATTTGATTTTATTTCTAGGAAAGCATGAAGAAGAAGGAATAGCAAATATTACCCCACCCATCCTCTATCATGCTAGGTGCCATGATGAAGAATTATCCCTTAGGGAGCCTGACCTTAGAGCAGTCGGCCGTGTCACAGTCCTATCTAGGAATGTGAGACACCACCACTTCTCTTTCTCCCCACCCTCTCACCCACCTCTTTGTTCATTCCCAGCTCAGATAACCTCAACTGTCAGAAATCTTCTTGTCAAAGATCTTCACACTTATATATTTTTTCACCTTGTCAGTACAAATGTTTGTTCATCAAAACCAGTGGATGAGTTGTTATAATTTTTCACGTCTTGAATTTTCTCTTCCTTGGGGCAAAAAAGCAGGGGGCAGGGGAGGGTCAGACTTAAAAATGGACTGTACCCAGTGTTTTCACTTTAGGACATGTGCTTTATGTGCTACGTGAAAAATCTATGCAATAAAACGAGAAGGGAAAAAATACCCACTAGTGACAAGAAAACTTAGACACAAAATTTACCCCCCAAAGCCAGTAATCTAGTGGTGGGCATTACAACTGAAGAACTGCATAGGAACATGGAAATTATAAAGGGGAAAAATACAGAAATTGAGACTGAAATTGCAAAGGCTGAAAGATCTGCAAAATATGTCCTTCTCAATATAACACTCCCAGCAGAGAGAGAATTAAACCTCAAATGTGAGAAAGCACTCTCAAACCATTTATTTTTATTCACCTAATAACCTACATTCTGTGATGTATTGGTGTCACAATTCAGTTGAAGGAGATATTAAATGGTAATAGAACTGCATTCATTATCACAGACACAAGATCACCAGGCCAGTAAGACTGGTCTATGACCCAAATGGTTTAAACTTTCAATATTTTTATTTATAGGAGACTGGATTGCCTATAAACTAATCTCCAAATCAATTACACAAACATATGCATATGCACATACTCATTTGAAAGAAGAGAAGAAGCTGAAAAAATTATATTATTTATTTACTGGGCCCAAATAAACAACATTATTTAAAATTATGACCAGTTTCTAGGCAAAATCAAATGTTAATAACATAGTAGGTGATACCAGTTCTTAAATTAATCCATAAGGGTCCTCTTAACCAAATTAACCTATTACTAAAGCTAAGAATTTGTCGAATTAGAATGTACTGATTTTTTTGTTTGTTTTTAAAAATCATGCATGGAAGAAAATAATAAGACACTTCAATTTCCATAGTCTTAAATTTCCACTCTACTTATACCATTTCTGGAGTCAGTCTTCCTTGGCTGGAGCTCTGGCTCTGGCTGTCCCATGGTAATTATGTGACTTTGGGCAAGTTGCCTAACCTCTCTGTGTCTCTTTTCTCTTATATAGAATAAGGATGAAGATAGCACATTCTCATGGTCATTAAGATTAAAATAATCAAGATGTATGAACTGAGCACAGTAAGATCAGAGACATAATATGGACTCAGCAATGCTGGCTGATTTTGCGGGGTAGGTTGGGGCCAGGATAAGAGGATCAGTTAACACTTTCCTGTTGTGGTTTCTGTACTAGCCTAATTAAGGTCTGAAAAGACTGCTGACCCTTGTTTTCCCAGTGTTCTTTTCCTCTGCTGACAATAGCCCATAGCATATTTTAACTATAATTTATGCACCAAAGTGTTTACATGTAATTTTCAAGATAAGAAAATAATTTCATCACTATTCTCAAAATTTCAACAATTTCTACATTATTGAGGTATCAAAACTATCCGAAGCGTAGACATAATAAAAGATTCAGGAAAGGTTCCTAACCTTTGAGGTTGACTTCAAGGAAAACAACAATGCCCTTTCGTCAACAGGTCCCTGGGCAGTTCTCAGTGGATGGTCATGAGTACATGCCAGGAAGTGGCTCGGCAGGTCTGATTGCACCTTTCTTGTATGCCATCATTGCAGCTATTTTTATCATATGAAGTCTATTTTGTATATTATATCTAAAGTATGTGCTGAGTGTATTAAAAAGTAGATAGAGATATACATTTTTCAATACCTTAAGTTTCGGCATTATCCATCAACAAAGAGAAAAACAAATCCAAAAATAAAACCTAATTACCCTTCTTGTAATTACACTAAGCATAGTATAAATTTCCATGAGGTTCACAAGACAATAATACTAAACATAAAATAGTTGCTGAAGGGTGATAAGAACTTTTCTTAAGCTTTTCTTTGTTACACTGTTTGTACATACAAAGGTAATATAGAAACGTAAAATTGGAAATGGAAAAGGAAATCAAAAGAGAGAAAACTTCATGATTAACTCCCAGTGATCTTCATTCTTCTCTCTTCCAATAAGATAACCAAATTAAACACTGGCCAAGTTGTCTTCTGCATGCTCATTAAAAATATGCAATAGTATACACACATACATACAGAAATGTTTGCTGTTTGTTTTATAAAAATGAGCTTCAAATATACATGTTATTGTGAAACTGATTTTCCTCACCCAGTAAAACATCATAGATATCCTTCACAGTCATTAGATATAGATGAAACTCACTTTAATAAATGCATAATAATCTATATTATACAAGCCCCACAAACCATTCCCCTATTTATTAAAATTGAGGTTGGTTCCCCATATATATGTATAGGGGTGTGTGTGTGTGTGTGTGTGTGTTGGAATATACATATATATATTTTAGAGACGGGGTCTTTCTCCATCACCTATGCTGGAGTACAATGGCACAATCACGGCTCAGTACAGCCTCAACCTCCTGAACTCAAGCAATTCTCCCACCTCAGCCTCCCAGGTAGCTGGGACTACAGTCACGTGCTACCACACTCGGCTAATTTTTTAAAGTTTTTGTAGAGATGGGGCCTTGCTATGCTGCCCAGGCTGGTCTCGAACTCCTGGGCTCGAGCAATCCTCCTGCCTGGGTCTCCCAAAGGGGCTGAGATTGTAGGCATGAGCTACTGCCCAGCCATTCAGTATTTTTTAAAACACAACAAAAAAGCTCTATCTTTTTATATTGATGTTTTCAAATGGGAGACCACTGAGTCAAAGGAAAGTTACATGGTTAATAAAGATTGCCAGATTACTTCCACCAATGAGGATATTTGTTTCCTCCCATCTTAGCCAGGACTGGATGCTGTCACTTCCTTTCATTTTTGTTACTCTAAGGGAAAAAGGCATCTCATTGTTATTTAAACTTCTTTTTCCCAGTGTGAAGTTTTAGTGTTGAGTCACCATTATCATTGAACAACACTTTATCATATTTCTCTAAATTAGGGTTTCCTGACTCCTGTATTATTAATATTTGAGGGTAGATTACTCTTTCTTGTTGAGGGTGGCCTTGTAGGTTGTAGTATCCTGTGCCTACGAGATGTCAGTAGCGCCCGCCCCCACATTTGTGACAACCAAAACATCTTCAGCCATTGCTAAAATCACCCCCATTTGCAAACCTCTACTCTAAAATGCTTAATTTAGAAAGATTTTGATTTTTAATTTCTCATTAAATTTGATTAACAAGCTCCCAGAAATCACCCCCAAGATATTTTTTCAAGGTTGATAGATTTCAAAACTTGATCAATAATCTAAAAATATGAGTGAGTCTATGTAGCATCAATACAACATAATAAACACTGCCTTAGGCACACAATTAATTTCACCCCAGGAAAACTGAGAGCAGAGCCTACTGACAAACAGAAGGGAAATTATTCAAAACCTGGGCATAATACCTACTTTAATTTCAAAGTCAATAGGCAGTTTTTTAATTTCATTCCAACTCCCTATATGACTTGTGAACAGGTAGAGATAAAAAGAGTTGTTAAATATTTAAATATCTATTCACTGTGCCAAAATCTCAAATGAGGCTATTTCTTTGATTATTTCTTTTGATTACTGCAGTATTTTGATTTACTTTGAGTTTCCTAATCCAAAATAGACCAGTGCTTTTCCTAGAACTTTCTATAATTGGTGAAAGACTTTCTCTTTTGTTAGGAAGTAGGACTCTAAAGTATTTTTACCATTTTAATTCTCTTAGACCAAAACCACACAAATTATTTTTCTCAAGGAAAAAAAGGTAAATTCTAATTGTTTTTAAAACAGAGCAGTTTTTCTCAGCCTCAGAAGAGAAAAATACCGAGAAGAGCAAAAGCAATAGAAAAGTTTAATTGAAATTCAATACCAAAAGCAAGAACTAATATAACAATTAGTTATCTTCACCTATTCTTACAGACAGATTGAATGCTGCCTTATTTATAATAGTGATAACATAAGACACATCGAGACACACAGAGAAGTTCTTTGCAAAGAAACTGACCTTTATCAATTTATTCCAGGAGTAATTTTCTGGCTTTAATTAGAAGTCAATATTTCTTTCTGATGAATTCATAAATAATAATTAAAAGGCTACTAGCCATTCCCAGCTGGCTTCGAGGTTTCAATTCTCTGTAATGGCAAAGGGGATGGTTTTAAAAAGGCAAAATGCCAGTCATGGGATCTATCTGACTTTTGATAAAATACTGACAACAGCATTACAGGGAATCAATCAACAATGCAAAGAGCTGACCAAAAGACAAACATGGAAACCTGCCCTCCTTTGCAAGACATGGGCTTTTGTGATAAAATCGCATGGCTTGACAAAATCTCCCTGCATTGTTACAGCACAGGCTTCCAGCATTTGCCACCCTTATCGAAGTCTATTTTTGAATTTTAGATATTTTGAGCTTAAAACTATTCACAAAGTTTATATTGAAAGAGAAAATTGAAGTTTCTTGCCTATGGTTAGGACCACTGTCTATCCTCTTCCCCCAAAGAAATTTGTTTAATCCCTAAAAATATTAACTGAACAGTTTTTGTCGTATGAGTTGATGAGTCAATTAATAACTTACAGTTTCATCTAGTTTCAGCTCATTACCAGTTATTTCAGGTAGCTGTGTTTAATTATTTGAGTCCAAAAATAAGTTGAGAAATAAATCTCCCAACTAATGCTAATTGGTTTCCCATTATATGCATTTAAAAAATCTGTATAAATCACTAGATTAAATAACAAGCAATTGGTGGTGTTCTTCCAATTACAGCACCTCCAGCAAAAAACTCCATTATACAGAAGCAAGCTGAATTATGGTTAATTTATTAATAAATTTGGTACAGCATATAATGAGTTTGTAGATACTGAAGCCACTTACATTCATTTAAGTAATCAAGAGTTCAGAGACTTTAAAAAAATGAAGCTAACTTTTAGCTAAAAGAACTCAAGATAAAAAATGTGGAGAAGTAAGTAATCAGAGCAGCCGTGGCTGGGTAGCCCAAAGAAGTACTCCAGACAATCACACAGCTTTGGAAAAGAGCCTCTGCCACCACTGCTACCTCCTGTCATGTACATTTAGGAGTGCTTGTCTCTGCCCAACACAATTAGAGATCGGATGCAATCATTCTAAAATGCTGGACTGAAATGAGGAGGTTAGGAAGGCTCCTGGAGATTGAGATATTTTCTTGAGTAGAGAGAACTGACATTTTGTGGCTAACTCTGGTTCTATAATCCAGCCCTAGGGAAAATATAAAGTGTCTGTTCCCATGATAAAATAGAGTATTAAACAGGATCATATTATTTGTTTCTAAGAAAAGTTATTGTTATTGGCTTATCCATTGTGGTCTATTTCTGAACATTTAAATGGCTCCATAATGTATTTTTTTCATAAAGAGAAATAGCGATATGTCAAAAAATTATATGTAAGTGTATTTCAAGTAAAGTCATGGAGAGAGATGAACATTTAAGCTATTTTTTGTCAGTTCCAGATTTAGATATTAATCAGGGCATGAAGTCTGACTTTAATCTCAACCATGTCATTCTGAGTCTCATCCCCCTATATATTGTCCTTTGTAGGACGTATGCAATGGCAAGAAATTATTTGTGCAATTATTTTTCAATGCCAGTATACCTCCAAGAACACATAAGACCCTTGAGGTCACAGACTGTCTCTGTCTTATTAATGGCTTTATTGCTATTTAAGCTCAGAGGTCAGGGAATATATCAGCCTCTGTTTACCAATGAATATACTTCCTAGCACCATAAGTTTATGGTATATGTGTGTGTACACCCAGTAACAATAACTTGAAAGTTATTAATAATTGCAATAGCTTAAACAGTTATAATTATTCACGGCCATCTTGTTTTA
The DNA here is from genome assembly GCF_028858775.2 of Pan troglodytes. Taxonomy (NCBI): domain Eukaryota; kingdom Metazoa; phylum Chordata; class Mammalia; order Primates; family Hominidae; genus Pan; species Pan troglodytes. Next base: position 104,071,148 of record NC_072408.2, on the reverse strand, counting down.
TCTCAATACTTAACCACTTTCTCCTCTGTCCCCAGATAATTTTTAAACAAATCCCAGAAAGCATTTTATAGCTTCTGTAAATATTTCGGCATGTAATACTAAAATAGAAGAACTATTTTTAAAAAATAACATTATCTCACCTAAAAAAAAAACAAGTCTCTGATAGCAATAAATATCCATTCAATGTTCCTTGATTGCCTCATTCAATTTTTTACTATTTATTTATTTGATAAATATTTTTGAACACATAGGTTTACTGAAGAGCAATAAAATATCTAAAACATTGGATAGGTTCTCAGCAATACTTTAAGAGAATTAACATATGACTCATTTACAATTTAAAGTACCATTAAAAAGTGGACTGCAATCAGATTCCATTTGTCATTTTTATTAAAGAATACTAAAGCAAATATAAGAATGAAAATAGGAGATATTGGGGTGGCACAATTCGTTCATGAAAATGGGCTTTAGACTCTGATGTGAACACTTTTTCTAGTCTCTGTGGGATTTTTGACTCCTTACTACAGTCCATTCAGCTAAAATGCTCCTAAGATGTCCACTTTCATTCATGATAGAGTAGCTGGTACCAGCTAGCCCTCTTACCATAAACAACTTTAATACTAGAATATGAATATATATGCACATTCATATTTAATACTAGAATATGAATATATATACACATACATATATAAATATATATATACTAGAATATATATATTACATTTATATTCTAGTAGTATTGTGTGTGTGTGGGTATGTCTATGTCTGTGTGGGTGTGCGCGCGCACACGAATGGATGGAGAGAGACACAGAGAGAGAGAGAAACGGCTTTCAGGCATTGAGCATCAGGTATGTAATCCTGGAGCAAAAGAAAACAAAGAGGAGCCCCACCAGCACCAGCATACCTTCCTGGGGGCACTTCCCACTCTGTAATGCAGAGTGAGGGAGCTCAAATAACAGCACAGTGGTGTTGCTCAGCTACGGAAACAGATCTCTAAGTTCAGAGCTGCTGAGGCAGCTGTATTTACCAGGCAACGTAATGGAGAGACTTAGACCAGTGCTGTGAAGAAGTTCTATGAATTCGCATCGGGAGCCCCGTGAGTCTTTGGTTGAATACAAAGCTGTGCATCTGCACAGGAAGACTCCAGGGAGCTGGGCAAAGGGTAACTACTAAGGAAAGAGCAAGTGCCCTGTAGCCCTGATATGGTTTGGATCTGTATCTCTGCTCAAATCTCATATTGAATTGTAATCCCCAGTGTTGGAGGTAGGGCCTGGTGGGAGGTGATTGGATCCTGGGGGTGGATTTCCCCATTGGTGCTGTTCTTGTGATCGTGAGTGAGTTCTCAAAAGATCTGGTTGTTTAAAAGTGTGTGGCACCTCCCCCTCTCCCCCTTCCTCCTGCTCCAGTCATGTGAGGTGCTCACTTCTTCACCTTTCACCGTAATTGTAAGTTTCCTGAGGCCTCCCCAGAAGCTGAGCAGATGCCAGCATTGTGCTTCCTATACAGCCTGCAAAACTGTGAACCAATTAAACCTTTTTTCTTTATACATTACCCAGTCTAAGTATTTATTTATAGCAGTGAAAGAATAGACTAATACAGCCCCACACCAATTAAATAAGCCAAATTTGTAATTAAAAATATTTTCTCAAAGTAAAATCTAAGCCCAGATGAATTCGCTGGGTGAATTCTATGAAACGTTTAAGGAAAAAGAAATGCCATTTGAGGGACCCCATCCTAACTCAATTTGAGGCCAACATTTCCTGATCCCCAAATCAAAGACATTATAAGAAAAGGACACTACAAACCAACTTCCCTCTTGAATACAAAAGGAAAAATCATAAATAAAATATTAGCAATTTTAATACAGTAATAAATTAAATATTAACATAAAATTAATTACAATTAAGTAATTAAAAGCTTAACATGCAAGGGCCAAAGGGAAATTTTCACTCGAAAAGATTAGTTTAGATTAGAAAATGAATCCATATAATTTACGACATTGACAGAATTAAAAAAATCGTACAATCACCTAACAATCACCTAAAGAAATATAGAGAAACATTGAATAAAATTTGGCACCTATTCATGTTAAAAACTATCAATACATTAGGAATAGAAAAAACCTCTGCCAACCGAATAAAGACGATATACGGAAAATCTACAACTAAGAAGATCATATTGAACAATGAGACACTGAATGATTTTAACCTATTATCAAGAACAAAGTAAAGTTCAGAACTTTTATTCAATATTGTACTGGCAATATAACCTCCCCTTCCAAAAAAGTCATCTAGACTGAAAAGTAAATATATATATTTGCAGTTTGCAGTTAGCATGACTATGTAGCAAATTCCAAGGAATCTTAAAAAAAATTAGAATTAATAAGTGAATTTAGCAAGGTTTCAGGATATAAGGCAATATAATATATATTAGTAACTAGCAATTAAAAACAAATGTTTAAGTACCAATTACAATAGCATCAACACAACATGAAACACTTAAAAAATTTAACAAAATCAGTGCAAGACACTACAAAATATTGCTGAGAAAAATTAAAGAAGACCAAGATAAAAGACCAATTTACGATATTCATGATTAGAAGACTCAATATTGTTAAATGACACGTTTAAATTCAACACAACTCCAATTAAAATCCCAGCAGGCTTTTCTGCAGATATTGACAGCCGATTCTAAAATTTATATGGAAATGCAAAGGACCTAGCATAGTCAAAACAATCCTTTAGAATAGCAAAGTCGAAAGCCTTACACTCGTGGATTTTAAGACTAACTCTAAAGGTATGATAATCTAGACAATGGGATTTGAGGGTACAGATGGTTGAATAGATCAACAGAACAGAATATAGAATCCAGAAGTAGATCAACATTACATGTTCAACTGATTTTCAATCAAGGCAATAAAACAATTCAATGGAAAAAACAGTCTTTTCAACAAATGGTGCTGGAAAAACTGCCTGTCGATATAGAAAAAAAATAATCCTGACTCATACCTTAAACCATCTACAAATATACATTTGAGTGAATATCAAAGCTAAAGATGTAAAGCTTCCAAAAGGGATAGGTGAATATCTTTGTGACATTGAAGTAGGCAAAGATTTCTAAAACAGACACAAAAAAGTCTAATCATAAACTTTAAAAAATTAAAAAATATGTAATGGACATTATCAAAATTAATGACCTCTACTCATCAAGGGATACATTATGAAAACTAATAAGCAAATCACAAGTCAGCATTACCATGACACCGAAACTAGACAAAGACAAGTAAAAAATTACTGCAGACCAACTTCTCATGACCACAGAAGCAAAAATCATTCATAAATTCTAGCAAAAATAAATAACCTAATAAAAATGGGCAAAAGTCTTAAACAGTAACCTTGTAAAATAAAATATATGAATGAGCAATGATCCCATGAAAAAGTACTCAACATCATTAGCCATCAGGAAAATACAAAATAAAATCACAATGAAATACCAGTACACATTCACTAATGTAACTACATTGAAATTATTGAACACCCCAAATATTGGAGTTTGTGGAACAAGCGAAGCTCTCATGCATTGCTGGTGGAAGTGTAAACAACCACTTTGGAAATTGTCCTGGCAGTTTCTTACAGAGTTTAATATCTACCTACCCTATCACCCAGCAATTCCACTCCTAGGTCTTTACTCAAGAAAAATAAAAAATATATGTACACACAAAGGACTGTACAAAAATGCCCATGGACGCGTTATTCAACATAGCTTCAAACTGAAATAACCCAAAATCCAGCAACATAAGAATGGACAAGCAAGTGAGATTATATTCAAACCACAGACTACTTACTCCAGAATAAAAAAGGAACAAAAGACCAATACAGTCTGGGCACTGTGGCAGACGCCTGTAACCCCAGCACTTTGGGAGTCCAAGGCAGGAGGATCGCTTGAGCCCAGGAGTTTGAAGCCAGCCTGGGCAACATTGGGAGACTCAAATCTCTATTTTTATTTTAATTATTAAAAAACACCAATATGGGTACTACAAAATTGATGAACCTCAGAAACATTATTCTGAGTGAAAAAAAGCAGAAAGACACAAAGGGTATATAGGTGGTATAATTTTATTCATATGATTTTTTAGACCAGGGAAGCCTAATCTATTGATGAAATAAATCAGAACAATAGTTGCCTTTGGGTGGGGAGGCGCATTGACTGGAAAGGGATCTAAGGGATCTTTCTGGAGTGGTGGAAATGTTTATCGTAATATGGGTGTGGGTTACAGAGGTGTATGCATTTGTCAGAAGTTATCTAACTGTAGTCATAAGATCTGAGAATTTTACTGTCTGTAAATTACAACTCAATTTTTAAAAGTGCTCCTGAGTTTCTGTCCACTGGAAAGAATTAGTCCAAAATATTTTACCACTTACTAGATGCTACTAAAATACTGGTATTGGTGATTAGGCTTAAAATTCTCTGGCCTCCTTTGTCTACTTAGGACACTCTTATTCATCTTCAAAGTCTAAAATCAGGGCTCACTTCCCTTAGCAAGCAGGCCTCCATTGTCTGTCAGATTTGGACATCCCCCATCTCCACGCCTAAGGCAAAGATTTATCTTATTTAATACTTGAAACCTCAGTGTTGTCATATACATGATATATATGGCATTAGGTAGACATCTCATAAATGTTTATTTCACATATGAATACAGTATTTTTGTTTCCACATCACATCTACCAAGAGAATCTGCCATTTTTTTGCACTTACAAGATGCCAGTTGCATTGAGGTTCATTGATGTGACATTCTGCTTATGTTCTATTAACTGACCTGTCTTTATATGCATATGCCTAATACTTAGGAGTCACCCATGATTCCTCACTATTCTTTCACCCTTTCACCTTTCTCAGCCAATCCATTAGCAAGTCCTGCCAGTTTTACCTCCAAACTATGTCCCAATCCTTCTATAACTTTCATTCTCCAGATCTTGGTCCAAGCCACCAACTTCTCCTGCCAGAAGTACTGCAACAAACTCCTAACTGAACTCCTTGCAACACATATATTCACCCCACTTCAATTCAATAATGAAAGCCAAATAATATTTCTTATTCTTCTCCAGACTCTTCAGTGGTTTCCCACGGACCTAGAATAAAATCCAAATTCCTTTGCAATGCCTTCAGAGCACCACATTATCTGTCCCCAGCCTGCTCTTTCACCTGTCACAAGACATCCCCATCCCCTGGGCCACCTGCCTTAAGCTCCAGCCATCCTCCTATTCTGCTCCTTGTGCCTGACACAACTACTTTTTTTTCTCCAGGCCTTTGCCTTTGGGATTGCTCTCTGTTGAGCAGTCTTACCCCTTGCTCTTTCTTCCACTCATCCTTCACGTTTCAACTCCAATTTCATCTCCCAAGTTACCTTAGAGATTCTTGATTATTCAGTCCTCTTTTCTATCTCCTCCACTGGAACATAGACTCAATCAGTCAGGGAACTTGACTGTCCTGTTCACTTTGACATCCCCAGGACATAGCACCAAACCAGGCACATAGTAGGCACTCAATAAATACCTGCTAAATGAACAGACAGGCAACCTAAAAACAACAAGTGTTAGTGTCCAGGTTTCCCAGGCATTTAAAATTTTCATAGCTGGATTTTTAGCTTGTATCTTTCTGGTTCCATCATTCCTGATTTCCTTCATATTTTTAACTTTTCTAAGTGTTTCTCTGCTATAACAGTACTCTCGCTGGTGTTTTCAACACCTCTTAATTTAGTATCATCTGCAGATTTCATTAATTTATTGTTTACTGCCTTTTGCAGATTATTAATGAAGATGTTAAATAAGAAGAAAGCAACATCCTTCCCCATGTACTGCAGTTGAATTACTAATCACTTAACGAATGCTGAAGAAAGCATTTTAAAAATGTTTTTTCTGCAATATATACAACCTACACTGAAAAATCTTAAGCTATATGTACTTCATTCAATTCATTCATGCATACGAATATTCAAAACCTTCATTTAAGCTCAAAGGCCATGGAGATAAAAAAGAAGACAAATTAACCAGTTCACAAGGACCTAGCTGTCCAATGTGTTGACTTTGTTGTTACACAATATAGTCAATTCTCATTATTCACCAATTCTGTGTTTGCAAATTCCCCTATTTACAAAACTTTATCTGTAAACCCAAAACTAATACTCACAATGCATCCATAGACGTGTGCAGAGCAGTGGAAAATTTGAAAAGTTGCCTGATGCTCACATTTTCAGCTAAGGTGAACTTTGCCTGCTTGTCTCAGTTCTCATACTATAAACAAGCATCCTTTTTGCAGATTATTTAGTGCCTTTTTTGTTTGTTTGTTTTGCATTTTTGTGTTTTTGTTGGTGATTTCGATGTTTAAAGTGGGCCCCAAGTATAGTGCTGAAGTGCTGTCTGGTGTTCTTAAGCACAGAAGGGCTGTGATGTATCTGATGAAGAAAATATGTGCATTCGATAAGCTTCCTTCAGGCATGAATTACAGTGCTGTTGATTGCGAGTTTAATGCTAATGAGTAAACAATATATAGTAAATAAGCTGTCTGTAGTCAGAAATACACACAAAATAGGGTTATACATTGATCAGCTGGCAAAAGTGTGTGAGCATAGGCTCACAGGCACCTAACACCATGTTTCTCCTAGGAACCCTGTAGTGTTCCCTGTGCCTCTCTAGACAATGATTACCACAAAAAAAAAAAAAAAAAAAAAAAAGAGAGAGAAAAGACTGTATGTATAATGTGATCTGGGAGTAAGCATTATTAGATTATTTTAATAAAGCAGTTCAAAGAGGAAAATATGCTTAAACAAACATTTGAAAAATTAGAAGTTCGAAATGGGAGTAGGGGTGCAGACAATGAGATGAGCAATGAGGGGGGGAAGGGTATTCCAGGCGGATGGAACAACAGACACAAAGACACAGAGCAGGGGTCAACAAACTACAGCTCCTGGCTCAAACCCAGCCCTTGACTATTTTTGTAAGCGAAGTTTCATTGGAACACAGCCATATCCACTTGTTTACTCGTCATCTACTATTGTTTCGAACCTCTGGCATAGAGGCACCAGAAGCACAGTAAAGAGAATGAGAGGTAGCAAACTACTGCTACCCAGTTTGCAGTGAACTGTTCATGTGGAAGAGGGACAGTAAATAAAGCCAGTTAGCAGGAGCCAGGTGATGAAGGGCCTCACAGGCCATGAAAAGGGTTTACATAGGGAGCAGGTGTTAGGTAATTGGATGCACCGCAGAGGACAGAGTGGATAGGGGAGAGACTGGAGGCTGAGAGGCCAGTTAAGAGGCAAGGGAAATAGAAGATGGGAGTTTGGTTCCCACGGTGATTTAAATAAAGGGGAGGGGGTACAATTTCAAAAAAATTTTCAGAGACAGATTATGCTAACTTTGTGAATATTTTGATTCAAATGAGTACAAAGAAGAGCAAGAACAGACCATGGCTCCCCGGCCTCTGAATGGGATGAACTGGTCCATGATGGTGCCATCTTCCAAGACTGAGATTCCAGAGGAAGAGTTATGAGAAAGGGGAAGGATATAATTTCGGTCATGGACACTTTGAAGTTGAGACGACACTGAGACATCCAAATGGGGAAATATTGATCTGCACAAATAGGCAGTGTGGATTGAGTAAACAGTTTATCAAAGAATAATCAAAACCCTGATTGTGGTTAGCCTGCTTAAGGAAAGCACAGATGGTGATACATACAGTGAAGAGATGGGATGGTGGGAGGGGTGATGCAATAATTGATCCATTAGGGAATAACAGCCAGGCGTTGGGAGGATGAGAAGATTTTGCCAATAGTTTGTAATGGTGATTAAACATGGAAAGAACAACTGGTATCTCAGGAATCACATAAATTTCAATCCTTATGTGATATAGGTGAGTCAAATTCTACATTTATATCTTAAGAGGCCTTCTTAATTTGAATGTAAGATAGCTAGGCCCATTGCACAAGTTCACGTCAGAATTAAGAGAGTTCTACAGGCACATACTCTGTGCATGCACCCAAATTCGAAGCCCAATTGAAATTACATGGAGTGTTACCATGTTGCAGGATCACAGCAGTAGAAGGGAGGTGCCAAAACATGGCTCATGTAATGCTGCTCTAAGTTAAATGATCCAGTAAGAATTAAAGACTTTCTTTCAACGACATGAAGGAGTTGAAGCAGTTAATGAACTCTTGCTGTATGTCAGGCATGGTAAGTGGTACAATTACCGAACATTTAAGATGAAGGGGCTTTGGGGGAATCACCTTCTCCAGGGGTTGCAAACTGTGCTCTTCCAAGTCCTAGGTAAGCCTCCCTGGGTGCCAAACCCCATCAGACCCCATTCCTTGTGGCAAGGCCCAGCTATCTTCCTACTAAACCCAATGTCTTGCTTGTGCTGGGTATACAGTCCACTTCTCAGCCTCCCTTGCAGTTAGGGATGATGGCACTGATGTACTCACTTCTGGACCTAAGTCATAAAACCCTAACTTAGGTAATCCTCTCTCTCACCCCATTTTCTAGTTGGGGTCAAAAGTTAGAGGTGTCTTGGAGGTCCCATGTTGAAGGTGGCAGAGACTCTGTCTCCCAGGATCTCTGAATGATTATCTGGAGGGAGGTCTAATTCCAACCCTAACTCTTGACAATAGACTGGCTATATGAGTAAGAACTACACTGTATTTCTATACTACTATGATTCAAGGTTTTTTTGTTACAGTATTAGTGTTAATATCTTAACTAATACATTCCCCCTTCAAGCTAAACAGCATTGTATGTATCATTTTTACATAAAGGGTTAACATAAGTATGTGTTTAAAGAAAAAAAGTCTTCCTCTATTAATAATATTATAAAATTATTGATATATTTTAACCTTTTCACTTCAAAACAATGTACTGAGGTTCAGACTGGTTAAATATTTTTCCAAGGCTACCCACTATATATCTAAATAGTCATGCTGACTTAAGGAGAATTTCCCCCATGAAATAGATGGTACATACAGTGTCACTTGACTTGAACACTAAAAGACACTAAACTGAAGGAAAATATAACAATTGTTGAATAATCTACGAATTGCCACTGGGAAAGAAGTGAGAAAAAGCTAACATGATAAGTAAATGTGCCAGCCTTCTTCTCTTGATCTATCATTTTCTAGGTACCTGAGGTTCTTCTGGCTTGTCTTCTAAGCTCCATCATAGATTTTGCAGAAGAATTTTTTCATCTTAGGAGCTTTATTTCAAAAAATTAAACAGTTATTTGAAAGTAGTTGAACTCATTTAATATTCTAGTGATATCCAATCAAATATCAACTGAAAATATGCTAGGCACTGTACTAGGTCCTGGGAATGTAAATTGTTCTTGCCCTCAAAGAAGAGATGAGATAGACATATAATGAAAGCATTACAAAATAGTGAGATAAATGTTAACAGATGTATAAAAACTATAGGAGCACCAAAGACAGAGCCATAACTATTTAATATTCCATAGGTTTCATGTAATTTAATATCCTAGAGGATCTTATATATCTTAAAGATTATTTATCATCAGCTAGGAATAAGATCCAAGAGAACAGTAATGAGTGTACTATTTACAATCACCATTGCTGTGGTTTGAATATTTGTCCCCTTCAAAACTCATATTGAAATTTAGTCCCCACTGAGGCAGTATTGAGATGTAGGGCCTTTGGAGGTAATTGGGTCCTGAGGGCTCTGCCCTCATAAATGGATTAATCCAATCATGGTTTAATGGATTAGTGGGTAATCTTGGGAGTGGGACTTGTGGCTCTAGAAGAGGAAGAGAGACCTGACTTAGGATACTCAAGCCTCTCACCACATGATGCCTTGTGCTGCCTCCACAGAGTCCCCACCAGCAAGAAGTCCGTCCCCAGATATGGCCCCTTGACCTTGGACTTCTCACCTTCGATATCTATAAGAAATAAATTCTTTTTCTTTATAAATTACCCAGTTTCAGATAATTTGTTATAAGCAGCAGAACAGGGACTAAGGCAACCAGTCAGCACCTTTATATTGATTGTAACCACTAATACTGATGAATTTCTACTTTTGAATGATTAAAAAAAATTGTATGAGGTGCTTCACCAGTGAAATACAAAAGAAGACCAACACTTTAGGGTTAAAATATTTATGGATCCTACTAGTTTCTATTACACCAGAGTGATGTGATGAATTTCTATACTTTGTCTATTGTTGGGATGGAAAATAATAATAGAATTTCAGAGATGGAAAGGACCTTAGAGATCATCTAATCCAACAAGATGAATAAACTTTTCTTTTCCATTGCCAATAAACTGGTGAAATGTGAGAAATACAACTCTTTTGAGTTATAGGTGGTCTGATGAATTGAGACGGCCATGGTTCAACCTAAGACACTGGAGTTTCTCCACATCACAAAAAATAAACTTTTTTCGTAAACAAAGTCAATTTAAGTTAGGTGGCTTTTATCAGTTCTATGAATACCCCATCAATATCAGAACAAAAAAAAATGCACTCTGAAAGAGAAATAGAGGAACTTTTATTTGGTTTCCCTTTGAGACTTTAACAGAAAATGTTGCAATTCCCTACTTACTCTTTTTAAAAAGAAATTATTTTTGAAGATGACTGGCATATTTTCAAGGAGCTACTGTGAAACGCATTTAAACAAGAATTCCTCAGTGGTTGGTGATCTTTGTCTAATAATAATGAGACACTAGTCAGATTTTTTTAAAAATGTCTACCTTCATCGCCAACTTTGAGGCCACGTCAAAAGAGATTATGGTTTCAGATGTCCTTGCCCCCAGCATCCACTACTAATCCCCAGAGCTCCTGGTTCTCCTTAGAGTGGGAAGTTATCCTGGTCACCACTAAGGATTGTTTTAAAAATTAAAAACATCTAGCTCATTAGGAAATCAGTTCTATAAAAGCTGAATGGAGTTTATCAGATGTTCTCGAACCTAGCTGCACATCACAGCTACCAGAAGGGGATTTGAAAAATACGAAGTGCCAAATCCTACCTCCAACCACTGATTAAGTAGGTCATATATTGTGCCTGGGAACCTGAATTTATTATTTTTTTGCCTTTCAGTGATTCACAACATGCAAATGCAGATTATCACGTCTTTTAATAAGAAAAAAGTTATTTGCATTCTTATCTACTAGATGCAAAGCTTATGATAATATAATTTATAAAAAGAAAAAGCCTTTTGCTTTATTTTATTAAAAAATAATTAAGAGGGCTTCAAGCTCATCTGTCTCCTAAGAAACAGTATCTTCAGGAAAGATGAGGCAGAAGCAAACACTTTGTCATCCCCAAAGCGCTCTGTGATGCTATTGCTGTAACTTGGTAGTTAACTACATTCTGCACAACTAAGAGAATAAAAGGATTCATCTACATTATATGTTGGTCCTGTTGGTAATCATTTTCACTTTTTTTCCCTTGTTTTAAGTCTATAGGTTAGAAGGTAGCCATTAGCTTTCTATAGCAGGCATGGTGGTTTTCTTTCTATCCTTATAGGGAAGACTATTGCTTATTTTATTTTTGGTGCATTACACTATTTTTCCAGCCACAGGTGCAATTACAAATCACCCTATAAATGGCTTTCATAACTAGAACTCCAAGCGGGATTCAACAAGGTTTTCCGTATGTAATTACCCAATTGGAAGTTAGCCAGATTCCCAGGACTGCAACCCTTACACTTGTGAACAGGAAGATTTGGTTGTTAATAATCACACCACTCAGCATCCTCATATTTAGAAATCTTTAGAAAGTGACTTAATGCTCCATAAAAAAATCGTGGCAGATCACAAGAGGAGTAGTATCTCCATAGAGCAACCCACTAGGGGTAGTTCCCACCAGCTGGCAAGATAGCCTACTGGTATTCAAAGTCATCTGTTTTTGCATTCAAGGTATTTAATAATTGAATGCTGGAACAAATGTGTATTTCTTTTAATTTTCTCTAAGTTCATTTTTTTTTTCTGAGAAGTTCCACACCTTTCACATGGCTTTATTTTTACCTGTTATGTGTATCATTCTTCTTCCTTTTCAATGACAATATTGTTAAAAATACAGCTATCTCTGAGTGTGGGAACGGTCCAGGATGTCAAAATGTACTCTAAAGATTTTTCACATTGAATGTATTTGATTAGTTGTAAGGAGCATCTATTGACACTGCTTGCTGTCATTTGCCACTCCAATGTTTTTTTTTAATTCACAGAATGATTCTCTCTTCTTTTTACACTGTTCGTGCTATTGAAACTAGGCTTCAGTGAAAGCTGGTAATATTTCCTCTGAGCACATTGTGGTTCAGTTGGCTTTCAGTTCTATTATTAAGGTATTGTGCTGTCATAACATTCATCCTTTTCTTCTAAATAAAAGTCAAGATCCAGATGGGTGCAGTGGCTCATGCCTGTAATCCCAGCACTTTAGTGAGGCCAAGGTGGGAGGAACACTTGAGACCAGGAGTTCAAGAGCAACCTGGTCAACATAGCAAGACCTTGACTCTATATTTAAAAAAAAAAAAAATATATATATATATATATATATATATATATAGAGAGAGAGAGAGAGAGAGAGAGAGAGAGAGAGAGATAATTTTTAAATTGAAAGCAATTTCAAAAAAAAAAAAGATTCTTCAGCAAAACTCTTCTCAATTTTGCCCCCAGCAAGTCCTGAAATTTCCTCAACTGATCTGCCTTCTTTCTTTCTCTCTCTTTACTTAGAAGCTTTCCAGGCGAACTGAGCAGTTTAAGAATTGGAACCTACAGTCATATTCACAAAGTTCAAGTCCAAGTTTAGCCACTTACAAGCTGTGTGTCCTTTGACAATTTGCTTAGCCTCTCTGTGCCTCAATTATCTTATCTAAAACATGAGAATGCTCTAAGAGCTTAACTCGTTGGGTTGTAGAAAGAATTAAGTAGATTTACAATATTGTATACATCCTATCATTATCCTTCAAATACCTTTTATTCTGGTGAAGCCTTCTATTGCTCTGACCCACAGCTATTCCCCCAACCCATTCTATACCACTTAAAGAGTAACTATATATCTGACACTTCACATGCATGCTGTCATGCATATTATATCATAAGATCTCCCTTAAGATTGAGGAACTACTTTCTTAGACTTCTGCACTGAACACAGTGATTGACACATGGTATGTATGCAAAACTTTTTGGCTGGTGATGCTGAGACTATAAAGTGCTAAAAAAGAGATTACTTTTTAAAAATGGGAGGTTGTCAAAAAAAAGTAATTCTTACATACAATTGCAAATAAATCCCTTCATGAAGAAAAGCAGCACCTAAAGAGGGTAATTCTTTGAGAAGCTTGAGTTTTAAAGTGGAAATATTCAAAAGATGGTAAGAAGGACTCTTAAGCAGATGAAAGAGGCTTGGCCACATAAGAACTGTGTTAGTAAGGCAAAGCCACAGGGGAACTGAGGCTTGAGAGAAAAAAAAAATGATGGGCAATAACGGAAGAGGCTCTTACAGTTTTGTTCAGAACTTGAAGTTGACAAGAATAAGCAGGTTTGTGCCTTGAACTGGTGGTCTAATTCAATGGATAATTGGGAGAAAGAAGAACATGGCTATTAAAAAGGAGGGGATTTCCAGACCAAATGGGAGATGGAGTACAGATCAGCAAGAAAGAACACTAGCCTAAGGGAGTTCATCAGCTCTGAGATTAAAGGCAAAGAATGGGTGCAGCATAGCCTAGTGGTAAAAGAATTTGAGCCTTGGGTTTGAAAGAGCCATGTGACCTTGGGCAAGTCACGTAAACCCTCACTGCCACAGCTTCTAGACCTGCAAAATGAAGGTAAAATGCTTTCATCATGAGAGAAATTGTGAGGATTTAAAAAACTAGTAAGTGGAGTTGCGGAATAAACTATAGTAGTGGTTGTTGTCATTAAAAGGACTAATATTTATAATAGTGTTATAATAAGGGCATCTGGGTTCTCTGAAGGGGTTCAGATCTGATGTCTTCCATGAATTTTACCCCACAGAACCAAGAGAAATTTCCAAAGGGATTGCTCAAGTTCTACGGACAGAATCTAAAGAATCATAGAAACCTAAACACACATCCTGAAACAGAAGGCCAGCAAATGCACTTCTAATTATCATGCAAGAATAGGAGAAAAGTGGAGTTCATGAATACAGCAGCTAACTGGATGGTTCCTAGAAAAGGAACGGTGATGGCCAAGACCAAAAAGTCATGACTGGCTGACCTCATTTCCAGCCCCCTTCTCCAACGCACACACATTTTTAAAATTCTAAATTGGCCGGGCACGGTGGCTCACACCTGTAATCCCAGCACTTTTGGGAGGCCAAGGCAGGTGAATCATGGGGTCAGGAGTTCGAGACCAGCCTGGCCAACATGGTGAAACCCCATCTCTACTAAAAATACAAAAAAATTAGCTGGGCATGGTGGCAGACTCCTGTAATCCCAGCTACGCAGGAGGCTGAGGCAGGAGAATCACTTGAACCCAGGAGGCAGAGGTTGCAGTGAACCAAAGTTGCACCACTGCACTCCAGCCCGGGTGACAGTGTGAGACTCTGTCTCAAAGAAAAAAAAGAAATTCTAAATTAAGTTTCTAGACCAGAATATAAGCGACAATGAGCTCCCTTAGGGTAGAGACAGCATCTTGTTGGTTCACTGCCAACTCCTCAGTGCCTGTCACTTAGTAGGCACTCAGTGATGCCTGATTGAATGACTAGATAAATAAGACAACAAACAAATACATGAAACAGAATAGGCCAGCTGGATCTATATTTCTATAAGACATTCAACAGAATATTATAATATCCCTGTAGATACTATAGTGATATAGAAAGATGGAAGTCACCTGAGGGAGATTCATAACTGGAGGAAGCCCTGCACCCAAAGGGTCGTGATTAACTGATTCATGCCAATTACACAAGCAGCTGGCTTCAGGCTCACTGATTTCTCCACGGCTCTGCTCTATTCAGTGTGTCAGTATGTCTGGGATGAAGACATAGAAGACAAATTCAGCAATTTTACTAATGACCTGGAGTTAGGAAGGCCAATGAATACACTGTAAATTAGAATTTGTATTTAAACATATTTCAATAGGTTGAAACAGTTGACCAGATTGGCGAGGATGAAGTGTTTTAGCATAATGGCTCATATCTGAATACTACATTAAATTATATGAAATGTTTCTGCAAACCTTATTTTGTGTAGTCCTCACAATAGCACTACAGTGGGTTGAATGGTGCCCCCCAAAAGATATGTTCACCCAGAACCTGTGAATGTGATTTTATTTAGAAAAAAAGGTCTTTGCAGATGTCATTAAGTTTTGGATCTCAAAATGAGATCATCCTGGATGAAGGGGGCCCTAAATCCAATGACAAGAGTTTCTATAAGGCCACTCATGGTAGCTCACACCTGTAATCCCAGCACTTTGGGAGGCTGAGGCAGGCGGATCACTCGAGGTCAGGAATTCGAGACCAGCCTAGCCAATATGGTGAAACCCCATCTCTACCAAAAATACAAAAATTAGCCAGGCATGGTGGCACACATCTGTAATCCCAGCTACTGTGGAGGCTGAGGCAGGAGAATTGCTTGAACCCAGGAGGTGGAGGTTGCAGTGTGCCAAGATCACACCACTGCACTCCAGCCTGGGTGACAGAGTGAGACTCTGTCTCAAAAAAAAAAGGAGTTTCTGTAAGACAAGTGAAGGAGATAAGACACAGAGGAGAAGGTAAAGTTCCTATGAGACAGAGACTGGAGTGATCTATTGACAAGCCAAGGAACATGAGGTGTTGGCAGAAGTCTGAGAAGCAAGGAAAGTTGTAGACCATATTCTCCCTGGGAGCCTCCTGAAGGAGCCAGCCTTGCCAACATCTTGACTTTGTACTCATTCTGAGAGAATACATTTCTGTTGTTGTAAGTTACCAAGTTTGTGACACTTTGTTACTTTACTAGGAGACTAATTTCTAGAAAACTAATACAAATACTTTTTTTTTTGCTTCACAAACAAGGAACCAAAGTCAGAAATGTGGCAGTTTTCCAAAAATTCTTTTATTTGACAAGTCTTTGTTGTGTCCCTACCATGTGCCAGGCATTATTCTAGATGTTGGGATTCTGCAGTAAACAAATCCGACCTGGCCATAAGGAGCTTCTGTTCTAATAAAGGGAGACACAATAAGTAATGAAACCAAATGAATAAGTGACACGGCAGGCGGTGGCAAGTGTTACGGAGGAAAAGGCAGTAGGCTAAAGAGAACTGGGCATGCTATTTTCCATAACTAGGTAAGGTAAGGGACTTCTGATGAGGGAACATTTTGCCAGAAACCTGATAACACTGAGGAAATGGGGCAGACAGAAATCTAGTAGAAGAGGGTTTCATGTGGAGGCAGTTAGTGGATAGGACCTAAAAAGGGAGGTTACTTAGTCTGAGGAGCACAAGATGTCCAGGGTGGCCAGAATGGAATGAACCAGGGGGAAATAGTGGGAGACAAGGGGAGAATCATGGGAGGGGGAGGGGAGAAAGGGATTGCATGGAGCCCCATAGGCATTGTTAAGTATTTTACCTTTTGCACTGAGTTAAACAAGAAGACGCTGGAAAATTTTAAGCAGAGGAAAAACACGTTCTAACATGATTTTAAAGGATCTCTCTGGCTGGCGTATTGAGAATGGGCCATAGTGGGGCACAAGCAGAAGTGAAGAGACCCAGGAGGGGGCCGTGGCAACAGTCCATGCAAGAGTTGATGGTGCTTGAACCTTAGAAGTGATGATGGAGGTGGGGAGAAATGATCAACTTCTAGAGGGGTTGAAGGTGAAACTGGCCGGGATTTAAAGAGAGGAGTCAGGGCTGACTTCAAGGTTCTGCACTGAACCACTGGAAGGATGGGGTTGCCACTTACTGAGATGCAAAGACAATGAATTAGTGGTACAGCAGGAATTTGAACTCAGGTTACATGCGCCCTTGCCTAGTAGTCAGTACCATTGTCCCCAGATCTCACAGGAGTAAATTGGTGCTATTCTAAAAGTAAAACCTTCACAAGGTGGAAGACTGGCTGGACCCTTCTATGATGCAGGGTAAGGAAAGACACCAGAGGTGGGAACAGCCGGCATTCCTATAATCAGGCTGGTCAAGGACATCTGAGTCCCCCAAGAGTCAAGGGGATGGTCCAGGAGACTGTCAAATGATCTCATGCAGACCCCGGGTGATCGTCCACTTTGGAAGCCAGTGCTCCACACCTGGTACCTTCAGTGGAACACAACCTCACCACCTGTATAGACCAGGGCCTCTGGAGACAAAGCCATTCTAGCCAGTTCTGAGCAAAAGCCAGGAAATGCACCATCAATCACATCTAAGCCAGCCTAGATTGATCACCCACTCATTCATCCAATACGTGTTTCCTGCCTGCTCCCATGTGTCAAGCTCTTTACTCTGGAGATTCATTGGTAAAGAAAACAGACAAAGCACCTGCCCTTGAGAAACAATTAATAATAGAAAACACACTACAAACACATGATACATACATTTTAAAACCTTCACAAGTATGAGATGCGAAAAAGCGACTTAGGAAGATGATTTAGCATCTGCATGATTAAAACTCATTAAAGTTGAGGACAAGTCCAGGTTAATTTACCATAGGATGGCATTGCCAAAAACAGGAATGTAATCTCTTATCTCCTGACAAGAATGTCTTTACAATAGTTTAAACCACTGTTGGTGACCATCAGGCCTGAAGTAGCCCATCCAGTTCTCAGAGCTACATTTTTAGGCCAAAGAAAAACAGAAAAAAGAGAAAGAATTCAGAGGAGAGCAGCTAGAACAGGAGGGTATTTCAAGATGGGAAGGTTGAGCAAGACAGGTTTGGAGAAAGGTACAGGCTGTGAGGAAAATGTTCTGTGAAATGGAGGATAACGATGCCTATTTCACAGGGCAATTGACAGGATTAAAAGTGATAATGTACTAGCAAATTCTCTACAAATGCAAGGCATCGTTATTAAAATTGAAGGCCTGTCATGCAGAAGAGGTTTTGGATGCATTCTGTGTGGCCCCAAGAGGTAGAGGCAGAACTAAGAGCTACAGCATTTCTGTTCAAAGTGGAGAAGGACTGTCCACAGATGGAAGAGGCGGGCTGTTTGGTGAACTGACTTCGTCAAATCTGGGTATGTTCAAAGGCTGACAAGCTGAAGACATGATTGCAATGTTAAAAGGGAATTCTCCCATTTAATGGTCTGTAAATTTTAGTTTTTTGTTTTGTTTTTAAACAACTCTGAGGCTATAGTAGTAGTCTAAACTTTTTCTTATTGCTTCTGTATTAAGTCCTTGGCCGCTTTCGCCCCACAAAAAGATAATGTAATTCAATTCCCCCAATTAATCAGTAAAGCCACAAGTGACCTTCCCACAGAGGTCCAGTTATAATTATGCCACTTAAAGTAGTCTCCTGGTAGAACTTATTATAGAAGAGGTTAGAGAAGTTTATTCTAATTCATCAAAGGTCAACAATCAAATAAAAGCCAATACAGTATAATAATAATTATCTATCTCACCAAACCATAGTAGTATGTTTAAATGAGTGAAACTTTTCTTTTGAAAAAAGTGGAAACAATATAAATTATTATTAGATAACAAATAAGCACCACAATGACGAAATGTTCTTGCTAGGGTAAAATAATTGAGATGATAATTAGGCATAATTAGCATTATTATGAGTCAATCATATTTCAATGAAAAGAAAACATATTTGGCTAAAAGGCCAGGATTTTGTTGTTGGTACTGTATAAATTCTTTCTGGTTCAGCTAGGTCACTCATTGTATTTGCCAATCAATTATTTTAGAGATGACTGGAGATTTCCATTTTAACAAAAGCCTATTTTTGCAAACAGCAGAGCTTTTAGAAGCTTCTCTCCTTGATGCATCCAAGGTCTTTTCACTGGCTCTTGTCACTCTCTTTCTAATCCAACATATTTTATGACTATTTGCCAGTGTTACAGACAAGCCCACAACTTAAAATGGCAATAACAAGATGACAGTATTTAGAAAAAAATGATTACTTTCTCTGTTTTATTATAACACTTTCATATACATGGCAGGGGAGGGGGACAAAATTTTATCATAGAAAATAATCTTTTTTTTATTTTCCCACATTATTCATCATGTTTAAAGTTGCATTTATTTGTTAAATCAAATTCCTGTCTACACTGAATCCCCAGAAGGTTTTGTTATGTTTTTCCCACATCTTTTTAGAATTCTTAAGATCTTGGTAGAAAAAGAAAGGAATATCTTTGTAAGTAAGAAAAGGTAGATCAGTAATAAAAGATCTAGAAATACAATATTGGACAAGTTTAGGCAACGGCTTCATGGAAGTAAAACAAGGAAATTGGAATACACAAAGAAATACACAAATCTGTGACTTCAGTCTTAATAATCTGGAAAGTTACAGTTTACCACAGCGAAATAGAGGCTGCATGGGGTGCATTTAAAATGTAGAATAGAACATGGTTTCCTACAAGGAGATGGGGATAGTTCGGCCAAAATATTCTGAAATGTGCTCAAGAGAAAAAAGAAGGCCCTAGAAGGGAAGTTGCTAGCAAGAGTCACAGTTATAACTATGATATGTGTAACTGTGATATAAATAACAGAATAACAATGATCTCAGGATTTCAGCAATCGAAAAGGAAAATTACATTTTTAGGTCTCTGATATCGTTATCCTAGGATGAGGAGCAGGGGTTCTCTAAAATAGTCATGAAAGGGAAAATAAAAATTTCACATAGATTTAAAAACCCTGGATTCCTCCTTGGTAATCAATACTTTCCACAGAAGCCTACAAAGATCAAAGATCCCCTTAGATATAAATTATAATAAAGACAGAATTTTCACAGTTTAAGTGATCTAAAGAAATACGATAATAGTTGGCATAAAAAATGATCTACAGGATGCTTAAAGTTAGGTAATAGCAGTTGCATAGCTCTTTCCTTCTCTCAATGAACTTATCAATAATTTATCAGGAAAATGTCAAAATGTCCTTGTCAGGAAGGTACACAGGATAATGATACTTGTTTTTAAAAACAGTTCATGCAAGAGGCTGTAAAATGATAGTCAGGTGTTCGAGGCACACTTCCAACTCTTTCATCTAACCACCTACTTAAATGTTGTGGAACATAAATCAAGGGAAGCAACAGCTAGAAATCAGTCCCTTTAAAATGCAGTCTTTGACAGCTAAATGCAGAGGAGGCCTGGTCTTATAATTGACATATTTCATCATTATTCAGTGGCAAAGGACTCTAAGAATATTTTGAAACACTTGTTTTGCCATCAAATTGCCCAGCTGATCACCATATTATCTCATTAGTTCAATAAACGTAATTTTTTTTCTTTTTACCTCTGTCACCTCTTGTTTATCTAGATGTCATATTTTTACGTTAATGAAATGTGAGCATGTAACTATAATGGGAATGACTTTTAACATGCACACTGGAATATACGGCTAAAAGAGTGATATCTCCTTCAAGAAAATTGCAAAAATATTGTGACCAAAGGCAGCAAAGTCAGATTAAATAAGGAACCTGCCTTCTCATGCATTCAATTGGAAGTATAATTTATGGTTTGGATGGTTGAAAACAATTTTTTTTTGCTTTGCTTTGTATTTTCAATAATCAGTGTTATGACCGTTGTTACTAATTTGGGTGAGAACAGTAGAGTTTCAGCTGCCATAAGCATATAGAGTAAAAAATATCTCCTTGAGATCAGCGGGTACTAATATATACCTTATAAAAATTATACTCTTACTTCCTTGATAATTTTCCATCCATCCATCCATCCATCCATCCATCCATCACCCATCTCTTTACTGCTAACTATTAGGCACCAGCCACCATATTAGGCTCTGGTGGTATGTCAATAAGTAAGAAATAAACTTTACCTTCAAGAAACTTATAATCTAATAGTGTTGTGTGGTTCAAGGTCTAATCCATCAACATTCATGCAAATATAGTATCAACGAAATGAAGCCAACTCTATTGTGTTATATTTGTGTTAATTACTGAACTTAATGTTAAAGGAGACCAAAACATATGACCTGTTTACTATGAGCCATTTCTAGGTTCCCTCCCAGCTCTGTGAATGTTTGAGACTGCTAGTATAGCATGGTACTGAATGTGTATGGGCTACAACTTAGGTTCTTGTCCAAAACAATAATGGAGATGCTGTAAAAGCACAAATAATCAAAATTAAAGTCAAGGAATAAAACATTACAGAGGTTCAAAGGAGAGATCATACTTAATTGCTAGAAACCAGAATGTCTTCTTGGAGGAAGGAACATCCTGCTGTTGATACCACATGTTTTAGAAGAGTTAATCACAGTTAGAGATTTGATGCTTAATTTCTTTTCAAGAAATGATTCATTAATTAGATGAAATAATTCTCATTTCTAGACAGATGTCTATATTTCCTTACATAAAACTGAAAAGAAACTCCACACTTAAGCAACTTCTCATTCTAATCTGCATCCTGAAGCTTTGTTGACTGTCAGTGTCAATAGCAGACTAACACCACTGAGGTATTTAGGACTGTGATTTTAAGGAAGGAAAAGAACGCATTTACCCTCAAAAATAGCACAGAATGTATGAGTCAAGATTAAGCACATATCAGGGTAGCATGGCAAACAAGAACATAAATGAACTGGAGATTAGAAAAATTACTTATTTTCATAGTGTAAAATGTATTTCTGGACCCAATGTGTATCAATAACCTTCACTGACTACGTACCTTGTACGCAACACTGTGCTACGCTCTGGGGAAACAAAAATTAATAAAACCATATCTAAATAGCCTCTAGGAATTCACAGCCCAGGAAGATAATAATATTAATAAAAAATATCATAGGGTGGTACAGTAAAATGACAGTTTTGACATATATTAGCATATAAGATCATGAAATCTGAAACCAGCCTGTGTCTGAATCCCAGAACTGAAATTTACCAGGTATCTAACTCTGTACCTCAGTTTCCCTGTCTGTATAATGAGGATGATAATAATGTGTAGTAAGGTTGTCGTGAGACTAAATGAAGTCATTTATGTAGAGTACTTTAGAACAGTGCCTGGCCCATACTAAGCACTACATATGCATTAGCCATTATCGTTATTACTCATAATCTCAAGAGAATATCCAAGCCTAAATCAAATGAGGAAAGTGAAAAGTTTCAGGCTTTCAATACCTGTACCTTTTCCCAGTGAAATAAGTAAAATATGTTCATACATAAAGGGGAACTGTTAGCTCCATACATACACACAAGCGTAATTTTTACAAAGAAATGGTTGGTTTTTTTAGAATTATCAACTCAATAGTATATGCAAGGAGGAGAAATATTTTAAATGTAGAGTCTGATTAATTCATGTCTAAACAGAGATCAGCTTTACAGAAACCAAAGCATAATTCAAAGTTAAATTTTGCTTCTTCACTTAAAAAAAAAAACATAAATGTGAATATAGATTAGCTCACCAAAGCTAGGTTTCAAATGGCTGCCATATCTGGCATAACAACTTTCTATATAGTTTCACAACCCAGTGTTCTAACGATATTGAGCTATGTAGATAACAAGTGTTTGTGCTTGAATTTGATTACATTATCAGTTAGTGTGGCAGATTATATTATCCGTCCCATGTTTTCATCCCTCCCTCTTTTCCTGCTCTTTACCGTGTGACTTTTCACTTCCTCCCCAAAGAGGTTACGTATATTTCCTGACCTCCTGATGTTGGGTTTGGCCATGTGCTTTGCTTCGGTCAATAGAATGAAGGAGAAATGATGTTGTGCCAGGAATAAGCATAGGCCCCCAGAGGCCATGCATGTCCATGCTAACCCTCTTGTGCCTCTACCCTGTCATGAAAACAGTCATACCTATGTTCACCTGCTGGTCCTCAGGGAATGAGAGACATGTACGACTCATCTGCCCCAGATAAGCTCCCTTGACCCAGCTCAGACTCAAGCACAGCCCCAGTTTATCCTCAGCCAGCTGAACAAACCAGCTGACCCCCAGTGGGCTCATAAACAAGCCTGGACAAGATCAGCAGAGCAACTCGCAAAGCTGAGCCTAGATCAGCTGACCCCAACCAAGCCAAAGGCAGTCACACTATGTGAATGAAGTATTTTATTTATTTTTTAATAAGCCATTGAGTTTGGGATTGCTTTATTATGCAATAAAAGCTAGCTCATAGAGTCACAATATTTTCAATTTTAAGTTAACATAAAACCCAACCCTAACTGTCATAACCATTTTTAAAATGTATGGTTCCACCAAAGTGAAAAGGCCAGCAATCGTTTCAGCTTTAGCTACAGCTGTACCCAGAGGTTCAACGTTCAACATGAATATCTCTACAAATTTCTCAGCATGCCTCTGGCCTTTGGACTCTTTCATGTGTCAGCTTTGTCCTGGGACAAAGCCACCCTCTTGGTGCCAAAATGGCTGCGGAAGTTCTGGTCCTGCTATCTGCATACTTCACTTTGCATATTTCATCTTGAAAAAGAGGGAGGGCCTTTATCCCAGCACTCCAAGCAAGAGTCCTGAGATTCATTCCTTCTTAGAGCCTGGTGTGCTTATGAACTAATCAATGTAGCCAGGGGAAGAAATGCTTTGACTGACACATCCTATGTCATGGGTTCCCAACATGAAGAGAGAAAAGTTGAAACAAATTTACCCAGTTCCATGAATTTTTTCCAGGGTCAAGAGCTGTTGAGAAGGGGAAAGAGGGAAATAATTGTGAGACAAGCAGCTAGCAGTACACACGACAACACACTTCTTTCTTTGTAGTGCATTGTCACTTTTTTTTCACATTGTGTTTCAGATATCCCAAGCCTCAGATTATTACCCCTGCCAAATACTCTTTTAGTAATGTCAATAAATGCTACTTGTTTGAATTAACTGTATACATTCAGAGGTATAAAGATTTTTTTTAGATAAAAGAAGTGTAAAGAGACAAAAAATAAAGAAGTTATAATGCCACCATTTATCCCCCAATAACTAGAAACAGCTTCTATTTGAAATCTCAGTACCACCTGCTTTGCATCTGCTGGACCGGCTGAGAATGCAGGTCTGGCAAAGAGAAAAAATCCATTTTAAGTAGATCTGTGACAATACAGGGCAAGAAGGTCTTGAAATCCACCAAGGGTTTTAATCAATAAGACTGACAGCACAGAGCATGCCAGAAGCCAGGAAAAGGAGAGTTTGCAAAAAAAAAAAAAAAAGCATTCAAAAATCAAGCCCACACTATAAGGTTCGGGTGACCAACCAGGGCCAGTGAGGCAGAGGTGCATACCACCATCTTTCTGTTCTGATCTAAGAAGGGTGAGAGAGGAAAGAGTTGATTAGTTCAGGGAAGGTTTTGTTCTGTCCTTTTAGATTCCAACTTTCCCAATCAGGGGAGAATTCTAAAACCCATTGTCTAATTTCAAAAGTTGGGTTTGAAAAACATGACAAGCTCTTTCTTTTTGTTACCTAATTCTCAGCTGTAAACCCAAGCTACTTGAGTGTGCATGCTTCATAAAAAGGCAAGAGGATTTAATTGAGTTTTGCATGCCGCTTCTAAGTGGATTGCTGGGGTATACCAGGATTAATTAGTTTCGTGTTGTTAATTCAATTCAAAGGTTGCTGATAAACTAAGACCATCAAACTCCATTAGGAGAAACAAAAACTTCTTAATTATGACAGCATATTTGGGGTTGTGGGTAAGTTTTATCAGCGTGTTAAAGTTCCATCCTGGTTTCCCAGGATTTGTGATAGAGCCACTCTAGTGGATCGGAGAGACCTCAATCATCTAAGCACTTTTTGCCAAATTTTCAAATTTGGTATCTTTACCAAAAAAGAAAGAAAGAAAGAAAGACAGAAAAAGAATCCTTGGTTTCAATGGCTCTTTCTGCCCTTTAGAACGTGAAATTCTCTTTTCAAACAAATAACCCTAGGAGAATAACTCCAGTCTTTCTGCACATATGCAGAAAACCTGTACAGGGTTAAAGGTTTGGTTTTTGCTCTATCTCCCCAATTCCTTATGGTACTGTCACGATCATACTATCATGACCCCTTATATGGGGAAAAAAATTATCAGCAAAATATTTTATTTTGTGTAGAGAATGTTGAAAATATGATTGGCTACATGGTATTGCAAATAACTGCTTCTCTTCCCCTGACTCCTAGCAAAACCTCGCCTTTCAATAAAAAACACAGTGAGCACACAAGCATGTCGGTGCACACACTCACCGGCTTAGCTTTTGGCTTGGATGTGCCTGTATACTGCGGTTGAGGATCTGGCTTTCTCTTCAGCTTGCCATATTGGATCCCTTTCGCATCTTTTTCTAGTGCAAGAGATTTCTCTGCATCTGAAATACTCCCCCTCAACCCCACACCCTGCCCCCGTATGTGCACTTGGGCAAAGATACACACACAGAGAGACATACACACACACACTTCTAATAATTCCTCCCTACTCTTCGGTTCTCAGTGCACCCTTCATCTCTCCTGGGACCTCTTTCTTGATTCTGAAGACTAGATTGGATGGCATTCCTATGAGCCATCTCTGCATCTATGTTTAGCACTAATGTAGCAATTGAAACATTGTAATAGCCTATAAATGATCACTAACTCTCCATAGAATTTAACTTTCTAAACAACAGGAGTGTATCTCATTCATGAGTATATCTCATTCATGGTTGTATCACTGAACAGTGCAGAGCTTGGCACACAGAAGGAATTCCACCAGCATTTTTTGAATACATGAATAAAGGCCAGCTTGATTGCAAAATTAACTGTGGAACCTCTCCCTTTTTTATATTGTTCAATCCTAGGTCATTCTATTAACAATCTTTACTTGCCCCTACCCACCAGCCTGGCACCTCTGTGGACTGATCAACCCACAGCACCTCCTCTGGCAGAGAGTTTTGTCTGGCCCCAATGTTCAGTCTTCCCTTTTTTCTCGTAAAAGAACAAGAATTTTAGCTGAGAATTCTGATACAGGGTGGGCTTGAGGAAACATTTCTCATACTCCAGCTAAACTGGCCATTTGAATAAATTATAAACATTAAAATATAAAAGTAAATGCTACATGCAACTTCTAGGAAGTTTTCTTAAAAGGAAAAACATATGCCCTTTCTGAATCCTCCCTCCCTCTTGCTACTAAAGATGTGGAAGTGATGGCTGGTTCTCCAGCAGTCATCTTGGACCAAGGAGACATATGCTAAGGACAGAAGAAGTCTGTACTGCTAACAGTTTTCTGGAACCACTACACTACCTACACCACACCATGACTTACTTGCAGGTTTCTTTTACATGAAAGAGGAGAAAATAGGTCTCAGTAAAGACACTGTTATTTCAGTCACTTTAAAAAAAAATTATTTCGGTAGGTTATTGGGGAACAGGTGGTGTTTGGTTACATGAGTACATTCTTTAGTGGTGATTTGTGAGATTTTGCTGTACCCATCACCAGAGCAGTATAGAGGGCATTCTGTTTGTAGTCTTTTATTCCTCAACCCCTTCTCACCCTTTTTCCTTGAGTCTCCAAAGTCCACTGTGTCATTCTTATGCCTTTGCATCCTCATAGCTTAGCACCCACTTATGAGTAAGAACATGCAATGTTTGGTTTTCCATTCCTGAGTTACTTCACTTAGAATAATAGTCTCCAATCTCATCCAGGTTGCTGTGAATGCCATTAATTCATTCCTTTTTATGGCTGAGTAGTATTCCATTGTGTGTGTGTGTGTGTGTGTGTGTGTGTTTGTGTACATATATATATACACACACATATCACAGTTTCTTTATCCAGTCATTGATTGATGGGCATTTGTGTTGGTTCCACATTTTTACAATTGCCAATTGTGCTGCTATAAACATGTGTATGAAAGTATCTTTTTCGTATAATGACTTCTTTTCCTCTGGATAGATATCCAGTAGTGGGATTGCTGGATCAAATGGTACTTCTACTTCTAGTTCTTTAAGGAATCTCCACACTGTTTTCCATAGTGGTTGTACTGGTTTACATTCCCACCAGCAGTGTAGAAATGTTCCCTGTTCACCGCATCCATGCCAACATCTACTATTTTTGATTTTTGTTTATAGACATTCTTGCAAGAGTAAGGTGGTATCACATTGTGGTTTTGATTTGCATTTCTCTAATCATTAATGATGTTGAGCATTTTTTCATATGTTTGTTGGCTATTTGTATATCTTCTTTTGAGAATTGTCTATTCATGTCCTTAGCCCACTTTTTAATGGGATTGTTTTTTTTTTTTTTTCTTGTTGGTCTGTTTGAGTTCATTGTAGATTCTGGATATTAGTTCTTTGTCAGATATATAGAGTGTGAAAATTTTTCCCCACTCTCTGAGTTGTCTGTTTACTCTGCTGACTCTTCCTTTTGCTGTGCAAGGCTCTTTAGTTAAGTCCCAGCTATTTATTTTTGTTATTATTGCATTTGCTTTTGGGTTCTTGGTCATGAAATCCTTGCCTAAGACAATGTCTACCAGGGTTTTTCCAATGTTATCTTCTAGAATTTTTATAGGTTCAGGTCTTAGATTTAAGTCCCTGATCCATCTTGAGATGATTTTTGTATAAGGTGAGAGATGAAGATCCAGTTTCATTCTCCTACATGTGGCTTGCCAATTATCCCAGCTCCATTTGTTGAGTAGGGTGTCCTTTCCCCATTTTATTTCTTGTTTGATTTTTCAAAGATCAGTTGGCTGTAAGTATTTGAGTTTATTTCTGGGTTCCCTATTCCATTCCATTGGTCTATGTGCCTCTTTTTATACCAGTACCATGCTGTTTTGGTGACTGTGGCCTTATAGTATAGTTTGAAATCAGGCAATGTGATGCCTCCAGATTTGTTCTTTTTGCTTAGCCTTACTTTGCTATGTGGGCTTTTTTCTTTTTTGGTTTCATATGAATTTTAGAATTGTTTTTTCTATTTCTGTGAAGAATGATGGTGGCATTTTAGCAGGAATTGCGTTAAATATGTAAATTGCTTTTGGCAGTATGGTCATTTTCACAATATTGATTCTACCCATCCATGAGCATGGGAGTGTTTCCATTTGTTTGTGTCATTTATAATTTCTTTCAGCAGTATTGTGTAGTTTTCCTCTTCATCTCCTTGGTTAGGTATATTACTAAGTATTTTAATTTTTTTTCTGTAGCTACTATAAAAGGGGTGGAGGTCTTGATTTGATTCTCAGCTTGGTCACTGTTGGTATATAGGAGAGCTACTGATTTGTGTACATTAACTTTGTATCCTGAAACTGCTGAATTCTTTCATCAGTTCTAGGAGCTTTTGGATGAGACTTTAGGGTTTTCTAGGTATACAATCAAATCATCAGCAAACGGTATGATTTGACTTCCTCTTTGCCAGTTTGGATGCCTTTTATTTCTTTGTCTGATTGCTCTGGCTAGGACTTCCAGTACTACGTTGAAGAGGGTGGTAAGATGGGCATCCTTGTCTTATTTCAGTTCTCAGAAGGAATGCTTTCAACTTTTCCCCATTCAGCATTATGTTGGCTATGGGTTTGCCACAGGTGGCTTTTAATACCTTGAGGCATGTTCCTTGTATGCCAATTTTGCTGAGATTTTTAATCATAAAGGAATGCTAGATTTTGTTGAATGCTTTTTCTGCATCTATTGAGATAATCATGTGTTTTTGTTTTTAATTTTCTTTATGTGATATATCACATTTATTGACTTGCTTATGTTAAATCATCTCTGCATCCCTGGTATGAGATACACTTGATCATGGTGGATACTCTTTTTAATATGTTGTTGAATTTGGTTAGCTAGTATTTTGTTAAGGATTTTTGCATCTATGTTCATCAGGGATATTGGTCTGTAGTTTTTTGTTTGTTTGTTTGTTTTTTGGTTATATCCTTTCCTTGTTTTAGTATTAGGGTGGTACCGGCTTCATAGAATGATTTAGGGAGGATTCCCTCTTTCTCTATCTTGTGGAATAGTGTCAATAGGATTGGTACCAATTGTTTTTTGAATGTCCAGTAGAATTAAGCCAGAGTCCTAGACTTTTTTTTTTTTTTTTTTTTGGTAATTTTTTTTTTATTATCATTTCAATCTCACTGCTGGTTATTGGTCTGTTCAGGGTATCCACTTATTCCTGATTTAAGCTAGGAGGGTTTTATATTTCCAGGAATTTATCCATCTCTTCTAAGTTTTCTAGTTAATGCACATAAAGGTGTTCATAGTGTCCTTGAATGAGCTTTTGTATTTCTGTGGTGTCCATTGTAATATCTCCCATTTCATTTCTTATTGAGCTTCTTTGGATTTTCTCTCTTCTTTTCTTGATTAATCTTGCTAATGGTCTATCCATTTTATTTATCTTTTCAAAGAACCAGCTTTTTGTTTATCTTTTACATATATTTTGTTTGTTTCTTTGTTTCAATTTAATTTAGTTCTGGTCTGATCTTGGTTATTTCCTTTCTTCTGCTGGGTTTGGGTTTGGTTGGTTCTTGTTTCTCTAGTTCCTTGAGGTGTGACCTTTGATTGTCTATTTGTGCTCTTTCAGACTTTTTGATGTAGGCATTTATGGCTATGAACTTTCCTCTTAGCACCACTTTTGCTGTATCCCAGAGGTTTTGATAGGTTGTGTCACTATTGTCATTTAGTTCAAGGAATTTTTTAAATTTCCATCTTGATTTCATCTTTAACCTAATGATCATTCAGGAGAAGGTTATTTAATTTTCATGTATTTGCATGGTTCTGAAGGTTCCTTTTAGAGTTGATTTCCAGTTTTATTCCACTGTTATCTGAGTGAGTGCTTGATATAATTTCAACTTTCTTAAATTTATTGAGGCTCGTTTCGTGGTCTATCATCTGCTGTATCTTGGAGAAAGTTATATGTGCTGATGAATAGAATATATATTCTGTGATTGTTGGGTAAAATGTTCTGTAAATATCTGTTAAGTCCATTTGTTCCAGGGTAGAATTTAAATCCAGTGTTTCTTTGTTGACTCTCTATCTTGATGACCTGTCTAGTGCTGTTAGTGGAATATTGAGCTCCCCCACTATTATTGTATTGCTGTCTATCGCATTTCTTAGGTCTAGTAGTAATTGTTGTATAAATTTGGAAGCTCCAGTGTTTGGTGCGTATATATTTAGGATTGTGATATTTTCCTGTTGGACAGGGCCTTTTATCATTATATAATGTCTCTGTCTTTTTTTAACTGCTATTGCTTTAAAGTTTGTTTTGCCTGATATAAGAATAGCTACTTCTGCTCGCTTTTGGTGTCCATTTGCATGGAATGTCTTTTTCCATCCCTTTACCTTAAGTTTATGTGAGTTCTTATAAGTTAGGGGAGTCTCTTGAAAGCAGCAGATAGTTGTTGGTGAATTCTTCTCCATTTTGCAATTCTGTATCTTTTAAGTGGAGTATTTAGGCCATTTACATTCAATGTTAGTATGAGATATGAGGTACTATTTCATTCATCATGCTATTTGTTGCCTGTATACCTTTTTTTTTTTGTACTTTGTTTTATAGGTTCTATGAAATTTATGCTTTAAAGAGGTTCTGTTTTGATGTGTTTCCAGGATTTGTTTCAAGATTTAGAGCTCCTTTTAGCAGTTCTTGTAGTGCTTGGCTTTGTAGTGGCAAATTCTCTCAGCATTTGTTTGTCCGAAAAAGACTGTATCTTTCCTTCATTTATGAAGCTTAGTTTCATTGGATACAAAATTCTTGGCTGATAATTGTTTTGTTTAAGGAGGCTGAAGACAGGGCCCCAATCCTTTCTAGCTTGCAGTGTTTGTGCTGAGAAATCTGGTGTTAATCTGATAGGTTTCCTTTACAGGTTACATGATTCTTTTGCCTCACAGCTCTTGATTTTTTTTCTTCATCTTAACTTTAGATAGCCTGATGACAATGTGCCTAGGTGGTGCTCTTTTTGCAATGAATTTCCAAAATGTTCTTTGAGCTTCTTGTAGTTGGATGTCTAGGTCTCTAGCAAGGTCCAGGAAGTTTTCCTCAGTTATTCCTCCAAATATGTTTTCCAAATTTTTTTGTTTCTCTTCTTCCTCAGGAATGCAGATTACTCTTAGGTTTGGTCATTTAACATAATCCCAGACTTCTTAGAGGCTTTGTTCGTATTTTCTTATTCTTTTTTCTTTGTCTTTGTTGTATTGGGTTAATTGTAAAACCTTGTCTTCAAGCTCTAAATTTCTTTCTTCTGCTCGTTCAAGTCTATTGCTGAGACTTTCCAGAGCATTTTGCATTTCTATAAATGTCTCCATTGTTTCCTGATGTTTTTATTGTTTTTTATTTATGCTATCTATTTCGCTGAAGATTTCTCCCCTCATTTCTTGTATCATTTTTTTTTTATTTCCTTAAATTGGGCTTCACCTTTCTCTGGTGCCTCCTTGATTAGCTTAGTAACTGACCTGAATTCTTTTTCAGGTAAATTAGGGATTTCTTCTTGGTTTGGGTCCATTGCTGTGAGCTAGTGTGATTTTTGAGGGGTGTTAAAAAACTTTGTTTTCTCGTATTACCAAAGTTGGTTTTCTGGTTCCTTCTCATTCGGGTAGTCTCTTTCAGAAAGAAGGTCTCGGGCTTAAGGCTGTGGTTCAGATTCTTTTGTCACCCGGGATGTTCCCTTGATGTAGTATTCTCCCCCTTTTCCTATGGATGTGGCTTCCTGACAGCTGAGCTATAGTGATTGTTACCTCTCTTCTTGATCTAGCCACCTAGCAGGTCTACCAGGCTCCAGGCTGGCACTGCTGTTTGTCTCCACAGAGCCCTGTGATGTGAATCATCTGTGGGTCTCTCAGCCGTGGTTACCAGCACCTCCTCTGGTGGAGGTGGCAGAGGAGTGAAATGGACTGTGTGAGAGTCCTTAATTTTGATTGTTTAATACACTATTTTTGTGCTGGTTGGCCACCTGCTGGGAGGTGGTGCTTTCAAGAGAGCATCAGCTGTGACAGTATGGGATCAGGTGGTGGGTGCAGCCATAGAACTCCCAAGAGCATGTGCCCTTGGTCTTCAGCTACCAGGGTGGGTAGGGAAGGGCCATCAGGTGGGAGCAGGGCTAGTCATGTCTGAGCTCAGAATCTCCTTGGGTGGGTCTTGCTGTGGTTGCTGTGGAGGATGGGGGTATGGTTCCCAGGTCAATGGAGTTATGTTCCTAGGAAGATTATGGCTGCCTCTGCTGTGTCATGCAGGTTGTCAGGGAAGTGGGGGAAAACTGGCAGTCACAGGCCTCACTCAGCTCCCATGCAACCCGAAAGGCCAGTCTCACTCCCACCATGCTTCCTCCCACAGCAGCATTGAGTCTGTTTCCAGGCAGTGGGCGAGCAGGGCTGAGAACTTGCCCCAGGCTACCAGATTCCCAGCTACAAAAACAAGTAGGGCTTTCATGCTTCCCCACCTGTGGGGTCTGCCCACTGGCTTCATGCCCTCCCCCGAATTCTAGCCAGGAGACTTCTTGTTTGGTTGGAATTGCTACAAAATTCAGCTGGAGGTTTCCTTCTCCCTGTGGCCTTTTCCCAGTACTTCTGGCAGCCCTCCCCAAGGACCTCTGAGAGACAAGGCAGAAATGGCTTCCTAGGGGACCCAGAGAGCTGGTGCTCTACATGTTCAGATAAACTTCTCTAATAAACTATGGAAATGATCCCTGAAAGTATAGTCTTCCAGGAATTTTTGATATAACAGCTCAACCAATCCTAGATATCACAGCCATACAGTAAGAGACTTTCTACATCTATGCACAGGTCATATGGCCCATTCTTTGTTCTTCCCCTGGGTAAACATGGAGCAGGAGAGGCATTCATGTCTGGTTTGATTAGGAATTTTAAAATACTTTTTCCATATATAATTATTCCCTGTGTAATAGACTTACCATTCCCCAGGTCTATGTAACCTCTCAGCCTCAGTAAAACTCTAAATGAAACAAAATTTGCCTTCTACCCTCCCAGCATTTTTCTCCCCCAAGAAAATGTGGTTGCAGGTGCCTTAAGAACTTTTTCCAGAAAACATACTTGCAGTTTTTCTAAGCCTTAAAAATTTAAACCAGTGCTTCTCAAAGAGTTGTCTCAGGTCTGCATCAAAATTACCTGGGAGTATTGTTACTCTGAAGAGTAACATGGAGTCTTGAGCCTTGAATTCCCTCAGTCCCACTCCCCAAAGGTGGAGCATCTGTGGTTTAGAAGCTCTCTAGGTGACTGTAAGGAACAAAAAAGCTTTGGAGTCCACTGCTTTCAAGTACACACTAGAGGCCATTTTGGCTACCCCTCAGGTCACCTCTCACTCTACAGAGATACAGTTACCACCCACCCATCTTGCTGAAACCAGAGCTTCAGAAATTCTACTGCCTTTCTGCTCAGAGTGTGGATCATGGACTAGCAGCATTGACATTCTTGGGTGGTTGTTAAAAATGTCCATCTTGGGCCTCACTTTAGATCTACCAAACCGGAATCTGCATTTTAACAAGCTGTCCACGTGATTCCTAAGCAGGTGAGTATGGGGAAAGCACTAAGCTCCAGCACTGTGCCTTCTCTTGCAATACAACAGAGTCCTCCTCCATTCCCATGGCTTGGCTAAGGACACAACTTACACTGTGCACAAACCTGCCACTGAGGAGGCCAGTGGTGGAATCATTTACTGAGCATCTATTGAGGGCCACAGACAAGATAGTGGGAAGATGTCTGTAATGGTTAATTTCATGTGTCAATTTAGCTAGGCCACATCATCCAGATATTTGGTCAAACACTAATCTAGATGTTGATATGAAGAGTTTTTTTAGTTGAGATTAACATTTAAGTCAGTAGATTTTGAGTAAAGCAGATTATCTTCCTTCCATGATGTGGGTGGGTCTTATTCCATCCACTGAAGTATATTAAGAGAATAACGACTGACCTCTCTTGAGGAAGAGGAAATTGTGCCAGCAGACAGCCTGTGGAGTCGAGCTGCAACATGGACACTTCCCTGCGTCTCCAGCCTTCTGCCCTACCCTGCATATGTTGGACTTGCCAGCCTCCACAATGTGTGAGACGATGCCTTAAAATAAATCTCTCCCTGTCTCTGTCTCTCTCTCATATATAATATCACATATTTATATCTGCCTATCTATATCTATCTATCATCTATCCATCTCTCTGTCTCCATCTAATCTCCTATTGATTCTGTTTCTCTGGAGAATCCTAATATGCTACAAAACCAATGCAAATCTTTATCGCCACGCACTTTTCTCATCGCATTCTTCCATTTTTCCCTATCACCTATGGAATAAATCCAAAACTCCTTAGCATGAAATTCAAGGTCTCATCTTCCACACACTGCCACATTTCTGTCTCATCAGGCTACTCCGTGTTTCAGACCAGCTTTCATGTCTCTGCTTGTTCCATCTCTCCCTGGCCTCCTCCTGAAATCCTTCTCATCTCTGACCCACCTTCACTCATCAAATACAAACACACAACTGCTTGTTGAATGTTATCTGCCCCTTCCCACCAGCCTCTTATCGCCATTATGCTCTGAAAGACCTGCGAATAATTATTTATGAAATATATTATCATTAGATTAATGTATATCCTATTCTCTCACTAGACTTCAAGTCCCTTGAAGGCAGGAAATATGTTTTATTACATATTTCATTTGTTTACATGTATTCCTCTTAGTGTCTATTCAGTAAAATTTATTAAATGAATAAAACATTGTTGTATGTTTGATTTATTTATTGACTTATTAAGTGTATTGTAAATACTAAACGTGGAGGGGGTCTATGTTGGTTGGTTGGTTTGTTTACTTTGTAACAGAAAACATCACAACAAGAAGACTAACGCTCTCAGAGATTGCTATTGTGTGGAATATCTAAAATAGAATTCCTCTTCCTCTATTCTTTGTGCTCTCTTCCTGCTTTGTTTTCATTCGTAGCATTTTCCACTATCTGGCATTTCATTTATGTGCAATGTTATCTGTTTATCACTTATCTTCTTCCTCGAGAATACAGGCTCCACGAGAGTGTGGACTTGTGAGTACTTAATAAATATTTTTGAATGAACTCATTTATCTTTGAGCATGACTGCATCGTCAAGTCAGGAGTGTCTGTCCACTAAAAATAACAAAAACATTTACATACCCAAGTGGAAGACGTTGAATATGAATATTCAACTGTAGAATGGTGAAAAGTCAATCTTAACTGATTTTGGCTTTTCTCTTGGGTAACATAAGAGGCCGGCCTTGGATAGAGGTTCTCCAACTTAATTTTTATTATCAGAGTCCCTTTCTCAAAATCAAATGTTACAGAAAACGATAGCAACCCTGTTGAAGGACTATCTGCCCCGAGGAAGAGTGACTTTTTCTGGCTTGCACAAAGGGCTCCATGTGGACTAGCAGTGGCCCCTCATGGAGCTCTAATACATAAATCAGATGAAAACGATATTTATTGCTCTGTTAAAACAGGGATGAGGAACCTTGTTCTTTGGACGTCCACCTTATCATTCCCTTGTGGTCCCTAAGGCATCTTTGGGGAAAATAGGACTTCATGAAAAGCACTTTGAAAATCACATTATTCAGTGCCTCTGGGGAAACTTCCAGCTCCAAGCATCATTAATCAGTTGGAACTTTCAGCCTAAAACAACTGAGGACTAAGGAGGTGTAAAGTTTTGATAGAAACTGATGTGGCACTGATTTCATAGAGAAGCGAGACAGGGAGGCTGACAGCATCTGTAAGCATTTAGGTTATAATGGAACCAGGGGCAATAAGCAGCCTGGATTTTGAGATTGAACCAAGCTGGGAAAACCTAATTGCCTTTTTTTTTTCTTTTTAAAAAGGGAGTGAGAATTGCATGTTAATAAAAGAGAGAGAGAAAACGAAGATGCAACATAACCCAATTTTGGTAAAGCACTTAATACAGTATCTAATAAAGTCTTACTTGCAAAATGAATTCAAATTGAATTAGATTTGGACTCTAGCATTCTGTACAGGCTGAAAGCTGAGGGCTGGTGACATCGAAACAAAGGATAGATGCGATGTATCACATTACAGAGGTGTCTCATAGCCCTGCCCCAGGAATCAATGAAACTCTAGTGTTAGTTAACAGCTTCATTAATGATCTACACGATGAGACAAAAGAGTATCTTAATGAATGTTATTGAAGAAACTGTGGAGAGATGCTGCGAACTCCAGTCTCAACCAAGAGGTTTGCAGTGAGAAAATAAATATGCAGAAACAACTGGGAAGAAACAGCTTAGGCACTGATATTTGGGGGGAAATGCTTTGCAAGATTTTGAGGAAATGCATTTCTTAAGCCTTATAAAATAGCATTCTTGGAGATTTGAATAAAATAAACATTTATGGCAACCATGAAATTAAGGTTATGCCTAACCTATATGCCCAGGGCAATTCCTTCCCCCAACAAAGCAAATATATAAGTAAATAACCACAGGGCATTATAGAGTAGCAACTAGATAAAAGTCACTTTTTACCTTTTCCACTTTTGCTTTTTTTTTTTTTTTTTTTTTTTGATGGAGTCTTGCTCTGTTGCCTAGGCTGGAGTACACTGGCATGATTTCAGCTCACTGCAACCTCCACCTCCCGGGTTCAAGCAATTCTCTGCCTCAGCCTCCCAAGTAGCTGGGATTACAGGCACCCACCACCAAGCCTGGCTAATTTTTTTGTATTTTTAGTAGAGACAGGGTTTCACCATCTTGGCCAGGCTGGTCTTGAACTCCTGACCTCATGATCCACCTGCTTCAGCCTCCAAAAGTGCTGGGATTACAGGTGTGAGCCACCACGCCCAACCACTTTTGCTCTTTCTTTTGGCATGTTTGTGGCAGAACTCTGGTATAGGATTGCTACAAAGAACAATAGAAAGGGATTTAGTTAACTAATTAATTTTATTTTAGAAACAGGGTCTAACTCTGTCACCCAGGCTGGAGTGCAGTGGTGTGATCATAGCTCACTGTAACCTCAAACTCCCAAGCTCAAGTGATCCTTCCACCTCAGCCTCCTGAGTAGCTGGGTCTACAGGTTCACCACCATGTGCGGCTAATTTAAAAAACATTTTTTTTTTTAGAGGCAAGGTCATGCTATGTTTCCAGGCTGGTCTAGAACTCCTGGCCTCAAGAGATTTTCCTGCCTCAGTCTTCCAAACTGCTGAGATTACAGGCATGAGCCACTGTACCCAGCAGGTTTAACTGGTTCTTGGTTTTGTTTATTAAAGGAGATGACATTAGCAGATACAGGCAGCATTAATAAAGCCTTGCACCTTGCCTTCTTTCCCCTGCCATCCCAAAAAAAGAACTTCAGTGACTTCTAGATTTTTTTTCAGAGGAAGGTGGAAAAGAATCTAAGAATTCACATGGTGTCAAAGTTGAATAGTTCCCCTCCATCACTGCCCCCCAAACCAGTACTGCACAGAAAAAAAAAGCCAACACATATTCCATGGTAAAGTAACTAATTTAACCTTTTTTCTTTTTGTCATTTCTATGTAGCAGGATGCAAAGCAGAGTCCTTAACCTTAGGAAGTGCATGTTCTAGTGGGGAGAGAGCCAAAAACATAACATTGAAAGAAACAAGTGTTCACATCTCCATATGAGATGGGAACATAGGAGAAAACAGGGACATCTTCACGGAGGAGGAAGCATTTGAACCATGACTTGAAAACTCAGTAAGCATTTCCCAGGCTATCAATCAGACAAGAGAATGATGGGGAGGCGAGTGGCAGTAGGAGCAAGAAATGAGGCCAAAATGGCAGAAGGCACTAAATCATGACTAACCTTAAAAGCTACTCAAAAGGGTTTTAATTTTATTCTATCTGTGTTGGGAAATCATTGGAGAATTTTGCGTCGGAGGATGACATTATGGTAACAGCCTCCTAACCATTTGTTTCTTCTGACTTTATCCTCCTACAGTCCGGTCTCAGCATAGCAGCCAGACTTATCTTGTTAAAATGTAACCTAGATAATGACATCTGCTCAAAACCTCTAAAGGCTTCACATATCAGAGAAACAGAGGCCTAGGTACTTGCTATGATTGCAAAGTTCTCCATGATCTGGTTCCCAGTCACGCCCTTACCTCTTCTGGTTCTGCTGTCCCCCTTTTGCCTGTTCCACTTCTCTCCAACCACCAGAAAATGCAAGGCACAGTTCCACCTCCAGAACTTTGTGCCTGCTCTTCCTTCTTGTAACACCTGTCACTCAGATCCTGCATGTTTCACTACTTAGTCCTCTAAATGTTATCACCCAGTGAGTTCATCTTGCCTACTGCACAGATAGGGCCAATTCATGGCAGTATTGCAGTGAAGAAACAGAGTAAACACAAGACCAGCCAAGCAAAAGGACAGGAGTTTGGTATTACTCAAATCAGCCTCCCTAATAAATTCGGAGGCTAAGGTTTTTATGAATAATTTGGTGGGCATGGGTCTAGGGAATGGGTGCTGTTGATTGGTTGGTGATGAAATCAGAGGGGTGTGGAAAACAGTCCTCTTGTGCTGACCTGCCTTTGAGTGGGGCCACAGTTATGGATCCAGGTGGAGTCAGTCAGTTGTTAGAATGCAAAAGTCTGAAAAGCATCTCCAAAGACCAATCTTAGGTTCTATTAGGTAGATGCCATTACTTTTAATGACAAAAACTGCAATTACTTGTGCACCAACCTAATGTAATGGTGATGTTATCTATATGAGCAATTGGGCAAGTCACAAATCTTAGGATCTCTGGCCATATGACTCCTGAGCAGTAAGGGATTATAGAAAAACAAAATAGGGGACAATGGCTGGTTATCATTTAGCTACATCTGTATCTTTGCAAGTTCAGGCCACTCCCTTAACTCTAATCTTGAGGTCTTTTATCAGCCTTACAAAGGTAGTTTCAGTTGCCAAACAAGGAGGGATCAGTTTTATGGGGGGACTACTATCATTCTTGCTTTAAAGTATAACCTAAATTCCTTCCATGGTTAGCTTGGCCTACAATGAGGAACAAACAAAGACAGCCAGACTGTGAGGCTAGAAGCAAGATGAAGTCAGCTATGCTACACTCCTCTTGCTGTCATAATCTTTGCAAAGGTGGTTTCATCAACACCCTGCCAAAATGCCACATTTGCAGTGAAACCACCCTATCTAAAACTTCATCTCCCTCCCCCAGCACTCGTATTTCCTCCCTTGTTTTGTCTATTTTATGAATATGTATCATTTTCTTTTTTTTTCTTTTTTTTTTTTATAGAGACAGGGTCTCCCTATGTTGCTCAATCTGGTCTTGACCTCTTGGGCTCAATGGATCCTCCTGCTTCAGCCTCCCAAAGTGCTGGGATTTTAGGCATGAGCCACCATGCCCAGCCTCACTTTCTAATATACTATATTACTTACTTATGTATTTTATCATCTCCTCCTACTAGAAAATAAGATCCATGAGGACAAGAATTTTTGTCTTTGTTCAATTCTACAAGCCCCATGGCTGGAATAATTTCTACACATAGTAGATCCTTGATAAATATTTTTGAATAAATGAGTAAATGGATGAACTAAGGAAAGATAGAATAAAGGAGGCTGCAGGGAGACCTTTTAAGAGGCTATTGTAATTCTGAGGTAGCCTTAAACAAGGACAATAGACATGGAGGAAGAAAATTGGAAATGGGTACCAGAGATACTTAGGATGTAGAATCAACAGAAATTGAATTATAGTGAGATTAAGAAGATAGGAAGTATTCGCAAAGAATGATTCCCAGGTTTCTGGCTAAGGCAGCCAGGTACGTGATAATCACATTTGCCCAGATAGGGAATATGGTAGAATAGGAAAGAAAGGGAGAAGATGATGGATTCAGATTTTGATATGCTGAGTTGGAAATGTCTGATGGAAATTTGGCTGGATCTAAAAGTTGTCTGTTGGATATTCATGTTTTAGAAAGACAATGGGAAGTGCTGATTTTTGTTTCTTTTTCCAGAATCTTCTCTATGCAGCAGAAACTCCAAAGCTACTCTTGCTCCCTGCAGCCACCTCTGAGTTGCAGAAAGTAGCAAAGCCACTCATAGCACCAGTAAAGGAAAAA
The DNA here is from genome assembly GCF_028858775.2 of Pan troglodytes. Taxonomy (NCBI): domain Eukaryota; kingdom Metazoa; phylum Chordata; class Mammalia; order Primates; family Hominidae; genus Pan; species Pan troglodytes. The sequence goes on along the minus strand of NC_072408.2, from coordinate 104,031,174 downwards.
CTGTTTTTCTATACTCACAACACTTCAGACCCCAAATGTGTGGGCTTTCCACACCAAGCAATTCTCCAATTTTCTAATGACACCAACTAAGTGTACTACAATTTAACTCAATTCTGACACTAATTACCTGTGGTTGGTACAGACTTCACAGATTAAGGGCTCAGTCCCAAAAGACTGTCCCCCACTTGAGAAATCAATTACAAGTCGCAGGTTGTCACCTGTACTTCTGACCAACTGGCTATAAATCAGGGATTCCTATAACCCTTCCTCATGTTCAATACCTTGCTATAACTGCTCACAAGCATCAGGGAAATATTTACTTATGTTTACTGATATATTATTGTTAAAATAAAAACCTTAGACAACTTAAATTTAACAGAGTTTAATTGAGCAAAGAACTATTCATGAATTGGGCAGCCCCCAAACCAGAAAAGGTTCAGAGAGGCTCTAGCGGCATCACGTAATGGAGCAGATTTATAGACAGAAAAAGGAAAGTGACATATAGAAAATAGAAGTGAGTTACAGAAACAGCCAGATGGGCTAGAGCTCAGTGTTTGCATTATTTGAACCTGGTTTGAACAGTTGGCCACCTCTGATTTGCCAAAACTCGGTGATTGGCACAAGAGTGTGGTACAGTTAGTTTACACATCCAGTTAGGTTACAGTTTACTATGTACAGAGAAAGCTTTAGGCTGAACTTAAAATATGTGAGGCAGCTTTAGGCTAAACTTACTTTAACAACATAAAGGATATTGCAAAGGATACAGGTGAACAGCTAAGTGGAAAGAGGCAACATATGGGGGAGGGGTGCAGAGTTTCCACACCTTCTCTAGGCATGCCACTCTCCCAGCACCTCACTGTGTTCACTGACCTGGAAGCTGTCCAAGCCCCACTGCTTAGGGTTTTTATGGAGGGTCCTTTACGTAGTTGATTAAATTATTGACCTCAATCTTCAGGTTTTTCTCCCCCTCCCTGGAGGTTGGAAAATGGGGCTGAAAGTTTCAACCCCTAATCACACAGTTGGTTCCTCTGACACCTGGTTCCCATCCTCCAAGTGTCACCTCATTAACATCAACTCACGTGTGGTTGGAAAGCACTTATTATGAATAACAAAGAATGCTCCTCTCACCCCATCACTCAGGAAATTCCAACGGGAGACTAAACATATATTTCTTATTATGTCACCACCAGACAGGAGGCCCAGGTGGTGAAGGGCAATGAAAGAAGCTGAGAAGGCCAGGCATGTGAGTATGTGTAAGTATGTGCAAGAGCCGTGGCCTACCCCCATTCATTCATTCACGAAGCTGAGAGGAGGAGGAAGTGCTGCTGTATCTTTGGCACACAGGTAACCAGTGAAGAAGCCCAGATGATTGATATCCACTCTCTGCCCTGGGAACTTAACAGTCTGGTCACGGGACTCTGTTGGTTTCCTTCATGTTGATGTGCACCAACGTAAAGGAAACTTGGGCCTTCTGGTTGAGATAAATTTCTGGATAGAGATATTTCTGAATATATAATTTTAATCTTATGAAGAGAAATGATAAATGATCATCCTCTGAATGCATAAGGTTGAGAAATGCCATTTTAAAACATGACTAGGAGACCAGAATATGCTAATAAAGCTGTCCTCACAGGGTTAACAAGGATTCTGGACAGAAATATGGTTATAATTAAGCATTTATCAGGCTGCACTTTGGCCTGCTTCCTTGTAACCAAAAGTCATGGAGCACTAGATGCTGACCACTTGCATCCCCATTGTTTCTGTAGACAGGATTTCTGATATGCTTTTGTTTAAAAATTCCTTAACATATTTTTCAAATTCTAAGTTTCAGCTGATGACAACCAGTTTGAAGACCCCCAAAAGAACAATCAAACTGCATGAGAATTCAGTTTCTTCATCTCCCTACCCCATGATTTCACCTTGTTCTCTCTGACCAATAACCATCTCCCCACTTTGGCCGTCTCCAAAACCCTTAAAAATTCTAACCCCAAACTCCCCAGGGAGACAGATTTGAGGTTTCCTCCCATCTCTTCATTCAATGGCTCTGCAATTAAACCTGTTTCTCTGCCGCAGCCTGGTATCTCAGCATATTGACTTGCTGCGTGCATCAAGCAACAAACCTTTTACTGTTATACTACTCAAAATATGCCTCCTTGGAATGAGGACTATTTTGAGCTGGTTATTTAGAGAAACTGCAGACACACACAAAAAAACTCTGAAATGAAGAGTAGAAGTTACCCTATTGTAAGAGAAATTTACAACTATAAAGGAAATCTCCATTTATAAGGGTGTTTCCCTCTCTCCATCAGGAAGAGAAGGATGACTAAATCACTAGAAAAACCCATCAATGGAAAAAGCATCAGTTTTAATCTCCATAACAAATCTTACTCTTGTTTACAGTGTTTTTTCCTGGCCACCTACCTATAACTGGGACTTTCCCCCAAACTCTTCTTACTTTGTTTCAAGGGATGATCATATTTAAGCCTGAAAAGTAATACAACTCTTCGAGATCTACTCTTTATAGTTACTCTTGGAGAATTTATTCTTTGAGATTTTCCTATGTATCTCCCATGTATATAGGGTATACATGTTATTAAACTTCCCTTTATTTTCCTCTTGTTAATCTGCCTTTTGTATCAGAGAGTCTCGACTAAGAATTTAGGAGGGCAGAGAGAAAATTATTTTTCCTCTCTGTTACAGAGTCAATTAAAAAGTGGGTTGAACAGGCCGGGCGCAGTGGCCTGTAATCCCAGCACTTTGGGAGGCTGAGGCGGGCGGATCACGAGGTCAGGAGATCGAGACCATCCTGGCTAATGCAGTGAAACCCTGTCTCTACTGAAAATACAAAAAAATTAGCCAGGCATGGTGGCGGGCGCCTGTAGTCTCAGCTACTCGGGAGGCTGAGGCAGGAGAATGGCATGAACCTGGGAGGCAGAGCTTGCAGTGAGCCAAGATCGCACCACTGCACTCCTGCCTGGGTGACAGAGCGAGACTCCATCTCAAAAAAAAAAAAAAAAAAATTTTGGGTTGAACAAACTCTAAGAAACATACTCTTACCAGGAGTGACACACACACACACACACAGTCACATGTCAATTAACGACAGGGATATGTTCTGAGAAATGCATCATTAGGTGATGTTGTCATTGTGTGAACATCAGAATGTACTTACACAAACCTAAATTTTATAGCCTACTTACTACATACCTAGGCTATATGGTATAACCAATTGCTCCTAGGCTACAGACCTGTATTACATGTTACTGCACTGAATAGGCAATCATAACACAATGTTAAGTATTTGTGTATCCAAACATAGAAAAGGTAGAGTAAAAACACAACAAGGTATAAAAGATAAAAAAAATGGTATACCTGTACAGGGCACTTTCCATGAATGAAGCTTGCAGGATTGGAAGTTGTTCTGGGTGAGTCAGTGAGTGAGTGTTGAGTGAACATAAAGGCCTAGAACATTACTGTATGCTGCTACAGACTATAAACATTGTACACTTAGGCTACACTACATTTATTTAAAATATTTATTTAAAATATTTTCTTCCTTCAATAATAAATTAACCTTAGCTTATTGTAACTTTTTAACTTTATAAATGTTTTAATTTTATTAACTTTTTGACACCTTAAAATACAAACACACTGTATAGCTGTTCAAAATTATTTTCTTTCTTTATATCCTTATTCTATAAGCTTTTTTCTGTTTTTAAATTTTTTAACTTTTCAACATTTTTGATAAAAACTAAGACACACACACATTAGCCTAGGTCTACACAAGGTCAGGATTATCTAGGTGTCATTAGATAATACAATTTTTCAGCTCCATTATCATCTTATGGAACCACCATTCTATATCCAGTCTTTAATCAAAATGTCATTATGTGTTATGTGAGAATACATCTACATTCTAGCCATTGAGTTAAGGAGTTTCTTTATGAAGGATCATGAAATACTATACCACCTTTGAATAACTCAAGGCTATCTTGACACTATGGTTCCAGGCAAAGACACAGCCACTAATTTACACAATATAGTACTTTCTAATCAGAGTATATTAAGTAGAGTGAATTTATATTACGTGCAATGTTTGTGTTACCAAAACACCAGGGGTTTGGTCTAGGTCCTTCTGCTCACTGCACAGAAAGCCAATCACTGAGACAACAAGTATTGCCAAGGAAGAAGGCTTTAATTGGGTGCTGCAGCCAATGAGATGGGAGCTCAATCTCAAATCCATCTCCCTGGCTGACTAAAACCAGAGATTTATATAACAGGCAGGAAATGTAACAATGTGTAAGAAAGCAGGAACTTGGGAGGGGCAAGGAAGCAATCATGGTGAATGAGGGGTCTGGCATTTGGTGCCACAATCTGGTTTTAGGTCTCTGATACTTTATGTGAGAGGCCTAAAGGTCATTTCCTGAGGAAGGAAGTCAGATAAAACAAATACAGGTTTCAAGCTTTTTAAGACCAGAAGGGTCAATTTCCATGTTTATCCAAAACACAACTGTCTATGGGACTATTGGGCCCATTTCATTTGAATAAACCCCAAACACTTTTCTTTGCATTCATACAAAGTGGTGAAGAGACTCCATCTTCTATGACTTTCCATTGTGTTGTGTATGATCTCTATGTGTTAAACTCTTTCATGTTCAGGCTTGATTTTGCCCTAAAGGTTTTTATGTGCCTTTACTTCATTTGTACATGCAGCTTGAAAGCAAGATACACTGCAGTCGCAGAAGGTTGTTTGCCTAGAAACTGACCACCTGACTCTCTACCACCTTCAAAAGACCCTCTCCCTCTCCCCATCCACCATTCTTCTCTTGCTTCATTACATTACATATTTTATATATAAATGGTATTTATTTCAACTTGTTTTTTAATTACAGGAACTTGTCTATATATATTGCTCAATTGATAATTTTTTTTTTACCTGTAAATATTGTTTGGACATTTTGGGTTAGGTGGAATGTATCACAATTTTTTTTCCAGTTAATATTAATGGGAAAATATGTTTTATTTAATAACTGTTCATTTAGCAACAGAGTTTTCAGAAACAAAATTGTTAAATGAGAGATGGGGGTTTTTGGTTTATCTTTTAGTGTTTCTTTTTTGCAAATATAAGCAAATAACTACTTGTAATTAAATAAAATTATATCAACAACCTGGTCTTTATTTTTTGGTTTGGGGTTTTCTTAAAGTGAAAATTACCTCTTGATTCCTCCTCATAGTGCTCCTTTTGTAGGTACTGTTAGGTTTCACTTGAAAACTTCTGCGCATCTGCCCCAGAGGTTCTACCTCTCTAAATCGTTTTTCCTTTGCTGAGGGGATCAAAGCAGCGGGGCAGCTATAACAGGGCTAAACATGCTCCTCTGGATTGTCAGTAGATTCAATTTTCTCCAAGAAGTCCAGCCCCTAGCTAAGCTGAGTGACAGAAAAGCTATGCCAAGACAGGAGCTCAGATTCTCAAATGCTTGAGCATTTAATGACTGACAGCGGGAGTCCAGCTGTGTGAAGGGAAGCTGCACAGAGAGGAAGGGGGGTTGTGGAGACAGAGGGAGAAAGTTCTGAAATGGGGTGGGAGAGTGGTAAGGAGAAGCATTTGGAAGAGGATACATATGGATACACACACAAGTACACACACACACAGATCACATGCAAGAAATTAATTAATGCATGGTGCTCACAAATATTTGCTAGGGCAGAAACTTAGTGTCAGATTTGCACCAAGGCCCATGAGACAATATGAAACTAAATCCTAGTCTGCCTTCTTTCTGGGATATATTGTCAAAGATATTTTCCCTCTCATTGGATCCCTAAACCAAATCACTTTAGTAATAAACCCACTAAAAAAAGGAGGCGGTGCACTTACTCAAACCTCAAAATGGAGCATAATAGCTCAAATGTAGCATTAGTTTTACAAACAAGCTTTCTTTCATATGAAATATACTTATTCAAATAGGTCTCAGAGAAGAGCTATGACATTCTTTCAAACTTGATCAGTGTAAAGTGAAGGCTAAACAGGCTTTCTTTAGGATTCAAAGATGACAGTCGAACAGAATAACAAAACACAGACCAGTGTTACTAAAGAACATATTCCCCCACAGCTCATCCTACCCAGAAACTAAAGGCATAGAAACAAATCTTGTAACAGAGACATAAAAATCCAGAAATCTGCACTATCATTGGTGTCATTAATGCTATTTATACCTAACTAAATAAAATCTAACAGAAGAGCTTGTAAACTGGAAGTTAGTTCTAAATGCTTGATTAGGTTAAGGTTAAATATTTGGGTCAAGAATACTTACAGGGTATGTTGGATCTTCATATTGCATCACCATGAAGACACATAAGGTTAGGTTGTTCCAATAGTCAGGATATGTGTTTATTACCCTTGCCACAGCTCCTGATTATAAAAGTATGTCCTCCCTTTGCAATTAGCAATTAACCTGTGGCTTGATCCTTTGGCAACACTTGAATATCCCATACACCAACAACTTTTCACTCAATGGTTTTCATATCCATTTATGATCCTTGTTTAAATCAAGGATTTCACTAGAGGCTGCAGAATGATGATTTTCTAATGCCATCATTTTTCTACATTTGTCTGTCTGTGTGTGGTATAGGGACAGTGTTTGCTTTGGTTGTTGCTGATGTTTTGGTAAAAAAGAGGTTTTTCTCAACAGTAAGGGATGAACTATAGTTCTAAAAACAGAGTAAATCCTTTATTTTATTTTTAATCATCACATTTTATTTTTAAATTTTTATTTATTTTTATTTACCTATTTTAGATGCAGGAGGTATACATACAGGTTTGTTACAAAGGCATATTGCATGATGCTGAGGTTTGGACTTTTAATGATCCCATTGCCCAAATAGTCAACATAGTTCCCAGTGGGCAGTTTTTCAACCTCTGGCCCCCTACCTCCCCACTTTTGAAATCCCCAGTGTCTATTGTTTCTATCTTTGTGTCCGTGTATACCCAATGTTTAGCTCACACTTATAAGTGAGAACATGCAGTGCTTGGTTTACTATTTCTGCATTAATTCACATAGGATAATGGCCTCCAGCTGCATCATGTTGCTGCAAAGGATATATTTCATTCTATTTTAGAGCTGTGTAGTATTCCACGATTACATGTACATTTTATTTATTGAATCTACCATTGATGGGTGCCTGGGTTGATTCTGTGTCTTTACTATTGTGAATAGTGCTGTGATAAACATAAAAGTACAGGTGTCTTTTTGGTAGAACGATTTATTTTCCTTTGGGTATTTACCACGTAATAGGATTGCTGGGTCCAATGGTAATTCTATTTTTAGTTCTTTGAGAAGTCTCCAATCTGCTTTTCAGGTGCTGAACTAATTTGCATTCCCACCAACAGTGTATAGGCATTCCCTTTTCTCTGCAACCTCATGAACAACTGTTATTTTTTGACTTTTTAATAATAGCCATTCTGAGCAGTGTGAGATGGTATCTCATGGTGGTCTCGATATGCATCTCTCTAGTGATTAGAATGTTGAGCATTTTTTCACGTGTGTGTTGGCTACTTGTATGTCTTCTTTTGAGATATGTCTGTTCATATCCTTGCCCACTTTTTAATGGGGTTATTTGTTTTATTCTAGTTTATTTATTTAAGTTCCTTACAGCTTTTGGATATGAGTCTTTTGTCAGATGCAGAGTTTGCAAATATTTTCTCCCATTCTGTAGGTTGTCTGTTTACTCTGTTGATCATTTCTTTTGCTGCATAGAAGCTCTCTAGTTTAATCAGGTCCCAATTGTCAATTTTTGTTTTGGTTACATCTGCTTTTGAGGACTTGGTCATAAATTTTTTGCCTAGGCCAATGTCTAGAAGAGTATTTCCCCAGTTTTGTTCCAGGATTTTTATAGTTTGAGGTCTTACATTTAAGTCTTTAATCCATCTTGAGTTAATTTTTGTATATCATCAGAGATAGGGGTCCATCTTCATTCTTCTGCATATGGCTAGCCAGTTTTCCCAGCACCATTTATTGAATAGAGTCTTTCCTCTATTGTTTATTTTTGTTGACTTTATTGAAGATCAGTTGATTGCAGGTGTGAGGCTTTATTTCAGTAGTCGCTATTCTGTTCCATTGGTCTATGTATCTATTTTTGAAATGGTACCATGCTGTTTTGGTTACTGTAGGCTTGTAGTGTAGTTGGAAGTCAGGTAATGTGATGCCTCTGGCTTTGTTCTTTTTGCTTAAGATTGCTTTGGCTATTCAGGCTCTTTTTTCAGTTCCATATGAATGCTAAAATAGTTTTTTCTAATTCCGTGAAAAATGATGTTGATAATTTAATAAGAATAGCATTGAATCTGTAGATTTCTGTAGGCAGTATGGACATTTTAATGATATTGATTCTTCCAATCCATGAGCATGGAATGCTTTTCCATTTGTTTGCATTGTCTATGATTTCTTTCAGCAGTGTTTTGTACTTCTCCTTACAGAGCCCTTTCACTTCACTGGTTAGATGTATTCCTAGCTACCTTTAGGATTTTTTCATTCAAGTCAACTTTGGATAGTCTGATGACTATTGTGTTGGGAATGGTCATCTTGTATAGCATCTTGTAGGAGTTCTCTGGATTTTTTTTTTTTATCTGTATGTTGACCTCTCTAGCAAGATGAAGGAAATTTTCCTAAATTATATCCTCAAATATGTTTTCCAGTTTGCTTACTTTCTCTTCTCCTCTCTCAGGAATACCAACCTGGTGATGGGAGAGAGCCTAATTCTAGCACCAACTGCTGGGGCACTCTCCACACTCAATACTTCATTCTGGCTGTGGGAACCCTTTCCCCATTCCAGAGCAAGCACTTTAATTTCTGACCTGAGACTAAAATGCCTGCTGTGGCAGTGGCTGCCAGGTCACCAAGCAATGTCTGACTTTGCATGAGCCCAGATTTAAAATGATGTTCTCCTCTCAGTGCCAGGGCTGGGAAAAGTGCCTGTAGCTTTTCCCAGTGTCTTTCCCTCTCTCCATCTTTCAGTTTCTCCCAAGTTAGCTGTAGGGCTTGAAACAGGGTGCTTGCCCGTGTTCTGGGGTACAGAAATCCCTAGTAAAAAGATGAGTCCCAGAGGGAGACTGCCTCTCTCATGTACTGGGGCTTTACTCACATTTATCAGCTGAATGCTGTCACCGGTGCTGCTTGATCACCTTCTCCTCTCAGGGGTCTGGGTTGTCCTTTGCTATTCCAGTGAATTCCCAGTGCCAGAGAAACAGCAGAAACTGTTATTGAGGTGTTGGGGCTCAGAAAACAATACATAAGTGTGGTGTTTGGGCATGCTGAGTGCTTTGAATCGAAGGACATTTAAAAGGCCTCAGAAGGAAAGTATCTTTCTGCCCTTCTCCTATCCTTCTTTCTCCTGCTCCCCTTTCTCCACGAAGGCAGGTCATAGAAACTAGAGTTCCTTTTCCCCAATGTCAGCCATAGAAGCTAGAACCCCTCTCTCCAAAACCCAGACATAAACCCTAGAGACATTACTCTAACATTCCCCTACCTTTCTGTATAGGAGCTGGCCACAAAGACATTCTGTGACCTACATTGTCTGATAGTAGGGCATATGACCTTCATTTCAGAAGGGGCCCTGCCCTATGCATGGGAGGAAGGGATGCCACAGAGAGACCAAGAAGAATCTGAACAGGCAGACCTTGCTTGGTGTCCTGGCCAGTCTATTATCATTAGGTGATACTCTTTTTGTTCATTCACATTTCTACATAGCTGCATTCCACATTGAAACTAAGCATAAAAATGGACAGTTTTCCTGGGTATTTGGGTCTTTATTTCTAAAGCCTTTTGTGTCATGTAAAACTGTGTTTAAATAAAGTGGTTATGCTGCTCTGTTATTACCTGTGTTTTTTTTTTTTTTTTTTAATAGGAGTGTCAGTCGTAACTCTTATGGTGGGTGAAGAAAGGTATCACACCTTTCCAACCCTGTAGAGGATACCTTCTTTTATTTACCCATTCTGCTCTACCACCTCTGCTGGCACTTTCTCCCAGGCGCCTGCATTCCCCTTCCCCCACATACACACTATTCAACTCTAAGAGTTATATGGACTAAATTCTAGGACACTCAGTATGCTCAAGCTACCGAATTGGTCCATGAATCATCTTTGTATGCGCAGGTTGTTCCTAGTTGATGGCAGCTGTGCACCGCTAATGGCCTCCCAAGCATCAGAGCTGCTTTAGTGTAGCAATTATTTGCATTAATCAAAGGCTTCAAGCAAATCTCCCACTTTTGGCTGAATAGTAAAAGTATATATTCATGCTGTGCCCAAATGAGAGATTTTACAGAAAAAGGGATACTTTGGACACATGTGGCTACTGTGGAATTCAGTTTCTAACCAACCTCTCCTTCATAGGTCAATTTTGCTGGAGGTTATTATGTGTACACAAGCTTACTTAACACACGAGAATATGGTAGTATAAATGCACAGAATACTTGCTAATTAATCGATATTTGAATGGGCTGAATACCACTATTATACCCATTCCAATTCTAGAGGGCTCTCTTAAGTGTGGAAATGAGAACTAATCAGCATAGACACACACCTGTTTGAATAGTTCCAAGTGGGATTTAAATGAATCATGCTCAGCCATGCATCTGAAGGTTGCACTGTCCATGGCATGAACCCCAGGGAAGTGAAGCTACTTTCATCCTGACATTGTGGATGGTATGGTGTTCATTTTCCAGAGGCTCCAAGGTTCCCAAATAGTGCTTCTGAAAGAACATTGCCAATGTGGCTACGTGAGTCCTCCCTGTCATCCTCAGTGGAGAGAAGACATTGAAATATACCTCAGCACACCAGAAGAGACTTGGAAATCTGAAAGACACTACAAAAGAGGGCTTTGAAAACTTAAGAAGACTCCCGTCAAGCCCGCTCAATTTCTCTGAGGTCAAACTAAATTTAAATTCTTTTTAACTATCCAACCAGAGAGAAAAGAAAGGAGAGACCGAAAATTTCTCAATCAGTAAGTGGTGATTTGTTTTTTATGTGTGGTAGGAATATTAGAATAATGAGAAGGAAATTCTGCAGCAATTGAATGCTAAGAAGCCTGCTACACTGAGGCAATATTCATTGAGGAACACAGTGGGTGAGCTGTAGGAAAGAGAGACTCAGCCAAGCTTGGAGAAATCCCTGTCTTCCAGAGGCCTCTGCCTAGGTGCCCCAAGTTTTCTAGCCTATCGGTAGTCAACTTGGGTTATTCCTTTAAATTTCACTCCATTTTTTTTCTAAAATATAAGGACTTACATTTTAATGAAAGGATCATTATCATATTCAAGCATATTCTTTCCCACAGGACTTTAACTATTCTTTGCATATTTATGATTCTGCTGGGCTAAAGCTGAAAGAAATTTACAAATGAACAAAGGAAAGGAAGATGTTGACTTCTGAGAAGGCTGTCATAAAATGCCATTTGTAATTTTTATTTGTTGCTTGTACTGTCCACATCCACTCAACTTTTGTCAGGTAAATATACCCCAGTCTTCCTCTAGTGAACCACCTTCTCCCCCACTCTCAGTGCCTTTGTTAGACTTGATCACGTTCTTGGCTCCAAGGGAGAGCATGTGATTCAGGCCCAAGCAAGGAAAGCATCGCATTTCCCTGAGCTATGATGATAAGTTTGCAAATGAACATGTGACCCAACTGAGCCAATAAGTGCTAATTCAAATTGCTCAGGAAAAGAGGAATTCTTTTTTGCCTTGAATTTGAATGTGGAAATATTTTGTCCTGGTGTTGTATGCAGCCATTAATGAAACCACAATGGAGAAAATCAGAGTCCAAAAATTAAGAGAGAACCAGGTCTACATTAAGCCATAGATTTTGCAGTTACATGAGCCGCTGAGTTCTATTTTCTCACTTACATCCATTTGAATGGGCTTTTTGTGCATCCCTACCTGAATAGACTGTCCCAAAGAAATTCAAAACTGTATTGTATATTTCACCTTCCAAAGAAGGAAATACCATGTCTAAGTCTGTGTTCAGGCTACTATAACAAAATACCACTGACTGGGTAGTTTTTAAACAACAAAATTATTTCTCATAATTCTAGAGGCTGGTAAGTCCAAGATCAAGGCACTGGCAGAAAGTATCTGGTAAGGGCCCACTTTCTCATAAACAGCACCTTCTAGCTGTGTCCTTACATGTTGAAAGGGTTAAGGGGTCTTTCAGTTCTCTTTTACAAGAATACTAATCCCATTCATCAGGACTCTGCCCTTATAACCTAATCACCTCTTGGTACCATCACACTGGGGGTTAGGGTTTCAGCATATGAGTATTGGGGTAACACAATCATTCAGTCTGTAGCATACCATAATTCTTCCCATGCCTAACTTACTATTGAAAAGTAGTAGAGAAAGATTCTGATCAGGAATAGGAAGGCCCGCTTTTGATTGCACAAGTGCCCTTAACTATCTGTGAGAAAGTGGTCAAGTCACTAGGTCAGTATGGGTACCTGAGGATTCCCACCTATGAAATAAGGAGTCTGAATTGGAGGATTTCTAAGGGTCTTCCAGCTCTATAATTCCAGTCTAATACTTGCCCAGCAACCTTGACTGAGAGAATATTTGAGAAATAATCAGAAAGAAAAATATTGCCTGCTCAGTAATTACTCAAATGGCCAGATTTTTTTGTGTTCTTTAATCATCTCTGTCATAGACCCTAAGCTGATGCCTAAGAGCATGGTTTAAAAATAAATAAATTAAAGAAACATACACCTTAATGCATGTACTTCACCTGGTAGAGAGGGCTTGTATGTGATTCAGATTTAGCTGTTTTCCAATGTTCAAACCAGGCCAGCTGGCAAAGCTACACCATCTTTGATAAATGAGAAGGAAAGCCTCATTAAAGAGACCCTCCACACTTTTTTTCTTGTTTCTTTTCTTCTTCTCCTTCTTCTTCTTTTTTTTTTTCTCTTTTGTCAAGAATCTCTGCAAGCTGCAGTTAATGATTAGAACAGTCTGCAGGCTGCAGTTAACGATCCACGTGGTATTTGTGTCTCTGCTGAACTCATTTATTTGCATTTAAAAGAGATTTTGGGGTAGATGTAAACACTTTGATGGGATTTATGGCAGAGACAAAGGTCGGTTAACATTTTGATCCAGTGGGTAGAAAACTGCAAAGCCATCATTAAATTGGTAACCAATGGTATTGAAGTTAGCTTTTGAAACCACTGATAGGATGTTTGGAGCATGAGGGATCAAAACAGAAGGTACAACTGAAAAGAAGGAGGGTGAGAACACTGGTCTTGTTTTCGGAATTTAAACACTTTTATTTTGTAATCATAAAATAAGGACAAAAAGTACAGAGTACTTTATGGATCCATCAATCAATATACACCTGAAGGTAAAAAACTGAAATAGTAAGGCTGGGTGCAATGGCTGATGCCTGTAATCCCAGCACTTTGGGAGGCCAAGATAGGAGGATTGCTTGAGTTCAGGAGTACAAGACCAGCCTGGGCAACATAATGAGACCCCTGTTTCTACAAAAAGTACGAAAATTATCTGGTTATGGTGGCATGCTCTTGTAGTCCCAGCTACTTGGGATGCTAACATGGGAGGATAGCTTGAATTCAGTAGGTTGAGGCTGCAGTGGGCTGTGATCATGTCACTGCACTCCGGCTTGGGTTATAGAGCGAGAGCCTGTCTTAGAAAAAAAAAATTGAAATAGTATTGGCCATTACGTGGAAAATTTTGAATAGAAATAGAAGAACACTGTGCCCATCAGACTCTGCCTTCAGGAAAACCATCTGAGAACAAAGGAGAATAAGCTTGGAACTATTCTATCAGCTGAGACACCACATGGTAAAATCTCTTCCATCTAGATGATTCATACGCTTACAGAACTCATGGCCACTTCCTTAGGAAAGACTGACCTGTGAACTTTCTGGAGAAGAGACAGAGCAAAGTCAGGGGCTGTGGGGGGAAAGGTTTTGATGCAGATTCCTGGATACAAGGCCCAGATTCAGTTCAATTGACCCTCCATATCCACAGATTCCACATCCACAGATTCAACCAACCACAGATTGAAAATTCAATATTTGCAGGATGCAGAACCTGTGGACACCAGAGGGACTGACTTAATGTATCTGTGAGTTCCGCAAGGCTGACTTCAGAACTTGAGCATCTGTGGAATTTAGTATCTGCAGTGGGTCCTGGAACAAATACCCCGTGCATACCAATACCCCGTGCATACCAACGGACCGCTGTACTTTCTGACCAAGATCTTGGAGTCTTAAAAGTATCTGGAGCTTCACTTTTCTCATTTATACAAATGAATAGAATAGCACTTATCCCAGTTTTTGCGAAGACTTAGTACTTTCTCCATGAATCTTTCCCTAATTCCACCAAGCTAGAGTCAATGCCTCCCCTTTATGCCTCCTCAAACTATATTCCTTTTACAGCCCATACCAAAAGCCATTAATGTCATCTCTATGATTTTCTGTCCCTGCTGGGTCACTGAAAGTTCATTACAGACATGTTTCCATGCATGGTTGCTATTCATTAAGTCTCTACTATGTGACAGGAAGCCTCTTGGGCATTCAGAATTCATCAGTGAATAAGAATGACAAAGAACCTGCCCTCAGGGAACTTATAGTCTGGTGGTAGTTGGTAAGGTTCAGGCAGAAAACAGACAATTACTACACAATGAGAATTTTGTGAGATATAGAACAAGAAATAAAAGGCATCCTAGAGCCTCAGTTATTTGTTGATGGAATGACTGAATGAATAAGTCACATTTATTCCCTCTCCTTTAGAGGCGATAAGAACTCTAGTTTTACAAATGTGGAAATGGAAGATTAGGGAAGTGAAATGACTTGTCAAAATCCCACATTTGGCTGATGATCACTTTGTATGATATTTTGTACAACTTTGTTCAAAATATCTAGAATCATGAGAATGTCCCTATTTAAGAATCAGTCTTGGCTGGGTACGGTGGCTCATGCCTGTAATCCCAGCACTTGGGAGGCTGAAAGGTGGATCACCTGTGGTCAGGAGTTCAAGACCAGCCTGGCCAACATGGTGAAACTCTGCCTCTACTAAAATACAAAAATTAGCTGGGCATGGTGGTGGATGCCTGTAATCCCAGCTACTTGGGAGGCTGAGGCAGGAGAATCTCTTGAACCTGGGAGGCGGAGGTTGCAGTGAGCCGAGATAGCACCATTGCACTCCAGCCTGGGCAACAAGAGCAAAACTCCATCTCAAAAGAAAAAAAAAAAAATCAGTCTCGGTTTAGAGGAAAAAACAACCTTCACTTTTCAGATTATTGGTGTATATGGAATGAACACAAAACCCTTGATGTATAAAACCATGTTCCTATTGGGAATCAGATGACATACCAGGTGGACTGTCTACTGCACAATATTAGTTCCTCCTTTTGATTTTTATTTAAACTTACTTCAAAGCTTCAAATTCTTCAGTAACATCTAAGAGTGATAATTGTATCTCTCAGGAGGCACATCTAATGTTTAAAAAGCAACGTTGACTTCTAAGACAATGAAGGAGCTATTTACACTTGCTGCAGAAGCCAAATCACTTATCAATAGCCTGCCTCTCCTAAATGAGTTAATAGAACTATTCACAGGGCCAAGACTATTGATGTTTAGTATATCTTGGGCCTTTTGAGTTAATTTTTCCACTGCCAAGTTGCAATAAAAGACAATGAAAGACTGTCTTTTAACAGTGAAGTAAATAGAGCTATAATAGAAAGTACACTGGCCTAGCCTCGGTGTCCAAAAAATAGGTCAACTCTCCCAACCGTATTTTTTATTTTTCTATCATAAATCCCTTAACCTCTTTCAACCTCAGTTTTCCCATTTATAAAATGAAACAATAAAACTGGAAATTCTCTTAAAGTCTAGTGTACCTCTAATACTCTAAGATTATAATATTTACATTGTTATCAATATGAGAGTTGCAAAGACCAGTTCTTCCCGCCAAGAGCATGGCTTTTCTGGGGGCGGGAAGTCTAATTCCTAATGGATACACTATGACATGGCTTGGAGGGGCATTGAATAACTTCTTCCAAAATCTCCACCAGCTGTCCTTGGAAATCCAGAAACAGAAGAGACAATCTAAATTAAAGGAGTATGCTTGCTACTTAAATGCAGCTCATAAGAAATGACTCTTGGGCAGTCCCCTCTACGTGGGTGCACACATTCCCCCATGCCCCCATACACATACAGCCACAAAAACATAGGCCAGACTGCTACTCCTCAACTCCACCAGTGCAAATACCTAAGCTTCAGGTAAGTAGGGGAGAAAAATAAAACAGATTTGATTCATGTGGCATAAATGGGAAAAATTATTTTGATACGATCTAAAGTGTAAATCACGTGCATTTCAGAATTAATTTTAGAATTCTTATTTTGCCCTTTCAACAACAGCATACATTAAATAAGGGAGAAGCAAGAAAACAGGCACATTTGAAGTCAGAAACACATTTTCTTTGGGTTGCTAAAGTCACAAATGCAAAATGGCACAGGGTCTAGAAGTAAAGCAAGGATGAAGAAGGTCTTTACTTGAAGTAAAAATTGGAATATCATTAATTAGGTTGTTGACCACTCCAAGCACATACTCCTGAGGAGGATTTATTTGCAGAAAGGTTACTTTTATAACATTATTGCAATTAATGATGTTCACAGTGAAACACTGGGTCACAAAGTTGGACTGGATGACTATCCTTGTCTCCTTCAAAGGATCTTTTGATACATAGAAAGACTCTGTGAAAAGGATGCATAAGTTTAAAGAAAAACAGGTAAATAGGTTATGCCATTAAAAAAGATATCAAGAGCCAGTTAAAAACCAATCCAGGGCCATGTGAAATTTGTAAGTATGGGATAATGGCACTCCATAAGAGAACTCTTCAACCAAATTGACCCAGATAGTTGATTGTCACGCAATTCTGAGAAGAGAGAGCTGAAAATTGGTTTCTTCATTGCACAGCCCTCCCCAGGACTACTCTGCAGAATTACGTCTGCATTGGTCCTGCTAGTGAGGAAATCTCTGTTCCTTAGAAATGCTTTGTAGCCCCTGTCCTCACCAGCAAGAAGACACCGAGGTGCCTGGAGAGTCACTAGCAACTCTCAATCCTACATTTATTCATCAAATGTGTATTAAACTTTCGAATAAGTAGAGCGCTCAGTTAGAACTGGTGGTGCTGTGGTGACAATATCAGGGTCTTTGCCTTCAAAGATTTTGCAACCTAGTTAGTGAGTGGGAAGTCGGGGCGCATAATCACTAACAACCACTGAAAGGATGTAAACATCCTCCAGAAGGAATCGGGGTCATGATAGTGGAAGTGATGGGGTTCAGGGGAAGCTAATCCCCAAAATGGCACCCTGGCATTTGAAAACACTGCAGAAGCAGAAGCAGAAAAGTCTCTCTCACTTTCTTTTTGCCCTTCTCCCCTGAAGCAGATCATAAAACCTCCTTTGAAAGGTGCCCTTTCTACATCCAGAGGAAAGGAACATTCTTATCTCTTTTGTTAGTCTGTTCTCACACTGCTATAAAAAACTTCCCGAGACTGGCTAATTTATTTAAAAAAGAGGTTTAATTGATTCGCAGTTCCCTATGGCTGGGGAGGCCTCAGGAAACTTATAGTCATAGTGGAAGGGGAAGCAGCCATGTCTTACATGGCGGCAGGTGAGAGAGCACGTGATAGCACAGGAAAAACTACCATTTACAAAACCATCAGATCTCATGAGAATTCACTCACTATCAAGAGAACAGCATGAGGGAAACTGCCTGCATAATCCAATCACTTCCCTCCCTCAACACGTGGAAATTACAATTTGAGATGAGATTTGGGTGGGGACACAGAGCCAAACCATATTATCTCTGAAGACACAAGAACACAGAGAAGAATCTTAACAAATAAGTCTTGCTAAGTTCCCCCCAGTTTACTACCATTAGATCACACCCCCCTTTTAAAAACACACTTCTCCACAACTACCCACTTCTTCAAACTTTGCCTAAAAAATACACAAGATTCCCTGTTTCTTTGGATCTTTCTGAAGGATCCTGTGTCATAGAAAATCTATATTAAATATACTTATATGCTTTTCTCTTGTTGATCTGTCCTTTGTTGTGGACTCAGAGATGAACCTAGTGATGGGTGAAAAAAGAAACCTTTCTTCCTGTACAGAAGCAAAGCACCAGAGGTCATTGCCATAAATAATAGTTATGGTACGTGTCACAGTAGGGAGGCCCACATGGGGAATAACTGAGGCCTCCTGCCACAATCTGCGTCAGCATACCAGTCATGTGAATCAGCCACCTAGAAAGCAGATTTTCTAGTCCTAGTCAAGGCTTCAGATGACTGAAGTCAAGCCAACGTCTTGACTGCAACTTCATGAAAGAGTCCTGTTAGAGGTCAAGTTGTGTCCCACCCCCGGAGTGATATATTGAAGTCCTAACACTCGGTACCTGTGAATGTGACTTCATTTAGAAATAGCATCTTTGGGTGGGCGCGGTGGCTCACGCCTGTAATCCCAGCACTTTGGGAGGCCGAGGCAGGCGGATCATGAGATCTCATGATCAGGAGATTGAGACCATCCTGGCTAACATGGTGAAACCCTGTCTCTACTAAAAATACAAAAAATTAGCCGGGCATGGTGGCAGGCACCTGTAGTCCCAGCTACTCAGGAGGCTGAGGCAGGAGAATGGCTTGAACCTGGGAGGCGGAGCTTGCAGTGAGCCGAGATTGCACTACTGCACTGCAGCCTCGGCGACAGAGCGAGACTCTGCCTCAAAAAAAAAAAAAAATAGCATCTTTACAGACGTGATTAGGTTAAGATGAGGTCATTAGTGTGGGCCCCAATCCAAAATGACTATTATCTTTATAAAGAGGGGAAATTTGGACAGAGAAGCAGACATCCATAGGGAAGACATGGAAGAGATACACGGGGAGAAGATGCCATGTGACAACGGAGGCAGAGATTAGAGTGATGCATCTTTGGAATGCCATAAATTTTCAGCAACCACTAGAAGTTCAAAGAGGCAAGAAAGCTCTCCCCTATAGGTTTTAGAGTGATCTCGGCCCTACTAACACCTTAAATTTGAACATCTAGCTTCAAGAACTATGAGACAATAAATTTTTGTTGTTTTAGCCACCCCGTTTGCTATGCTTTCTTATAGCAGCCCTAGCAAACTAATTCAAGGCAGAGCCATCCAGACAAACCATTCCCGAATTCCTGACCACAGAGACTGTGTAAGATAATAGATGTTTATTATTGTTTTAAGCCACTAAGTTTTGGTATGATATGTTAATATGTTATACAGCAACAGTTAACCAATATAGCTAGACCAGAACTCTGGCCTTCTTGTTCCAAGTCCAGTAATTTTTCTACAATATCAAATTACTGCTCATTATTTTTGAGGACGAGAGAATGGTCCTGAATATTTAGCTTAAACTGCTGACAACGTTTTTGGAGACACAGATAGAACTTTCCACCATGAGGCAACAAAGTTATCTTCATGGAAGATAGATACCATCCAACAGTAACACTAATCCTACCTGGATTCATAGTTGCTTCTATGAGTTCTTCTACATCCCTGTGGAAGAGGCATTAAATGAACAGCAATTACTGATAAAATACAGCAAGATTGATGTTGTGTTACAAAAAGCATTATCTGTAACTGCTCAACTACTCTCCAGATAGAGCAGATAGATAGATAGATAGATAGATAGACAGACAGACAGATAGACAGATAGATAGATAATAGAGATAGATAGATGGAGATAGACAGACAGATAGATACAGAAGAAGTCCTAACAAGTCCTGAGTTACACATAGACAAATAGATAAAGATAAATAAACAAATAAAGATAAATATGGAAGATAGATAGATGATAGACCGACAGATAGAAGAGGTAGATAGATAGATAAGAGACAGACAGATATGGATAGATAGAAGACAGACAGACAGAGAGAGAGAGATGAAAGGGAAGAAGGAGAGAAGAAAAAGGGGACGGAATGAGGGAAGGGAGTTGGATGAACTACAGAGAGAAACACTAAAGGAAAACACACACAAACACATTAAGTTCCATGTGCCAGAAAGGTGGAATTATTGCTCATTATGTTCTCTTTGCCAAACCAAACTATTGCAATGTTTTCTGACAATTGTTTTCTCTAGCTTATAAATAGATCCTTGTTTTCTCCCTTTACTCACCCCAAATTTTTAAAACTTAATGCATCATTTATTTTGGATGGAGAAAAGAAAAGTATGTATTCACATCTTAGTTAATGATTTACTGAGTCTCAATATTGTAACTTTGGAGATCATCTTTCTAATGTCATCAATTTGTTAATTATAACTTGATCTGGATGAGATTGCTTTAGAATGCTGACGTTTGAAGAAGAAAAGGAAAAACAGATGTGCTGTGCTTTGGCCTACAGCTTCTCTTAGAAAGCAACTGAGTTCCACATAGCCCAGCTCAGGATCTCCTGTTATGGCAGCTGGGGACCAGCACAGCATATCCATCACTCAGGCAGTTACAGGGATATTGGCTTATATAAAGCTGTGTGGAGTTTCAAATCCAACACTCCCATCACCATTTAATTACCTGCTGTATTATTTTCCCTTGTCGTTGGTAAGACAAAAGCCAACTACAGGCATGTGCTGCGTAATGACATTTCAGTTAACGGACCACATATACAATGGTGGTCCCAGAATATTATAGTACTGTATTTTTACTGTACCATTTCTATGTTTACATATGTTTAGACACACAAATACTCACCCGTGTGTTACAATTGCCTATGGTATTCAGTAGACTAACATCCTGTACAAGTTTGCAGCCTGGGAGCAGTAGGCTATATCATATAGCCTAGGTGCATAGTAGGCTATACCATCTAGGTTCGTGTAAGTATACCCTATGGTGTCTGCACCACGACAAAATCACCTAACAACACATTTCTCATAATGTATTGCCATTGTTAAGCAATGCATAGACCATACTTCAAAACAGGAAAATTCCTCCCTTTTCAAATAATAGTAAATATGGAAATTTTTAGCACTGTCTTCAACATTGAACATGAATTCCATGAGCATTGAGTGCATAGAGGAAGTTATTTCAATTTTATTCTTCGGGTTGTCGTTACCTTCCGAAGAGTTACACATAAACAAAGCATGCAGAACTTATGCATTCAGGCAATCAACATACCCACAAGGACACCAATTTCAGGAATTTATTCTCTCCCAACACAGTTGAAGTTAATATTTTTCTTGCAGGTTTGTTTGCTTTTTAATCAAAACACAGTAAACAGCAAATGAAAATGATAATTTTCTATGGACCCGCTATATTTTTAAAAAAGCAACTACACATTGCCTGTGATTAAGTGAAGACAAAACTACATGCTGCGGTAGTTGAAATACTTCTGGAATTTATTAACTTCAGCATACATGCTAGGGCCAAATGAGCTTCTTTAATTTCCATAATGAAATTGTTTTTGTAAAGTTAAAAATACTGTAATGAGGCCAAAACGGTGTGCTTTCAGGGGGCTCCCATGGTGAAACAAATGAGATTTTAGCTTCTCTAATTGGGCATACTGCAAGCTGGCTTGATGCTGTCCTCAACACAGGGTGTTTGTTATCCTAACAAAAAAAGGGGTCTACAGCTGTCAGCATAATGCTATATGGCTTTTCAGAAGCCAAGCTATCAAGAGGAAGACGGCTGCTCTCTGGCTGGGACCACCCAAAGGGAGAGATCAAGTATTGAACAGCGCTTCTCTTCCCTGATTAAGAAGTTATTCGTAAGGTAATTTGTTTACAGCTATCAAAGGGAGGCTTTGGAAGCAACTGGGGAGAATTCCCAGAATCCTCTGAAAGAATTTTATTTGATTAAGCAATGAATATGGATATTTTCTCTCCTTTTTCTCCCCCCTCTTATGAATTAAATCTCATTACCTGTCAACACAGGCCTTTGGAGTCTTACTGTTTCTGTAGAAAACAAAAGTTAGGCCCATTTTGTTGAGGCAGCTATGCCAAACCCGGCTGGTGAGCCGCCACAGTGGGCACCATGGTAACAGCCTCCAAACCTCTTTGAGCTCTGGAATGGTTTTGATGTAATATTGTCTTCATTTATTTTTAACCATTACTTTCAACTACAAAGAGAAGTAAAATAGAAGGCTACAATCGAATTAATTTTTAGCCACCAGAAGTAAGTCAGTAACTGTATTTTCCCAGTTTGTAATAGGTATTCAGTTTTAGATGTAAGTATTCAACAGGATCCAGAAAAATGAATAATTTTGCTGTAAACTTCTACACTATTTAGTTTCATTTACTTGATGCTAGACAAGTGAACGACTGGTATACTATCAAAATATATAAAAAGTTAATAGCGTATTCACCAAATGAATTCAAATATCCTAAATCTAATTATTCAAGAGAATAAATATTTAAAGGATAATGCAAGCTGCTATCATAGGCTATAATGATACATTGCAGTAGTGAAATGTGCACTTCCAACAGCATAGTTCCAAGTGTTTTCTTTTCTTTTTTACTTTTCTAGAAGAGAATATTATAAATCATCACACAGGAATTAGATGATATAGATTATATTATAGTAAAACTTTCTCCCCTTGCCCCTAATAGCTTCTACTTTATACTAATTTTATTGTTTCTAATTTGTTCAAAACATTAAACAATCCCATTTTAATAAAACAAAAGGATGTTACTTACTATTCTTACTTTTCATTGGCCTTATTTTACATTTCTAACTTTTTCAGTCATCTTTCAAACACCAGCCATTTCAAGGAATCTAAACAATTCTATCTTTTTAAGATAAGTTTAAATATAAAAGATACTCTTTGGGAGAAAAATCTGTCATTTAACATTTTGTAAATACCGAATCTATGTAAAAATGAACTGATTCTTTATGTGCATATATTTTGCAAATAAAAGGAACAAAATAAAAGTATTGCTTCAGAGTGATGACACTGAAAACCATTTATGGACCAACAATACATGATTATTTTATAAAAAATACAAATTCTGAAATTTTGAGACAACAACAAACTTAGTGATTAAAAGCCTAAATTCTGAAATGTAAGAGATCTGGGTTGCAATCTCAAGTCACTTTCATTAATTGTATGGCCTTGGATACTTTAACCCTTTAAGCTTTGGTTTCCTGATGTGTAAAGTGGGGAATCATAAAAGTATCTACCTCACTGAGCTGCTCTGTCAAATATCATCATGCGCATTGACATAGCGCCTGCACATTAAGCTGTCAATAAGCTTACGTGATAAGGATGAAGTGATGAAGAAAGTAATAATAATGACATAGAAACCAAGTATTTTGCACCACAAAAATACTATGTTTGAATCTACCAGTGACTAGAAGCCAGAGCACATACACATGTAAAATATATTTTGTCATTATATTGCTTTATGAAAACATATAGTGTTTTAGGTGGGAGGAATATAAAATGCATCAGTGTTAGAGACAGAAGTCAGCTGCAGAAAGTGGAGTTCGGAGACTTTTCTAATTGGAAGGAAGAGATGAGGAGATGAGACAATGGTGCAGCCAAAGATGTCTCAGACAGCCCCAGAAAAATTTCTAATATTAAAAATGACTAGAGTCGAACTTGGCTATTGAATGACAATAATCATTCAAGAGAGAATTTCAAAGAGTAGTGACTAGCCTTCTATCATTGGAGCTGTCCAAACTAGAGCCATCTGCATTAATATTTCTTGGAGAAAACCGACTGGTAGAAAGAAGGATTGTAGTTTAATTTGTTAATGGAAGTCTACCAAACAAACTGTGAATCTTCATACCAAACATGCCAAAAAAATATATAGCTTTCCAAGCTTTGAGAGGCTTCATGAATCCCAAGTGAGAAATTACACTCCTCTCCTATACCAAAAGTATTTGCATGTCCTCTAGATATTCTGCTTCTCATAATATTTGGCTAAGTCCTACTTTATGATGAATATTTCATATGATTGCAAAAATTGCTATATGTGAAGACAAAAACATTGGTGAGATTAAACTGAATTATTTAGCTTAAATGTGTTATAAAATTCAATGAACAATACTCGTTAATAACATCAATCTATACACTGTCTAGCCCTTAAAGTCACTATTTTGTATTAGATCAGAATATCTATTTTATAGTCATTGAAATGGTTTTCTAAACCATTTATATCAATAGGTGATAATAAGAAATTCATTTTGTAGTCTGAAATCCCTTATGGTATGTGAACACCTCAATTCACTAACAGATCGTTTTCTTTTAAAATATGAATATATGTGTATTCGTATGTGTGTGATATATATGTAGATTTTAAAATTCTGTGTATTTATATATATTTAAAGGTTATATATATATATACACACACACTCTTAGGAAAGAATATTTACCCAATTATATTTTCAGAATGAATTTTCAATTGTGCAAAACCTTTTGCAACATCTCCACTCATCTCAGACATGAATACTGTAACATGTATGGGCATAGCTGAGGCAAATTTATCATGACAGCAACCAAATAATAAATCTGTATCTCTATAACCAGTTCCATTTCCGAATAATTTCTCTGTCGCACATTATTTTAGTCTGGCAGATTGCTTCATTCTTCTTTTTTTCTTTCCTTTACTTTGGGGTTAAACTGCACTTTCAAATTCACATTATTTTGCAGATAGCATGTCACCTTCATTTAAGTTGCTATAGCTGGCATTTCTTTTCTATCAGCTGAAGCAGTTAATTTACTTGCATTGACCAGCCACAGTGTAATCTACCACCTGATAGTTGTGTTCTTCTTGGGCCACCAAAGACTTAAAAGTTGAAGAAGAAGACTTACTTTTTGCAGTTTCATAGTTTGAATTCTTATTATATTATTTGATTTTAAATTCTTTGATTTGCTGAGGAACTCTATGACTGGATGGGGTGTAATTTTTTTTTTTTTTAAAGCAAATCACATTATCCATCTGTGTTGTGTTTCATATAGGAGGTCAGACCATGTTGTAACTGAGGCAGCAATACTGAAATTTCGAACACAGTGAGATATAAGTCCTGTGCATCTTTAAGAGCTCTGGACAAATTATTTGTTCATATACAGGCAGGTTATTCCAAATAAAATAATTTTTGTCTTTGACGTTACTAAAAGAGCAGAAAACTTTGTAGGAGGAGCAAAAACCAAATATTATGCAACTCTAAAACAGATGTATTCAAAGTGTTCACATGCCAGCAATTTAATATTGTAAAGCTAAAATGGAAATTTTTTTTAACTCACTAAGTCATACCAAAAGTAAATATTTCTGTTAATCCAAAAATGTTAGACAATTTAAACCTGCTAAAGTTGAATTTCACAGCTATTTTAGTCTTCTGTAAATAATTACTATTTCCACTTTTCTCTAGACAATTATAATACCAGAAAATGCTAATTCATACTTATCAAGATAAGATAGAGCTAGAAACCAGAAACGTTCTCTTCAGTCTGTTACTTTATTTTGGGCTAAGAGACTGCAGTTTTGACAGTGGGGCCATCTGCTACTAACTTTTCTCCTCATCATGATGCCAGTCCAGTCAAAAGCAATTAAACCTGTTTTGCCATTATAATATGTAGATAATGATGATAAATTATAGATTTAAAATGAGTCTCAAATTATGCATACGCTAGGTATTTTCCTTACAGCTACTGAAGTAAAAGATATTCCTGTACTTGTGAAATTTTTCAGCTATTTTATTAATGATGTTAGCTCTATAATGAGCTACTTACCAGGGTATTTTGCAGGCACAGAGCCTAGTAGTCATTATAAATCTATTTATATCCCAGCAAGATGTTTCAAATGGAGAGTGGAGCCCTAACATTCTGCATCGCTGTTGAACAAAATATATAGCACATACGGCTCCAACTTGCTATGTTTTATTATGTCACATAATCAATAAAACACATAAATACCACAAATAAAAAGTAGCAGGAAGAAAATTCTATGGCTCCAGCACAACATGGGGTTATATAGCAGAGAGAAGATGACGCTTAATGATTTCTAGGAACAGATACAAACCTATCATTCTTGGGACAAGCCATATATTATCTCTGATTTTCATCAAAAATATTTGGACTCCTTTCAAGGTAGAAACCATGAATAGTCAATGTGCCAAAATGATAATATCAGTCCTTTTTTGGATTGGGGATTGCCAAATTGGACAACTGTACTGTTTGTTTGGTTTGGCTTTACAAATTTGCAGCTAGTATAATTATTGTTTCAGAAAATTTATTACAATTTTGTTTCCATCTTTTATTTATTTCAAAAAATAAAAAACAAGAAAAGCAGTGTTTGGAATATCTCGGGAAATGTCATTCAGATACACTCTGTCATGGTGTCCCATATCGCATTACAGCTATTTAAGATACCACACTCCTACCGCAGGTAACTAATGTGGCTTTGCTAATTGAGTCACAGAACCGAAGCGCTCCTTGTACTGTTTCCTACCATTATTTTCTCTAGCAAAAAACCATTTCGTATAGTAAACAGGTATTAATTATGAATAGCCAACTTTCTAGTTCTGTTTTATCATCAAAACACAGACTAATGATTACGGGGAGAGAGAAAGAAACAATTTTGTTGGAAAGAAAAGAAACTCTTAGCAACATTGGAAAATGTTCTGCCTAGCAGTAGTTCATTACAGCCTATCTTTTTCATTACTATGTAACACTCATAAATAAGTCAGGGGGAGGAGGAACGTGGCCACATGAGAAACTCACCAATTATATTTGCCACAATGCTATATAAATGGAATCAGTCTATTGATATTTTAATAGGCCTTCTCATGAGCTATATTGAAAACAGGAATCTCAGTTGCAGCTAATCATCCATTTGCAGACAAAGACATTATTCATCACGACTTACACAAGCACCCACCTCAATCTCACACCATTCTACAAATCGCCATTTCAGGTCTTACCTTAGTATCCTAGGGTGCTTCCCCAGACACATGCAAATAGCAGGCACTTATCCAAGACCCACAAACCCCCAACGATAGAAATCAAGAGCATATGTTTAGTTTTGTTTTTTCCCCTTTCACTTTTTCACTTTCCTTGATAGTGAGGCACCTTTTGGTAAGGGTAGTTTTACAGTATGGGAGCTGTGTGGTCAAAATCTTACCTTGGAGAAAATATTTCAAGTTTTAGAAAAACAATGAGGTTGCTTTCCCTCAGTTTCCCCATCTGTTTAGTAAAATGTGTGTTATGAGTTAATGTATGCAAACGATGACTGAAAAAAGTATTCATTATACCAGAAAATAGCTATTGCAATGAACAACTTAAACATTCTGACATTGGCCTTAGCATGGAAAGCGAAGAGTGGGAAGGTAATAAGAGAGGAAACTAAAATAGAAGAGAAGAGGGACTAACAAGGAGGGAAATGGAGGCAATTTCAAATAATATAAAGAATATGGAATAGCACCCTTGTTTACAACTCTGACAGACGACTATGCATAGAGGAAGCCTAGAGCTCAGAAGTTTCTCTAAAGTTCGACTTGGGGAAGAGCAGTGAATATGAT
The DNA here is from genome assembly GCF_028858775.2 of Pan troglodytes. Taxonomy (NCBI): domain Eukaryota; kingdom Metazoa; phylum Chordata; class Mammalia; order Primates; family Hominidae; genus Pan; species Pan troglodytes. The sequence continues at coordinate 104,003,645 of NC_072408.2, read as the reverse complement.
AGAAACAGCTTTGGAACCTCTCAACTCCAAGTATAGCTCTCGCTCCACCAGCTGTGTGATCTCATTTCTTTATCCCAGAACCTCTGTTTCTTCATCTGTCAAGTGGATAAATCCAGCTACCACATAGAATTGCTATGAAGATTAAATAAATATCACATAAAAGTATCGATCATGTCTCTTGCACAATGTTAGGTGCTAATAACTGGGACTTGTCAGGGTTACCTCTTCTACTCAGCATTTAATTCAGTTAAAAATATTTTTCCTGATTATAAAAATTGTACATAATCATCATGGGAAATATTGTCTTCTTGTTTCTTTCATCATAAAATATGCTTTCAGAGACCTCCACTTCTGGGCAACCAGGGGTTCATAGTCTCCACACTGTGGAGATGCTAAACCTTGATACGAATCACCTGGGGCATTTAAAAACAAATAAGGCAGGAGCTTCTGCTTAATTGATCTGTTGTACCGACTGGGCTTCAAGATTTTCAAAAGCTACCCAGGCGATTCTAATGTGCAGTTGAGGTTGAGCCCAGGGCTTCATCATGTGTGTAGGTGGAGATAGGCTAGCAAGCAGAGGTGGGTGAGTCATGGTTAAGACTAAGCTTTCTGGTGAGCAGAAAGACTTAGTTCCTATTTTTAAAGAATCCCTTAAGGAGTGAAAACATTTTCTACTCTGTCTGGGAGGATGAGTGGCATTTGGTACATGGTATCTTTTAAAAATGTCCAAAACCAGCTAAATAAATATAATGCATTCCACTTTACCCATTTGGCCCCTTCATTCTCATTAACAGCTGCCAATGTGTTGCCATATTTTTATTTCCCTTGGCAGAGAAGGCAAATTGTTCCCTAAAGAGGATGTGCCAATCAAGAGGATGACAAAGACAGCACGTGGGCCCTCAGTGTCCTTCTTTTTGTTCCCCAGGGGGTCCAGCAGTTCCGCTCCTGGGTCACATATCTATCCCCACATTTGGTTTCTTCAACTTTGACATCAGGCTGCCCTGTCTTTTCACAATTAATTTTTTTTTCAAAATCCTGGGAATGCAAAGTTTTGTTTCACACTCTATAATGATAAATGCATAGTTCTTCATTGGAACTGTACTTTTTAAATGCTTCTTCAACAAATGTTTTAGTCAAATATTTTTCTAGAAATTAAAAGGTGACTTGACTAAATTTAGACTCAAACCTGTCTTAACTGACTTACCTGAAAGTTACATTGTGTTCCAGAAAGTCTGTTAATTCTTCCAACCCTCCATTTAGGGGCAAATTAAGCCACCCACCCACTCTTTTCATCAAGTTCATGAAAATACTGCATTGGCCGGGCACGGTGGCTCACGCCTGTAATCCCAGCACTTTGGGAGGCCAAGGCAGGTGGATCACCTGAGGTCAGGTGTTTGAGACCAGTCTGGCCAACACGGTGAAACCCTGTCTCTACTAAAAATACAAAAAATTAGTGGGGCGTGGTGGCAGGCGCCTGTAATCCCAGCTACTCAGGAGACTGAGGCCAGAGAAACGCTGGAACCTGGGAGGCGGAGGTTGCGGTGAGCCAAGATCGCGCCATTGCACTCCAGCCTGGGCAACGAGAGCGAGACTCTGTCTCAAAAAACAAAACAAAACAAGACAAAAACAAAAGAAAAAAAAGAAATAAAAAAAAAATACTGCGTTTTGTTACGTCCTCTGCACAGTTCTGCAGTAGCGGTTAACTGATAAACACTAATTCATCTGCCAGTGCTGTTGACATTAGTCAATTATGCTAGTGCCAAACATAGTTAGCAGTGGAAACATGTTTTATGAATTGCTATTATATCAAAATAGCCATATTGATTTCAACTCCATTTTACTAAGAAAGGCAGAAAAGGGTTTCCCAAGAAGAAAGCGAGAGAGAAAGAAGCAAGGGATTCATCCCTAGTTTTGGGTTTTTGTTTTTGTTTTTTTAATTTTTGCCTTGGAGCATACCAATTTAGAACTGATGGTTGGATCTTACCCTGCTCTCAATACAGCTTTTAAAAAAAGATGTAGAACCAATTTAAACAGGTAGGGAAAGTCTATTGGTCTGTTACTGTGGCAACAGTCATCCCCAAGACACAGCATAACTAATAAGTTAACTAGATGCACCTAGTCCCAACCATCCAGCATAAGCCATAAAACTGAACTGCTGAGAATCACTGGCAACTTTGCCGAGGGAAGAATGGTGCAAACTGGTACACCAGGGAAGCAGATAATCCAATTTAGAAGTGCAGATTCTCATTTCAGTTTCATTGGCATGTTCATTTTGAACTAAAGGGATCTGAGCAGTAATTCTATAAACAACCAGCACTTAGAAATCAGAGGCAACAAGATTCTCTAGAGGTATAATTGCTTTTAAACCAGGCAACCTGAAATCGTGTCTGCCTGGTGTAGCAGGGAAAAAGGATGGGGTGGGGTGGGGGAATATCAGCTGAAAAAATTGGTAGCTGGCCAAAGGACCGCAAGCCAGCCATGGCTTGGGTATCTCAATATGCTTAATAATGTAACTCAATTCGATAAAATTCAACCAGGATTTTTGAAGGGCTCACAATTGTATAAGGCACTTTACATTTTATACAAACCGAATGTTGTAACTGAAGCCATAGTTTGTAATATTAGGAGAACTAATTATAAAAATAAGACAGACCTGATGAAAATCACAGCTCTGCCAGCTTACCATCTATAGCTGTGAAAACTTTGGTAGGAAACATGACCTCTCTAATCCCAGTTACATTATCTCAAAAGTGGTGACAATAGTTGTATCTACTTCATAAGTTATGAGTATTAAAGGAATATAGTTCATGTGTTTATCAAACTTGTCAATATATTTTAGCCCTCAATATTAGCAACCTTTTATTTATCTATCATTTTTGTTGCTATTTTGAATAACAAAGACCATATTGACCACAAAAATATATATACAGGCTTTGTCACCAAAAGAAAAATCTTCCAACAAAAGGGAAAAATGGTATGTAGAATTATCCTTCCTGTTTATTTTGAGGTTGAGAGCTATAAGCAGTTAGCAACATTCAGAGATCTGAATATCTAAAGAAGAGTACTGAAATTAAGAAAGGTTGTTAATATGAGCAAAATACCTATAATAAAAGTAAACCACTCTAACCAGGCCTTTGCCCCTCTCCTCCACCTTGTCAATTCAAGGTGACCAGAGCCCACCACGTGGCAGCAAGTGGCACGCTCACCATGCCCCGCTCCATACTGCCCTTTCTGCTCTTGGCTCCAGCATACCACATCCTGCTCACTTCCCTTTTATGTCAGTGGCCACAGCTCAGTTGGTTTCTCATCTCTTCACTATCTTTAAAAATTTACAGTGCCACAGGGCTCAATCCTTGGCCCTCTTCTTCATCTATCTCACTTCTCCAGGAATCTCATCCAGTCTCATGGATTTAAACATCATGTATGGCTGGGTGCAGTGGCTCATGCCTATAATCCCAGCACTTCAGCAGGCTGAGACAGGAGGATTGCTTGAGCCCAGGAGTTTGAGATCAGGTTGGGCAACATGGCAAGACACCATCTCTACCAAAAAATAAATAAATAAATAAATAAATAAATAAATAAATAAAAATTAGCTGGGCATGGTGTTGTGCACACATAGTTCCAGCTACTCTGCTTGGGAGGCTGAGGCAAGAGGATCCCTTGGGCCCAGGAGTTTAAGGCTGCAGTGAGCTGTGATTGCACCACTGCACTTCAGCCTGGGAAACAGAGCAAGACCCCATCTTTAAAAGTAATAAAAATTTAAAAATCATGTATATGCTGATACCTCTCCCATTGATATCGCTAGCCTTAACTCCCCTGAACAAGACTGCCCATTCAATGCTCCACCTTGGCATCTAAAACACATCTCAAACTCAGTATATCTAAACAAAACTGAACTTCTCCCAGGCCCACAAAACTTGTTCTAGTCTTGTCCATTACAGTTCATGCAAATTTCATCCTTAGAGGAACCTTTAACCCTGCTTTTCTTTCACACTCCACATCCAATCTTTTCAGAAATTCTGTAGTCTCTACATTGAAAATACGTCCAGAATCAAACCACTTCTCACAATCTCCACTGTTATCACTCTTATGAAAGCCCCAGTACCTCTCACCTGGATAGCTGTGTTAGCCTCTTAATAGCCCCCTCACTCCCCTACAGTTTGTTTGCACCACAACAGAGGGATCTTTTTCAAATATAAGGCAGATCATGGCATTCTTCTGCTCAAAGCCCTGCAAGACCTTCCTATTTTGTTCAAATGGTAGGATCCTACACGATCTAACCCCTGTTACTCTCTAACCTCACCTCCTAATATTTACCTCCGAATTTATTTCCCTCCAGCCTCACTGGTTTTCTTGTCATTTCTAGAAAGTTACAGGCATGTTTTTTGAGACCCCCACTTTATTCCCACTCTCTATCCCATGCATGAATCAGAAGACAATGACTTTATCCTCAAATGCAGGGGTAGATCCTGACTAATATAAACCAATCAGATAATGCTACTTTGCCTGGTGACAGTTTACCTAGCGAGGTAAACTGCTCCAGTCAGACTGAAGGGAAGGATTTTTGTTCCACACTTCAAGGATGAGTTTCTCTCTTACTTGAACAATTAAGCTCAGATTGCCACTGGCAGCAACCTTGCAACCACAAAGAGGAAGCCAATTCCTTCCTAGGAAGCCAGTTGCAAGGACCCCAGATTAGACAGACAGAACCAGGTTTTCAATATTATCTCTGAGCCCTGATCATACTATGACTGGAACAAGCCTGTCTTAGTTCATCTAGGCTGCTATAACAAAATCCCATATAGGGAGTGGCTTATAAACATTAGACACGTATTTCAGTCCTGGAGGCTGGGGAATCCAAGATCAAGTTCCTGGAAAATTTGCCGTGTAAGGGCCTGCTTCCTGTTCATAGGTGGCACCTTTTAGCTGTACCCTCGTATGGTGAAAGGGGAAAGAGGTCTCTCCTGATCCTCCTTTTTTTATTTCGAGACAAAGTCTCACTCTGTCACCAGGCTGGAGTGCAGTGACATCATCTCGGCTCATTGCAATCTCAGACTCCTGGGTTCAAGTGATTCCTCTGCCTCAGCCTCCCGAGTAGCTGGGGCTACAAGCATGTACCACCATACCTGGCTAATTTTTTGTGTTTTAGTAAAGACAGGGTTTCACCATGTTGGCCAAGATGGTCTCAATCTTCTGACCTCGTATTCTGCCTGCCTCGGCCTCCCAAATTACTGGGATTACAGGCATGGGCCACCCCAGCTGATCCTCCTTTTTAAGGACACTAACACCATTCATGAGGGCTTTGCCCCATGACCTAATCACGTCACAAAGGTCCCAACTCCTAATGTCATCACCTTAGGGGTGAGGATTTCAGTGTACGAATTTTTTGGGAAAAAAACCATCCAGATCATAGCATAGCCCCATCTGTGGAGCAGTAGTTCTATAATGTAAGAAATGTCTTTAATGCATATGCTAGTTTGAGTCAGGTTTCTGTTACTTGCAGCCAAAAGCATTCTAAAGATATAGGAGTTGATAGAACAAAGATGTCACACATGAAAAGTAAGACATAGGTTTGAACCAATCATGCCTGCTAAATTTCACATACTTAGACCTTGACTTCTGCATGATTTGACATCTATAACATGGGAATTTAATTCATACACCATGTAGTATTTTAACAATTAAATGAAATTCTATTATTCATAAAACACATCTGTTCATTCACAACATTTTATACTTGAGCGCTTTATCCTGAAGCACCAGGTAAATATCTTAGAAATTAAAATATTTAATTTAATATCCCAGCAATGATGTATGACAACATGTGTGAAGTATTACCAATCAGAGAGGCTCACCCAAGCTTTGGTGTCCAGGGTTTTTTCTGGGGGTCAGTTCTGTATGTGTGGAGCACCCATGTGACCAACCTTAGATACTCAGTCTCCAGCCCCTACCTCCTCAGAGGACAAATTGATGAAATATGGCCCAGGGCTCAGGTCAGCAAAAATAGGCCTGCGCCATAAATCACATGGTTAGCATACACTATCTGGTGTGGCAACTGAGACTGAGAAGCTATGGTTTATCTTAGTGAAGTCATCAATTACTCCTGTTAAAAGAAAAACTTCAGCCAAATTAAATGTAAGGGAGTTTAATTGCACAATAAACGATTCATGAATCAGCAAGCCCCCAGAATCACAGCAGATTCAGAGAGATTCCAGGGATGCTTCATGGTCAGAACAAATTTATAGACAAAAAAAGGGAAATGATGTACAGAAATCAGAAGTGAGGTACAGAAGCAGCTGGATTAGTTACAGGTTGGCGTTTGCCTTAATTGAACACAGTTTGAACACTCAGCAGTGTATGAGTGGTTGAAGTTATGGCTGCTGGGATTGGCCACGACTCAGCTACTGTTACAGGCGCATACTCCTAAGTTAGGTTTTCAAACTTGTCTGCCTGTTAAACTAGATTACGGTTCATCCACAAGGAGTCCTTCTCAGGCCATATTTAGTTTGCTTTAACACTCCTTTCTTTCTCCCTTCACATTCCATATCCATTCCATCTGGAAATCCTGCAGTTCCACCTTTGAGATTGATATAGATTGTGACCCCTCCTAACCACTCCACGGCCATCACCAGAATCCCAGTCTGAGCCACCAACATAGTTGAGTAGGATTATTACAATAGCCTCCCATCTCATCTCCTTGCCCTATAAAGTCTATTTTCCTCACAGAAACCAGAGAAATCCTTCAAAAAGATAATTTGGATCATATTACTCCTCAAGACCCTCCAAAGTCTTCCCCATGTGTCCTGGAGTAACCATCTAGCCCCACTCCTTCCATGATCTCACACCCTCCTCACTCCCCTCCTCACCCTGCTTCAGCCCTACTGGGTTCCTTGTTCTTCCTTGAGCACCAGACAAGCTCCCCGCTTCTGGCCTTTATACCCACTGTTTCTGTGAATGGAATGCTTTCTCAAGACATCCATTTGATTTCCTCCCTCATTCCCTCTAGTCTCTGCTCAAATATCACCTTATCAGTGGGACCTGCCCTCATTATCTCATTTAAAACACCAAGCTCCTTGTCCCCATCTCTCTCTGCCTCCCTACTTGCTTTATTTTGCCTCCTAACATTTGATGTATAATATATTTATTAACATTTATGTTTATTATCTACCTCCCCCAGCTACAGTGGAAGCTCCCTGAGGGCAGAAAAATTGGTTGAAACACTGCTTTCTCCCCAGTACCTAGAATAGGCATGGGCACATAGTAGACACTCAAGTTGTTGAAGAAGAAGAAATAAAGCCAAGTCGAGGTGCCAGGATACAGTACTGGTTGTGTTGCATTACATGTATTTGTTTGCACAGTCAGAGTATCAGGCCTTGGGAGAAAGAGCCCTGTCCCCAGTGTGTAGTAAAGTGTTCATTCAGCAGGCTTGGAGTGTTTAAACCCTAAACATTCCAGAGGAAGACCTGGCCCTTAACCAGCGCCTGGGAGAGAAGCTCTTAGCATGTCCTGCTTGATAAGTGTGTCTTTGTGTACCTCAGGCCTCAGACCCTACCAGACAGTGTATGCTAACAATGCTATTTGTGAATGCCTGTTTTTGCTGTCCTGAGTTCCAGGCCACCCTGCATTAATGTGTCCTCTGAGGATGTGAGGGATAGAGACTGAGTATCTATGGTCAGCTATATGGGCTCTCCACACCTACAGAACTGATCCCCGATAAAATCCCTGGACACCAAGGCCTGGGTGAGCCTCCCTCGTTGGTAATACTTCACACATGTTGTCACACACCATTGCCGGGAGAATTAAGCCCTATCTGTGTGATTCCACTGAGAAAGGACAACTGGAAGCTTGAGCTGGTCTCTCCTGGACTCTGTCCTATGTGTCTTTTTCATTTGCTGATTTTCATCTGTATTCTTCTGCTGTAGTAAGCCCTTAACATATATGTAACAGCTTTTCTGAATTCTGAATTCAAGTCCTTCTGGTGAATCATCCAATCTGAGGGGAGCCCTGGGGACCACCAACCCACCCAGCATTTAGCATGGTATCTGGCACACAAGTGTGCAATAAAGGTCAATTGGGTGACTAAATGAATGAACAAATGAACTGAGACAAGGGATCAATGGCATGTTAACCAGCCATCCTTATTCTTCTTTTCTCTCCACTCTTTCATTTGGCCTTTCCCAATACACATTTCCTTTCTTCTCCCACTCTAATTTCAAATACTAGATCTGACTGCTGTCTCGTAAAACAGCAGCCCTTAAAACTGTCACAAAACATAAGAACGGTTGACAGAAAGGTAAGATTTAGAGATCAAGACCATTTGGGTAAACAGGCTCTGCCTCTGCAGATCGCCTTTCAGGCCAGTGTTCTGCATGGGATAATTTGTTTTGCTGCCTGATTTCTGCCCTTTGACCTGGCTTGAACCCAACTCAGGAATGCATCCACCAAGATCTGGCTCCAGCTTTCCCTTGCTGTTCCTCACTGAATCAATAATAAGAGAACCTTCTTTGTTTGCTTGGGATTTGACAGCCTAGTGACAGACAGGACAGAAAAGCAGCCACGGCCTTAGTGTGGCTGCACCATGCTCATGTATGATGACACGTGTATGTGTGAGATTTAATGATGGATGATAACATTCAAGGTCTTGCGTGGGTTTCCTCTAGCTCACTTCACTGGCATCTGTCATTTTAATAGTCACCAAGGAAGAAAAAATATGGTTCTCATTAATACTCTGAATTTGACCTTCCACTCATCTTGAATGGAAGTTCATTTACAATCTGGAATGCAATTGTGCCTATTAAAAGAGTAGAGATGTCCTCTTTCCTGATATTACTTAATTGTTCTCATAGAGAACAAAATGGAAAGGAATAAAGTTAGGGCTGAAGTAAGACAGGGTTACCATGCTCAAAATAAGGAAACTATGAGATATCCTGCTAGGCTGGATATTAAGGCAAAACTGTCTCATGAAATCACTTCTTTAAAGGGAAAAAAAACATAAAAATAACCTATAATCAGAACTTGCCAGAACTAGGAAAAATCAAGCCTATGGGGTCTTGCTCTGTCACCCAGGCTGGAGTAAAGTGGCACAATCACAGCTTACAGCAGCCTTGATCTCCTGGGCTCAAGCAATCTTCCCACCTCAGTCTTCCAAGTAGTTGGGATACTAAAGGCATGCACCCCCACTCCCTACTAAGCCTAGTGGTTCTGAGCTGCCTGGCAACCTAATAAAAATTGAGCAGAGTTTGTTTCTGTTACTTGCAACCAAAGAAACGAAAATAATAGGTACTCTATACAACTTTTTTTTTGAGACGAAGTCTCACTCTGTCACCAGGCTGGAGTGCAGTGGCGCTACCTCGGCTGACTGCAACCTCCAGCTCCCTAGTTCAAGTGATTCTCCTGCCTAGCCTCCTGAGTAGCTAGGACTACAGGCACAGGCCACCATGCCCAGCTAATTTTTTTTTTTTAATAGAGATGGGGTTTCACCATTTTGGCCATGATGGTCTCGATCTCCTGACCTCATGATCCGCCTGCCTCGGTCTCCCAAAGTGCTGGGATTACAGGCGTGATATACAACTTTTTAAAAAGATAAATCCACACAAGAATCTGTCATAGAATGGTTCAACAGGGGTTCCACAGATATTTCTAAAAGTCTCCAGTGTAATAGTAATCATTGCAGTAAAGTAATCATACCCCAGTGATATTTGCCTCAGAAGACAGGACAAAGTATTCATTGTAAAGCAAATGAATAATGCAAACAAAGGTAAAATTTGCTCTGCTTTAGCATGAAAGCCAGCAAACTTTCATATACTCATAAAACAATTCTGTGTAGGGTGGACGGATTGATTCAAAAAGCACTTTCACTTCATGTACTTGAATGTGACATAGAATTTCTTTACAAAGCCTATAATTCTGATTTTATACTTTAAAAAATTGGACTAGACTTCCCCTCGATTGAGAACAATAAGCCCAGTTTAATGATCCTTAGAATTAATTTAAAGAGAGTATAGAGCACATTGCTGGTCTTACATAATATCTTTATTTTCTTTGCCAAAAGGTGTTGACTTTGATGCAATCATTCAGACATTTTAAAAAGATATTTATTAAACATGTACTCTAGGTACAGCAGAGTATGATGTCTTATGAGCCATACAGTCTCTACCTTAATGAGTTTCTAATTTAATTGAGAGGCTAAGGCATTTACAGGCCCATGAAAAATTAAGTTTAAAAAAGCAAAATAGCAATAAGACACAGGAGATTACTCAAAAAGAGAATCAAACCCAGGCCCTACATCAAAGTGGCTCATAACATAGTTAGAGAAACAAGACAGTTAAAAACAGATCTATATTAGAATGGAGCCCATGCTATACCAGCAATATAAAAAAGTGATCTGGGGAACAGAAGAGGGAGCCACTAATTCTGTCTCACATGTCCATGAAGGCTTCATAGAGGAGTTACAACTAATATGGAACTTGCTGGATAAGCATGATTTAATATGGCAGGGATGAGGAGAACAGCATTCTAGCCTGAGGGAATTGTAAGAACAAAATTTAAACAGACTCATCTATCCAAGGGAGTGGTGACTAGGCAAATGTGCATGGAGCGTGAGTTATATGGAGGATGAAGAGTCAGGTGAGGCCATGCTAGCAGGTTTGTACTTAAAGGTAATGAATGAAAAATCAAGTGCTGGTGTTTTTAGAAACAACATGATATAATTTGCATTTTATAAAGATCATTCCAGCAACTATGTAGAAGACAGATTAAAGGGAGAAGAAATCAGAAGAACTTATATTTCATCCATCCATATGCCCATCCATACACTCTGTGGAGGATTAAATAATGGCAGCTGGTGTTTCATCCTTTAGGATGGAGGCTGCAAACTCATGAGCCTTGGACAGAGCTAAACTTCTGCTATGTTTAGCACAGCTGTATTTTATTTGATTGTTTGTTTTAATTTGATCCAAAGTTTAAAATGAAGAGATTTCCCATAGAAACCTAAATGTTCCCTTTCACTGAAAAATTAGATCTGGCAAAACTGGTCCCACATTTTCAGCCAAAGTAGATTATTGAATGAACCCCTGAATGAGAGGCATTAGTAACAATTTTCATAGTCTCCATCATTTCTAGTTTGTCACTGATGTTGAAGCCAAGTGTAAATGACCACAGTCAGTGTACTTCCACTGCTTATTCTTACAGTAGAGAACACTGTCTTTGTACCTATGTAATTAGAAAAAGTGAGAAAGTTAGAGATAGATAACAGAGCATCTCATTTCAAGAAAAATAGGAGATAGCATGTTTCATTCAGAAACATGAACTGTCCCATGGTTTCAGTACAAATACATTGTCTGTGTTGGAAGAATAGCTTAAGATGCTCATTTGCTTATATCATTTCACCATGCTCATCTATGTTACCTGCTTTGCAATTAAATGTCCAATCCCAAAGAAAGGAGAGGTTTAGGGTAGACCTTCCTGAGAAGGTGCCATTTGAACTGAGAGAAAAATCATGAATAGAAGCTAGCTTTATATAGGTTTCTGTCATTGCTTGATATAGTAACTCCAGATTCATCAAAATTTCTATGAGTCAACTTGTGTTTTCCTCCCTTAAGTTGATTCTAGTATGCTAAGGAGCTGTGGTTACTGAGAAGATGTGGCCTGGTACAAGTCACACATTCTTTCAACAGATATTTGTTGATCATTTACTACTGGGTTCTTGGCATTCTGCTCGATTTTGGAGATATAGTGGCAATCAAGATAGATATGTACTAATGTTTACAATAAAAGCTAAGGAGATAGATAATTACATAATAAATTATAATAATATATAAATGATATATATTATTATATCATTATATGAAATGATAATGTTCAAATTAGAGAACATAGCAAGGGCACCATGTCAATTAGGAATGGTTTTAGCTGCAAGTAAGAGAAAGTCTGATGATGGCTTAAACAAATAGTTATTTTTCTCATAGAATTAGAAATCAGGGGCCGGGCGCGGTGGCTCACGCCTGTAATCCCAGCACTTTGGGAGGCCGAGGTGGGCGGATCACGAGGTCAGGAGATCGAGACCATCCTGGCTAACACGGTGAAACCCCGTCTCTACTAAAAATACAAAAAATTAGCCGGGCGTGGTAGCGGGCGCCTGTAGTCCCAGCTACTCGGGAGGCTGAGGCAGGAGAATGGCGTGAACCCGGGAGGCGGAGCTTGCAGTGAGCCGAGATCGCGCCACTGCAATCCAGCCTGGGCGACAGAGCGAGACTCTGTCTCAAAAAAAAAAAAAAAGAAATCAGGACATAAGCAGCTGCTGGTGTTCATGTAGTGGTTCCAACATGACAAGGCTGATGTTCCTGTGATTTTCTAGGCCTCTCTTTTGTGGTCACATGAAGTATTTATGATGCCTGATGGACAGGAATTGGTTTTAGATATGGGGGAATGGAGAGCAAGAAGCAGGCATGGTACACATCTCTGACCTGGAGAACTTCATGGAAGTGGAGAAATTTCCAGAGATAAGGGCCATGGGAGGAAGAGCAGATTTGTGAAGAAGGGTGAGTTAAACTGAGCCTGAGACATCCAAGAAGAGGTATCAAGGAGGCCATTGGTTAGGCAGGAATCTGGCCTGGAAAAGAGATCTAAGCTGAAATCATAAGCTTGGGAGTTGTTTTGAACACTGAAGGCTTTACCAACCCAATATTTCCTTGTCTGTATTTGAATAACAGAGCTAACTCTCTTTCCTAATGAGAATGTATTTTACACAGTTCAAATAGAGCTGACATCATCCCCTTACTCCTGCTACCACAGGAATGAACATCTGACCTAGACCTGGCCGATCAGAACACTTAACCACTCTAGCCACAAGGATCGGTTCAGGGATGAACCAATCAGAATTCTTCCAGGGAGTGAGGGAAAAAAAACTCTCATTCTTCACTAGGATTGCTAAGTGGACTTGAAGAGACTTTGCCCTAGAGATGACGAGAAGAAATGGACCCCAGATGCTGATGTTTGGGTACAAGGATGCACACTGAGACCTGATGGAAGTAAAGCACTGTACTTCTCCAGTCTGCACACCAAAAGATTATCTTTTTTTAAACCTAAGACTCTTTATGTTGGATTTCTGTCTGTTGAAACCCAAAGAGTATTGACTAATATAAGACCGTCCATATTTAGATGGTGATTAAAGCCATAGAAGCAGATAAGATCACTCAGGGCAAATGTATAGAGTGAAAAAAAAAAAAGTAGATCTGGCAGAGAGTTCTGAGGATCCCAGACTTTGCAAATGCACAAAGGAGACTAAAAATGGTGGGCCAGAGCTATAGGAGGAGAGCCAGGAGAGAAAGGACAGCAGCTGAGGGAGAGACAGGATCAAGGAAGGAATTCTACTACAACTGAACATATCTAATGCAGTAGGCTCTGTATTGGTCAGGACTCTGGCTTACAATGACAGAAACCTCATTCAAATGGACCGAAGGAACTGGAATGACTCAGTCACATTAGAGGCTGGTACAGCAGAATCCAGGCACTCCACCATGTCTATAGAAATCCCCTCTTGCCATGCTAAGCTCTGCTTTCAGGCATTCTCTAATCAGGTGCTGGCAAAGTGGTTAAAAGCAGCTTCAGTTTGGCACCCTCAATGGAGGAGGAATGACTCTTTACCATGGGTCCTGCAAAGTCCATGGACTGAGGATGACTTGACCTAAAAAGTGGGAGGTGAGGTGGGTCCTCCCCTTTTGAGCCACACGGATGTAGACTGAGAGTAGTCTCATTCCCACTAGAACAGAAAGTACTGTTATTAGGTGTGAGACTGAAAAACAAAAGGGGGCAGGGATTTAAAAACACTATAGCCATGGGATTGACAGAACTTTACACCCACTGACCCATTAGAGGGCTGACAGAAGAAAAGAAGTCTAAGGTGGCTTTGAACTTTATAGATTGGCCAAGTGGATAAGGGTGAAGCCATATACTGAGAAATTTGCAGAGAAAAGAAAGTAAAGGCTAACAGCTTAAGAATTCTGATTCGACGTCCTTTGAGGATACTTCCAACTTAACATTTTGTAGTACTAGGGATAAATTATTGGAGCCTCGAAGAACAAAGGGGAGTGGAATAGCATTTGAGTAGGTGACCATTAAAATTCAAGTGGCAGAAATGAGGTTGAGATATTCAAGGCACCACTAGCATCCAGAGAAATTTATTGTAGTTGAATTTGAATATTTACTTTTTTATTTTTATTTATTTATTTGAGACAGAGTCTCGCCCTGTCACCCAGGCGGGAGTGCAGTGGCACAATCTCGGTTCACTGTAACCTCTGCCTCCTGGGTTCAACAATTCCTGTGCCTCAGCCTCCCAAGTAGCTGGGACTGCAGATGCACACCATCACCCCAAGCTAATTTTTGTATTTTTAGTAGAAACGGGGTTTCACCATGTTGGCCAGGCTGGTCTTGAACTCCTGACCTCAAGTGATCCTCCTGCTTCAGCCTCCCAAAGTGCTGGGACTACAGGCATGAGCCACCACACCCAGCAGAATTTGAATATTTATGATGTATAGCTTCCATTTAAGTGGTCACTGAACCTAAGAATCGTGATTCAAAACTGAAAGGAACCACAGGTTATTAGTATAGAACTGATTTTTTAAAATTATTTTTATTTTTATGTTTTTCTTTTTTTTTCTTGAGTTGGGATCTCTCTAGGTTGCCCACCTGGTCTTGAACTCCTGGGCTCATGTGATCCTCCCATCTCAGCCTCTTGAGTAGCTGAGATTACAGGTGCATGCCACCATGCCCAACTCCATTAGTATAAGATCGTGTGAAAAGAACATGAGAGCTGTATCTTGTTCATTAAGTAAAGGGAGCCAGGGCCTTCACACGTCCCTGAGAAACTGGGCCATGAGTGTCCAAGGCTAACATAACTGGGAGACCTGCTCTTAGGCAACATTTAATCAAATATGGTGTTCACATGCACAGGAGGGAGAGAAGTAAAAGCAGCATTCTGCTTCGCTTTACTTTCATCTTATTCTAAAAATGATTTAATATAAGAATACACCAATATGAATGGAAAAGAGCTTGGTGGAAGGCCTAATGTCAAGTGTATTAAAAATGTATGACACACTGTATATTCTCATAGGCACCCTATTCGGGACCTCTACAGCTGATAAAATGACATAAAAATGTGATTAATAATATTGTAAAACCTGTTGATTGGAAAAACTCAGGGACATATGACAGATTGACCCGACTCTGATTTAAGCCAATATCACTGAAATAACCTTTCAGATCCTGAGAAAGAATAATGTCTTGCCTGCAGGACAGAATGCAACATAAGAAAATGCAGTTGTCTTCCGAGGTTTGCTTTCATACATTAAATGCCCTCAGAACATTTTATATCTGAATCTTTATGTCTAGATTCCAAGCATCTAGCCTGGAGCTGCTACTATTTCATTAACCCTTCTAAATCTGTCTTATAATTTTTGATGCAAAATAAAACAATAGAAGAAAGGAAATAAGCCAAGATGCTAATAGTGAAAATTTTTAGGTGATGAGTTTTAGTGATTTTCATTCATTTTTCTTAACGTTACGGCATTTTCCAAGTTTTCTATAAAGATATGTGATTTGGGATAAAAGAAAAGCAAAGTCTACATAAAAAAATTAAGAAGTTAATTTTAAAAAGCATCTTAAAAATAAAAATGTAAATGTTTCTATTAGCTCTAGATTAAAAGGCCACTAAGATTTAAGTGAATCTAATAAGCAACCAATGCACCAGAATGACTTGCATAACCACCATTGTCACTGCACATTCCCAAGGCATGTCAAGCTTCTATTCTTTATTTTGGTTCTTATGCATCTTAAAGGGGACTGTTCATCTGCACATCTCAACTACCCACCCTCTTTTGATTAGATGACTCTACCTTTGGAGTGAGCACCTTTTCTTTTTGCCTCCAAGTGTCTTTCCTTCTGTTACCCATATCCCAAAATCCCTTTAAGAACCAGCCCTACATCCCTTTAAGAACCAGAAAATGAGTTTATAATAGAGTAATTGTAAACACTAGGCTCTAAGAGTAGGCATGTGACTCACTCCTGGCCAGTCAGAAGATCATATTCCTTGGCTACAGGAATTGGTTCAGGAACAGGCAGGTGATAAGTCTTAATTAGCGAGATACAGTAAGATGAAATAAAAAGCTCATGCTCTTTTCTGCTGGACTTTAACCTGGGTAAGCGCATGTCAAGAGCTTTTTGCTGTTGTTTTGCTGGCATATAAAACTGAAGAATGAAACTGGCCTGGAGAAAGACTGTGCCCTCTTTATGTTGTTTGAGCCCCTGGGTCAAGCCCGTCCTGAAGCTTTTCCTACTGTTGTAGGAGCCAATAAATTATTTTTGTGCCTATGTCAGTATAAGTTTTTATCCCTTACAATTGAAATAGTTTCAACTGATAGAACCTTTTCTCTATTTAATACCCTACTCAGGGTCATTGTTACCAGAGGATTTATTTAATTGTACTTGTGTCAGAGGCATTTGAACAAGAGCAACTCCGTCTTGAATAGGGTCTGGGAAAATGAGGCTGAGACCTACTGGGCTACATTCCCAGGAGGTTAGGTATTCTTAGTCACAGGATGAGACAGGAGGTTGGCACAAGATCATAAAGACCTTGCTGATAAAAACAAGTTGCAGTGGTGAAGCTGGCCAAATCCCACCAAAACCAAGATGGCCATAAGAGTGACCTTTGGTCATCCTCACTGCTCATTAGCATGCTAAAAGACACTCCCATCAACACCATGACATTTTACAGATGCCATGGCAATGTCCAGAAGTTACCCTACATGGTCTAAAGAGACGGGGAACTCTCAGCTCTGGGAATTGCCCATCCCTTTCCCAGAAAACTCGTGAATAATTCACCCCTTGTTTAGCATATAACCAAGAAATAACTATAAGTATCCTTAGGAGACCAGCAGCTCAAGCCACAGGTCTGCCTATGGAGTAGCCATTCTTCATTCCTTTACTTCCTTAGTAAACTTGCTTTCACTTTATAGACTCGCCTCAAATTCTTTCTTGTGCGAGATCCAAGAACCCTCTCTTGAGGTCTGGATTGGGACCCCATTCCGGTAACACGTGGAAAAGATCAACAGAGTTGTATGGGCAGACTCTTGGAACTACTCCTTTTAATTCATAATCTTTAGAGATTTATGTAACACTTTGCCTTTTAGAGCTTGAGGACCAAATTTTGCACAATGGACATATAAGCACAACTATTAATGCTTATATTACAAATAAATTAATTGTAAAGTTAACTAACATATACAAACATTAATACACATTAACACATTTTTCAAAATGCTTTGGAAAGTCCTAAGCAATGTCTTAACAACAGCTCTTAAGTTTTGAGCAATATACTAAAACCTCAAACAAAGATTCTCAATCTTAAGTTCTCCTTCTATAGCAATTGAAGGTTGAGGAATTTTTGTATGAAGATACAAAAATTTTATCTAGTTTAAGCTCAGTTACTCCCTACTTAAGAGCACCCAGATATAAACAAGGACTACAGGAGAACTTCTATCATGGTTCACAGAAAATGACAATAAACCCACACACTAATTCTGAGGTGACTCTGTGGTAGATGGAGAAGGTTTGAGGAAGAAGAGAATGTATGAATTTTTTTTCTCCTTCCTCCATAGAAGAGGGATTCAGTGACACATGGGAGAAAACTTGAAGGTGAATGAAGTCAGAAAACAGCAATGAATGGCCTTCTCCATCATTGCCAGAGATGATTATTTCGGGCAGTGGGCAGTGGGCAGTGGCCTGCCCTACAGTGCCAATGTGCTTTACTTCCATCTGTTATAAAATTGTCCTAATATAATAATTTTATTTGAACAGGGTACTTTTTGTAACTTTCAGACAAAGGCATGGATAAATATACCAATGGACTGTGTCTGCAATATGAACATACCTCTTAGGTGTGAGACTCTTATTCAGTGCACATTCTACATAACTCTACGTAGCAACCCTGTAGGCAAAGATTATGGTAAAAATACCCACATAGTGGACACCAGTCCACTTTGAAACAGTTCAAATCTTTTCTGACCCATCTCTCATATTTCTACCACAGAGAAATGCTTTCACCAATATTGGACATGTTAGATGTGCTCATCCTCTCCTCCTCTGATAACAAGTCACAAAAATGCCAATGCCAGCTGGAGAAAGGAACTAACCATATTTTAATACCTGTCATATGCTGGTAAATATACATATATTCCCTCGGTTTCAAAATTATCTTTTTCTTAACTTTTGTTTTATTACAAAGTCATTTTCTTTAAACCCAAGCAAAACACTAAGGTCTAAAGAAAAACACAAGAGACTTCTTCCTAATCACCATGCTTACTCCTCATAGATAAACAACATTAATAACTTCTTGAGAGTTCTTCCAGGAAGTTTCTATATACTTATGTATCACTAGCAAACAGACAAGTAAAACTTTGTGCATAGGAAATACGAATATTCAGATAAATGGGGTGTTTAGTAATGCGAGGATAAGTATCCATTTCCCCCAGTATGCCACCTGTTAGTCTGAATAGGCAGACCCAGAAAGTCACCTTGAAGGAAACATCTTCATTCTGCAAAGAAAAAGTAGCTGCTCACAGTTATAAGGAAAGCAGACACTCGGTGTCCTAGGATGAGAGTGTAAAAGGACCAATTCATGCATTTATGCTCTAGCAAAAGCCATCCCTATCCTTGGTATGCAGAGTTTGGAGAAGAGGTAGATCAATGTGCAAAAGAACCCTTGTCCTCATTGTCTTCTGGGAAAGAAAGGAATCTACAGTTCAACCTATCCCTTAAGTTAGGGAAACGGGTTGGGTGGCAGGAGGTCCATCAAGAAAGGATATTGAGGCCCCATCAGAAGGGAAAAAGGACACTGGCCCATCACCAGGACCCAAGGGCTTCCATGGACGCACTCCAACAGGGGACACAGCTACCACTGGACTTGTGATTGGGGGAATAATGGCAGAGCCTGTGGGTGCAAACTGAAAATACCTATACCTCCACAGCACAAACATGAGCCATCCCAGCTTCCCGGGATCCTGGAGGAATGAGGCAAACCAGCAGCTGTGGACAAGAGTCACCTGGCTGTCGGTTCCAGGAACAGTCAGTACAACATAGACTGAAAGGGAGAAGCGGTATCAGGACAGGACTGAGCAGCCTCTGCTGTGCTGGCTCCCCCTGGTGCTGGGAGCTGGACTGACGCCCTAGCTTTGAACAGCGTAAACCCTGGGACTCTTACACAATTCATTAGGACAGGTGGACATTTGAGCACTTAGTGGGAAAAAAATCAGAGAAATGGACTATGTGTGTACCAAAATAGTGACACATATCAAACTGTTTACATACAAGATATCAGATATTTTATGTTTATATATGCTTACTGTATGTATGTGTATACATATACATGCAGATATATTCATGTGTGTATGTGACACTTACCATATACTATTCTTCAAGTAGCTATTTCATATCAGAATATACCTTGGGCATCCTTCCTTATCTGTATATCTATCTCATTCCTTTTATTACTACATGTAGTTCCATTGTATAGGTTTATTATCATTTATCTAATTAGTCCTCTATTGAAAGACATCTAAGTTGTCCCTAGTTATTTACCAATACAAATGACATTGAAATAAGTATTCTGTCACATATATTTTTATTTATCAATGAGATAAACTTCTAGAAGTAAAACTGATGGTCAAAGATACGTGCATGTAAAAGGATAATAGACATTGCCAAATTGTTTTCTTAAAATTGTTGTATCAATTTATACTCCTATATTAATGGAATATGAATTATTTTCCTATTTTTTTCAAAGTATACAGTATTAAATGTATTATTGTTTTCCACTTTGATGGTGGGAAATATTTCATTTAATACTGTACAGAAATTCTAGGAGATAGAAATTATTTCTGTAATTTTTCCATTGAGAAAACCAAGGCTGAGAAAAGTTGTATAACTTATCATATTGCTAATAAATAGAATAAAGATTCAAGCCCCGATATGTTTGACTTTAAAGCCCACTCATTCATTCATTTAATAGAGATTAACATATTTCAGGTACTGCTCTGAGCATATTACAAACATTTGTGCATTTGATCTTTACATCAAGTCTTTAAGGTAGATGCAATTGATATCCCAGTTTTACAGAGGAGATAACTGTGACACCAAAAAAATAATTTACTTGCCCAAAGTTACATAACTAGTATGTGGCAAAGGTGGGGTTAGAACCTCAGCTGTTTGGCTTCCATTTGCTTTTAACTCAACAGCAACCTCTTTTAAATTATTTTTGTTTTGCAAAGAGAAAAACTCACTTCTGCAAAGGCACTGGCTCTGCATGTCAATGTTTATCAAAAGCATTATAAGGAAATGAGAGTGGACCGAAGAAAACAATTTTGACTGGCTTTAAATGGCTACATATTTTTATATCTATCCATTAGCAACCCTCCCTCTCTCCTTGCCAAATTCTTAACATGACACTATCTCTCAGGGTTTACAATGGGTTTCAATCTTTTCTACACACAGCTCCATTGTGGTCACATATTTTGCGATACAAATTTAATCACTTAGGTGTGAGTACCAGATCTGCAACATCCTTTATCCCCTAAGCTGCTCTAAATATTATGGGCAGGTGTAACCCTGACTTGTATTGGTTGGTGGTGATTTGAATGGAAAAGTTAGAAAAGTGCAAAAAAAGTATTATTCTAATATCTGTTTTTAATTAATCCATCTTACCATAGTTTTTTAAATCATAGCATTCTAAAAACAATAAATTTAGCATTATTCTAAATAAACGGGAATATGCTAGCCTGCCAAAGTATAAGCCCAATAAATTAGTATTTTATAAAGGAAATTAAAATAGAATTCCAAAATACTGTATACCCAAACAATAATTTTACAAATAAAATAAGATAAAAATACCTGTGACTCAACTGATTATAGGAGATCATCTAATAATACTTCTATACCAAATAAAGCATTTTACTAGATTTACTGTCTTTGAGTATATTCCAATGTCCATATAAGCATAAATATATGAAAGTATTTATTATACCAACTTAAAGATAAAAGACAATTTGTTCACATGAGTAACTAATTCTACTAAATTATTTTCAGCTAGAAAACTTGGGTGATTTCAAAGTTTCTTGGGCTGAGTAATAAGGGCAAGCATTATTTATTTTTAATTTTCGCATCTCATTGTTCTTTGTATTTTCTACTGTTACAAGGCCAAAGACAATGCCAAAAAGTTGTCTCATTAATACTGAAATAGGATGCTATTAATTCGGCTTATTAGTGGACTGTAGTATGCAGTAAGTTCTTTAATGGGCTTTCAAGAGCAGTCAGCTCTTGAAGGGGTCTACTTTTCTTTGGTAACTATTGTTTATAAGAAATATTGTTACAGCTTTTTCCGGTTAGCCAATAATGCCAACAAGTGTTCAGGAAAGACTTTATGCTTGTCCTTCGCATAATAATTCCACCTTTGACATAATGATTTAACTAATATCTTTCAGGGCTTACACATTGTAATAATTTTTTAAAATTGGGATGTACCTTAGATATAATAAAAGATCAACTACAGCTAGTTTATCTGCACAGATATTACCATAATCATATTTTCAACCACTTTTATAACCTCTTGCATCTTTTTCTCTCTGATACCCAGGCCATGTGGTTATTCCTCTATACTTCCATGCATGAGAAGTCTGAGTATATTGGCTCAGAAAGAAAATAGAAGCCAGGCTCAGTGGCTCACGCCTGTAATCCCAGCACTTTGGGAGGCCGAGGCGGGTGGATCACCTGAGGTCACGAATTTGAGACCAGCCTGGCTAACATGATGAAACCCCGTTTCTACTAAAAATACAAAAATTAGCCAGGCATGGTGGTGGTCACCTGTAATCTCAGCTACTCGGGAAGCTGAAGCAGGAGAATCGCTTGAAGCCGGGAGGTGGAGGTTGCAGTGAGCAGAGATCATGCCATTGCATTCCAGCCTGGGCAACAAGAGCGAAACTCCATCTCAAAAGAAAAAAAGAAAAAGAAAAAGTAAAAGAAAAAAGAGTACCAATAACTTTTTAAGGCAGTTTGATAAAGAAGCGTGCAATTCTAGATCAATAGTTCTGATTCCCATGAAGCTTAAAGTAATTACACTGAGAACTGCATTTATTTGAGGAGGACAGGCCTGGTAGAGTTCTGCCATATACTTTTAAACATATATTAAATCATACTATTAAGCTATTTTAGAGAAGGAAACAGTCCAATTGTCTTGTAAAAGGTAAATTAATCAAGATAAACATCACAGCTTGGTCAAAACAGTGGGAAAGTATTCATTTATTCATTCATTCATTCAGCAGATATTTAATGAGTCAGTTCTCTCCTCAGTTCCGGAGAGACAGCAGGGAACACACCAGGCAAAACAAAGCCCTCAGCTCTTATGGAGTTCACTTTCTAGTGGAGGAGACCTACAATTAACATATAAATAAGTACAATGTAAGTATATCACATGGCGATAAGTGATATGAAAAATAGTAAAGCAGAGACAGGAATGTCGGGAGGGAACCATCTTAAATACAGCAATCAGAGAGGGATGGATGGAGAAGGTGATATCTGAGCAAATATCTATAGGAGGCAAAGGAGCCCCGTGGAAATAGATGTGGAAGAGCATTCAGGTAGGAGTGGCTGGTGCAGAATAGGAGAACGTGTCATGGACCAACAAGGACAAATATAGCCGGAGAAGAGTGGGACGAGGGAGAGTGAAAGTGTGGCACCAAGGTAGAGGAGGCCCAAGATGAAGTCCCACAGAAAACGTGGACCTGGTCCAAGTCCACTCTAAAAAGTGGCTTTTAGTCTGCGTGAGGTGGAGGGCTGTAAATTGTTTTGAGCAGAAGAGTCTCAGGACCTGACTTAAATGTGTTTTAAGGAAGCACCCTGGCTATTTGTGCTGAGAAAAGATGAATGGGGACCTGTTAGGAGGCCACTGTGATCTTCCAGACTAGAGAGGGTGAACGCTGTTCACAGCCGTGGAGGTGGAGCGATCAATTGCATTCTGGATAGTTTAAGGTAGAAACATAGAATGGGTTGATGCAGTGGATGGGGGTGAGAGTAAAAAATAATAAGCATAGGATTGACTTGATGGCTTTGGCATAAGAGGCTGAAAGACAGAAAGCATTGTTAAATATGAAAAGGAATACCAGGAAAGGGAAATGTAACATTAGACAGCGCTGATAATGTCACTGACCAAATGGAGGCAGGAAATTCTTCCCATCGTTTGTAATTACCCCAAGAAGCATGGAATGAACAGAGATGGTCCCCAAATTGAAGTGCATAGCTTTCCCCAACGTAGGTGCTTATTATATAATCTGTGAGTACAGATTATAAATATCTTCCCCCAACCCCAAATTCAGAAACATCTAATTTTTAAAAAATGGTTCTGGGAACTTGTGTTTTGTTATTAATTTCAGTCATTGGTACTTCTATCATTAGATGAAATTGTTCAATTGGAAAAAAATATGTATTCAGCACCTAAGGCAGGCCAGGCACAGAGATGGGCAATGTAGGCAGGAACATTAGGCATTGGGGACATAATTATGAATAGCATACATCTTCTTTTCTTGCTTTTTCATTTTTTCCTGGCATTTTGCAATGCACCACCCTGTTATAAATAGGCTGTTAGGACATAAACAGTACTGTGCCATCACCAATGTGGAAACTGATTTAGCTAGAAATGATGGGAAAGAATCCTGATGTGAAAGTGCCGAGTGGAGAGAAAAGAAAGGAAGGCCAGCATATGAAATTGATGTTAAATATGAAATGTGACCTAGGAGAGAGCAGGGCCATTCGTATTTACTATGTAAAATGTTTTCCATTACAGACGCGCTTCAGCTCTGCCTTCCTCTATATTAGGAAAATCAGATGTGCCACATTAGGGATTTTGCTGGGGCTCTGAGGCTCAGAAGCTCAGGGCAACTCTACATCAAAGTGTTATGGCTATGCTAACTTTAGACTGAAGGAGGAAGAAAACACAGGAGATGGATTTAAAATGTCACTAAATCAAAATGACTCTGGCAGGACACTAAATTGGCAGAATTAATCAAAGGGCTAACTTTGAGGAAATTCAGCGAGGTGAAGAGGAAAGCATCTTGCTGTCATCGGGGCTCCCAGAGATTGGGAAGCCACATTTAACACACTTCACTCACATCTTGCCACATCCCTGTCACCAGCCACCCAGAGTCACAGTAGACTCTTTCTTGGCATTTCTGATTTAGTCTTCATCTACGTAATTTAGTCCAATTTTCTTTAATCTCTCCTATCTAGTCCTGGTCTTTTCCCCTTTTCAATAAAAATTATACCTCTTTATTTTATTTTTCCTTTTAGATATGTGAATTTCATTGTATGGATCTAAAGTTATGGTGAAGCCCCGACTTCCCCTTCCCCTTTATTAAAAAACACTTATGTCCACACTGACCAGAATGTACTACCACACACAATTTCTTGTCTTACTTTTCCTTCTTTATGGTAGTAAGTTCTATAGGATTTAGGTTGAAACAATATTAAAAATGTCCCATTTTTACTAAATTATTTTGGAAATACTTAGCATGTTTTTTTTTTCATTAGTATTGATTCTGAGGAATTTTTCTTTTTTCTTTTTTCTTTTTTTTTTTACATTCATTTCTCCCATTTTTAGAGATGAGGTACTGTCACGGAGGTAAAGTACTATGAATGGGAAGTCACCCAGAGCTGGAAATTAAACCTGTAATCTTTCTTCAGCCCCTCCTGACCTTTCAGATCAATGGGATTTTACTTTTGAATGCTTTAAAGCTTCAGAGACAAATCCAATAAGGGCACTGGAATGCACCCTACCACTTCAGTCCAATATGGAACTGGAGAGACAAAGGAGTTGGCCTCTCTGTGTGCATTCTAATCAAATCTCTCACGAGTCCCCCCCAGCTAAGTGCAGGAAATCTCAAGTTTTCAGCCAGTCTTCAATTTCCTAATCACAGCCTTCAATTCTCTTCAGTCTTTATGCTTGAGCTAGCAGCCGTGGCTAGCAGGCTGTGTCCAGCTGAGCTGGCAGCCTTCTGTGCTAAGCGTCCACATTGCTGAGATGGAGATGAAGGGTGCTGCACTGGCCTGGCTCGGGAAAATCTGGCCTGGCTCGGGAAAATGTTTTGCCCTGCAAAACATTTCTCTTCCTGGCCCTTTGTTTCCACAGTGTTTACCAAAGCCAGAGCTTTCCTCTTTCATTCTTTCACTCTTGGTCATGGCTTTTTAGCACATAAACTAATAAGTTTTGGAAAAGTTATTTTAACCAAACTTACAGTGAGCCGGGCTCTCATTGACTTTTAGAAACAATTTCCATTTGACTTTCGCATTGGCCACAACACAAAAGTGATTTGTTGGGTGTCACTAATGACCTTTCTCTGGAAAGCTTGAGTCAGATCTCTGATGACAGTAAACAGCATCTGTCAAAATCTTCCTGCAGCACCTTGGAGCCAATAACAATGTTTCCGCTTCTCAATCCTGCTAAATTAACCTCATCTTACACACACACACAACCCACACACACACGTACACATATGCACACACATGTCCAATAGATTTATGCCTGTATTTTTGGCACTTTTAGTTGATGCTGATGAAAATTAGGGCATTCTAGAGAAAGAGGGAACTTATCTACCTAAAGTTCTGTAAGACAATCATTGATCCTCATTTTTCCCTTTGGTATTCGTGTTTACAGTGTGAGATTTTTAGAGACATAATTAACAATAACAAAGAGTCACTTGCCTGTCACTAGGAAGAATGGGCCATTGTATACACTGCACACTAAATTTTTTCCTAAAACTAGATGGGTAGCTATAGTCATGGGTCAAAAAACATTGGAAACAAGTCCTTCTAGACAGAACAAGGACAAAATAGTCTTGTACCATCTTTTGGAGAATAATTTTTCCTGAAAATAAATCTGTAGGGCTATTTGTCAAAAATATTATTACAATTTCAATGAGAAAAAGTTTCGTGTTCCCAACCTCCAAACTGACAGGCATTTATGTTAAAACAACATCAGATCCCATTAAAATGGGCTCAATTTTCTCAATAGTCAACATTCATTATCATAGCATAATCCAACACGGTGATTTCTCTTTATTAATTAGGCCACTAAATGGTTATTTGCCTGCTCATTTTAGGTTTTTTTTTTTTTGAGCTCTTCTCTGTTTTAGCATTAGGATAACGCTCATAAAAAGATATACAGTACCAGTGATACTCTGTTATGTGATTCAATCTTCAATACAGAAAGAAAAAATATAGCAAAGATAAACCAATGAGAACAATACAGGTGAATTCACACTCACTGAATTAGTAGACATCAGGAAGGTCACACTGTATAATATGTCTGTATAATATATCTCTAAATGACCACCAGGACTCTGAAAGGAGGAATTTGTACAAGGTGCAGATGACTGCAAGATGATCCCGAGACAATTTCACTCAAGGCGCTCAGATGCCTGTAAAGTGCACAATCCAAACTGGTCTTTATAAAAATAGGCAGAAATGCCTCAAAAGGTGAAATACTCAAGAAAATGCATTAATGAAATTCAGTATAAAGTCAAATTCTCAGAACCAAAATGGGTAAATGTTAATGACAAAGTAGAGGAGAGTGAAGGAGGGGCAATGAAGGTGACTGAGAGTTTGGGCACCTTAGTTGGCTTTGTTCTGGGTATATGTGACAAAGAAGATTGTGATACAAATCAAAGAGGCTCATGGAACTTCCTGAAGCTCATTCATGGGAAAATAAGAAGTGACTTTTTTGGGGGAGCCAGGGGCGAGTTGTCATGGATCCCTCTGAAAAATCCAATCAGAGTTACGGATCTTCTCCACACACAAAAAATACACATATACAAAGTTTAGCTTATAATTTCCAGTGTTTGAGAATTCCCTAAAGCTCATTCATGTTTGAAAAATCTCATTTAAGAAAACTTACTCTGGAAAGAGAGCCAGTCTAAATTCCAAGATTTCTCCTTTTTATGGATTAATCATTCTGTTTGTAGTGACTCATTATTCATAAATAAATCCACAGATGAGTAGAGATGACAGTGAGACTCCTCCGGGGGTAACCAAATTGATGACTATGGGCAGTTAATTATCTTTTGGACATGCTCTGTTAATACCTTCTACCAAAACTTAAATTCAGGCTACTTCCTGGGTATGAATTAAGCTTATTAGGGAGTTGTATTAACTCATGGCACTCCAGGCTATTTGGTAAAGTAATTATAAGTTTGCCTCAGTTTTATGCAATGGCTATCTGTCCTGAAATTCTGTGTAAACAAAATGATTCTGTGAACCAAATCACCTTTTAATCTATTTAGCAAATAAGCTTTGCTTCTTAGAAGAAATTTTATGGTGAGTCTTTTGGTGGAACTAATCACGACCTAAAATGTTTAGTAAATCCTGTTTTGTATACATCAGCTTTGCTACAAATGGGAAGCTCCTGAACAAATTTATACACAGGAATCTAAACAGGATCAAAACTCATAACGGAATTCTGCTTTGAGGGTGAAAGGATTTTGTCAAGTCCGTTCATGTGTTGATTAAGGATTATAATTGGTCATTTGACTATGCCTTGAGTTCATTTGAAAAGCAATTACGATTTTTTTACCTGAGAATTTAACAGTACTGTGGAGTTTTCTCTGCTGTGTCTTGTATTGGTCTTGTCTCCTTGGTTAGCTTTTCAGTGGCAAGGTCCTTTTCTTTTGTTTCACTTTTCCACAGTGCCTGGTCAAAAGAGGAACCATGGCTTTCAGAGTGGTCAGAGGAAGTGTTAGAAATGGGCTATAAAAAATTAGGAGGTAGGCGGACACGGTGGCACATGCCTGTAGTCCCAGCTACCTGGGAGGCTGGGGTGGGAGGATCTCTTGTGTCCAGGAGTTCAAGACTGCAGTGAACCATGATTGTGTCACTGCATTCCAGCCTGGGAGACAGAACAAGACCCTGACTCTTTAAAAAGCAAACAAACAAACAAAAACAACAAATAATATGGAGGATTTGGATAAATGAACAAGAAAAAAGAAGGCAGTCCAGACAAGGAAAACAGGAAATAGCAGAAGCAAAGACTCAGAGGTGGGAAGGCCAATCCGGAAGCAGGGAGTAAACCAGATATCTGAGGCAGAAGCTCCACGGAAAAGGGGCCAAAGATAAGATAGAATTGGTGGGTTGTGGGTCAAAGACAGTGCTTGGCACGTAAAAAGAGGTTAATAAGTGTTAGTTGTTGTTATTGTTATTAAAAATACTTCTTAGACCACATAATTCAATAATTTAGATTGTGTGTGTGTGTGTGTGTGTGTGTGTGTGTGTGTAGGGGCAGGTATTTACTTTTTATTTATATTCTGGCACTTTCCCCCACTCAAGGCAAACAGTGGAGCTTCAAACTCTGGAAGGGTCAACAGAATAAAAATGAAAATAAACTTTTTTTGAAGTTTGAAGTCTGGCCTTTTAGTTTTCAGAAGCTCAGGCTCAGAGGTTGTGCAGGCAAGAAAGCTTGATGAGATAAAGGAAGGCTTTCCACCTCTGCCTGCCCAAGAGCAGATTAGATGTCCTGGGTCTAAGGGCTGTAGATGGTTAGTGAGTAGCCGGAAGATGAAGGGGAAGAAAGCAGGGAAGAAGTCAATATATCCACATGGGATGACTGGGCCAGAGGGATGGGGCGGACAGGAACAGAGGTGGTATTCGCATTGGTTAATACATCAATGATGCAAATGGCCATCGCAATGATATCTGCAAACATTTGTTGAGTGCTTAATATATGCCTAAGTACCCTACATGAATTACATTTCATTTTATCCTTATCGCATCCCTAGAGGCAGATATTGTGACTAGCTCTATTTTGTCAGTCTCCTGGACAGGTTAAGTAATTTTGCAAGGTCACACAGCTAGTAAATAATGAAACAAGAATCAGTAATTTTCAAAACGTATTTTAGAAAAATTCTTTTGGACGGAGTGTACAGGATGGACTAGAAGCATGAAAAGATCAGAATCAGAGCAAGTGATCAGAAGCTATTGCAGTAATTAGGGAAATGGTGCATCCTGGAAGTCAGGGCTCTGGGAACAGACACTGTGGAATGTCACCGATGACACCAAAGTTTCCAGTCTATCTGTCTGGGAAAAGATCAGAAATTCAGAGGAGCAACCGATTGAGGATGAAGGAATAAGTCGCATTGGAAACGAGTTCAGATCTCATCCTATCTTAAAGTCAGTGCAAAGACCACAGTATAGCAAAGACAATCATGTCACAGCCATATAGAATCAATAAGTAATTCACCAGCAATTCCTCATCTCATGAAATGGTTAGTTGATAATCAATGCCTGTATCTAGCTGCTTAAGTTGTGAAATTGAGAATATTGTGCTATGACACTGAATTGAGACCAGTGAAGACTCTGTGGAGAGCTAACTTCAAAGATTCCTTCTTAAAAATTTTACAGATAAAAACCCGTGACAGGGTGTAGGGCCTGGAATTTTAAAAAATCCAATTTTAAAAGACTTGAAAAGACCTCCTAATGCCCGTTGTAGGCAGAAAAATGGCTCCTTAAAGATGTTGTCTTAATTCAGGATGCCACAACAAGTTGCCATAGACTGGGTGGCTTAAACAATAACCTTTCATTTCTGACAGTTCTTTGAGCCCGGGAGTCCAAGATCAAGGCAGTGGCAGATTCAGTGTCTGGTGAGAGCCTGCATCCGGTTCATGGACAGCCATCTTCTCATTGTATCCTCACATGATGGAGAGGGGGCTAGAAAGCTCTCTGGGGTCTCGCTTTTATTATAAGGGCATTAATCTTATTCATGACGGCTCCACCCTCATGACTTAATTGCCTTAATACCATCACCTTCAGGTTTAGGATTTCAATATGTAAATTTTGGGGAGACACAACATTCAGTCCGTAATAGATGCCCAAAACCTAATCTCCAGAACCTGTGCATATTTTAGGTTATTTTGGCAAAGGAGAATTAAAGTTGCAGGTGAAATTAAGGTTGCTATCAGCTGAAATTAATTAGGAAGATTGCCTTATTTTATCTAAGTGGGCCCAATGTAATCACAAGGGCCCTTCAAAAGGGAAGAGAGAGGCAGAAGAGAAACAGAAAGATGGCATTGTGAGAAAGATGGACCAATGTTATTAGCTTTGATGAGGAAAGGAGGGGCCATGAGCCAAGGAATGCAAGTCGTCTCTAAAAGGTGGAAAAGGCTGCCAAACAGTCTCCCCAAGAGTCTCCAGAAAGGAACATACCCTGCCAGCACTTTGATTTTAGCCCAGAGAGACCCATTTTGGATTTTGGATATCCAAACCACCAGATAGTTTGCAGTTTTGTTATTTTAAGCGCCTAAATTTGTAGTAATTTGTTACAGCTGTCATAGGAAATTAATACAGTAAGTTAGGGAATAAATTACTTCCCCAGTAGTTCAGATTTTTATTTTAGCAACATACCTATGGACATTTGCCTACATGGAACAAACAACAGTAACAAAGAGTGGATTATAGATTTCCATTTGTATTCTTGATAACTGAGACAGTCCTAACTACAAATGAAGCATATAAACTTCTAAGGGGGTTATGTTCTAGTCTTTACTCACATTGGAAAAACACACTGGCAATAGTGTTTTCTATATCCTGGGAGGCACCTACTTCCTTTTCTCTGGACTTACCCCTAATTTAGAAGCAAAGGCAGACAAAATGTGATCCATTCAAACACAGATGAAATATTTCTTTGTCTCAGCAACACAACAGAAGAGGAAAATGCCTTGCTCATGGAAAAGGCTGTTAAACTATAGTTGGTTGGCATAGAAAAGAGAAGAGTTAGGGTTGTCACATTATTTTCTTCCTGCCAGCATCCTCCTTCCTAGGGTGTACCGTAAGCCCATTCTTTCACCGAAAAGGCACAGTTCTTTCTCCTAAGGCTTCAGCACTATTTTCAGCAGGCTGCTGGGCTCAGGTCATGTGGTCACTTTAACATCAATGCAGCTCTTAACCTTATTAAGTAACAAGACAAGAGAATTCCAGGCAGTATGAGAGGCTGTAGTTCAATAAAAGTTCCTTTAACCAGGTCCCAAGTGTGATAACATAAGTGGTGTCATATTGGAATATAAGATGAAATTTGCCCTGTTCAGGGGTCAGAAAGTAGGAGGGAGCTTAACTTGGTTGAAAGAGCCCTTTAGCTTATTTGGGACAAGTTACTGCTCAGGGGTCTCTGAGATGGAGTCTGCATTGTGCTAGCTCAGCATGATCACCTGCATTAGAAACTGTTTTACTTACCTGCTTCACTTTAGTTGGCTACAGAAAATGGTACCTCTGACTTCAGTTTAGTACTTTGAATTTCATGGGTGAACATAAATTCTCTAATAGAACAAATCAACCTCTGACCACATCATAAGCCAACCCCCAAAATGTAAATGTCTTCCTAACTGGAAAAATAGAAAAAGTTGGAACCAAGGAGGAATCTATATCAGCTTCAGAGAACTTCTTCTGCCAAGAAGTCCTTAAACCTAGAATGTCTTCTCCTGTCCAGATGGCCAAATAATTAATAGTCAACTAAAAGGGTGTAACAAAGCATGGTGGGAAGACCTAATAAGCATAAAACATGCCTAATGCCTTCTAGAAATTTACAACTATGTTAGGGGAGTCAACCATGGGAAGGTTACAGGGAGTGATTATATACTTCTTTGTATATTTATTGGTCCTGCCTTTACTCCATAGAGAGAGTATGTGGATCTTGTACTGCCACACCCACAATATAGAAGCACAAGGTATGTACTCAAAACTGTATATGTACTTCAAACTAAAGTGTGAAACCCCAAATGCGTAAACAGTAGTACCAGAACTTCTACATAGAAGTAGTAGTTTAGGAACCACGATTTGCTTAGAGGTGAAGTTAAAAGCCATATTTGACCAGCACTATACATAAGATTGAGAATATGTCAATTGCCCATAACAAAGAGGTATGTATATGTATGTGGACACATGTATGTGTTAGGTAGAGAGACCGATGGGCATTACAGGATTATGAAAAAAATCATTTCTCCTCAATTTCTCCTTGTTGCAATGCAGTTCAAGTACAAGAGGGTTCAGTGCAAGGAGAGATCAGTTTTAGCTATTTAAGAAAGATTTCATGGGAAGTAATCTGTTTTGCTCATTTTCCAGAAAAGAGTGAAAGACATGTTCCACTCAACAATTCTTCATATATTACTCTAGGAAGCAGAAGTGTAATGAAATCCCCACTCTATGGGGGCAAGGGAAGGAGCACTAGGAAGACCAAGATTCAAAAGCATATTGACCACTCGTTCCTCTCCGCACAATATAGCATAGCCTTGTGAATCCAGATTGTCTGCACTGGAGTCCTGGCTCAGCTGCTCACCAGCTATGTGACCTTGGGAAAATTATTTAACTTCTCTATGCCTCAAATGTCTCCATCTGTAAACTGGGGATAGTAATAGTAAATAATTTATAGGCTAAGGGGAAATAACAGAGACAATAGTACACACCAAAATATTCTATGTGTTGACTTGCATTTCCCATTTATTTTGTAGCTTAGTGAGTCATCTGACTAGTTCTGATCAATGGGCTATGAGCAAAAGTAATGTGTGTTACTTCCGGGCCACAAAAGAATTTACTGGCACACGATTCTCCATATTCTCCTGTCCCTTGCTATTGTGAATGTTGATGATCCAAGGAGTGGGGCCTCCATCATCTTGAGTACCTGAGTACCATGTGGTGCAGAGTATCTCCCATTACTATCCACATTAGACATATTGCATGAAAAATAAATAGCCCTTTGTTATACTTCTGAGATTGTAGGGCAAATTTATTATTGCAGCCTAACCTAGCCTGCCCTGACTAATATAGTTGGCATTATGCTTGAAAAAATAACGAGGAAAAGTAACTAACCTTCTAAAGTATGACTTCAGAATATAGCTCATATTGAACTAAATGCTACAAATCAAGTAAATGAACATATGAGTAACTTATATGTCATGATCCTTGGGTTCCAGATAAATTTCTTAAAAATAACCCTCCTCATTCTCACTGAAGAAAATTTTCAGAGCCAGTGGAATTCGAAAATCCTTAAGATTTCTGTGAATGCCAGGGACTTAGAAGTACCATAGGTCTTCTGCCCTCTGACACCTATGTATGTTAACTTGGTTTTATCCCACAATTATCTGGACAATGTTCTCGAGCCCTCCTCTGGTTGCTTCAAAAAACCTAATTACACCAATAAAGTCATGTTACTAGGAGGTACCACAAACATTGAATACCACAAACACTGAAACACAAAGCATTTTGTCAAGCCACTGCTTCTAACTTGCTGTCTCTTCTCCTCCAAGCCCTCTTCCATCTCTGTTTTCCCACAGGAGTTCCTAATTATTCTGTCTCACTTATTCAGAGTAGCTTCTCTGACTTCTAAAGGCAAAGGACCTATATTCATTCCGTACAGCTGCTTTAACAAAGGATAACAAAATGGGTGGCTTTGAACAACAGAATTTTTTGTCTCACAGTTTTGGAGGCTGGAAGTCTAAAATCAAGGTGAGTGCAGGTCCTCCTGAAACCTGTAGGGGAGCATCGTTCCTTGCCTTCTCCTAGCTGCTGGTGGTGGCCATCAATCCTTGGAATTTGTAGGCTTGTAGATGCATCGCTCCAATCTGTCTCCATCTTCTTGTGGGTATTCTCTCTGGGTCTCTATGTTTTCATGTGGCCATCTTCTTATAAGAATAGCACTCATAATAGGTTAGAAGCCCACCCTACTTCAGCATAACCTCATCTTAACCAATGACCCTTTTCCAAATAAAATCACATTGTGAGGTACCGGGGGTTAGGATTTCAACATATCTTTTTCAGGCGGACACAATTAAACTTAGAACAGAAACACATTCTTGAAGAAACAGAATCTGCCCTAAGAATTTATCAACTCTATTTGCTTTTACACTCCTCATGCCTTAAACAGTACTTGATGCATCTTAGATGCTGATGTGAACAGTTCTTGCCTGCAAAAGAAATCCAGTATGATGGCAGACCAACATTTCCACCAAGAATAACTTAAAATTCAGATTTTTTTTTCATAATAGCAGGTGTAAAGGCATCGGAAAGTTGTTCAAATAATCAAAACCAGAGGGGACACGATTCTGGCAAGGGAAGAACTAGAAAAAGGCACATTCACATCGTGCATGTGTTTTGATGATTCTGCGCTCAGCGCAAGAGCATGCAAACCTGGGTTGTGCCCAGGCAGAAGCCCACTGCTAGGGACAGATAAGTGAATGGGGTTTTTACTGTTTTGTAAGGCCAGTGAGACAAGATTTGAGACTTAACGAGCCAAGATACTCATAACAAGAAAGAAATAGAGAACTAAGCCTGATAATACAACCAATTTTTCTCTTATAACTTGTGCCAAATCCTGAAACTAGGCAAGCAGGCTTAGAAGCTAAGTAGATAAACTCAAAGGCAAAGCCGAGTTTTGAGGATCTCAAAAGAGTGTGGGGCCTGCCAGGGTGAGAGACTCCATGAAATTCTCAAGCTCTCAGGAAGATTAGGGCTTGGGAGTGGAGGTGAACCAAGAGTAGACTGAAACTTACCCAAATTGAAACATAGCCCTTACTTGGATTAAGACACAGCCTTAACTCTATCTGCATAGCAGAATAAAGGGCAAACTTCGACTGAAGCTAGTACAATTTGTTTTTATATACAAAGTTTAGCAAATGGTTTAAAAAATCGCTAGGTATGCCAAGAAAGAAAATAACATGTCCAAACACCCAAAGACTAGATATGGAAATAGGTGCATAGTTGATCCAGATATTAGTGTTAACAGAAAAAAATCCTTAAAAATAACTACGAATTATAAGTTAAGAAAAATAAGGAGAAAATTTTTCAAATAGATAAAAAAGTAAAACTTTAACAAGGAATTAAAATATATAAAAAAGAATCAAATAAAAATTTTAAAATTAAAATAATACAAATAATAAAATAATACTTACTAAGATAGTGAAATATATCAAACCAGTTACATACAAGATATCACATATTTTATGTTTATATATTTTTACGATATATACATATGTGTATACATGTACATGTAGAACTAACTGAATGGATTGAACACATCAAAAGACAAGCAGAAGACAAAATTATTAAAATATAAGACAAGTCAATAAAAAATATCCAAACTGAAGAATAAAGAAGAAAATAATAAAAATACATAAAAGAGCATAGATACATGTGGGACAAAAGGAAAGTCTTAAATATATGTAATTAACATCCCAGGAGAGAAAAAAGAAGCAATGCTTGAAGAGATAATGACTAAAAATCTTCTGAAACTTGTGAAGACAAAAACTGACAGTTTCAATTTTGAGAACCCTAAACAAAGTGAATATAAAAAAAACTATAGACACATCATATCAAATTATTGAAATCTAAAGACAAAAAAAATCTTAAAAGTAGAGGGAGGTGGTAAAGAGAAAGAAATGAAAGGAGCAACAGCAGGATTATCAAATAACTTCTCATCAAAATGATGAAAATCATAAAACAATGGAATCACATCATACAGTGCTGAAAGAAAGTAACTGACAGCCAATATTTCTACACTCAAAAATAAAGAAAAAATTAAGGCATTTCAAAAGCCCAGAATGGAAAGAATACATTGCTAGCATATCCAAACTAAAAAATAAAATTATTAAAAGGATTTTTTTTCAGAGAGAAGGAAAAAGATCCCAAATAGCAACTTTGAAATCCAGGAAGCAATGAAAGCAAACATTTTCAAAATACTGCCAGTAATCTCCATAACAATATGTAGTTCAACAACTTATAGCTGGTTCGGTTCCTAGCAGGCTAATTACCTCCTAGTAAGTACTTGATTGTTAAAATAAAAACATTATTTCTGTCTTGCTTCAAACGAAGTTTGACTCTCATCTTCACTTGAGTCAGAGAAATACTATATTTCTAAAATATCCATTAACTTTAGAAAAGAAAGAAAGGGGCACTCCAAATGCCTATTTCTGGGTTTAAAAATACCACTTCTCCAAAATAAAAAATAAAAAAAAAAATCTTAAGGAGATGATTTTCTCCA
Source organism: Pan troglodytes (assembly GCF_028858775.2). NCBI lineage: Eukaryota > Metazoa > Chordata > Mammalia > Primates > Hominidae > Pan > Pan troglodytes. The sequence continues at coordinate 103,967,545 of NC_072408.2, read as the reverse complement.
AACTTTTCCTTCCACTTGATATTTTCTTTTATTCCAAAAGATAGGTGGCCTCAAGTCACTCACATCAGTGAGAAATAGTCTCCTTAAGGAAGGAAGCTCACAGATCAGCTGAGTCTTTCACTCATCACTAATGACAACCCTAAACCTTTTTACTATATCTAGTTTTATCTGCACTGGGGAAGCTGGGGAAAAGAAGGATGGGAGAAATCCTATGGGATTACTTCAGGACTCCTTAGATGCCTTCCGTTACCTAGTGGCCACCAAACGTACTCTGCAGTGGACCATTTTAAAGGTTAAAGCTGCTGCATGGTTTAGTAATCTTTAGAAGTCTTTCCCCAACTCCTTCAAGGAATGTCTGAGATTAAATGACAGGCAAGAGGAAAAACTAGCCTGAACCAGTAAAACAATGTTGTCTGCATACCTTTTCACTCTAGAGGCTTAGAAATGCAATCAGCTTCCTGGGCTGCTACCCTTTTGTGCACAGAACACATTGTGCAACCTTCTTTATGGCAGAGAAGCTCCCTGCAGTGAAAGTCTCCCCCTGAATGGGGTTTCTGAGCACAGACATTTTCATGTGTCTTATTTGCAGCCTTCCACAAGAAGTCCTCTCCCACACAAATACATGTTTTCATTATCTTATTTTTAGAAATGCAATTTGAAGAGGAAAAAGTGTGATTTGACATTCTAATTGTAGAGGATTCTTCCATCTGAGTCTCTCTAGGATGTGGCTGCAAATACAACAATTTTAACACTAGATTTCAGCAAACCAGGCATCAGTCCCACTTAGCCATATTAGAAGCCACGTGCATTGCAGTCGCAGAAGTACCTTCCCACATTCTCATTAGTCAAAATATATCATGCAATATAATTGTTCTCCATTACAGCATTAAGTGACTGATCTGGAGTGTGAGTGTAGGAAATAAATTTAGTCTAGTGAATTGAGTTTTCAGGTTCAGGTTTTAAGTTATCTTCTGTTCTGTTCCTTCAAGCCACAAGCATCCTGTTCAATGTATTGCATCAACAGTTTTAAAATTAATAGGACTCTGAAAGTAATTAATTTACCAGCTTGGAGAAATTTTGTTACCTGAATATGACAAAACGAAATGCAATTCCAAGCAGGGGTGGAGGCGGCCTTAAAACTAGGGATTTGTTTCTCAAATCAACTCTCCCTTTCTTTCCCTCTTCCATTTTTTCCCTTTGTCTCATTCCTTCTGCCTTCCTCTTTTCCTTTCTTTTTCCATCCATTCTTTCTTTTTTGAAAAATTACTTAAGGATATAACAGGTTCCAGGTACTATTTGAGGCACTGAGAAGATTAAATAAGCCAGGGACTCATTCTTGTTGGGGAGATAGTGGAAAAAAGTAATTAAAATGCAAAGTGAGACAAATGAGCTGGATTCTGCTTGGCAAAGATCTGTGGGAAGGGAGCAGGTGGGGTGATGAATTCCAGCCAGAGAGGAAGGGGACTGCCTAGCCCTGCTTCTTCAATTAGAGCCTAAAGTGGTACTCAGACTTGGTCTGATGAACATGCTGGTGGTAGGCAGGACAGGTAGGAGTTGATTTACACTTGGATTGTTGGATCTAGAGAAAGTGACTAGTAAAGCAGAGAGTAGGAAGTATCTGTCTCAATGTGTCAATCAATAAGTATTTATTTAGTACATACTACATGGCAGTATTTTACTAGGAACTGGGGCACATGAGTGAGCAAAGTAAATGTGGTATCAACCCTTTATGCAGCTTCAGGCAAGAATATTGGCCCTCTACCTTCTAGGACCTGTAATTAAGTAGTGTGAAGTGATTGCTACAGATGGATGCTAGGAGAGAAGTCTTTATGAACATCTTGGGTAGATGGAGACTCAGGGAGGGATGGGGAGGGTCACTTTGGGCCTGAGTGATTAACCATACAATTGAAGGAAAGAGACCTTCTCCCTGCAAAGACATCCATAAGCTTTGGAACGTCAAGAATTGAGAAGGCTCAGAGTATCAGAGTACCATTGACATAAATATCTGTGTCTGTCCAAGTTCTCCAAAGAGACAGAACTATTAGGAGACACATATACAGAAAGAGATTTATTTTTAAAAATTGGCTCATGCAGTTGTTGGTGACTGGCAAGTCTGAAGTCCACAGGGGAGGCCAGCAACTGGAAACTCAGAAACTTCATATTTTCATGTTACCGTCTTGAGGCAGAATTCTTTCTTCTCTGGGGAACCTCAGTTTTTGCTCTTAAGATTTTCAACAGACTGGCTGAGAGCTTCCCACATTGTGGAGGGTTTACTTATATTCAACTAATTGTAAAGGTTAATCACATTTACGAAATCCTTCCACAGCAACATCTAGACTAGTGTTTGACCAAACAACCGAGCACCATAATCTAGCTAAGTTGACACCTAAAATTAATGATCACAGCATAGAATAGATAATTCTTAAAAGACCCGCAGTACAAACATCAGTATGTCCACCAAAGAGGCGAGACGCCAGTAGGAGCAGCAGTGGTGTCTGGTTGTGGTGACCAGTCAGAACAAAAGAACATGAGTACTCTGAGCACACGTGCAACATCCTCTGGGCACTCCCTGAAATACTTGGGTGGTGAGGATTATGCAGGTGAAGGTAGAACGATGGGATACTTTTGTTATTATCTTTGAGATCCCATTAACCTAGGAAAAGACTTTGAAACTCAAAAGAATGAGTTTTGAAAATGGTAAAATGCTTGTTGTGCAAGCAGCCCAAGGGTGACCAAGAGCATAAGATGTTTGGACCCTATTTTGCAGAAGGGCTGTGTACTAGTCTGTTTTCTCTTGCTATAAGAGAATACTTGAGACTGAGTAATTATAAAGAAAAAAGGTTTATTTTGGCTCACAGTTCTGGAAGCTGAGAAGTTCAAGATCAAGGAGCTGTATCTAGTGAGGGCCTTTTGCTGCTTTATGGCATGGTGGAAAATTGAAAGGGAAAGCAAGTCATGCAAAAAGAGGGCAGATGAAGCAGGCTGGCCTGCTTCATGACAACCTACTCTTGTGAGAACTAACCTAGTCTTGAACAAAGTAATTTAATCCCAAGAGGACTGCATTAGTCCCTTCATGAGGGTGAAGCCCCCATAACTTAAACACCCATAACTCAGACACCCTCAAACCACAGTAGGCTGTGAGGGTGGAAGAAGAGAGAAGTAGAAATGTGTGGGCTCCATGTATGAGGGAGCTCTGTGTGAAGGGGTTGAGAGAACACAAGACCCTGATTGAGGCAGACTTGGTGTGAACTTCCCCTTGAGGTCCAGTGGTTTGATTGTTGCCCAGTGTAGCTTGGTTGCTGTACCACTAGTCTACTCTCCAAGAGGCTGGTAAGCCAAATTGTTTTTGGTTCTCCAGTCTAAGGGTCAAGCATTGGGGAGAATGAACCTCCAGCCATTTTGAGATAAAATGCCTCTGCTTTCAAGCTCCTATGGTCTTGAAATGATTCACAAGAGAATCCATAGTGACAACCTTAACAGGGACCACTGGGTTGAATGAGCCAGGGCTGAGAACTTAAATACCACTATATATTGACATGAGATAAGCTGGGGCTGATAACTCAGCCCAGTATATAAATCTAGTCAGCTTTTGTAGATGTCACCACATGTAATGTTTTTCTCCAAACCTGCTTCTTTTCCTGCCTTCTTTTCCCTTGAAGTCAGTGCCACCATTCAGCCAGCTACCCAGCCTAGAGGAAGTCAGTCCTTAATTGCTTTTACTCAAGTTCCAACACCCACCAAATTCTGCTGATTTTACCTCCTAAAATATCTCATAACTGTAAGCCCCTCTTCTTCATCCTTCAACCACCCTTTGAACCTCACCTTCACGTCTCTAGCTTTCAGTCACCTCCAGCTCAGCCTTCACCTTGCCAATCAGAATGATGGTTCTCAAATGGAAATTTAACACTGCTACTTTCCCTCTCCCCAGAGCCCTCTGGATAAAGCAGAAACCTTCATGTTGGGAAACAAAGTCTTTGTAATCTAGTCTTTGTATTCTTTCCCTGCCTTATCCTGCACATAGCTATATCAGCCACTCATAGTTTCTTGTTCTTTTAAAATCTCTACTCATTCCTCCTTCCCTGGAATGCTCTCCTTACTTCTCTGCTGAGCCAACTCCTACTCCTTTAAAATTTGGATCAAAGGTAATTTTGTCCAACACAATCTGGTCTGAATTAGATGCATAGGATTGTTTGATAAGCCACATACCTGGAGACTTTCTCTTTCTTTTGTTTTATGCAGCGATAGGGATGAGTTCACCTAATACCACCCCTGTCCACCATCCCGCCAGCCTAGCTCTGTGCGTTGATTGGATATTTGCTTCAGCACAGAAGCCATGTCAACTCTGCCTCTAAACAGAGAATCTTCTGTAAACTAGGCTCAGGAGTATGTCCAGGCTTTGCTGTCGCTAGCATAGGAAGAATAGACTCCAGTGTTTATCAGAGCCATTTGTTTTGTCATAGCACAACTTAAACTGAGGGCAACGTTTTATAAAGAGATACTGTAAATAGTCACTTTCAAGCTCTCCTGGTTTGAAAGACACAGCAGTATCTTTGTAGCATCCACAGCAGGGTTACTTTCAGTCCATGATTCACCCAGGTATTGGTTTATTGGCATTCTTTCTCTATCACTTAACAATAAGTAGCTCTTCCAAAAATAGAAAAATAAACACAAATAAAAAGAGCAATAATTCTATTATTCTCCAGCAATGTACAGAAGCAGGAATAGGACAGGTCTTCATGTTTGTGATATCTGCCTTGGGATTCAGGCTCTTAAAATTAAAGCCAAAACAAAGTTCACAGTTCCCTCTGACAATATATGTGGATAGCAGGTAAGGTCATTCACTTGCCAGATGACATTTGGTGTTATCAAGACAGCCACTTAAAGTACCACAGTGGATTAAGGAAATCCTTCAGAAAGAAAGGCATCTGACAGTGCAAGGACAATTGAGGAATTAACTTCAGGGAGAGTCATTTCCAGCCTACAGAAAGCAAGCACAGGAAACAGAATCAGGAAAACAACAAGAACAGAATGCCCCCCTTGCCTCTCTTGCTTATGGCTGCATTTTCCTGAAGCTTTGTCTACACTGGTACAATACATCATTATTCTCCTGAAGATAAGCATGTCTCAGTTATTCAAACCAATAAAATCATGAGGAACCACATTAATGAAACATCTGGGTAAACTGCAAGTAAAGTTTGTAGAACATAGGGTGTTTTTGTAATAGCTAAGATGTCATCATAACTATGTCTTAGATAAAATTAAAAATACATTTGAATTCATGTGTTCCAGAGTATGGTGGTGGGGATCATGCTGAAAAAAAATAAAGCCAGCTATAGAACTCTCCATTCATTTATTCATTAATTCATTCACTCACTCAACAAACATTTGTGAAGCAACCACATGTAGGCACTGTATTCATCAGTAAAAATAACAATAACCATCTTGAAATTAAGAGAATGAAGCCCTGCTGCCTAGGTTTGATTCCAGGTCATTCCACTTATTAACTGTGGGCCTTGGACAAGTTCTTAAATGCCTGTGTACTTACTAAGTGTCCTCATCTGTAAGGTGTGGAAAATAGGAGTACCTTGACCTCATAGGATTGTTGGAAGGACTAAATAAGTTTGTAAATATACCACAATGCCTGTCAAGCTATATTAACAATAACAGCAACAAAGAACCAGAAAACCACAACCAATCTTTATTAGGCATTTATTACATACCATGGACCGAGCATGATAAACACTTGAGAAATGTTAGCTATTATTTTTATTATTAACTTGGATCCTTTAGTTTTGTGTTTTAATTTAAAAATTGGAACATATTCTGATTTCTTCTTTTTCTATTTTTTAAGAGATATGGTCTCACTATGTTCAGTCTAGACTCAAACTCCTGGACTCAAACGATCCTCCCACCTCATTCTCTCAAGTAGCTGAGACTACAGGTGAGTGCCTGTATGCCCAACAATTCTGATTTCCACAATTGTCGCTATTGCTGTATTGTTAGCTTTGGCAGATTTCCACCATAATGTCCATATGAAATTAGGAAAATTGGACTGAAGTATGCTACAGGTCTAACATAGAGTCGCTGGACAATGTCTGAGTTTAGAACATAAGCCTAAGAGGTCAGAGAATAGTTTTAAGAATACATTTTCTGCCCCTGTAGCATCTTCCACAGGCCAAATAAAGAATGTGCCTAATACCGAGGAGAGAGCCTGTCTTCTTGGATCTTGTTCAACAAAACAAAGCAAGAATGTGAGCCTATGTCAGTACAGTGGCTCAGAAAAAAATAATAATAATGGTCAGGGTTCTAAGTTAGGCAAACATGAGGTTATGTCCAGAAAAGACAACTAAAGCAAAGAGGGTGAAGGCACTTCTGTAAGTCCAGGTACACCACACGGAAAGTACCATCAATAAGCTGGGCCAAGACACTGAGAAACACTAGGAAACGATTCGGTCAGAAATCAGAAATTCTAACCATGGGTAAATGATGCAAGGATCAAACTTGTCCAGGGACAACTGAAGGTCTCTGTCTTCTTTTCACTGACCTGCACCTGTGAGAGCCGAACAAACTGTAGACATTCAAATACTGGTTCTCTGGCCACTTCTGTTTTTCCTCTATGGAACTAATCACACATTACCTGGTGTATGATGTTTATATTTGCATGTCTCCTTACCGTGATGAAATTGTAAGTATCCTGACAGCATCAACTACTTTCTCAACATGGGAATTCCCAGAGAAACTTTCATATTATAGATATTCAATAAACATTTTCTGAATGAATGAGTAACTACCATGAACAAATTAGCAGACACCAAGGGAGTCTGATCCGGAGCCAATTGCCTTTTGAGAGAAACGTTCCTTACATCCTCCTCCTCCAGAGCAAAATGGTTTCAGGGTGTGGGGACATCTGTTACGATTGTCTGCCAAGAATCAACAGTGCCATCTTCTGAGAGGAGCAAATCAATTTCCCTTTGGGTAACTACCCCATCCCACCTTCTCCTGGCTAAGGGTAGGGCTATGAGCTTGGCCAATCCTCTTTCTCTCCCTGAAATTTGAACTTTAAGCAGAACTTCAGGGACAGAAAAGAGCTGGAGCCACTTCATCCCAGCAGTGATAACCTGAAGAGTTTGTCCATTCGTCCGTGTTATCTCAATTGCCATAATTGTCTTGGTTTCTGTCCTCTCTGCAACCTGGAAATTTAGCTATTCGGTTGAGCCAAATTATTTTCCCTTTATCCTTTCAATAAATTTCTTTTGTACGTGTTAGCAAGAGTCAATTTTAATAGCTATAAACCACCAAGAATCCAACTGATGCACTATGATGTCCTTGTTCTAGAACAGTGGTTCTCAACTTCGGTTGCACGTTAGAATCAAAAGGAAGTTTTCAAAATCCCAGAACTCAGACCACACCCCCCCAAAGCAATTAAATGAGACTCACTGCAGGTTTGAACAGTATGTCCTAAAATACCCCCAGGTGATTCTAATGTGTAGCCATGTTTGAGAATCACTTCTCTAGAGATAAATGTAAATATGTCCATCTGACCACTTTAAGGAAATGAGGAAGCAAAGGGTATTTTACAAGTAACATGCTTTTAAAGACAGAATTTAACCCTGGAGAAAGAACTAAACTTCCACCCCAGAATTCATACTTTCCTAAGAATTAAAGAACTAGAACTAGGTTTTCTTTTCTTTTCTTTTCTTTTTTTTTTTTTTTTTTTGAGACAAAGTCTTGCTCTTGTTCCCCAGGCTGGAGTGCAACGGCGCCATCTCGGCTCACTGCAACCTCCACCTCCTGAGTTCAAGCGATTCTACTGCCTCAGCCCCCCAAGTAGCTAGGATTACAGGCACCTGCCACCACGCCCGGCTAGTTTTGGTATTTTTAGTAGAGACAGGGTTTCACCATGTTGGCCAGGCTGGTCTTGAACTCCTGACCTCAGGTGATCTTCCCGCCTCCGCCTCCCAAAGTGCTGGGATTACAGGCATGAGCCATTGTGCCAGGCCTAGGTTTTCATCTTTAATTGCTATTTTGACCACTAAGTAAATCTGAAGATGTTCACAACAGTAGGCACTTTCTAATTTTATTAAAAATACAAATAAAGCACAGTGTCAAGGAATAAAATATCCCTGTTGACTTGCATTGAAAATAGATCACAATAATCTATGCCCAGCCTGGAAATATTTCTACTAAAGCAATCCTAGGGCAATGTTTCATCTGAGACTGTCTTTGGTGACATCTGTTGACTAGTAGGTGATCATAAGAGGGGAAGAAACTGACACCTGTTCACCTTCTCCAACTTTTCTGCCTTGTGAGAGACAATTTCTTTTTAGTTATATGAAATGCAATGAGGAAAAAGCTAGCTAAGAAGCAGAGCAAATAAAGTCCACAGAAAACAATGAAAAGGCAAATAGACAAAGACAATATGGTAACATTCTAGAAGAAATTCTACCTCTGTGTACATACTGCACAGGGAATCACACAGTCACTCTAGTTCTCAGGAGATAATTTGATGGTGGCACATCCCATCCGCTGCTCTTGCTGCTCTGCGCCAGGCCTCCATCACTCCCATGGTTACCTATTGATCATGATTCATCCCCAGTGCATGGATACATAAGGGGATACACAGTCTATCCTGAGCAGTGCTGGATCTTGTGGAGCAATTGTGCACCAGTAGAATTAGCTCTGCTTCCCACAGCCTTGGTGTGGGACCTAAATGTCCCTAAGAAATTAATCGGGCCCATCCTCTTCTACCAGCTACACAAAGTGATTTTTTTCCCCTATACTGGTTTTTAGCCCTGGTGAAACTGAGTCAATTAAGAATAGGTCTATGTATAACAGTGAAGTACATGACCTGAGTTTAACAACAGTGCTGGGGCAATTTATCGAATGTCCTGCAGTTTAATACAGAAAGGAAGAGGAACACAGCCCCCAAAGAACAGACCAAAAAAGGATATTGGTGCATCTTGCACATATCCAGGTTTCTTTGGCTTTGTTTTACCTCATTTAACTTCTAAACTCAAACATTATATCAGAGTACACTTTAATGCATTAAAAAGAATCAGTCAAATTAACTTAAATTAGATGGTACTCATTTCTTGTCTTTTACTTCCATTTCACCAAAAAATGAGGAAATAACTCCTTCTAAGCATAGACTGATCACTAGTAAACAGTTTAGAAACATGTTTCTCCATACATCAAGTACATTTGTTATAAACATGAATTAAGTTCAAGAGATATTTAAGACCCTAGTATGTGCTAAGCATACATAGTCAAAAAACAAAATTCCCATCTTTATAATACAATAAACCACTTCTTGTGCTGTAAATTCATTATGTCATCATCTCAAAATTCTTTCTTTTTATTTATTTCTTTATTTTGAAGTGGAGTTTCACTCCTGTTGCCCAGGCTGGAGTGCAGTGGCATGATCTCAGCTCTTGCAGTCTCCGCCTTCTGGGTGCAAGCGATTCTCCTGCCTCAGCCTCCCAAGTAGCTGGGATTACAGGCACCTAACACCATGCCTGGCTAATTTTTTTTTTTTTTTTTTTTTTTTTTTTTTGAGACGGAGTCTCGCTCTGTCGCCCAGGCTGGAGTGCAGTGGCGCGATCTCGGCTCACTGCAAGCTCCGCCTCCCGGGTTCACGCCATTCTCCTGCCTCAGCCTCCCGAGTAGCTGGGATTACAGGCACCTAACACCATGCCTGGCTAATTTTTTTTATTTTTAGTAGAGATGGTGTTTCACCATGCTGGCCAGGCTGGTCTTGTACTCATGGCCTCAGGTGATCCACTTGCCTCGGCCTCCCAAAGTGCTGGGATTATAGGCATGAGCCACTGTGCCTGGCCCCCCAAGGTTATTTCTAAGCAACAAATTGGCACAATCTTCGGCAAACACTATCTTTCCTAAACTGAGTGGATAATATGAATTCACTTTTTAATTGAAAGTGGCTAAGAATGGCTCACCTCAAGAGTATAACTGGGAGGTATGCAATGGAATTGTTCCCTGTGTGTTGCTGATTGACCGCAGGGTGACACAGCTCGTAGAAAGAAAATAAGTATCGGATAATGAAAAGAGGGCAATACCTGGGTTCTGAAGACCCAAATTCAACTCCTAGCATCAAGTCACAAGCTGTGAAAACACACACTGGTCACCTCTGGTCAGTTCCTTCCATTATAAAAAGAGGATGACAGTTAAAACTGCCTCTCCAAATGTTAAGGAGAAATAAAATTAGAAACGTGTTCAAACTTTTGCTAAACTTAAACCTCAATTCCATTAACATTAAGCAACGAACATCTGAATTGGCTACCACGGATGCCTTTTTTCTTTATCATGCATAAATTAAGAATGAGCATGATAGACTACTTATGATTTTTACCTTCTTCTTTATACTTCTCTGTATTTTCCAGTTTTCCTGGAGTGATCATGTGTAACTTTTATAACCAGAAAACATGTTTTATGAATGAAAAGATATGGTAATATCTTAGAGTTTGGAGTTAGACTAGAAGCACTGGATTCAGGAAATACACATGGGCTAAGACTATTTTTGGATTAGTTTGAACTAACCAAAAGACAGAATTTCAGCAAGTCAGAACACTAAAATTATTGAGATGAGAAGCTTGCTCCATGCTTCTTATTTCTGTATGCTTTTAAACATAAGAAATTTTTTCTTAATATGGTCATTGTGTGTTTATATATTTTAAAATGCATTCATTAACTTGGTGTCTGTTCATAATGATATAATGGCTATTTATTGAGCACCTATTATGTGGTAGATGTTTTACAAACATCATCTTACCAATACTATGAGAAATTTCCTTTTGTCCTCATTTTATCTACAGGAAAACTCAAAGCAATTCACCTAAGGTTGTGGCCCATAAATGGTCATGGCAGGTATGGCCATTCACCCACTCAGCTATTCCATTGCACCGTCCTGCACTATAAAAGGGAGAGAGCAACAGTTTTCAGACTCCTTTGCAATGCTGGTTCTGCAAGTGGCCTAGGTCCTGCCAAGCAGATAAACCATGCAAGACTAGGAAGGTGGATGTAAGCAGTGAGCAGAGAGACAGGATTCTTTGGCAAGCATAGAACGGAGCCTTTGGTTCTTTGAGGGCAGTGGTAGAGGAAGTTGTGTGTCTAATTTGTAGGAGCAATAAGCAGCAAGCAAAGTTGGTAGCAGGGTCTTGTCTAGAGACAGCCCTTACTATTTTGGAGTGTTTCTCCTAGCTGCAAAGGATTAAGTCAATAGAGATCTGAAAAAGCAGCAGAAAGTGGAACCCAAGTTTCCGCTAGAGTGAGAGAAAAGTTTGAAAGTATCTGGGCATACCTTTCAGAAGAGTTCAGGTACGCCATTGCTGTGACAGAACACAGCAATCTGACCTGAATTTGATCACAGAAATTACACTGGGACTCTCACTTTACTGGTTCAAAGACTAAAGCTATATAAATAGTCTAGATCCGGGATTGACAAACTTTGGCCCACAAATAAAATCTTGCCCACTGGACTCTCTTGTAAATACAGTTTTATTGGAACATAGCCATAATCGTAATTTGCATATTATCTATAGCTGCTGTATTAGTCCATTTTCACACTGCTGATAAAGATATACCCAAGACTGGGCAATTTACAAAATAAAGAGGTTTAATCGGACTTACAATTCCACGTGGCTGGAGAGGGTTCGCAATCATGATGGAAGGTGAAAGGTACGTCTAACGTGGCGACAGACAAGAGAAGAGAACTTGTGCCGGGAAATTCCCCTTTTAAAACCATCAGATCTTGTGAGACTTATTCACAATCACAAGAACAGCACAGGAAAGACTTTCTCCCATGATTCAATTACCTCCCACCAGATCCCTCCCACACCACATGGAAATTCAAGATGAGATTTGGGTGGGGACACAGCCAAACCATATCAGTTGCTTCTTTTTTTTGCTTGTTTGTTTGAGATGGAGTCTTGCTCTGTCACCTAGGCTGGAGTGCAGTGGCACGATCTCTGCTCACGGCAACCTCTGCTTCCTGGGTTCCAGAGATTCTCCCACTTCAGCCTCCTGAGTAGCTGGGATTACAGGCACCTGCCATCATGCCCGGCTAATTTTTGTATTTTTGTAGAGATGGGGTTTCACCATGTTGGCCAGGATGGTCTTGAACTCCTGACCTCAGGTGATCTACCTGCCTTGACCTCCCAAAGTGCTGGGATTACAGGCGTGAGCCACCGTGCCTGGCCCAGTTGCTTTCATATCTACAGAGACCATGCAACCTATACAGGCTAAAATATTTACTATCTGGCCCTTCTAGCCCTTTCTAGAAAAATTTGTCAACCTTCAGTATAAGTGGTTGGAAGGGCGAAGCCATTGGGAATTGGTCAATCCATTATATGTTTCTGTAAACAGAAGAGGAAAATACGTGAAGAAAGTTTCAAATCACCGCCTAAAGAGAAGAAAACCTTTTTTTTTTTTTTAGCAGGGTCTTGCTTTATCCCCCAGACTGGAGTACAGTGACACAATCACAGTTCACTGCAGCTTCAGCCTCCTGAACTGAAGCAATCCTCCCACCTCAGCCTCCCTAGCAGATGGGACCACAGGCATGCGCCACCACACCTGGCTAATTATTTTTTTAATTATCTGTAAAGATGGGGTCTCCCTATGTTGACCAATCTATCAAACTCCTGGGCTCAAGTGACTCTCCCGCCTCATCCTCCCAAAGTGCTGGGATTACAGGCATGAGCAACTGTGCCTGGCTTGGAAGAAAACTTTTAAGTCCTTTGTTGGAAGCAGTATCCAAGAATATTTAGTCTGTGGGTGTTCCTGTGTGTGGAGAGGATTAGGGATGAGGAACATCACAGGGGCTGGAGTAAGTATGTAATTGTAGAGGCTGAAAGAGATGAAATTGTAAGCCAGAGGGTGTAGATGATTAATCATGAGACAGAGAGAACGCAAATAGAGATGGAAAGTTTAGAAACTCAGGCTAAAGCTGCACAAAGTATTTAAGTGGGAAACGGGAGGTACAGAGGAGTTGTCAGAGAAATAATAGGCAGCCCATTCCACAGAGGCCCAAGTCAGAGTGCGTGATCTCGCTGTGCTCCTATTATGTACCAGGCATTGTGTTGGGTCCTCAGAGAGTTTGCTAGTTAAGGATAAAGGTGTAGGTTGCAGCACCAGAAGCATTGCAGTGGCTGAGAAGCAGCCTTTGGATCTGACAGTCAGGGAGCCTTCAACAGTCTTGGTAAAGGGGGCTGGGCTCTGTGGAGCTCTGTGTAATTTGGAGAAATAAGAGCTATTCTGAAAGGGGTCTCTGGGAATTTCGAATGCTGAGATGGCATAGTGCTCCAGAAGTGATTAAGATGAAAGGACGGAGATGAAACAGCAGCTGGAAGGCGTAAATGGGTCTCATGTTGCTTTCTGAAAGATGGGTGCTATGGCTGAAAATCCTTTTCATCATACAGAGATGTCAGCAGTAGCAGCATTCTTTGTAATAGGATTTGACCTGTGGGTGAGCAGCTTCCATTCTCTCTGACTACCAGGAGATTTTTCTTAGCTGTGTTTTGGAAAAACAGAAAGGAATGCCAACTCTACTAAAAACCACTATAAACGCTACCTACGCCGTGCCTGTGGCTGCTTTATAGAAGGGTAATGAGAGGATGACCAGAATAAAAATACTCTGTGGCCTTTCTCAGCAGCAAACGGGAGGTATGACTGAATAAGCACTGAAGAAAAAGGGAGAGCCCTTCCTGAGTGGAAAGAACACAACAAAAGGCAGTCATTAAACGAATCGACAAACTTGGGCCCTCACGAAAACTTGTTGCTGCTGCTGCATTAGCCCTCACAGGGAAAAAGGAGAGGTCATCTCAGACCATTGCAGGGGCTTTATATAACCTGAAGACATGAGGAGAATCCTATAAGCCACAAACTTAGGAGACTTTGCAAAAAAGTTGAGATTTCTTTATCTTCTCAACACCCTTTTTGTCACCTCTGAAGACTTGCAGCTCAAACTTAGGGAAGTCACTTAACTTTCTCAGTTTCCTTTTTCTGTCTACAAAAATGGGAATGATAAAAATGATGCCTTGCTCCTCATAGAGTTTGAGCTACTGCTACCGCAATGTCTTATAAAGACAAAGTTACTCTTGTGGAAGGGTAATACTTAGGTGCTGAGTTGTCGTTTTTTCTAAGATTCTGAGGAGCATTTTGGGAACCATGAATAGTGGGATTTGGATGTCCATCATGTCTAATGGAACAGAAAGTCTGGTTTCTCCAAAATCCTACATACTAAGTGACTGCTCTACAGACTTTATTACTAGATGTGGTGCTTCCTAGCAAAACAAGGTATATATGTGAAGAGCTGGTGGCTGGCAGGGAAAGTAATACTTGCATGATGCTATTAAGAGCATGGTTTCTAGAGCCAGGCCCCCCTTGATTGGAATCCCAGCTTCTCCACTTTTTACTGGCTGACTTTGTATAAATCCCTCAACCTCTTTGAATTTCAGCTTGCTCACCTGTAAAGTATAGGTAATAACTGTACATACATCCTTAGGTTATATTAAAGACTAAAAGAAATAATGAATGTAAAGTACTTAGCACAGGGCCTGGCACACAGGAAGCAACACAAAACATTAGCTGTTAATATCATACTGCAGTACTAATGAAGGTCCAAAGAGCCTGCCATGGGAAACAGGCTACAAAGGGACTAACCTCACTTAAAATCAGGGAGTCAAAAAAACACTCCTGGAAAAATGCCAAAGCAAATCCAGCAAGTGCTCGTTGCTTATTGCTACCAGGAGGCAGGCATGGCATAGACAAATGAAGCCCACAGACCGTTGCTTAATTCTGTTTCACCTGACATTTTGAGCCTCTCTCTCATATTTCTTTTTTTTTCCTTTTATTATATATATAAATATATATATATATTTGAGATGGAGTCTCACTCTGTCACTCAGGCTGGACTACAGTGGTGCAATCTTTGCTCATTGCAATGTCCACCTCCTGGGTTCAAGTGCTTCTTATGCCTCAGCCTCCCAAGTAGCTGGGATTACAGGCACCCACCACCATGCCTGGCTAATTTTTGTATTTTTAGTACAGATGGGGTTTTACCATGTTGGCCAGGCTCAAACTCCTGACCTCAGGTGATCTGGCTGCCTCGACCTCCCAAAGTGCTGGGATTACAGGCGTGAGCCACCGCACCTGGTCACTCTCACATTTCAATAAGTCTTGTAGAAGTTACAAACATGCAGCTCCATGCCTCTCCATTTTTTTCTAATCTTCTCCCAGAGCCAAGAAGCAAAATGAACATGAAATAAACAATACTAACGGTCTTGGGAGTGACATACTTACATCCTGGGATGGGAGGTGGAAAGTGGTGATATTAAAGGAGTTCCTCTATCCTTGGAAATATCTGGGCTTGAATTGCCTAGGGAGGGAAACCTGGGCCCTACAGACGGAGCAGCAATGGAAGAGGCTCTCAGAAAAAGAATGCTAAGGCTGGGCGCAGTGGCTCACGCCTGTAATCCCAGCACTTTGGGAGGCTGAGGTGGGCGGATCATGAGGTCAGGAGATCGAGACCATCCTGGCTAACACGGTGAAACCCTGTCTCCACTAAAAATACAAAAAATTTAACCAGGCGTGGTGGCAGGCACCTGTAGTCCCAGCTACTTGGGAGGCTGAGGCAGGAGAATGGTGTGAACCCAGGAGGCGGAGCTTGCAGTGAGCTGAAGCTTGCAGTGAGCCAAGATTGTGCCACTGCACTCCAGCCTGGGAGACAGAGCAAGACTCCATCTCAAAAAAATAAATAAATAAAAAAGAAAAAGAATGCTAAGACACCATCCAAATGAATGAGTGGCAGAAGACAGCTCTGGGCTGAGGACCAAAGCTCATTAGTCATTGGAGTCTCAAGCATTACAAGAGGTCACATAAAGCAATCACCAATCTCATTAAGTAAGGAGGATGTGAGAAAGGAAAAGAGCACACCAGAGAAGATGATCCTCGAAGATATGTCTTGGACAACCCAGAGATGACCCCAAGGAACTCTGTTCTAATCAGGAAATCCAACTCTATTTTGGCTACAAAATGCTACTAGTAAGTAAACCTGTAAAGTAAAACAGTAAGGAAACCGGTAAGATCTCTGCTTATGTTGTTTAGCAACATCTTCCAAGTACTATTTGAACACAGCCTTTGTTTTTTGTTGCAGTTATTTGACAAAGTCAAATATCATTTTCAAGACTATGAAAAAATAAAAACAATATTTGAAACCCTCCAAAAACTAAATTATATGGCCTACTCTCCAGATTTAGCAAACATCTTTCTTCCTGCCGTGTTGTCTGTTATTAAAATCTAATACTAATGTGGGGTTAATGTGACAGCCTTGGGTACACAGATGAAGTTATAAAGGAAATAAGCTTTTATTACTTTTCCAGAGACAAAGCAATAACTTAGAATAACAGAATGATGTTAAACTTTCTACCATATTCCACTCTCAAATTTTCCCTTGTTCTTTCTCCATATCATAGGAACATTCTATTTTTAAAAAATTAAAGCTCCATCTGAGTTTACAACAGATTAGCCATAAAGAATAATGGCATGTCTTTTGTGACATATAGAGTCAGGGAAAACTGTCTGAAATTAGCACCGAAATTTAACTCCGTATATTTTTTTCAAGTACATTGGGTTAACTAATATGTTGATTATCACACGGGACTTCTTCCTTTCACTCATTTCCCACACCTAACTAGCCACCAAATTCTCCTTTTCTTTTTAAACCTCTTAAAATCTCTTGAATTCATTATCTCCTTACAGGTCTCCTCATATTTCAGATGCTGTCAATCTCAAATGCATCCTCCCAGCCACTGGGTTGGGACCTTTGCAAACTGCATATCTAGTCTCCTCCTTTCTCTGTTTAAAAAACTTCAACAACTTTCCATCACTTGCAGAACAGTGTCTCCACTCTTTGGTAGGCACCACCCATAAGTACCTCAACTTTCCCCTCGATCTCCCTTACTTTCAGACACTTATTCCTTCTCAACTCCCCACTCACCATACACCCCTAGCATCACCACCTTCTACCACCATTTTAACTCCTACAATTCCAGAAAACCTGTGGTTCACTAATCCTACTATGCCACTGTAATCTCTATGCTTTCCACATTCTGTGTCTCATGTACCCTTCCTTCTTGGTACTGTAGTTCACAAATAGTTACATAGTTCTTAGCATGTGCCAGGTCTTTTTTTTTTTTTATACTTTAAGTTTTAGGGTACATGTGCACAATGTGCAGGTTAGTTACATACGTATACTGTGCCATGCTGGTGTGCTGCACCCATTAACTCATCATTTAGCATTAGGTATATCTCCTAATGCTATCCCTCCCCCTCCCCCCACCCCACAACAGTCCCCAGAGTGTGATGTTCCCCTTCCTGTGTCCATGTGTTCTCATTGTTCAATTCCCACCTATGAGTGAGAATATGCGGTGTTTGGTTTTTTGTCCTTGCGATAGTTTACTGAGAATGATGATTTCCAATTTCATCCATGTCCCTACAAAGGACATGAACTCATCATTTTTTATGGCTGCATAGTATTCCATGGTGTATATGTGCCACATTTTCTTAATCCAGTCTATCATTGTTGGACATTTGGGTTGGTTCCAAGTCTTTGCTATTGTGAATAGTGCCGCAATAAACATCCGTGTGCATGTGTCTTTATAGCAGCATGATTTATAGTACTTTGGGTGTATACCCAGTAATGGGATGGCTGGGTCAAATGGTATTTCTAGTTCTAGTTCCCTGAGGAATCACCACACTGACTTCCACAATGGTTGGACTACTTTACAGTCCCACCAACAGTGTAAAAGTGTTCCTATTTCTCCACATCCTCTCCAGCACCTGTTGTTTCCTGACTTCTTAATGATTGCCATTCTAACTGGTGTGAGATGGTATCTCATTGTGGTTTTGATTTGCATTTCTCTGATGGCCAGTGATGGTGAGCATTTTTTCATGTGTTTTTTGGCTGCATAAATGTCTTCTTTTGAGAAGTGTCTGTTCATGTCCTTCGCCCACTTTTTGATGGGGTTGTTTGTTTTTTTCTTGTAAATTTGTTTGAGTTCATTGTAGATTCTGGATATTAGCCCTTCGTCAGATGAGTAGGTTGCAAAAATTTTCTCCCATTTTGTAGGTTACCTGTTCACTCTGATGGTAGTTTCTTTTGCTGTGCAGAAGCTCTTTAGTTTAATTAGATCCCATTTGTCAATTTTGGCTTTTGTTGAGCATGTGCCAGGTCTTATTCGATGAGCTTTATGAGCATTAACTCATTTAATGATCACAGCCCTGGGAGACAGGTAGTATTATTCTCTTCTTTTTATAGATGAGGAAATCTAGGCACGGAACAATTAGGAAACTTGGCCAATGTCACACAGTCAGTACATTGGTGGCTGGAGGGAGGAAGCTAGATTCAAACCTAGGCAGTTCAGCTCCAGGGTCTACGCCCTTGCCTATGCATTGCACTGCCTCTCTCTGCTTCTTCAATTCCTTGCATCATCATTATCCCCTCTACAAAGCTCTCTCTGACCACCAAGCTCAATTGCTAATCAACCCCTCCTATGTATATTGTGAAGAGTCTAATTACGTGATAACTATCACAACTCCTCTTCTTCCCATTTTAGACTATAAGTTACTAGAAGGCAGACACCATAATTCATCATAATATCCCCAGCACAAGTGTTCAATACCTGTTTGACGAATGGCTCAATAAAGGTGACAGATAGCCTTATTGCATGTTCCATAGCGAGTATAAGGAGAAATTCAAAGAAAATGGAACCTAAAGATGACTTGGTCCTTCAGCATTTCACATTTCCAGCTAACATTATATCTAAGTCATAAATTGCAGGGAAACTTTGCCTGTGTGTTCCTGCCACTTGCCCAACACCTTCTCTCAGGAGCTATTACATAGACCAGCACTGTCCACTAGAATGTTCTAAGAAATCCTCTGTATTGCACTGTCCAGTAGTGTAGCCACTAGCCACATGAGGCTATTGAGCACTTGGCTAGAGAGACTGAGGAACTGCATTTTAAATGTTATTTAATTTCAATTATTTTAAATTTAAATAGCCACATGTAGCTAGTGGCTAAGATATAGTACAGTGCATGTCTGGACCACTTGCAAATCATAAGTGACAGAGAACAGAGTGGTGATGGGAAATAGAACATGGAAAGCAAGGAGGAATGTGCAAAGAACACTTAGTATGAGGGGAACCAACCTGTCTGGTTTGCCTGGGACTGAGGAGTTGCACAAGACCTTCAGTGCTAAAAATGTGATAGTCCCAGGCAAAATGGGACAGTTGGCCACCCTACTCAGTGCCTAGAAGGAACTAAGAGTAGGCTCCACATGAGAACTAGAGAATTTGAAGCAGGAAAAAGAGCAAGAAAAAGATTGGGACTGGGACAGAGTAAGAACATATCATGGGTGGGAAGAGGACAATCGGCTGGTACCTCTATATTTTCCATATTGCCACACATTTACAGATTCCAACACACAGGTTCTAGTGTGGAGACTTCAAACAAAAGTGTGTAATGTACTTTTCTATCTGTCCTTTTTCAAATACGTGTGCTTTATTTCACTCATCTGTCTCTTAGTTGAGGAAGAGAAGATGACAGCCTACTCAACTCTCTTTGATCTGTCATTTAAATTTCCATTCTCATTCCATAATCTGTTAATCTTTCCAGTATCTCAGTACAGGGCTGAATTAAATTCCCATATTGAATCCCAACATGAAAGACATTTCTTTGTGAGCAGCTCAATATAATGTACTTCTAAATGACATTTAAAATGTTCAGCTCAGTAATGGAATGATAAAGAAGGACACCCAGTGTTAGTACACATCGGTAAAAAGAACATTTTTTTTATTAGTCAGAAGCCAAAAAGATAGAACAAGATAATTAGAAAAAAAAGTTTATTCCTACTAGACTGCCACAAGAGTATTATGACTCAAAAGGTAATAGTCACTGAATTCCTGTAGGAATTGAACTTCTTAAAAAGACATCAGACATCAAAGTCTGAGTCATGCCGCATTAACCACCAATGGCCAAAGAAAAGTTTGAATGCCACTGGAAAAGTTAAATATTAGACTTTCCCTGAAACATTTCAACTCAGAGAGCTTAAGTGTAGGTATTGCAGTTGTCATACTGACTTGTGTGCATTCTTTATAGGCTTCCAGACCGATCGCCCCACACCCCCTCCTGTTGCTATGGTGACCCAAATAAATTCTCTCCTGAGATTCATTTCTCTCAGATGCCAATGCATCAGGTCAAGTAGGCAGGCAGGCTAGCAAATAATGCAGTGCCCCTAAACATTCTCACACTCTCCAGGCAGCCCCAGAGAGCTAGTCCTCCACACATCACACCCAATTTCAACATTTCCAAAACTATAATTCCAGTAAACTGTGCAAAAAAGCAAACAAAAAGATTATTCTAAGCTATGGTATTTTTAAAAAATATATCTAACCAACAAGAAAACTCCTTGCAAAAGGCAAAGAGGAAGAGGAAGTAGAAAGTAAGAAGTTCTCCTAAAGTCTACTTCGTCATCCTTATGTTCACCAATAAGACCTGAATGATAGTTCTCAGTAGAATAAATATAAAACCAAGAATGCTTAACCTTCATGGAACACTATTAAATATGGTATTTAGTACTTAGGATTAAGGACTTGGGAGATGGTTGTGGAGGAGACAGATATTACCAGAAAAGAAAATCATGAAGGAAAGCATTTGGTTCATAGAAAATATGCACATGTTGTTCTAAAGGAAAATGCCTTAAAGTCTTTTGTTATTAGAGATGCTACCATTTAAGGCTTCCAGTGTGTGGGACCTCCCCCCCCCACATATGTTAAATATGTATTGCATATAGGACAAATATTTCATGAGACGGCAACCTGAGAAGCAGCATTTCACAGTAACAGTATGTATATAACAAGAAACAAATAGATGCTACCTACACTCCCTAAAAATCCAAGTGTAATAACTTTACCCAAAGATAGACAATATTTTGACCCCCAAACTAGTGCAAGGCACTTCATAAGAAGAGTGAACTGAGCATGCACTTGACCCTGGGGCTACTGGTAATAGCATACATGCCTTAACATTTACTTTCTGATTCTTAAAAATGCCTCACCATAACCCTATAAGGGCAGTTACCTCCATTTTTCAGATGATGAAAATTAGGCACAGAGGAACAAATAACTTGCCAAAAGTCACACACCCGAGAAGTGGTACTGGGATTTGAATCCTAGTTCCATTGCCTGGGCTTGCAACCCCTGTGCTGTACTGTCTCTGATGGTCACCAATGCACTTGAGCGAATCAGACCTTGCCCTAGGGACTTCCTGTCTTCAAATGCCTCTATGTCATTATCTGTTCTCCTCCTCTCAACACATGTTATCTCTCTCCTTCCCACCCCCACTTCTTCCAGTGTCCCTTAGACCATAACATCAATGGCCTGAGGTTCTCTGGGGAACTTGGCATTACTGGAGGAAGGCACTACTTCTCTAGGAACTATGTGGTCCGAGACAGAATTCATACTCTCAGGACCCAGGGGCCACAGTCCAGAGGAAGTTTTCACTGAGCCCATGGAGCAACTAGAGGCTACCATCAACCTGGAGAGAAGATTCTGAGAGGGGTGGTGAGACCAAAAGACAAAAGCAGCATGTCTGGGCCTACACATTCATTTCTGTGCCAAGGTTCTCCAGAAGCTGGAAGAAGAAACAATTTGGCTGCTCCCACATATGCATCCAAGGTCTTCTGCCCAACTATAAGGAGAGAGGATTTTGGGAAGCCAAGGTGATCAGATGACTTGAGCTCAGGTGTTTGAGATCAGCCTGGGCAACATGGTGAAACCCCATCCCTACAAAAACATACAAAAAAATTAGCTGAGTGTGGTGGCATGTGCCTGTGGTCCCAGCTACTCAGGAGGCTGAGGTGGGTGGATTCCTTGAGTGGAGGAGACGGAGGTTACAGTGAGCCAAGATCGTGACATTGCACTCCAGCCTGGGTGACACAGCGAGACTCCATCTCAAAAAAAAAAAAAAGGTGGAGGGAGGGATTCAATGCTGGAGTTGGAGACACCAGAATGAAAGCTTTGAGCAAGTAACAGATGTGATGAGGATAGAGCGATGTAAAGAGAGAGGATGAGTGCGAACTGGAGAGAGCAAGCAAGTCAATACCTAACTAGTCACTTTGGAGCCTGCCCTTCATGGATCTGGGCACCCATAATGAATTCTGCCTGGGCCCTATAGCCCTCCCTTGCTCATTCCTTAGGGCTTGACTCTCTCTCTTCAATGCGGGATTAAACAGAGCTTGGTATTTTGGGGATCAGCATGTGTACTTTCCCATGATTTTTGAATACTATTAACCTTTTCTTATAAACAATTGTCTTTATTATGATTTCAAATATATATATTTCAATATATTTTTGAGCAAGTAACAGGTGTGATGAGCGTATATTTTGAAATATATATATATTTGAAAATATAAATATATATATTTGAAATATATATATTTGAAAATATAAATATATATATTTGAAATATATATATTTGAAAATATAAATATATATATTTGAAATATATATATTTGAAAATATAAATATATATATTTGAAATATATATATATTTGAAAATATAAATACGTATATATACATACATATATATATGTATGTATATATATATGCTTGAGATTCTTTGGTCCTGAAATATGAGTTGGATTTCTTAATGGCCATCAGTGCAAATGGGACTAATGAGAAGATATTTGCCTTAAAGGTAACTAACTTTTTGAGGATAACATATCTACTTTATATACCAAGGGATACCTGTTTTAGACATCAAACGGGTTACAAACATTCATATTTTGCCCCAAAGGACAGCTGGGAATCTTACAAGCAAAGAGTCCTAGCATGACTCACTTGTTAATGTTTGCCACCTGGGGCACAAAATGTTTCATCATTGAGACTTGGAGTTTTTGGTAACTGCTTCATAAGTAGATTCAGTTCTTAACCTGGATTTCATATTTTCCTCCTTCATCCAAAATGATTTAATTTCTCAAGAATTGAATTATTTTTTAGAGTTCCTCTAAATTAAATGAAGAGTAAATAAAAAGGCCTTAGACAAAAACTGAATAATTTTATTAAGAATATGATAAATGTGATAGGTTGCAGTAGCCTGAAAATCTCATTATATGCAATTAAGGAGCTACATTAATGTAATTGTAGACTTCCTAGCATTTTAGCCAAGCACATACAGTATTTACAGATAATTGCATAGTAAGGGGGAAAATGCAAGCTGTGATTCTGGCATGCACGTGACTAACGTTGTCAAATTAAAACCTGGTTGGGTTTCTCCTTGAGTTATTAGCTTTAAAAGCTTAATTTTTATCTTTTCAAGATGGGAAAATGCACAGGTATGCAAACAAAATGTATCCTGTTAAAAATCTTATAAAGCGCAATGAAATTACAGGCACTATTAAAATACAGTAATAGTCATTTGGATAACACTAATTCCAAATTTGTAACTGTTTGGAACTTTACTGAGCAAGGAATTTTAAAGCAAATTAATATTCTAAGTAGTAGTGCAGTGTGGATGGGTAACTTATTATGAGGCCCCTGAATATATACATTGAGACCCCAAGATATATTCATTGTTTGCATAAAATTATGCTAAAATTTCAAAAGAGCCAATAAGAGACAGAAAGATGTCATAGAAAAAGTGCTCAATTAGGCTGGAAGAAATCTGAACACATCCTGACTCTGTGAACAAAAGCTTGTATCATACAATCTTGAAAAAAAGGAAACTCTTTAGATCTTAGTTTCCTCAATTATAAAACTCAATGATTGAATTAGATAAATTACAAAGTACCTTCAATCTCTAGAAAGTTTTAAGATGTTATCAAATCATTGAAGTAGGCCCTGTGGGTTAAATACTTTTCAGTGATCAGGTTGAATTATTAATCTGAGTTTTTACACTTGTCAATAGACTAACTTTTTAGAGCAGTTTTAACTTTACAGTAAAACTGAGCAGAAGGTACAGAGATTTCCCTTACATTTCCTGCTCCTTCACGAGTATAGCTTCCCCCATGATCAACATCCCCCACACAGTGGTACTTTTGTTACAATTGATGGACCCACATTGACACCTCATTTCACCCAAAGTGTATAGTTTACATTAGGATTCACTTTTGGTGTTGCATATTCTGTGGGTTTGGACAACTACATAATGACATATATCCGTCATTATAACATCATATAAAGTATTTTCAGTGTCTTAAAAAAATCCTCTATGCATTGCCTATTTGTCCCTGCCTCCTCTATCAATTCCTGGCTACCAATGATCTTTTTTATTGTCTCTAGTTTTGCATTTTCCAGGGTGTCATATACTTGAAATCAAACTGTATGTAGCCTTTTCAGATTGGTTTCTTTCACTTAGTAACATGCATTTAAGTTTCCTCCATGTTTTTTCATGACTTAATAAGTCATTTCTTTTTAACACTGAATAATATTCCATTGTCTGGATGCACCACAGTTTATTTATTCATTCACCTACTCAAGAACATCTGATTGCTTCCAAATTTGGGTAATTATGAATAAAGCTACTATAAACATGCATGTGCAGGTTATTGTATGAACATAAGTTTTCAATTCCTTTGGGCAGATACTAAGGAGTGTGATTGCTGGATAATATGATAAGAGTAGGATTAGTTTTGTAAGAAACTTCCAAACTGTCTTCCAAAATGACTGCACCAGAAAGGACCCACAGACCTCCTGAAGGAAGCAGATTGCCCCTGTAGGACCCAGAATACACCCCAAATACTGTGCTAGTATCCACGGCTGAGAGACCCACAGAGGATTAACATCACAGGACTCTGTGCAGACAGCTCCCAGTACCAGCCCAGAGCCCGGTAGACTTGCTGGGTGGCTAGACCCAGAAGACAGATAAAAATCACTACCCCTCAGCTCTCAGAAAGCCACATCTATAGAGAAAAGGGAGAGTACTACATCAAGGGAACAGCCTGTGGGACAAAAGAATCTGAACAACAGCCTTCAACCCTAGACTTTCCCTCTGACAGAGCCTACCAAAATGAGAAGTAACCAGAAAACCAACTCTGGTAATATGACAAAACAAGATTCTTTAATACCTCCAAAAAAAATCACACTAGCTCACCAGCAATTGATTCGAACCAAGAAGAAATCCCTAACCTACCTGAAAAAGAATTTAGGAGGTTAGTTATTAAGCTCATCAGGGAGGAACCAGAGAAAGGTGAAGCCCAATGTAAGGAAATCCAAAAAAACAAAAAAACAAAAACAAACAAACAGAAAAAACAATGATACAAGAAGTGAAGGGAGAAATATTCAAGGAAATAGATAGCATAAATATAAAACAATAAAAACTTCAGGAAACAATGGACATACTTATAGAAATGCAAAATTCTCTGGAAAGTCTGCAATAGAACTGAACAAGTAGAATAAAGACATTCAGAGCTTGAAGACAGGTCTTCAAATTAACTCAATCCAACAAAAACAAAGAATAAAGAGTAAGAAAATATGAACAAAACCTCGAAGAAGTCTGGGATTATGTTAAACAATCAAACCTAAGAATAATTGATGTTCCTGAGGAAGAAGAGAAATCTAAAAGTTTGGAAAACGTATCTGGGGGAATAATTGAGGAAAACTTCCTCAGCCTTGCGACAGACCTAGACATCCAAATGCAAGAAGCACAAAGAACACCTGGGAAATTCATCGCAAAAAAATCATAGCCTAGGCACACTGTCATCAGGTTATCTAAAGTTAAGACAAAGGAAAGAATCTTAAGATCTGTGAGACAAAAGCACCAAGTAACCTATAAGGGAAAACCTGTCAGATTAACAGCAGCTTTCTCAGCAGAAACCCTCTAAGCTAGAAGGGCTTGGAGCCCTATCTTCAGCCTCCTCAAACAAAACAATTACCAGCCAAGAATTTTATATCCAGCGAAAATAAGTTTCACATATGAAGGAAAGATACAGTCTTCTTCAGACAAACAAATGCTGAGAGAATTCATCACTACCAAGGCACCACTACCAAAACTGCAAAAGGAGCTCTAAATCTTGAAACAAATCCTGGAAACACATCAAAACAGAACCTCTTTAAAGCATAAATCTCACAGGATTTAACAAAAATACAATAAAACAAAAATACAATTAAAAAACAAAAACAAAAAACCAAGGTATATAGGCAACAAATAGCATGATGAATGGAATGGTACCTCACGTCTCAATACTAACATTGAATATAAATGGCCTAAATGCTCCACTTAAAAGATACATAATTGCAGAATGGGTAAGAATTCACCAACCAACTATCTGCTGCCTTCAAGAGACTCACCTAACACATAAAGACTCGCACAAACTTAAGGTAAAGGGGTGGAAAAAAGACATTTTGGACAAATGGACATGAAAAGTGAGCAGAAATAGCTATTCCTATTCAGACAAAACAAACTTTAAAGCAACAGCAGTTAAAAAAGAAAAAGGGACATTATATAATGATAAAAGGTCTTGTCCAACAGGAGAATATCACAATCCTAAACATATATGCACCTAACACTGGAGCTCCTGAATTTATAAAATGATTATTAATAAACCTAAGAAATGAGATAGCAACGCAATAATAGTGGGGGACTTCAATACTCCACTGACAGCACTAGACAGTTCATCAAGACGGTCAACGAAGAAGCAATTAATTTAAACTATACCCTGGAACAAATGGGCTTTACAGATATATACAGAACATTCCATCCAACAACTGCAGAATATACATTCTATTCAACAGCACATGGAACTTTACCCAAGATAGACTATATGATAGGCCACAAAATGAGCCTTAATAAATTTAAGAAAATTGAAGTTATATCAAGCACTTTCTCAGACCACAGTGGAATAAAACTGGAAATAAACTCCAAAAGGAACCTTCAGAACCATGCAAATACATGGAAATTAAATAACCTGCTCCTGAATGATCATTGGGTCAAAAATGAAATCAAGATAGAAATTTAAAAATTCTTTGAACTATATGACAATAGTGACAAAACCTATCAAAACCTCTGGGACACAGCACAGGCAGTGCTAAGAGGAGAGTCCATAGCCCTAAATGCCTACATCAAAGAGTCTGAGAGAGCACAAACAGACAATCTAAGGTCACACCTTAAGGAACTAGAGAAACAAGAACAAACCAAACCCAAACCCAGCAGAAGAAAGGAAATAACCAAGATCAGAGCAGAACTAAATGAAATTGAAACCAAAAAAATACAAAAGATAAATGAAACAAAAACCTGGTTCTTTGAAAAGATAAATAAAATTGATAGACCATTAGCAAGATTAACCAAGAAAAGAAGAGAGAAAATCCAAATAAGTTCAATAAGAAATGAAATGGGAGATGTTACAACTGACACCACAGAAATACAAAAGGTCATTCAAGGCTACTATGAACACCTTTACATGCATTAACTAGAAAACCTAGAAAAGATGGATAAATTCCTGGAAAGATAAAACCCTCCCAGATTAAATCAGGAAGAATTAGATACCCTGAACAGACCAATAACAAGCAGCAAGATTAAAATGGTCATTTAAAAATTACCAACAAAAAAAAGTTCAGGACCAGACAGATTCACAGCGGAATTCTACCAGACATTCAAAGAAGAATCGGTACCAATCCTATTAACACTATTCCACAAGATAGATAAAGAGGGAATCCTCCCTAAATCATTCTATGAAGCCAGAATCACCCTAATACCAAAACCAGGAAGGACATAACTGAAAAAGAAAACTACAGATCAATATCCCTTATGAACATAGATGCAAAAATCCTTAACAAAATACTAGCTAACCAAATCCAACATATCAAAAAGATAATCCACCATGATTAAGCAGATTTCATACCAGGAATGCAGGTTTCCTGGTATGATGTGCTAAGAGGAATGCAGAATTCATACCAGGTTTAACATACGCAAGTCAATAAATGTGATATACCGCAAAAAGAGAATTAAAAACAAGAATCACATGATCATCTCAATAGATGCAGAAAAAGCTTTCAATAAAATCCGGCATCCCTTTATGATTAAAACTCTCAGCAAAATCAGCATACAAAGGACATATCTCAATATAATAAAATCCATCTATGACAAACCCACAGCCAACATAATACTGAATGGGGAAAAGTTGAAAGCATTTCCACTGAGAACTGAAACAAGACAAGGATGCCCACTCTCACCACTGCTCTTCAACATAATACTGGAAGTCCTAGCCAGAGCAATCAGACAAGAGAAAGAAATGAAGGGCATCCAAATGGTAAAGAGGAAGTCAAACTGTCGCTGTTTGCTGATGATACAACTGTTTACCTGGAAAACCATAAAGGCTCCTCCAGAAAGCTCCTAGAACTGATAAAAGAATTCAGCAAAGTTTCCAGATACAAAATTAATGTACACAAATCAGTAGCTCTTTTATACACCAATAGTGACCAAGCTGAGAATCAAATCAAGAACTCAACCTCTTTTATAATAGATGCAAAAATAAAATACTTAGGAATACACCTAACCAAGGAGGTGAAAGACTCTGCAAGGGAAACTACAAAACACTGCTAAAAGAAATCATAGATGACATAAACAAATGGAAACACATCCCATGCTCATGGATGGGTAAAATCAATATTGTGAAAATGATCATACTGCCAAAAGCAATCTATAAATTTAATGCAATTCCCATTGAAATACCACCATCATTCTTCATAGAATTAGAAAAAAAAAATTCTAAAATTCATATGAAACCAAAAAAGAACCTGCATAGCCAAAGCAAGACTAAGCAAAAATAACAAATCTGGAGGCATCACATTACCTGATTTCAAACTATACTATAAGGCCACAGTCACCAAAACAGCATGGTACTGGTATAAAAATAGGCACAGAGACCAACGGAACAGAATAGAGGACCCAGAAATAAACCCAAATACTTACAGCCAACTGATCTTTGACAAAGCAAACAAAAATATAAAGTGGGGAAAGAACACCCTTTTCAGCGAATGGTGCTGGGATAATTGACTAGCCACATGTAGAATGAAACTGGAGCCTCATCTCTCACCTTATACAAAAATCAACTCAAGATGGATTACAGACTTAAATCTAAGACCTGAAATTATAAAAATTCTAGAAGATAACATCAGATAAAACCCTTCTAGACATTGGCTTAGGCAAAGATTTCATGACCAAGAACCCAAAAGCAAATGAAATAAAAACAAAGATAAATAGCTGGGACTTAATTAAGCTAAAGTTTTTGCATGGCAAAAGGAACAGTCAGCAGAGTAAACAGACAACACACAGTGTGGGAGAAAATCTTCACAATTTGTACCTCTGACAAAAGACTAATATCCGGAATCTGCAATGGACTCAAACAAATCAACAAGATAAAAACAAACAATCCCATCAAAAAGTGGGCTAAGGATATGAATAGACAATTTTGAAAAGAAGATATACAAATGGTCAACAAACACGCAAAAAATGCTCAATGTCACTAATGATCAGGGAAATGCAAATCAAAACCAAAATGCAATACCACCTTATTCCTGCAAGAATGGCCATAATCAAAAAAATTAAAAAATAGTAGATGTTGGTGTGGATGTGGTGAACAGGGAACACTTCTACACTGCTGGTGGGAATGTAAACTAGTACAACCACTATGGAAAACAGTGGAAATTCCTTAAAGAACTAAAAGTAGAACTACCATTTGATCCAGCAATAACACCTCTGGGTATCTACCCAGAGGAAAAGAAGTCATTATACAAAAAAGATACTTGCACATGCATGTTTATAACAGAAAAATTCACAACTGCAAAAACGTAGAGCCAACCCAAATCCCCATCAATCAACGAGTAGATAAACAAACTGTGGTATATATATGATGGAATACTACTCAGCCATAAAAAGGAATGAATTAATGGCATTTGCAGCGACCTGGATGAGATTGGAGACTATTATTCTAAGTGAAATAACTCAGGAGTGGAAAATCATACGTTGTATGTTCTCACTCATAAGTGGGAGCTAAGTTATGAGGATGCAAAGGCATAAGAATGACACAATGGACTTTGGGGATTCAGGGGGAAAAGGTCAGAAGTGAGTGAGAGATAAAAGACACAAATAGCTGTGTTACTGCTCCAGTGATGGGTGTACCAAAATCTCACAAATCACTACTAAAGAACTTACTCATGCAACCAAACACCACCTGTTCCCCAGTAACCTATAGAAATAAAAAATAAAAATAAATAAATTCCCAGTATCAATGAATGAGAGTTCCTGTGGCTCCACATCCTCACCAGCATTTGATATTGTCAGTGTTCTGAATTTGTGCCATTATAATGAGTGTGTAGTGGCTTCTCATATTGTTTTCATTTGCATTTCCCTGATGACAAATGTTATGGGTCATCTTTTCATATGCTTATTTGTCACCTGTATATCTTCTTTAGTGAGGTATTTGCTAAGGTCTTTGGCTCATTTTTAAATTGGGTTGTTTGTTTTCTTATTGTTCAGTTTTAAGAGTTTTTTGTATATTTTGAATAACAGTCCTTTATCAGGTATGCCTTTTGCAAATATTTTCTCCCAGTCTATGGCTTATCTTTTTTTCTCTTGACAAAGTCTTTCACAAAGGAGAAACTTTTAATTTCAATGATGTCCAGCTTATCAACTATTTCTTTCATGGATTGTGCCTTTAAGTTATACCTAAAAAGTCATTATCAAACTCAAAGTTATCTAGATTTTCTCCTATGTTATCTTCTAGGAGTTTCATAGTTTTGCATTTTACATTTAGGTCTGTGATCCACTGTGAGTTAATTTTTCTGAAAAGAATAAGGTGGTCTGTGTCTAGATTCCTTTTATTTTCTTTTTGCTTGTGGATGTTCAGTTTTTCCAGCACCATTCTTGAAAAAACTATCTTTTATCCATTGTATTGCCTCTACATTTGTTTTTAAAAAGTTAGAATTTTTATCAATTTAGATTCACCTACCTTCAGATACAGTAGGTGGTATAGACTGAAGACTTGTGTCTCCCCAAAATTCATATGTTGAAATTCTATCCCCTAATATGATGTTAGTAGAAGGTGGGGCCTTTGGTAAATGACTGGGTCATGAGGGCATTGTCCTCATAAATGGGATTAGTGCCCTTATGAAAGAGGCCCTGGAGAGCTCCTTCAACCCTTCTTCCAGAATGGGAGTTCTCACCAGGCATTGAATCTACTGGCACCAGACCCTGAATCTACTGGCACCAAAATCATCTACTGATCTTGGACTACCCAGCCTCCAAAACTGTGAGAAAAAAGTTTTTGTTGTCTATAACCCACTCAGTCTATGGTATTTTGTTATAGCAGGCCAAATGGACTAAGACAGAGGGAAATAATATGGACCAGACACCTTCTATGTATTAGGAACTGTACGAGCCACTTTCACATATGCTAAGCACGTTTACAGTATAGATCTACTCTATTGAGAAAAAAATGGATTTTTCACAGTGCTAATTTTATGTTAAAAGAGGTTATAATTATTTTAAAGTCACTTAACTTAAAATATGTGTCGAAGACCATGGTTATGATCACAGTGGTCAACATGCCTCTCTTCATTGAATATTGGGTACTGCATTGAGTGCATTGGCCCAGGCATCCTCTAGGGAAGATGCTATTACTATTCCCATTTTACAGATGCACAAAGTAAGCCTTGGAGAGGTCAGGCAGCTTGCCCAAGGTGACTCAGCCAGCATATGCAGGAGTCAGGACTTGAACTCGAGTCATTCTAAATCTAAAGTTATGGGCAAACCATTTTAAATGTGGACTCAAAAAAGAAGTTATGCACTTCCCACTGCCCTCTAATCATTAAAGAGGTCAGAGAAAAATGAATGTATAGTAAACACCCTGTATCTAATTTCTCCTACTGAATTCATGAAGAATAAGTAAGTGATTCAGCCATTTTCCTGGCTCCTGCCCCTGAATGATGGAAAACAAATGTTCTTGCTAAAGGGCTTGGGTGGAAGCTATCAACAGGAATGAAATCTCAAATGATAGCTGCCCAGAACCACATAGCAATATATTATCACTCATACAGTTTATGGAACATTCACTCATTTTTTTTTACAACATCAAGTTTAACTTTGCGGGAGGCAAGTTGTGTTATAAAACTGCAACAACAAAAAAAAGTGTTCGAAAATGTTGATATGATTGTCTATCTAACAGAAGGGAGACAATTTGCAGCAAAATAATTGGTACATTTTCCCACTGTATTATATTTCTCAAAACATGTTACTGTGGGAGGAGATTAGCTTCCCCTTTCTTCAGGAAGAAAATGACTTGTCTCCTATAGTGAATAGAACTGTCATTCTGAGAGCTGACAAATGCTAACAACCTTTGGAGGTGCAGTGTGCAAGCATCTAAAAAGCAAATAAAATAAAATGAAGAATAGAGTAACCAAGGAAAGAAAGGTCATGAAAGGAAATAGTGGGGTAGAACCCTTAAATATATATTTAAAAAGAAAGCATCAAAAATCTGTGTAATGCCAGAAATAAGAGTCATACACTAAAATGAAGAGAAACAAAAATAACTACATCTAAAGTAACTTCAATTAGTTTACCTTTTTATGTTAGGCTCTATAACATCAAATTCAATATAACAGATTCTATTCTGTTTTGCTAAATATGAACTTGCATTAAGAAGACAATAGAGCTGACCACTTGTTCAAACCACACATGTTCAAAATAACAGCATTCAGAGCCAGAGATGGGATCATTGGCTGATATGGCATGAGCTTCATCATGTACCCCTGCATTCTTGGTCCCTGTGGCCCTGGTGGGATTAGAATAATATAGCAGGCCAAATGGACTAAGTGGTAACAGAAGAAAATGGACAGGAGGCCAAAAAATCATACTAGGTGAGTAAGGGGTCCTGGGAGGCAGTTATGACACAACTGACTAAGGATTTGGCAAATGGTGGCAGTCAAGAGAAGATTCGAGTCAATCCTGGTGTTCCCCTTTCCTGTTAGAAAAGGCTCTCAAATAATGACATTTGTATGGCTGCATTTTCTTTTTACTTTTTTTTTTTCCACTGACTAAAAGTCTGCAACTCACGAAACTCAGATTTTTATCTGTCAAGGTAGAGTACTTAAATTCTTGTTACCCTCCGTACATTCCCAACTACTTTTTAGCATAAAGTTGGGGGTGGTGGGGATGCTACTAAAAACCAAAGTGGTGGTTGCGTCTTAGAGGAATTGTCTTTACTCAGCAATGACCGGCGCTCAGCTGGGCGCGGTGGCTCACGCCTGTAATCCCAACACTTTGGGAGGCCGAGGCGGGCGGATCACGAGTTCAGGAGATTGAGACCATCCTGGCCAACATGGTGAAACCCCATCTCTACTAAAATACAAAAAATTAGCCGGGTGTGGTGGCGCAGGCCTGTAGTCCCAGCTACTTGGGAGGCTGAGGCAGGGGAATCGCTTGAACCTGGGAGGCGGGGATTGCAGTGAGCCGAGATGGGGCCACTGCACTCCAGTCTGGCGACAGAGCAAGACTCCGTCTCAAAACAAACAAGCAAAAAACAATGACCAGTGCTTTTCTGTATTTCATGAATATGTAGATGTTAGAGGTGGAAAAGTCTTCAACAACTATCCCAAAGGTTTGTGTAAGAAATGTGGTTCTTCACAAATAACAACCATAAGAGTAATCTGGCCAGACACGGTGGCTCACGCCTGTAATCCCAACACTTTAGGAGAAAGAGGTGGGTGGATCACGAGGTCAGGAGATCGAGATTATCCTGGCTAACGCAGTGAAACCCCGTCTCTACTAAAAATGCAAAAAAATTAGCCGGGCGTGGTGGCGGGCGTCTGTAGTCCCAGCTACTCGGGAGGCTGAGGCAGAAGAATGGCGTGAATCCGGGAGGCGGAGCTTGCAGTGAGTGGAGATCATGCCACTGCACTCCAGCCTGGGCCACAGAGCGAGACTCTGCCTCAGGAAAAAAAAAAAAAAAAGAGTAATCGATGAGTATTGTCTATTGACTGCTTACTATGTGCCATGTAGTATGCTAAGTAGTTGACATATGTGCAGTCATTAGCTCTTCCTAATTCCATAAAATGTATTATTATCATCCTCATTTGAAGATAGGGAAACAGAGCATTAGAGAGTCTGAGCCCTTACACAAGACACAGCTGGTAAATGGTCAATTTTAGATTCGGAAATTTTTTTTTTTATTGGAAGCCAGACATTGTGAATTTTAAGTTGTTAGGTATTAGATATTTTTCTATTATTTTCTTGTATTCTGGAATATAATTAAGATACTTGGGAAAATTTTGGTTCTTTTAGGTCTTGCTTTTAAGGTTTTCTGGGCAGGACAAGACCAGTGTTATTCAAAGGCTAATTATTCCTCACTACTGACGCAAAATACCTCACAACATAGTACCTGATGCCCCATAAATTGTGAGATTTTCTCTTCTGGCTGGTAGGAACAGGAACTGGTCCCAGCCCTGTGTGAGCTCCTATTATGGTCCCTCTAATCCTTTCAGGTAATTCTTTCCCCATTCTTGCATAATTACCTCCCATGGATGTGCTGATCAGTACTCAGCTAAAGACTCAGGAGGACCCTCTATAGATCTCCAGGGTTGTTGCTTAACGTAGCTCTCTTCTCTCCAGTGCTCTACCCTGTAAACTCAAGCCTTGGTCTCTCTGGACTCAGCTTTGTCTTCTCAACTCAGACTGCCTTGCCAGGCCTGGGTTCACTTCCCTGCACCTCAGCCTGGAAATTCACTTCCAGCAGCAAGGGGGACAATTGTGGCACTCACCTTGTTTGTTTTCCATCTCTCAGAAATCCCTGTCCTTCATGGTCTGATGTCTTTATAACTGCCCAATGGCATCAATGTTATCTAGTTGTCTAGTTGTTTTGGAAAAGAAGGTAAATCTACATCTGACCCAGATGCAGATAGCCTCAGGTCCAGATCAGAAGCTCAGCAGTTAGGTTTCAGAACCTGAGCCTATAATCACTATACTACCTTTTATGAAGTAGTCAGGACCAGAAAGGTTAAATGACTTACTAAGATGTATACCATAAGAAACCGAAGATCTTTCCTTTCAATACATTTTCCCAAAAAAAATCATTGTTTGAAAAATGATATTAGAAGAGGATAAGAAAAACACATTCAGATCCTCTGTTTAATCCTCTTTTAAATATTTTTCTCTAGGCTCAACTATCAGATTTTCCTCTGAGGGAATGCTCACATTTTCTAGTCCTGAGAGATCATCCTATAGATATTTCAGGAAAAGTGCATGAAGCATTTTTTATGTCCATGAATCCCACGTCATTACCAGCATAGCTTATGATTGGGGTAGGGCTTTACTAATATCCCTGACCGTATGAACAAATTGGAGCAATGCAGATATGTCTCACTTTACCGAACAAATTTATTTCAAAAATCTGGGCTTAAACCAAATTTGAATAAATTGAATAATTTCAAATGTACCAGTAAAGCTTACTGCTTAAAATAATACTAATATTTTTATGAATTAAATCAAAAACCCCTTAGTTACTGTGAGAGGCAATGTAGCATTGTGGCTAAGTGCACAGTCTTTGGAAACTGGCAGGCCTGGGTTCAAATCCCAGCTTATTCACTATTTGACCTTGGTCAAGTCACTTAATTTATCAGAGCCTCAAGTTCTTTTATAAAATGAGGATGAAAAGAATCACCCTCTTGGGAACAACAGACACTGGGGCCTACCAGAGGGTGGAGGGTGGGAGGAGAGAGAGGAGCAGAAAAAAAATAACTATTAGGTACTAGGCTTAGTAGCTGGGTGATAAAATAATCAGTACTTCACACCCCCGTGTCACCAGTTTACCTATATAACAAACATGCACATGTACCCCTGAACCTAAAATAAAAGTATTTTATAAAAAGAGTCATATTCTTGAGTTGTTGAGAGGATTTGGTGAGCTAATCCTGGTAAAAATGCGTAGCACACTGTCTGATTCTCAGCACTAAAGTTACTATCATTAGTACACTTATATAGAAAAATTAAAAGGTCACATAATCAGAGGAAATGAGAAATTAGAAGTTGTCATTTCTAGATAAAACTCCTTCCAAGTATATGCTGGGTTTTAGTTTAATTTTAAATATATTAAAAGTTAGACTACCCAACATTTTCCTTTTTTTTTCTTTTTTCTTTTCTTTTCTTTCTTTTTTTTTTTTAAGAGGGAATTTCTCCCTCTCCCCAGGCTGAAGTACAGTGTCATGATCTCTGCTCCCTGCCACCCCCGCCTCCTGGGTTCAAGCAATTCCCCTGCCTCAGCCTCCAGAGTAGCTGGGACTACAGGTGCACGCCACCACACCCAGCTGATTTTTGTATTTTTAGTAGAGACAGGGTTTTACAATGTTGGCCAGTCTGGTCTCAAACTCCTGGCCTCAAGCAATTTTCCTGCCTTGGCCTCCCAAAGTGCTGGGATTAAAGGCATAAGCCAAATACCCAACATTTTCTTATAAGAGTTTTATAACTAAAATAGTTCACCTTGGTATCACTGTGTTTCAATTTTCATTTACTTAATATTATTCATCAATACCTATGTACCATGGAAACTAATTCTGCAGTGTTTCTATCTTTTGGATATTATTTGATAACTTTCTCAGCACATCACACTTTTTCAATTATCATCTCAATCAACTACACATATTTATTTCTTCTCATATTTCTAACCTACATGAATGATATTCTTTAGCTCTAAACAATCCTATTATTTTCTATAAATATTATTTTTAAAATACAATAATTTAGGTAATGTTTTCCTCAAAATCATAGGAAAGGAAAATTTCAATATCCTTTTTAATCTGCAATTTCCAATTCACACCTAATCATATCTGTTTTGACAGCTGTATCATCTTTCAGACCAGTCACTTATATCAGTCCATGAAAGCAGGTTAGACCTAAAAGAATTGACTCAGCAAGCCTAGAAGATTAAGTATAATTATTATCACAACTTTTTCATATAACCTCCTAATGCATCTGTGTTTGAGATTGAATTCTTAGTATATTTAGGGTTGCCTGTATTTTTACTTGATAAATCTGGCAACTCTAAATATGTTTGAAATAGGCATACGCTTGTACATTCACAAAGTCTAGAAAAGGCTATATGTGAACATAACTGTGCAAGTTGGTAGAATATTTAAGAACTTGAAGGTTGTCAATGGTATAAAATATGAATATTTATGATATCTGAACACATCTTTGTATAATTTCTCTTTCCCCGGTGATTTCAACAAGTTTTAATGCAATACAAATGTAAAATGTCATCAACTTATTTAAATAGAGCCTCCAAAATCAAACACTAAGATTGTAAATGAAGGCAAACTTAGTCCTCACATCTGAAATATCTTGTCATCAGATGAACCATTATTTTATCTTAGTGGTCTTCCTAGCATCTAACAGACAATAAGAGGTTCACACCAAAGCCAATTTCAATTAATTCAAGATGGAAAATTTCATGTGACATTATCAAACACTTTACCAAAATTGAGATAGATTGCATCTACAATTTCACATTACATTTGTCTACTGATCTTGTAGCTCTATCAAAAAAAAGCAATCAAGTTTGTCTGGCATGATTTGCTCTTTTTAAATTCCTATTTTGTAATGTCCAATATCATTATCTTTAGATGTTTCATCAATGCTTACAGGCTTCCTTTTAATATGCATTCTATTCTGTTACTATAGATTTACCTTGCTTTTGCTGGACAATTATTTGTGTTGTTCACCTTTTAAGAACAACAATAATCATTATCATTAGGATAATGCTCCAGTAATTATTCCTCATATTTGGGTTGATAAAGGAACTCAAATCAATTTTACAAGTACTTATTGCACATTTACTAATTGCTTATTACTCTGCCAGGCATTATGAAGAGGAAAGACTGGAAGAAGCAAACTTTCTAGAGAAGCCATTGATCTCACTAATGAGATAAATACAGTGTAATGGAAATTCTGCATTCATTAGTACCCAGGGTTTCATAAACTCTAGTAGTCTAAAAAAAAAAAAAAAACTTATTAAAATTCAAGTTTTCATGCCTTCCTTTTAAAAATTCTAATTCTGCATTTGCATTTTTAACAAGCACCCTCAGGTGAGTTCCGCATAAACATTTCTTAAACTACACTTGAATAAAACTGATCTGGACAGTCAGGTATCATAGGATCGGAATAGAAGTCAGCCATTATAGGTCAATGTCATACAAAAAGACTTTGTGGCTGAATCACGACTGTAAGGATAACAGATTGACTAAGTTCTTATAGTATTACCTGAGAATGTGCTGGAACTGCTTTGAAATACACTTGATTGAGAAAGGTAGACCTTTTTATACACTGTGACCATCTGTTCTTTGGTCAAATCAATAAGGTAATAAAGGATTAATAAAGTTACTATATAAGTTAATAAAGGCAACAAAAGATTAATAAAGTTAAAGTTACAAAAAAAACACAAAAAAATAAACACGTATCCCTAAACATGCCAAAGGAATTAAAACAAATTTATCACTGAGAAGCATTTATCTGGATTGTTACATTATAGATCAGATACATTACAGAACTTGGGAATTTATCAAGTATTTAGTGACAATTGAGCAAGCAATACTTAGAGATAATTTCTGAGTTGCCAAGAGATTTTTACCCTGTAAGTAAGTCCTGCAGTACTTCTGTGAAAGCCTGCAGTGTTAAGAATGATTCTTCTAAATTCAGAAGGTATTAAATGAAAACTCTGAACAACTTTTCCAAATATCTCGGACTGGTCTACTGTAGACAAGGTCTATTTTATTCCTTGTACTATCCATACAAAACTAACATATTAGTCAGGGTCCAAGCAAGAAAACGGTATTTAAAACAGAAGGAATTTAATACTGGAGGAAATGTGTTATGCAGTTGATGAAAGAAATGAATAACCAAAGGGGACAGTGAAGCAACCAGAGATTAACAATACAGAAAGCCTCTTCCCCTAAGAAAAAGAGGTGGTATTTCCACAGCCCAGAGGCTGGGCCACCTGACTGAAGCCAGAGCAATGGGGGCAGAGAGACAGAGGAAGAAATACCCTGGCATCTCCCTTCCCCTCACCCTCCAATCTCCTACGAATGCTTTCCAGGGCAGAACCCAGCAAAATGACAGCTGACATATCTCACAGCATGTGGTGGAAAACAGCGAAGAAGGAGTCTAAGAGCAAATAAGTCAAGGACTGTCAAGGAAAGGTGGCGGTGGTGGTCGTGGTGTGATTACTACTGTTTTTTAATGTTATTTTAAAATAGAGAAATTTTGTTTGCACAAATATTTTGAAATCTTTATAACTTCTCAATCCCATATTTCAATTATTCAACAATTCATGCTGGTTCCAAATAAATTACATTTTATCCTTATATTCTTTACCACTCTAGTTTCATATGAATTAAAAATTGATGCTGGAAATAAGTTTCATTTTTCTTTTTATAGTATTACTAAATGCAGATCCTTTGTCCCGGCTTACCTCTCTTACCTATATATGAGAAGATATTCTTATATCATTCCTGATTTTTTTTGTGTGTCCAAATGTCTTGTCTTCATCTTTTTTTCAATGTACATTTCCAAAGAACAATCTGGTATTTAAATCATTTATTTACCATAATTCTGTTTTCGTCCAGACTCATTAACGGAATTTTTGTATTTATTAATTTCTATTTCCCCAGCAGAAGGCCATATATTAGTCCCTTTAGCCCATTTATCTAGTAGAAAGGATATGCTCAGAAACAAAATTTGGTATCTCCCCACCCAAAAATTCATCATGGCTGGGTGCAGTGACTCATGCCTGTAGCCCCAGCACTTTGGGAGGCTGAGGCAGAAGGATCTCTTGAGTCCAAGAGTTCGAGACCAGCCTGGGCAACATAGTGAGATCTCGTCTTTACAAAAAATGAACAAAATTAGCCAGGCGTGGTTGTGCACACCTACAGTCCCAGCTACTCAGGCAGCTGAGGTAGGAGGATTCCTTGAGCCTGGGAGGTCAAGGCTGCAGTGAGCCGAGATCATGCCACTGCACTCTAGCCTGGGTGACAGAATGAGACCTTGTCTCAAAAAAATAAAAAGTAAAAAATCCATCATGTTAATTAAGTGCTACAATGAAGCTTTATGTTCAACAAAGTGTTTTGCATAGTGTGTGTGTGTGTGTGTGTGTGTAAACAAGTGTCTTCAAGAATGAGAAACAAAGAAATGCAATTATAGGATCTGGTGCTTCCATTCATGTCTTTATGCATAAATGCATAAATGCAATACATAAATGATTTAGCAATTATATAATCATGTTCTCAGAACACATAATTCCCTTTTGCCACAAATAATTACCCAAACTCCACAGGTTATATTTCAGTTGACCCTCACTTCTTAATAACTAATTTCTAGTCTCATCAGATCAGTCTCCTCACTGACTGCTCAACACCCCCATGTTCAATTTGTTCATGATTTTTCTAGTCTACTTCTCCCCACACAACATTATCCATGATCTCCCCACTACAAAACTCCCTATCTAAACCTCACCTCCTTCATGGAATTTACCATGATAAACCAGCCCAAAGGGATTCTTCTTCTTTCTCCTGAACTCCTATTGGACTTCATGTCTATGACTTGTCTATTCATTACTGCACATATGGGCATCCTCAAAAGTTCTTTAAATTCTTGGGAACCGGACCCTCAGTTTACATCCTACAAATATGTAGGAGCATTGAACAAAGGACAAATAACCAAAAACACAG
This sequence comes from Pan troglodytes, assembly GCF_028858775.2. NCBI lineage: Eukaryota > Metazoa > Chordata > Mammalia > Primates > Hominidae > Pan > Pan troglodytes. The sequence goes on along the minus strand of NC_072408.2, from coordinate 103,926,770 downwards.
TTACTGAATGCCACTGAAGTTTCATAATCAGTCCTGGAGAGGTGTTTTTGAAGTCATCAAAAGACAATGGAGAAAAAACAAAAAAGAATGATATTTTAGTGCAAAATCTAGAAGACCAGATGAAAGATCAATAACCCAGAAAGAAACAAAAATAAATGAATTTCAGGTATGCAGACGTAGATTTCCTCTAAAGAAACTTCTCATTCATTTTAGGGAGGTTTCCAAGATATTTTTTCCCCATTGGAAAAAAATTTCATATTTTTATCTTCATTGATTAAATTTCTTTCTGTTTTAGCCAGCAATATATTTTTGCTGCCTCTCGCATCTTGAAAAACAACTCTGAGGAATTTCATCTCATAGTCACTCTTTATTATCTGTCTGCTACCCTGTCTTAATTCAGTTCCATCAGGAGGATCAAATCTAAAGCCCACCTGTAGCTCTGATTAGTTGTTCACTAAATGTGATTTTGAAACTCAAGTCTCAAGATATTCTCATTCTCGGAGCTTCTTGAAGGTCAATGGAGCTTACACCGGTGACAGTGACAGTTAAGCAAGGTGGCTTCCCCTCAGGGTGTCCCCTCACCCACCACTTGGACCCTATCGTGCTGGTCTATTTCCTCATTTAAACCCCTCAATGCCAGTATGTCTTCAACGTAAAGATTAATTTCCTCCCTGTTTCAGTTTCTTTTTCACAGTTACTTCTTCATTTAATCTTTAGGACCATCTCAGTCGCCATCAATCTAAACATAGCAATCAAATGTCTCATCTCTTTAAAATGTCTTGACACAGGTGGGGGCAAAAATCCCCCCTCCTGATTGAATGAGCAATTTAAAAGAAAGATGTTGAACAGAAGAAATTATATCTTCAGAGAAAGGCCATTTCATCAGAAACCTGCGGGTGGAGGGGCAGCTTTTTGTTTTTGTCACCGAAAGGGTTTATATTTTAATCTTTGCTTTAAGAATGCTTTTTCTTGAAAAAAAAAATCTTACCATTTATGAATGAGATCTGAAAACTGAAGTTTGGTAACCTACTGCAAGTGTTTTGTTTACTTAAAGAAGACTCCTACTAAACCTTAAGTGGACTTGATCTCTTTTTCTCTATGTAGATAGCTACTGTACCACTTTAAATGTCTGCAGTAGGCTTCATGCTAGGTTCTCTGTTTCCATGCCCATTTATTTTTTCCTAAGCAAATGATCAGCAAATCATTGAGCTAGGTGTCTCTCTTAGTCCATCTGGGCTTTTATAACAAAATACCTTAGACTGGATATGGTTATTTGTAAACAATAGGAATTTATTGCTTACACCTCTGGAAGATGGAAAGTCCAAGGTCAAGGTTATAGCAGATTTGGGTTGAGGGAGGGTTTACTTTCTGCTCTAAAGATGGCACTTTCTTGCCTCATCCTCAAATGGTGGAAGGGGGCAAGGGAGCTCACTTGAGCCCCTTTGATAAGAGCATAAACCCCATTTATAAGGATGGAGCCCTTGTGACTTAATCACTTCCAAAGGGCCCACCTCTTAATACTATCGCCTTAAATTCAAAGGTTCCAACACGAAGTTCGGAGGGGACATAAACATTCCCATAGCAGTGCCTTAGGGTCAATTAGGATTAATATGACACAGCCCCAGTTCCCAGTGACATAGGTGTGATAGACATGGGTACAAATAAGCTATAAGGAAAAGTAATATATGGCAAGGAGGATACAAGCATATCTCCCTTTATTGCACTTTACATATATGGCATTTTTTACAAATTGAAAGTTTGTGGCAACCCTGTGTTTAACAAGTCTATTAGTGCCATTTTCCCAACAGTATGTGCTCGCTTTACATCTCTGCCACATTTTGGTAGTTCTCACTATATTTTGAACTTTGCCATTATTATTTTATCTGCTATGGTGATCTGCCATCAGTTATCTTTGATGTTACTACTGCAACTGTTTTGAGGTACCACAAACTGTGCCCACATTAGATAGTGGACTTGATAAATATTGCATGCCTTCTGACTGCTCCACCAACCAGCTGTTCTTCCATCTATCTCTCTTTGGGCCTCTCTATTCTCTGAAACACAAAAATATTGAAATTAGTCCAATTAATAATCCTACAATGGACTCTAAATATTTGAGTGAAAGGAAGAGTCACATGTCTTTCACCTTAAATCAAAATCAAAAATGATTAAGCTTAGTGAGGAAGGCATGTTGAAAGCCAAGCTAGGCTGAAAGCTAGGCCTCCTGTGACAAGCAGTGAGCCAAGTTGTGAATGCAAGGGAAAAGTTATTGAAGGAAACTTCACTACAGCGAACACATGACTAATAAGAAAGCAAAACAGCCTTATTGCTGATAAGGAGAACATTTTAGTGGTCTGGATAGAAGATCAAACAAGCTACAACATTCCCTTAAGCCAAAGCCTAATCCAGAGCAAGGTCCTAACTCACTTTAATTCTATGAATGATGTTGGAAGTCTTAAGAGTGGATAAAGAACATTAATGGAGTGATCAGACGAATGATAATGGCATCATAAATGGAGATAAGTGTTCTGAAGGCAGCAGATAGAAAGGGGACTGATACAGACCCAACTGTCAGGGATGTGTTTTGGGGCTGAAACCTTTAGGATGGATAGTAGGTGACAAGGCTGACAGCTTGGGGAAGAACATTCTAGACATGGCCAAAGAATAAAAAATTGCTTTGGGAGCTTTCAGAGAGATACATTATTTTGGGGGTAGGGTGGGAGGAGGGAGGGTAGAGGGGCTGCATCCTGCAGTGTGTAGTTAGATCACTAGTGATCGAATTAACCAAAGGTAAGACTTTATCAGGAGGCGATGGTGGGAAAGAGATTGTAGGACAGAGAAGGCAGAGGCAGGCCAGGAAGAGGAGCGTTCTGGGAAAACAAATAGCATGATTTCGTTAGCTGTTGGTAGTGAATTCAGTGAAGAGGCTGGAAAAGGAAGGTGATCAAAACATCGGGGCCACGCCTACCTGAACTAAGATTTGGTGTTTTTCTAGGTATGCAATGGAAAATCACCGAAGGCTCAGAGCAGGACTATCATACGATTGGAATCATGTTTTAAGGATATCAATCTGAATTTGAGAGGTAGAAACAGGAATGGAAAGGCAGCTGTAGATGCAAGAGATAGTCACAGAAGTAGATAAACAATATGAGTCTTTGAACGATGTTTTAGGTATTCAGGAGCTCTAAACAAATTTTATACTGAGAAAGAAGGAGAAAAAACTAACAAATATTAGGACAAATCTTCTACATCCTATTAGGAATTTCTTAGGAATTATTTTATTTAATCTCCAGAAATCCTTGAGGTGCATTTTATCATCCTTTTTATACTTATATATCCTTAATATTATCTTTATATAAAAGTGAGAAACTGAGGCTCAGAGGTGTAATTAACTTGCCAAAGAGCAAGTTGATAAATTGGAGAGCTAGTATCTGAATCTAAGCTTGTTTAGCTTCAAGCTTCTTCTTTCCTAGTTCCCAATTCTTACCCCGTTTGCCATTCCTCAGACCCTGTTGACATTCAAGGGGATTCTCAGAACTCTGCAAACCTCTGACTGAATAAGAGAAATTCCCAAGCAGCCCCCCAGCCAATGTCACACATATTTATCTATGGGATAAGAGAGAGATGATCTCTGATAAAACATGCAATTGGGAGAGTAGGGGAAAATAATCCATCTCTGAGGGGCCTGGTCCATCTCTCCCTGAAATTTCAATGGTAAGGCATTTGCAGGATGCAAAAACCAGTCAGTGGATTCAGTATATTAACTTTCACTTTGTTGTTTTTATTTTCTCTGTAGGGATCGAAAGATGAAGAACTCTTGTTGAAGCTCATAACTCCCTAATTACTTATTATTAACAGTGAAAATCTGATTTTCAAAGTTGTTTAATGGTCATGCAATAAAGCAATGTAAGACGACTGCAGATACTGTAGCGTGGGTCTCCAAAGAGTTGAGTGATGTCGTAGCTACTGTTATTTCTAAAATAGAAATAGAAAAGCTATGACTACAATATTGCCTGGGATTCCCAATCACCCACTGAAAAATGCCTTCCAGACTTGGACGGGTCAAGCAGAAGATTGTTATATAATAAGGTTTCCCCCTGCCCACCCCAACCAGTCTTTGTCATAGCAGGAAAAAATTAAGTTGACTATTAGTCAGAGGAAAAAAAAAACCAAACCAATTATTAGGCATATTTCATTATGTGTAGAGTTGTTTTCTGGCTCCTATTACCACCACTGGCTGTGCATTTTAGCGTTAATTATGTAGGGACATCAAAAGTGTACTGATAGTATAATTTGAAACCATTATACCAAGTATCTCCATGCTAGCTCATCATGCTTGGCAACAAACAGGAAGGTAAAATGCAAAGTAGCCATAAAAAAAAGGAGAGGGAACAAATGAATAATAAATAGACAATTTTATATTACTCATAGGAACAATAAGAACCCATCTACAAATTAACTGCAGTAGCCATGATTCTCTGAAGGTTCATCCATAGAGTGGTAATGCTATTAAGAATGAGAAGTCCAGCAGACAGGTGTATTTCTAGACCATCACAGAAAGAAAATATTTCAAGACAACTTGGTTATACAGAACATTTTAGAGTAGTCCTTATTGAAGAGGGGTAGCTTTCAGAGATCTGAGGAAAGTGGTCCCTAAAAGGGTTAGTGCTGGCACAGACCTCTCCTCCTCATTCATCAAAAAAATGAAAGCCAACAGATGAGGCTCTTGTAGTTTTGATCAAATTCACAAATCTGCCTGCAGCTGCCCAAGCCCTCTTCCACTTCCTGCGAGAGCCACTCCTTCTAATTGCATTTAGGTTTCTATCTCCTCCTATATTCTGGTGGTTCTTACCCTAGTAAGAATTACCAGGTAATTCCTGGTTATTACCACTCTCTTCTCAAGGTACCATTGTCTGTTATTCTCTCTCTCCCTCTCTGTCTCTCTCTCTCTCTCTCTCACTCACTCCCCAACATTTAACATCCTCAAGTCTCTTCCATATGAAAAAGAAAAAATCCATCAGCCCTTCATCCAACCTGCAGCTGACAATGTTTTTAACAAACACTACCTCATCTTCCTTATCTCCTTCTCACTCTTCATGTCCTTTAAGTCTGAACCACCACTTTTCACTCCACTAAAACTGCTCCTCAAGATCACTACTGTCCTCATATTGCTAAATCCAGTGGTCATTTTTTGGTTATATTTTCCTGACCTCTCAGCAGCATGTGACACTATTGACCTGTCCCTTCTTCTTGAAGTTCTCTCTTTTTTTTAACAGCACACGCTGTTAGGTTTTCTTCCTACCACCTTGGCCATCCTCATTTTCTACTGGATCTACAATTTTGATGTTTCCTTGGGCTCTAAGTCACTCTTCTCACTTAAAGGAGCTTAGACACTCCTACAACTTCAAGTACTATCCTTAGGCTAAAGAGTTTGCAGTTGGTATTTCCAGGTCAGAACTGACTTCTAAGCTCCACTCCAATACATCAAAGGGCCAACTGGACATCTCCACTTGGTGTCTTATAATTATCTTAAATTCAATATGTCTAACAAGAAACTTAATTTTTCCCCTTAAAACTTGCTTCTCTCTTGGCAAATGCCATAATTAAGTACGCTCTTACTCAAGCAGAAATCTGAGAATAATTTTGGGTACCTTTTTCTCTTCTTCTTATCTCTCACCACTCTCATTAAATCAAGCATCAGTCTGTTAATTTATTCCACAAATATTTATTCAGCCAATTCTCTATGTTAGGTGCTATGGGGAGCAAAACAGCCCAAATCCAAAATCCCTGCCCTCATGGAACTTACAGTTTAGTGAGGAAAACAGTAGTCACTAAACAAGCAAACAAATAAGAAAGCATGAAATACAAGAAAAAATAAAACAAGTTGAAAGATAACCCAGGATGGAGTAGAATTGGGGAAAGGAAGAAATAAAGAGATGTTTTGGAAGTCAGAATTGAAAGGTTTTCCTGAGAGAGTGGATATAGGCATTAAGTAAAAAAGAGAAATTAAGGAATATTCTCAGCTTTGGCTTTTCAATTGACTTACGTAGGTGGATGATAGTGCTATTGACTCAGGTAGTGGAGAGGCAGGTGGTAGAGAGGTGGGAAATCAATGATTCAGTTTTTGATGTGCTCAGTTTGGAAGGTCGGTTAGACTTCCATGTGGGCTTGTCAAGTAGGCAGCTGGGGTCATAACCAGGAACTTCAAGGAGAGGTCTAGACCTGAGACAGAAACTTTTGAGTCAGTAGCATATAGACAATAAAATCACCTAGAAGAACAGTGTAGACACTGTATAGTAGAGACAGAAAGAAAGCAACCCAAGGACCCCCCGATGATGAATTTCATCACAGTTGAATAAAGTGGGGGAAACAGTTTAAAAGAGACAGAAGCATATTAGAGAAAGGAGAAATGTGTAAAAATAGACCAAGAAGGAGAGAAGTAAGTACAGGAAAAAAACAAGAAAAATGTAGTCACAACAGTCAAGAGTTCAAATATTAGAACACTGTCAAATAAAAGGAGAACAGAAAAGTGTCCACAGACTTGTGAAAATTAAGTGACTGTGACTGTGACTGTGATACAGGCAGTATTAGAAAAACCATAAACCAGAAATCCTGTAGCTCCATTTTCTAAACATTTCCCAAGTATGCCTAATTCATTCCATCTTAATTCAGGTTTAAACCACTGTCATCACTCACTCATATTGCTTTTGCATCTCCTTCCACTTATTTAGTATGTGATATGGTTTGGCTGTGTCCCCACCCAAATCTCATCTTGAATTCCTGTTTGTTGTGGGAGGGACCTGGTTGGAGGTAATTGAATCATGGGGGCAAGTCTTTCCCATGATGTTCTCATGATAGTGAATAAGTCTCACGAGATCTGATGGTCTTAAATTGAGGAGTTCCCCTGCACAAGCTCTCTCTCTTTGCCTGTTGCCATCCACGTAAGCCATAACTTGCTCTTCCTTGCTTTTCACCATGATTGTGAGGCTTTTCCAGCCACGTGGAACTGCAAGTCCAATTAAAACTCTTTCTTTTGTAAATTGCCCAGTCTCGGGTATGTCTTTATCAACAGCATGAAAATGGGCTAATACACCACATCACTTCCAGAATAATCCTGCCAAAAAAACCAAATGTGAGCACGTCAACTCCCTTGCCCCACCTAGGATACAGACTAAATTCCTTATGATGCCTCCAATGGTCCCCACTGCCCAGCCCTGCCTGCTGCCTCACTCTCAATTCACTCCCCTCTCCCTTTCCAGTTCAGAGCATCAGCCATATTGAACATCTAAGATTCCAGGCACACCCAATATGAGGGACAGCCCAGGATCTCTTCTGAGTCAGGGTAGAAGAAGTAAAATGAGAAAAGTGCATGCATGTAATCTCAAGGGAACTGCGTGAACCAAGTAAGTGTCATGCAGTTGATCTGGCTCTTCTTTCCTATTCTTGCTTTTTTCTTTAACCCGGCTCATGGCCTGTATTAGTCTGTTCTCATGCTGCTGATAAAGACATACCCAAAACTGGGTAATCTGTAAAGGAAAGAAGTTTAATTGACTCACAGTTTAGCATGGCTGGGAGGCCTCAGGAAACTTACAATCATGGTGGAAGGGGAAGCAAACATGTCCTTCTTTACATGGAGGCAGGAAGAAGTGCCAAGTGAAAGGGGAAGCTCCTTATAAAACCAACAGATCTCGTGAGAACTACTATCATGAGAATAGCATGGGGGAAACCACTGCCATGATTCAGTTACCTCCCACTGGGTCCCTCCCATGACACATAGGGATTATGGGAATTACAATTCAAGATGAGATTTGGGTGGGGACACAGCCAAACCATATCATGCCCTCACTTCAGAATGATACTTTCACCTCTGTTGACATCATGCATGTTCAGGAAGGAACCCGGATGTAACTTTTTTTATGCAAACCTTACAATGCTAGGCCTTTCCAGATGAGCTGTACTCCTTGCGTTCCCAACTAGTTCAGAAACCCTTTAAAGTCAGGGAACATCGAGATGCCAAGAGTATGGACACCTGTTTTTGAATCCCGGTTTCTGAAGCCCTTGGGCAATGGTTTTGCAAACCTCTTTGGACCTCAGTTTTTCCATCAGTAAAACCGATATAAATATCAGATACCTCCTTCATAGGATTGTTTGAGGATTCTATGACATAACAACTATAAAGTGCTTACTACAATGCCTGGCATATGATGAGAAATTTTATTATAATTTTGACTGTTATTCTTTTCTAGACCTTAAAATGCTCTACACAGTACTAGGCACAGAGTCAGTGCTTAACAAATACTGACGAGCTACCTGATAAAATTATTCACCAACAATTTTCCCATGACTGTTATGGTGTATTATTCAAGGACAAGAGTGGTGTGCCCAGCCTCATGATTAATTCCTTCTTCTTTTTTCATGTTGAGTTATGTAAATCAAGTTTGCACATTTCACCCTTCAGACAGAAATGGAGTGGTTCTAATTTGATCTAACCTGAGGTGGTGGCGGGGAGTGGTGGAATACAGAAGACTGCAGAAGTTAAAACTTTCTGGTATAAAAGAAACAGCAGGCTGCCTTATGTTTTCAACATTAGCATTTAAGTTCACTGCAGCTGAACTCAATTCGTATCAGTGGAGATTTATATCAAACAGTGGGAAGGCAAGTCATATCCTACCGCTGTCTTGCAGAATTATCATCAGGAATGTAGCCAATTTTAGCACAAATAAATGGTAGTTAGGGAAGTAACTTGTATGATCAAGTCCTATAATGGTCATTCTTTGATTTAGAAATATGTTCTAAACCTGTCACTTTGCATGAACTTGATTTTCAAAGGAAAGAAGAAAAAAACACTGCTTTCTCCAGTGGGAATAGCACAATACACAATAACAAAATAGAGAAAGTTAAAAAAAAAACTGCTTACTGTTTTATCATTTTATGTGTATAGGAAATAACTTTAAGTGGTAGATGCATGCTTAAGGATTAAATTATACACAACATAGCTCACTATCATTACCGTCGCACATCACCAAACTGAGACACTCCTAAAACTGTCATCTTGTCAGTAGTCAAAAGACAGTTGAAATGCCGGTTTGAATTTTATCTCTTTTATCTCCTTTATGAAGTAGGAGAAGTGCATTATAAGATTCACATATGAAGAACAGAGAAACAAATGGGTTAAGGGAATGAAATGAAGGTATGTTTAGATCAGGAAGGGACCTTAAAGATAATCATTTCAAGCCCTTAGTTTGTCAGTGAGGCAACAGACACCCAAAGAATTCAAATGTCAGCCCAACAACACATGCAACTGGGGCTACACGTCTATATCTCTCACATATATACTTGCAGAATCAGAATCTTTAAGAGTGGGATCCAAAATCCTGTGGATTTAAAAAGCTGCTCAGATTATTCAGATGCCAAACATCCAGGGACCAAGGTCCACAAAGCACTGAGCTATACTTCCTGTGGCCATTGGCTGGACATTCAGTGTGGAAGATGGCAGGTATAGCCTGTTTATTTTCTCCAATTTAAATAGCTGTATCAGTACAAAATATCAAATTCATAAATGTCATGTCTACCAACCCATCTATGCACTCTACATCCACCCTCAAAACAGATAGGCTTGACTACAGCTCACAGTTCTTTCTTGCATTATAAAAGCATTGTATCCATTATTGTGCTGCCCCTGTCACCCCCCAAAAAATCACAGGGGCTATTCAAAATATATGTTTTGTTTTGTTTTTTTGAGATGGGAAATTGGTATGTTAATTACCTGACTGTGCTACTGTTATATTAATAGTGTTGTACACATAAACATCAATGGGACAAAAAAGTACATTTACCACAAAAGCAATCCTATACATGATATTTATTTGCTTGCCATTCCCCCCATAGTTTGCCAGTATAGCCTGAGTGCCTGCCATGGGAGCATCCTTGCCCCAAAAAAGAATTTCAGAAGGAAATAAACTCTGTCCTAGCCACAGAATCAGATGGATCTAAACATGTTTCTCTAGCTCTGATGTGTCTTCTAAGTGTCAGACTCATTTATTCAAGTGTCTACTAGACCTCTCCACCCACATGCCCCATGCATAATTCAGACACAGTGTGCTCCAAATCAAAGTCATCATTTTCTCCCAAATCTGTACCTCCGCTGTGCTTCACACATTGGTTACTCCATCCAATCACGCGAGGCAAAAATCGGGGAATCACCTGTATCTGCTCAAATGTATTGAAATTTTAGTTGCAAGTGAAAGAAATTCAACTGAAGTTGGCTTGAATAGAAAACATAATTTAATGAATACTTAATTGCAAAGTCTATAAGGAGATGCTATCTCTAAGTATGAATGAACTTAGCTAAATGATTTTATAAAATTATTCTCCTGCTCTTTCCTGTTCTCAGCTCTTGTCTATCATTGGCTCCTTTTCTAGATTGGGTATGCCAAGCTTATATCCTTCCAGTGTTAATTCCAGTGAAAGAGGTTCTCCTTCCTAATAATTTCGGCAAGTATCCTGGTCTGGTTAGAACAATGTAATTCAATGCATACCCTGGCCCAGTCCCTATGACCAGGGATGTGGAACTGTTGGGCCACCTGCACACACCATGGGTAAATGAGATCAGGAAATGGACTGAGCATGGGGGAGAAGTGATTTCCTAAAGGAAAACTGAGGTGCTATTTCAAAAGAAAAAAAAAAGTAGAGGGGAACACTGCACAGGCAGAAACATCAAATTCCTCCTTTCACTTCTTGAGCCAAAGAATTGCTTAGTTTCAGTGATTCTCTAGACATGTCTCTTATTTGTCTCCTTCTCTCAGATCCACTGTTATGACTTACTTCAAGCTCTCACCATGTCACATCTGGAATTGCAAAGTCCCTACTTAACAGTCCTGTATCTGTGTTGCAATTGAAACCTGATCATGGTTATTTTCTAGCTTAAAAATCTATCAAGGTTCGACTGTGTGTAGTACAAAGATCAGGATTTTTAGCAGGATATTTAAGGCTCTCTAGGATTTGTCCTGCTTCATCTCTCAACACTCCCCAGCACACACCCTAAGGTGGCTAATAATCATACTAACACTAACAAAGAAAAATAATATTTCTTGAGTTCTTACTAGGCATCAGGTTCTACACAAAGAGCTCTCTGTGCCCTCATGACAACCTTCTTTCTAACTTCATTTTACAAATGAGAGAGAGGCTTGGAAAGGTTAAACAAATTAACCAAAGTTACATAGCAAATACTTATTAGTGCTAAAGCTAGTATTGGAACTCAGACAGGGTTCTAATGTCTGAAAACAGTCTGATCTCTCAACTATTACAGTATATTGCCATACTAAACAACTTTCAGTTCTCCAAACTTACCATGTTTTTTTTCCTCTGCTGAATATGTCTGTTACATGTCTGACTGATTAACCCCATGCAACTTCAAGATCTAGCTCAAGTGCCTCCTCTTTGAGGAAGCTTTCCCCGACACATGCAAACAGAACTTATCGCTCTCCCTTTCTTAGTGATAAATGATAACTTGTAAACATTGGAAGCTTAAAGATTTAAGATAATGGGATGATTAAATAAATGAGGGTGTATGATAGAATATCAATATTAAAACAAATCATGTTTTAGAAAAATATTAGTGACCTGAAACACTGGTCCCAATCAATACAAGGTGATTGGAGAGCGAAGAGTAGTGTACAAGGTGCTAAATAATGTATGCTTCTACCTTCATAAAATAATCTGTGTCCAAAAATTGATGTATTCAAAACACAGTGATTAAGAAAATGGGCTTTAGTATCAGACCAAAATGGGTCTAAGCTCCATCTGTGTCACTAGATCTGGGGCCTTTGGGAAAGGTACATAATCCCTCTGAACCTCTGAAAATGTGTGTGTGGAGACGTGTATATCTATAACATGTCTAGCCTATATCTATGTCATATCTACAGCTATATTTCTACCTATATAGAAAGAGACAAGATGACAATAAGAAACTGGAAGGGAATATATACCAAAAGATAACAATGGTTGTAATTTGACTGATATTGACATTCTTCATATTTTTCTATATTTTCTAAATATTCTGCAATGCATATGTGTTTCCTTTATCTATATTCTGATCATTCTCTGCACTAATATGCTGTGTCTAATTTAAACTTTGGGCCCCAGGAGCAGAAACCGCATCTAATTATCTAATTATGCATCCCGCATCACAGCCCACATGGCATCAGTGTTAAATGACCTGCTGGTTAGCATCGTCACAGCCATGGCAGATCTATCTGGTATACTTAGGAGGTTCTCTTTTGAAATACAGTCAATTTTTGACAATTTAAGGGCTGATTATCTAGTCTTAAATTATCCATATCCTTATATTCTACAACATCTCCCTCCTGCTGACCAAATGTGAAGGTTTCATGGCTCCTTAATATCTCTACCATGACAAGAAGAGAGAAAGCAAAAGTGATGATATTGTAATCAATCAAATTGCTTACTCTCTGGAACCATTGATCATTATGTTCACTCTGGAAGTTCTAACATGAGAAATTTCTTTTAAAATAAAATGGCAGGGAAAAAAACTTTCTCTCTCCTAAGAAAATATTCTATTTTCTTTTTATTGACAAAACTATGAAGCTGTGTTTTACCTTTTGTCTTCGGTATTACAAGTCTTACTATTATTTATTGTCGTGTCTCCCTCCTTCGCTTAAACTTGATTTTCCTATTAACCTTATTTGTACGTCCCTTTTTGGTAGCATGTCTCAAATTATTTTTTGAGAGAGTTAGGGTACCAATAAATTCACTAAATAATTATCAAACTTGAAAACTTGTGTTAATAAATATCAATACCTTATATTATTTTGCATTGTTTTTAGCAGTGTCACATTCATGATCTCACTTATTTCTCTTCTTTCTCCTTGTCCTGTAAATAAGACAGCCATTTCCCCATGTTCCAGATACAAAAACTGACAAAAAACCTCTGGGAGAAAAGGAAGGAATTGCTATGAGTTCTAGAGCTAGATGACATGAGTTTGAATTCTAGCTCTATTTTGGCTCTACCTGGAGCCCTTGGATAAGCTGTTCAGCTTCCCTGTCCCTCAGTATTTTTAACTGTAAAATGAGGAGGTGATAACAACAGTAGCTACCACAAGGGATAACTGTGAAGATCAATTAAGTTACACATATGAGGCACTCAAATCGGTGTCTGGCACATACTAAGGACTCATAAATGTTTACTATTGTTGTACTTAAGTAGGTGTCAACTCACTTCCTAAATTGACCATTTATCTGTCTTGCATTCATTTGTGCTTGGTCAGCTATCAATCCTGCTGGACTGAGATCTCTTTTTGCCATAGATAAGAAGAAATGGGGCCGGGCATGGTGGCTTATGCCTGTAATCTTGGCACTTTGGGAGGCCTATGCAGGTGGATCACCTAGGGTCAGGGGTTTGAGACTAGCCTGGTCAACATGGCGAAACCCTGTCTCTACTAAAAATACAAAAAAATTAGCCAAGTATGGTGGTGGGTGCCTGTAATCCCAGCTACTCAGGAGGCTGAGGCAGGAGAATGGCTTGAACCTGGGAGGCGGAGGTTGCTGTGAGCTGAGATCACACCATTGCACTCCATCCTGGACGACAAGAGCAAGACTTCATCTCAAAAAAAAGAAGAAATGGTTTCCCAAGAACAGTGAACACGTGATTAAGTGGTCATACTAAACCTCATTTTAGAGGGAGAAAAATTCCCTTCAGGATTTTTTTTACCCTATCACTAAAAATGCATACATTTTATCATACAGTGCAATGGTTAACAGAAGGCTTTAGTACCAGACAGCTTTGGGTGTAAACCACTCTTGCGCCTTGCTAGCTGCGAAGCCTTGGGCAAGCTCCATAATGTCCGGAGCCTTGTACTTGATTATAAAATAGAAACAGTGATGGCTCTTCCTTGGTATGGCCATTATATAAAGCACACAGCACAGTGCCAGGACTAGAGCGGACGGTCAATAAATAAAACAGTGATCACTGCTGTGTTGTTATTATTATTATATAGCAAGCCACAGTACCAAACAAAATCAAATTCAATTTCTTTTACAATATTTCGCAATTCAGACTTTTAAAAAATTCATCACTTTATCCAAGTGAGACAAAATTTCACAGGATTTACTATAGTTGAGGAAAAATTTGTGCCCCCAAAATAGTTTTGTTGAATTTTTCCTTCCAGGTTTCTGGCCAACTCTAGTACTCATTACATCAATACCATTTTTAAAAAGTAATTTAATATAGATTTAATCCCTTTTGTTATATAGAATCCCAGAATTATATGATGAATATAAACTTCAAAAGCTATTTAGAATCTCACCCTCATTCTGATACAAATATTCGTCAAAATGGAAGGTTTGAATATTGAGAGGATTTAAGTCTAATTGTCTTCAGTAACTAAAATCAAGTTAATTAAATTTATACTTGGCAACAGATTTTATTGAGGGACAGCAACCATTGCATTCCTAGAGCTGTCATCTTCTTTTTTTTTTTTTTTTTTTTTTGAGGTGGAGTCTCGCTCTGTCACCCAGGCTGGCGTGCAGTGGCACCGTCTTGGCTAACCATAGCCTCCACTTCCTGGGTTCAAGTGATTCTCCTGCTTCAGCCACCCGAGTAGCTGGGATTACAAGCATGAGCCATCACACCCAGCTAATTTTTGTATTTTTAGTACAGACAGGGTTTCGTCATGTTGGCCAGGCTGCTGGTCTCCAACTCTTGACCTCAAGTGATCCATCGGCCTCGGCCTCCCAAAATGCTAGGATTACAGGTGTGAGCTACTGCGCCCGGCCCTAGAGCTGTTAAAAAAAAAAAAAAAAAAAAAAAAAAGCCAAGAACACAAGCAGACTTTCCTTTACGAAAAGCTAAAATGTAAAGCCCTAAAAGAAAATCTGAAATGTGAAGCCCTAAAAAATGAAGAGAGGGTGGCTATTTGATTTTCAAAAAGATTCTTTAGTGAAAAAGTAGTTTTCTTCCAAAATCAAGCTTTATGTGTATTTTCAATGATTCAATGGTAAGAAATTTGGTTTCACAGACCACAAATATTGAAAAATTTGTGAAATTATGTTTGTACTTGGTGTGAATAAAAAGCCCAAATTTTTTACTTTGATGCCATTATTTTTATGCATCTTGTAGCACTTCCCTATAGTTTAAAAATACTCATCAGTTTAGATGTATTGGTCTTTATCGTTTTAAAGTGGGTCTGGTGATCTTGTGTATCTCACCACAACTGATGTAAAAAATGCAGTGTCCTGACAGCTCGCATTAAGCGTCACATAGAAAAAGTATAATTAGCATTTCTGTGCTAATTAAAAGTGATGCTGGGTTAGTTCCAATATCATGCTTTTAAATGGCTGATGTCTCAAGAGACCAAAATTGGAAAAAAAATGCATTTCAAATGGAAAAATCCTGCGCAAACTTTCTTAAATGATCCAGATTTGTCACTGTTGTTATTTACATCTCATTATAATGGTAGGCTTCAAGATGACTTCTTTTAATCAGTTTACCATTTTCACTTTCCCCACTTTGCAAGCAGTACGAAATTCAAGATGTTTTTCTGCTTCTTTAAATCCTTTGACCGTCTGCTTTCACACAAAATTAATTAAGGATTTTCTAAATAAAGAACATGCCATGAAAGAATGAAGCAATTCAGGATTTTCAGTTTTCCCTTTATACAGTGCAAAGCACATAGCGTACTCAGCCACTTCAGTCTTTCCTACAAGTGAAAATTTTAAAGATAAATACCACCTCCCTGAACCCAACCATTTTTCAAATAAACAGATGATTGTCATTGATTAAATACTTTTTTCAAACATAGTCCAATTATTCAAAATCACAAAGGTTCTACATGGTTTTAAATCTGATTTTCTTTCCAAACGAATGTCGGAGGATCACCAAGAGGTGGGGAGAGAGGGAAGCTATTGTTCCACCACATTCCATTCCTGTTAAATCAACTTGATATACGCGATAAATTAAGTCTGCACTGCAGGTCAGTGAATTTCTATTAACTACTTATTATGGAAGAAAGGAAAGCAGCCCAGTCAAGAACTCTTACACATCAGCCAAAGCAAGCTGTCACTCTGTTTAACTTTTACAATAAGTGTTCCTCGGTCTCACACATGTGAAAGAAAAAACATTGTTTGGCATTTAAGCTCTTATTGCCAATGTGCATTAAGGCAAAGAACAAGGCTAGACTGATTATTTCTCTTGTTTAAAAGGCTAGGAAACTCTGGATTTTGCTAAGATTTTGCTGATTTATAATGTAACCATTTTAAAATAGGCCTCTGGGGATTCTGAAAACATGGCTACCCTCCTGTAGTTTATAACAGCTGCACTCTCAACTCCAGTCTATCTGCTTTTATTGGCTCATATGACTGCTGAGTGGAAGTGAGGCCTCCCCTCTGAGCAAGTCTCCAAAAGAAGAAATGGTTCAAGTTTTCCTCATAGGGGCTAGATGAGCAAGAGACTACAGGAGATCAACCTCAGAGAGGATCTCATCACAAAGATCACAACTCCTGAGATGCTGGAAAGAGCTTGGGCCCCAGAACACAGTGGATTCTAAGCCCCATAAGGATGCCTGGGCTGCTTAAGCAAGAAGTGGTAGATGAGTGAATAAAAAGCAGCTAAGAAGATGGGTCTAGTTCTCCCTGTCCTCAGCCCTGTTGAGTATAAGAAAAACTGGGACTGAAGGCTTTTTCCTGGGAAGGCAGCCTTCCTGGGAGGCTGGCAGCCTGCCTATGCCTATGCCATTCACCCACAATGCAGAGACCACTCCTTCTATCCCTTCCTGAACTGCTACCAATCCATGTCTTCAATGATCACAACTGAGCCCCGGGAAAGATAAAAAAAAATTAGTGAATAAATGAATAAATAAAATATTCTTAAAAATTATAATAAAGCCAGAGAGAGTAAGGTCATTAAAAGCAAACAGAAACACATGTCTAGAAAAATAAAACGTTAGGAAAATAAGTGATGATGATATAAAAGATGTATATTACAATAAGAGCAATCACAAAGCAAATGACAAAACGCACTTACTGTAGGAAAATCAAAATGAATCAAAATGATTTCTCAAATAAGCAAATATTAGTATTAATAGATGCATTTAGAGAGTGAGTGGTTACTGTTAAGACCCAAATTAGTGACTTGGAAAAGCAAGTATAAGAAACATCTCAAAACACAAAGCCAAAGTAGAAATAGATGGAATACATATATATATGTATAATATGTGTATACATATATGTGTGTACATATGTGTGTATATATGTATATACATATATGTGTGTATATATGTATATACATATATGTGTGTATATATGTATATACATATATGTGTGTATATATGTATATACATATATGTGTGTATATATGTATATACATATATGTGTGTATATATGTATTATATATGTATATGTATATAGAGAGAGAAAGAGAGATAAATATGAACAGATAAAAATATAGAAAGTGACAAATATTAAGAGAAAAGAAAAAAAGACTTGTAGGACAAAGCCAAGAACTTAGTGTCTTTTTCTTTTTCTAAAGAAGGCAGGAAGAGATGACAAAGGCACAATATATACATAAATACATAATAGAGAAAATTTTCTCTGAACTGAAGAAACATGAGTCTGCAGAATGAAAGGACAAAGTTCAGTCATAGACTAATTAGAAAAGACATAGACCTGAGACTATCCTAATAAAATTTATGAATTCTAAGGATAAAAAGAAAATTCAGCAAACTTCCTGACAGAAACAAAACAAGATGAGTTACCACAAAGGAAAAAGAATAAGGCAGGCATCAGACTTTTCATCTTTAACACTTGTGGCTTGAGGATGATGAAATGACCTCTACTGGACCAGGGAAAGGAAAGCTCTGTAAGAATCTTGACAGGGGAAGGTGGGATAAAGGTTGGAAGGAGGATACATGTCAGTGTTCTGAGAATCACTTTATTGGCGTGGGGAAAATGGAGGGAAGCAGTGCCTCTTGGTAAAAAATAAAAAGATTGAAAACTAGCAACTCATTTTTCAAATAATATTAGAGAAATACATATAAAATTATAACTACAGGGAATGGAAAAGTAACCATTAATGGACAGAAATGGTATAGTGGGTCTTCCAAATACATAAGCAGAAGATTAGAATAAGCAAACCAATTAAAATCAGGGTAAGGAGATAAGGAGCCAGGTGCAGTGGTGCACACCTGTAGTCCCAGCTACTCAGGAGACTGAGGCAGGAGGATAACTTGAGCCCAGGAGTTGGAGGCTGCAGTGCACTATGATTGGGCCTGTAAATAGCCACTGTATTTTAACCTGGGCAACAGAGTGAGATCCCATCTCTAAAAAAAATAGGACAAGGGAGAAGCACAATGACAACATAAATAATAAAGTAAAAGGAGAGAAATAAAATTTTCATTAAAGTAACAACAAATAGACTAAATTCTCCATTAAATGAAAGAGACTGTCAAATTGAACTAAAAGACAAAACTTTGAATTATGCAATTAAAAAATATTGTACAACACCGTGATTAAGAAAGTTGAAAACAATGTGTTGGCAAAGACAAGATAATATTAATATTAGATAAGGTGGAATATAATGTTAAAAGCCTTAACCAGGAAATAGATGATCATTAGGTTTTAACAAAAGTCATAATTTAAGAAGATATAAAGTCTCAGCTACTTGGGAGGCTGAGGCGGGAGAATGGTGTGAACCCGGGAGGTGGAGCTTGCAGTGAGCAGAGCAGAGATCGCACCACTGCACTCCAGTCTGGGTGACAGAGCGAGACTCCGTCTCAAAAAAAAAAAAAAAAAAAGATATAATAACTCTCTCTCCCTCTCTCTAAAATAATTATATATAATTCTATATATAGCAAAATTATTATAAATGCAAGACCTTAATAAAAACATAATTTTAGTTTGAAACATCAGTGTATCTTTTGAACATTATATAACTCTAGTTTACAAGAAATAAGTAAGATCAAAGATAAATTAAAGAGTGCAATTGGTAAAATTCACTTGATAAATCTGTTATTGGCTGAATTGTGACCCCCAACCCAATTCATATGCTGATGCTCTAACCCCAAGTAATTCGAGTGCTTTTAAAGACGTGGTTAAGTTAAAATGAGGACATTAGTGTGGGCCCCAATCCTGTCTGACTTGTGTCCTTAAGAGGAAATTTGGATGCAAAAAGAGGCACAAAGAATGTATGGGCAGAGAGGAAAGACCATGTGAAGACGCCTTGAGAAGGCAGACATCTGCAAGCCAAAGAGAGAGAGGCCTCAGAAGAAATCAAACCTGTTGACATCTTGATCTTGGACTCCCAGTTTTCATAACTGTGAAAATAAATTTCTGTTGTTAAAATCACCCAGTCTGTGGTGGTTTGCTATGGCAGCTCTAGCAAGCGAATACCATCTATATTGAACATTTTAATTCTCAAATAGAAAATATACGTGTGTGTGTGTGTGTGTGTGTGTGTGTGCATGCACGCGTGCTTGCTTGCCCTCAGTGAGACAGGGAAATGGCCCATGGTTCATTTATAAAACTAATCACATAGTTAACCATAGAGAAAATCTGTAATATACTTTAAAAACACATGCTACATTCTCCAATTATAAACTGATACAATTAGAAATAAAAAGTTGCCCCCAAAACATTATAACTATTAGGAAATTTGAACACTTAGAAAATTTTTGGACCAAAATAGAAATCAAAAGAGAAATGATAAACTATTTCAAAAGCAATGAAAAGAATACTTCTCCTAAGGGAAGGAGATCCATTAGTAGAGAGATTTGAAAGGTTGAAAAAACAAAAACTCTACCATTAGAAAAAAAGCACTGAGATCTTATAGGTTCTCAGCTTAGTTTTTCAAACCCAGTGTTTTTCAACTGGAGCAGTATTGGCAATTTCGATGGAATAATATTCTGTTGTGCAGGGCTGTCTTGTGCGTTGTTGAATGTTAACCCATTCCTAGCTACAAGGTACAAAACAACTTTAGCATCTTACCAGTACTGAGATGACCAATACACCAGCATGTATAAAAATGTTCTGGTAAACAGATACTCCCAGTGTTATTTAAACTACTTTAGGCCAGAGAAAATGAAGAAACTATCACTTAATTAAATCCAGCTTACCGTTACACTAAATCATGATAAGATAGTAGAGAAAACATTAGTACAATCTCATTTAAAAATTACCCATATTATCAGATAGGGAGACTTAATACCAAGAAATCATTTATATTAATATCTATTTATGTATCAATACAATTTCTAATGCAACTTCAATTAGAGTTCCAATATGATTTTTTTTTAGATTTTAGCTACAATGATTGTATTTTTTTTATGAAAGGATAAATACTTGCAGACTGTGGAGAAAGGAATTTTTTGAAAGAGTAGAAGAAGAGTCTGCTCTACCAGATATCAGAATATACTATAAAGAGAAAATAATATTAACTTAAAATGGAAAATTAGATCATTGGAACATAATAAAAAATCAAAATCAAGAATCAGATACAGCTGGCCCTCAGTATCCACAGGTTCCACCTCTGTGGATTTAACCAACCACACATTAAAAATATTTGCAAGAAAACCTCAAAATAACAATACAATAAAAAAATACAAATAGAAAACCTATACAGTATAACAACTATTTACATAGCACTTACATTGCATTAGGTATTATAAGTAATCTAGAGATGATTTAAAGTATACTGCAGACTGTGAGTAGGTTATATGCAAATACTACACATTTTATAAAAGAGATTTGAGCATTGCAGATTTTGATATCCATCAGGGGTCCTGGAACCAATCTTTTACAGATACCTAGGAACAACTACACTAGCATATGAGGATTTAACACATAACAAGGGTAGCATTTCATTTCATCAAGTAAAAAGAGAATATTTAATAAAGTATCTTGGATATCTACATGGAAAAAAATTGTTTGAACTACCATCTTACATCATATAACAATACAAATTTTAAATGCATTAAAAATATAAACATAAAAATATTAAACAAATATATTTCAAAAAATTATAGAAGGCTATGTGTATCATTCAAACTGAAAACTCACATACTATGAAAGGTAAGATGGCGTATTTGGCTAAGTAAAAACTAGATACTTTTGATGGCAAATGTTACCCTAAACAAACCCAATAAATAAACAATAGATTTTTTTTAAAAAAATTGCAAAACTGGAAAAACGGTTAATATATGATGTATGCACAAAAATTTTCTACAAATTAACAAGAAGACAGTTTTTCCCCATAGGAAAAGAATAGGAGGAAAAATTCACAGAAGACTGGATATAAATGGCCAGAAAATACTCAAAGATGTTCAACTGCACTGGTGGTGCAGAAAATGTAAAAGTAAAATATAAATGTAAAATGCCCATTAGATTGGCAAAGTATGAAAGAGTAATAATCACTGTTCTTGCTGTTAACATGTCCATTTCACATTTCTTAAAGAGGATGAAAATGCGTACAAGCGTAGAAATGTGTTTAAGAGGAAATGTGTATTGTAAAAGCCTTGTTGATAAACAATGTGTCCACATTCATTAAAAACGAAAATACACTTGTCTTCACTCAAATTCCCTTTCTGGGAATCTAGCAAAATAAATGAAAGCTCAAATACATAAGAATATGGTACAGGATATTTACTGCCTGCAAAAAGCAAGAACAATGACAACAACGAATGGAAACAATGGGAGTGATCATCAATTGGATCCACCACAGAACATTATACAGTCATCAAAAAAGAATGAATTAGAGCTCTGTCAGTTGGGATAAAAGGGTTTTCCACAAGGTATTTCAAATAAGAAAATCTCAATATAGAAAAAATGCTTCTAAAAAACACATTATTATAAAACAATAATGAAACTTCTTAAAATTTTGCACTTATGTACATATATGTATATGTGTGCGTATGATTACATCATCATGGAGATAAATATGGATTATATGAGGACTTCAAAAACTTCATGAAAATGTGTATTATGAGAAAGCTATGCATGGATTTCAAAAAATTTTTGGTACCAAATGCACTCATACTAACTTGTTATAACATGTCTAAACAGGATCTAGTTTGAGGCATTAAGGATAAAATATCAGTTTGAAAAGAGTCCCAATCAGAGCAACATGAATCCTGCTAAAATTGAAATAAGAATAAACTTCAAATTTATGGTGAAGCTTGAGTGGAAGAGTGATAAATCACTGATGCTTTATGAAAAGTTTATAGGAATGTGCCCCAAAGCATTCGGCAGTTTATAAATGGGTAACTCATTTTAAGAAGGGACAAGAAGATGTGGAAGATGAAGCCCACAGTGGTAGATCTACATCAATTTGAAAGGAAAAAATTCATATTGTTCATGCCATAATTTAATGGACCAACAATAAACGGCAGAAACAACAGCTAACACTATAGATATCTCAATTGGTTCAGCTTACACAATTCTGGCTGAAAAATTAAAGTTGAACAAACTTTCCGCTTGGTGGGTGCTAAAACCCAGGTCAACTGCAGACAAGAGCAGAGGATTCTATGGTAATTTTAAATAAGTGGGATCAAGATCCTGAAGCATTTCTCTGAAGCATTGTAACAATAGATGAAACCTGGCTTTACCAGTACAATCCTGAATACAAAGCACAATCAAAGCAATGACTACCAAGAGGTGGAAGTGGCCCAGTCCAAGCAAAAGTGGACTGGTCAAGAGCAAAGGTCATGGCAAAATTTTTTTGAGATGTGCAAATATGCTTGTTGACTTCCTGGAGGGTTGAAGAACTATAACATCTGTTTATGATGAGAGTGTTTTGAGAAAGTCAGCCAAAGCTTTGACAGAAAAATATCCAGGAAAGCTTCACCAGAGAGTTTTTGTCCACCACGACAGTGCTCCTACTCACTCCTCTCATCATCAAAAAGGGCAACTTTGTAAGAGTTTCAGTGGGAAATCATTAGACGTCCACCTTACAGTCCTGATTTGGCTTCTTCTGACTCCTTTGTTTCATAATATTAAAAAACCTGTAAGGGTACTCATTTCTCTTCAATGAATAATGTAAAAAAGATTGCACTGACAAGGTTAAATTCCCAGGATGCTCAGTTCCTTAGAGATGGGCTAAATGGCTGGTATTATCACTTATGAACGTATCTTGAACTTGATGGAGTGTATGTTGAGAAATAAAGTTTATATTTTTTATTTTTATGTTTTACTTCTATTTTTCCACGAACTTTGTGGAGCCCCTTCATATATAATATACATTTTTATATATTATGTTATATGCCTAATTATGTGATATAAAAATATAATTAATTTATATGAGATAAATAATGGCTGGCAATGATGGTGGGGAAAAAAGAGGGATAATAGACTATACTAAAATTATTATATTTTTATAAAAGTATATGTGTATATAGTGGTAAAATTTCAAATATATATCATATTTTATTGATTCTAAGATATACTTTTCTGCCTTTTAATATCTCTGAAATCAGAATGAATCTTACAATTTATGGCATCTTATCCTTCACAATAAAGTAGAAGGGTTTTTTGTGTGTTTTTTTGTTTTTTTGTTTTGCTTTATAATGATGCACAAAATAATGATCCTTTGAGTGGATCAGATATGGTATTATACTAACATCATACCCCTCAAAAAGAGCTTTTAACCCAAGCTGATAATGGTGCATTCAATTAAACAGTAAAGTAGAGCTTTAAAAAACAGTCTTTTTCACATTCTTGAAGTAGACTTTTTTTAAGTGTGGAAGGATAAGAAAACCTTTACCTATTGGGAAAGATTCATCTAGTGGCCAAATAATCGAACAGTGTATTATACTCTTATAAGTGGATTAAAGGAAGAGAGGCCATGCATTGAAATCCACATAGGAGGGAGGTTTAAAATAAGAGTATTTCCTTGTCCCTTTGGCAACCAAAGCAAGACAACAAAGGATTCTTCTAGCCTGGATTGCCACCTCAAGCCCTGATCACCCCAATCTTCCTCCTGCTGCTCCTACAGGGAATAGCAGACAAGAAAGGCAGTGTTTCTCTGGGCTATGATGTAACTGAATACCCAGAGGAAACTGAAATTTGGCCACAGTGCTCACTAAAGTGGAACCCTTAGTTTGAATCCCAGTATGCCCATTTAGTTCTATCTGATTTCGTTAAGGGTTTTCCAAAAGTCTGCATTTAGCAACACGAACTGTTATCTGTGCATATTTTCCATTTGCTTTAAAAATAATCCTTTAAAATTAATATGCAATGAACAGAATGTTTTGGGTTTTTTTGGTTTTGTTTTTTGTTTTGTTTTTTTTTTTGAGACAGAGTCTCACTCTGTCACCCAGGCTGGAGTGCAATGGCACTCCAACCTGCTCACTGCTCACTGCAACCTCCACCTCCTGGATTCAAGTGATTCTCTGCCTCAGCCTCCAAAGTAGCTGGGATTACAGGCATGAGCCACCAGGCCTGGCTAATTTTTGTATTTTGTAGACGCTATCTGAAACACTTCTACTCTTTTACGATTTGAATATTCAGCTGATTCTCAATCTGAAGCCTGTTTTTATACTTATGACTCCTAAAGTCGTTTTTCTTTCTCCTAATGTTATCCCACTGCATTGATCAAGATCTCCTAATCCAGAAAGGAAAGAGAAGAGGCCCACAAAAGAATAAAGTCAAACACTTTGGTTCCAAAGGCTGCTGGCTAAAAATTACTGTTTGATTTCACTTTTTTTTTTTTTGAGATAGAGTCTCTTTCTGTCAACCAGTCCTAGGCTCGAGCAGTCCTCCCACCTCAGCCAACCAAGTAGCCGGATCACAGGCACACACCATTATACCTGGCTATTTTTTTGTATTATTTGTAGAGACTGGATTTTGCTATGTTGCCCAGGCTAGTCTCAAACTCCTAAACCCAAAGGATCCTCTCACCTCCACCTCCCAAAGTGTTGGAATTATAGCGATGGGTCACTGCACCCAGCCTTTACTTCATATTTAATGGTCTTTGTCTTATTAAGTTTGGGCTTCTATAACATATTACCACAGGCTGGGTAGCTAAGCCAACAAACGCTTATTTCTCATAGTTCCAGGGGCCAGAAGTTGCAGATCAGGGTGGCAGCACAGTTGGGTTGTTACTGCAACTTCTCCTTGTATCCTCACATGATAGAAAGAGTTGGCTAGCTTCCTGGCTTTCTATGAGGACACTAATCCCATCAATGAGGGCTTCACCCTCCAAATACCATCAAATTGGGATCAGGATGTCAACACAGAAATTCTGGGGGACCCATAAAGTCCATTACAATCTTAGTACAGTCTGGCATTGGCTGGGTAGTGGAATATATAAAATAAATATCTGACCCAATTCTAGAACTGAAAATCAGGAAGTAAATCTGAGAATAATTTATAGAAAGTAGTATCACCAATTAATCCCTCCCTGTATGCTATTTGCAAATATAGCATTTGTATGAATGTCCTTTTTTCCCCCAAATGATGTCCCCCTTCCTTCTTTCCCAGGCTTTCTTGTCCATCTGTGAAACATACAATCTTCCCTTGGCTAATAGGGTCTGCTAGTGGCTGGTACAAGATATTGTTCTGCCCCAAATTCTCCACATCACTGTCCTGTCCCCTCCTCAGTAGGATTATGAATATGATATACTGGTCCATTTTCTCACTCTTCATCTATTTATAGCTCAGTTAATTTTATCTCAGGAAGCATTTCTCACCAATACATATTATCTAAAACTCATTTTCTTGCCTACTTTTTTCTAATGTCAATTGCTTCAGGAAAGTTCCTAGGGAAAAGTTCAAACATATCATGTGATTAGATAAAAATAATTTTTAAAAACCTGCTCTGAATGTTAAACATTTAAAATTTGGAAGTTTTTAAGAGAAAAGAGGATTTATATTTTCAAAATATTTGCCCAAAATAAAAAAAGAGATCTAAAGTGGAAATTGCAGACCAGGCGCAGTGGCTCACATCTGTAATCCCAGCACTTTGGGAGGCCGAGGCAGGCGGATCACCTGAGGTCAGGAGTTCAAGATCAGCCTGGCCAACATGGTGAAACCCTGTCTCTACTAAAAATACAAAAATTAGCTGGGCATGGTGGCAGGTGCCTGTAATCCCAGCTACTTGGGAGGCTGGGGCAGGAGAATCGCTTGAACCCGGGAGGCAGAGGTTGCAGTGAGCCGAGATCACGCCATTGCACTTCAGCCTGGAGGGTAAGAGCAAGACTTCATCTCAAAAAAAAAAGAAAAGAAAAGAAATCATCCTTACTACTTGTACTGTTTGAAGTATAGTCCAAGAAGAGATTGGGAGAGAGAAAGGTAACAAGTAGACAAGAGAATATTCAGTGACCAATAATGTGAAGTCCTTTTTTCATGACCAGCCAAAGAAAGCCCAAGGCCAAGACAAACCACATGACAAAAAAAAAAAAAAATTAATTAATTAAATGAAGTTAATCACAAGGAAAAAATACATGTAGAGAGAAAGGCTAGAAGTTCATAAAGAAGGGCCATTTTCCTCTTTGTTTTGAGGAGCAGTGGAGAGAAGGTGACTACCTGGGATTTACTGAGCCCGGGGCCTCTCTGGGTGTAGTTGTGCCAGTTGTTAACTCTGCAAAGGCTCTCAACAAAAATGTCGAATGGGGCTGAACCCAACCTGTGTTTCGTGGTGTGGGGCTACATTTGTTTGGAGAAAAGTTTAGCTTTTTCTTCACTAAAGGGATGTGTCCACCTAGAGGGGACATCTTTTTCTAACTAGCATGTGGCAATTTTTTTTAAATGGCTCCCAAACTTGTCATTACTCCTTCCACTAAGCAATAAGGCCTAGGGTCCACCTACTTTGAATCTGAGTTTTTTAATCAATAGAAAATAGTGAAAGTGATAATATGGCAGCTTTCCTTTCCTGCCCTTTGGGACATTCACCTTTGGAAGCTAAGCACCATGCTGTGAGGAAGCCCAGGCAACAAAGAGAGGCTGCACCCAGGTGTTCTGCCGACAGTCCCAGCTAAGGGGCTGTCCAACAGCATCAACCAGCAAACATGCATGTGAAGACACCTCCAAATGATATGTAGCTGCTGGCTGACTGTTACAGTCTTCTAGTCTCTCCACTTGATGCCCCAGACATTGTAGAACTGAGACAAGCCATCCCTGTTGGGGCCTGTCTGAATTCCTGATCTACAGAGTCCATGAGCATTAAAAAAAGAGGCTTCTTTATGCCATTATGCTTTGGAGTGGTTGGTTATGCAGCAATAGATAACTAAAACATCATCCACCCAGGACCTATTTCTAACTCACAATGAGGCTCTGTAGGCTAGCAGCAGCCCTGTCTTACTCTGTGCCAGGTTGTTGTTGCTGAATTGAACCCTCAGGCATACACTATCATTATCTCATTTCATGAAGCCAGTTCTCCTTATTCTCTGAAGCTCAGTCTATCTTGGCATACAAGGCCCTTGGCTCATCTCTCCTGTCTGTCTCATCTCCTTCCACCCCCGCAAATCACACACTGTGTTCTTTTCTGCCTCTGGGTCTTTGCATATGCTGTTGCCTCTACCTGAAACATCTTTCTTCCCTTCCCACCTTCCATCTCCATTGATGCATTCTCACTTTCTAATTTGGTTTTCTAATGCCAAAATTATCAGCAATGCCAGAGATTTTTGTATTCTTTCTTCCTGAACTGACTATAATTCTGGAAACTTCTTCAACAGTACTTCATTCTCAGTGGTTTTCCCTAGAGCTTCCAGACACACATTCTTCTCCACTAGAAGTGCCCTCCAATGGTAGTGAGGGAAGAAACATGGCTACAAGCCACATTCCTGAATCAACCACCTTAATATATGTTGCCCTGTACTGGACTCAGATGAAAAGTGTGGAAACTCATTCCCACAAAAGAATGATGTACATTCAAGAAGCTGCCAAGTCAATTCTACCCTATTTAAGCAAGGGCACGCATCATAAAGGAATTGGGATTGTTTAAACCTCTTACTGACTAGAACCTTAGCGTAAACAAAAGTGGAAAACAGCCTAGAAATCACATTTAGCTTTCATTTCATTTGGCCTGAGAAAAGCTGTCACAAGGTTCTGTTGAACCAGTAGCAACATGACAACCCACAGCCTAAGTTGGCTGCAGTGAGCATTTGAGATGACTGAGCTCAGAATTAAGCCTCTGGAGGTCTAATAAGAACAGATTAAAAGCTGTGAACAGGGAGCAATTCATTTCTTCCCTATGAGTTTTTACACTGTTACTTTTAGTTTCTTCTATATATAATATAATAATCCTCACCATGAAACAATTAGGACAAAAACAAAAAGGACTGGATTTAAGAAAATGATAGATTTGATATGAAAAAAGTATACACATAATGAAATAAATTCTGTTCTCAAACATAATCTTTCAGGTATTGTGAAATGAGACAGCCCTAATCTCTCAAATAACAAAGATTAGGCAAAAATGACAGAATGTGAATGTCAAAGAGACTCACAGGAATAACTAGAAAATTGATAGATACCCTGAGTTTTCAAAAATGCTTCTTAAAAACCTGAACACATTCTTTGACACAATACAAAATCCGTGGGCATATCGTGGGAAAATAAGTGTTTATTTCAAATATAAGCCTTGAAATTTATAAATAAAAGCAGACAGGCTCTTTTTCCCAATGCTGAAGTCACTGACATAGTAACAAGCATTTCAATTATTTTTTTTTAAATGTGTATCTCTCTAAATTAAAGAAAGTGATGTCTGTCTGTTTCTCTTCCCTATCTACCTGTCTTTACCTTTTTTTCTTCTGTCATCTCTGTCCATCTCTTCTTTTTCCCCCTTTCATTTTCCTTCTTGCTATAACTCCCTTTTCAGTCAGCTAACCTACTCTTTGTTGCCCTACTCTTGTGCAAGTCAATTTGCTGGGCTTTAGGACAAATGTGAATACAAGGTGGGGTGTTTGTTAACCTGAAAAGTGCAATGGAGTTGAAGAGAGAAGACAAGATCCCAGATAACTGCCATCCAAGGTAGTGTCTGACCAGAAATGCCAAGGGGTTTCAGAGGGTGCAGAGATGACTATTGGCTGCTGGGTTCAGAGGAGACAGCATCAGAGCTGGGCCTTGGAAGATGGGCCTGAAGAATGTTCCAGAGAGGGACACTGTGAGCAAAGACATAGGATAGTAAGGACAATGTTTGCTGCTAAGGTCAGTACAGTGGACTGTTTTGTCCTTAGTGCAGGGTTCACATAGGGAGGTGGTAAGTAATCAGAATGCAAAAGCAGATGGGACCCAAATTGTAGGTGACTTTGAATGCCAGCAAAGGAATTTAGACTGTACTATCTACCATGAATAGTAAATAGTGTTTTCCTGATGGGACTTATTTAAAGATTTACCTTTGAGAATTCTCCCGTCCTCTTTCTCTCACTCTGCCAGCAATCCTGTTGCTATTTGTCACATTCACAAAACAAAATGCTGGATTCTTTATTCTATTATCTATTATGAATGTAAGTAAACTAAGTATTTTATACTTCTCTTTTTTAAGTCACATACATTGCTTTGGTTTTTGTGCATGAGTTACCAACATTTCTGCTCCCAAAAGAAGAAAATTCTCAGTTCTGGTTATATAGAAATATAAGATTTTCAAGATTATCTTTCAGATAAAAAGAAGAAAGATGAGATAAATCCAAGTCCACTATAAAATCCAAGGAATAAGTCACCTGGGATATAAAATCTATTCCATAGAGATCTTCTGGAATTATAGCTAAATACTTCTGATTTAAATAGAGCCGGGCTGGCAACCCTTGAAATGGCCTTTCCCAATTCCTCACTAAAATACCTATAAAGTCATAGAAAAATATGAAACTCACACCACCAGTAAAATAATAAGAATTACAGACAACTTATTACTAGACTCCAAGAAGTATTTCAACTAAATATATGGCTCACAAACATGGATTAAACTTATGCTTGCAGAGCCTCAGAGGCCCTGATCTGGAAGACCATAAACCTGAGCAGCCAGAGGCTGTTTACTCACTCTCCTCACTCTCCCCTCTACCTCCCCTAACCCACTCATCTTTCTCTCTTTAGACTGAAACTCCCAGAAAATAGCAAGGCAAGAACTAAACAGTGAATGATGTGTTACTTGCTCTTCTAGTGCTGGACACTGTAGGAAAACCTTTTTACTTCCCCAGGGGAAAGCTCTGTACTTAGAGGAATCAGAAGGAATTCTAAGAATTAGCTTGGCAGCCTCAACTGAGTACTGTGCAAGAGGATGTATCTTTCATGATACTCAAAGAGAAAGCCACTAGGAAAGAAAAGAGTCAAGAATAAAAGAAACAGGATGAGTTTTGGAAACAGTAAACTGAATACAAAAGTTGCTGAGTGAAACAAAACAAGGAAGAATTTCAAGAACGTGAAAATTGCAATAACAGAATTAAAACACATTGAAGCTCATAACAGTGGAATTCATATTGCAAAAAATCAAATCAGAAATAGGGTGGGAGAGAACATGAGAACTCAGTTATTTGTGAATGCCAGGTAAGAAGGCAAGACAAATAACAGAATGTGCTCAGTATGGTCTTGGTTGTGATAACAGATGCAGACAAAGGCATGAGAGAAGATCAGCAAATTACCTCTTATGAAGGGTGGCTCTTCATGAAGATTCCGCAGATGAATCAAGAGTCCAACCAGGCAGCAAAGGGGTTAAGAAGAGAGTTAGCTGCAACCTTAGTAGGAGATTACAAAACTAAAAACATAACTTGAACTTAGGAGATGTCACTGCCTTCTAAAGGCTTGGACTCCGGTCTCTTTTGATCTTAGCTACAGTCGAGAAATAATATTTTGCAGTGAGTAAGCATAAAGAAAATGTTAGGGTTGTAATCCTGGATACATCACTATGTGACCTTTTATTTCTTTTTTGCCTAAAAACTTAAAATTCTAAGGCAATCATAAGAGGAAAAATCATAGTTTCTTTATCATAAAACTATGATAATTAAGAGTTATACAAAGCACTTAATCTGGCACATAGCAAATGCACAGTAAATCAGTTGTTGTGTGTTATTCTTATTGTTGTTATTCCAATCAGAGGAAAGAATTTACATACATGGCTCTAGAGATGAAGAGAAATACAGTAAAATAAAGACGTTAAAGAAATGCAAATTCCAAAAAAGCAGTTTTGGAATTAGTTGCAATATTTAGTAGGCTGCATAATTTGAACCAACAGGCACCAATCTTATCCACAGGTAACAGATTAGGAATTCCCTATTGTCATAACAACAATACTATGCTGCCAACCTAGAACCTATGCACTCTGGTCAAAAATCTCTAGGCAATATCCATTCTCAGCCAATTGATGAAACACTGAATGGTACCATTCTCCCTGAATGGTAGTTCCATACTCCAGAATTGTAGCTCCAATTTTGGCAGAATAACTACCCCAAATTTTTGATAATAAAATTTAGTGGCTATATGTGTTTGCACTATAAAAATATTTGTATTAAATATAGACATGATAAAGTAAATAAAATCCACCAACTAATACTTTTGTGTTAAGTTTGGGAATAAGGTTCTAATCATGGAGCAATATAAAAAGGTTTAATGTCTAACAGCATATGGCGTATCAGTGAATATGACAGATGAGCCTTGGGAATTCAATTTAATGGCATATTGAGTAATAGATTTTAGACTTTTACCTTTAAGTGGAAAGATTTAGAGAATTTAATCAAGTTTAAAAGTATCGGAATGGTTAAGAGAACATGTGATTCGTTACTTAATTTATTAGATTTACTGGAATCGTTAAGGTTTGGCTGTAGGTCAGACATTTGAAAAGTTTAAAAAGAAAACTGAATGTTTTAAATTTATAAATGGAGTTTAAATACTTAGGGGAATTTTATTAACCAAGTTGTAAAGTGACCTGCTTGGGAGTTCAATGTGTTCAACTTAAATTGATCAAACCTTATTCAAAATCTCCCTTGAAAGCAATTGCTAAATTTTGCTAGATTCATAAATCAAGTAATAAAATATGTAAGGCGAACTTAAGGGCTTGAAAAATGCTGGAGTTTTTTTAATGTACCTTTAATAAGTGAATACCTTTAATAAGTGCATATTAAATTAAAACCTTGGATAACAGCATAGATTTTTTTTCTCCACACAAAAGCAACCCTCACAATTGACATGGAGATTCCATCTAAGACTTTTAAATATTTTAAAACTCTGTACAAGTGAAACAGAAGCAACAAGACTGAAAATTACATTCCAAAGCTGGAAAAAAATGACTCGAGTGTGCAGACAAAATGGGCTTACTTTGGTCTAAGCAAAATTAAGAACTAAGATTACATGCTAGGGGGAAAAAAGTGAATTACAATGATAAAGGGAAAAAATCATATTAGACTTCAGATAAAGATTGTGATCCACAAAGGAAAAATAAATCAGGCTAGTCTCAGACTTCTCTTTATAGTAAAGACTAGAGGACAACAGATCAACAGCTACAGAGTTTGAAAGGAAGAGATTACTATCTAAATATTTTATACTTCACAATTTGTTATTCATGTACGAAGTGAAGATAAAGACATTCTCACATATGTAATGAATCTAAAAATATACTTGAAAATACATTCCCATGAACAAAGATGAATTTTTAAAAGGAGCTAAGAAATCAAGCAGTCACGTCTAAGAGGATGGAGATGAGCATCAGCATGAGTTAAAAGGTAAGCTAAAATCATTGCAAGTGTTTCTTTCAGGCCAAATGCATTAAGCCCAGCCATTTAATTTCTTCCCTCCCATTTTCCCAATGAATAGAAGAGGAATCTTTTAGCAGTATGCCCTGGAAGGGAAGGATAGCATCCATATGGCAAAACGCTAAAAACTTTCTCATCACTGAAGATAAAGCCAGATTAAGAGATGACTTAGATGCGTTCCATTTACACGGCCCCTTCCTGAGAAGGAGCATTAAATCCAGGATGAAATGAAGGGAGTCCTGGCTCCATCTCCTTGATATTTCCAAGCTGCAGTCTTGGGCTAGATTTAGGGCAACCGGACATCACTTGTACTCTGTTTCACCCCTCATGATTATCACTGACATCAGAAAAGGGTGGCCCTAGGATCCACTGGGCAGCCACTTAAAGCAAAAAGCTGGCATGATGTTGGGAATATGCTGGGCTGTGTTGCAGAAGGAGACCAGATATTAAATGCAAGTACCAAGTCACAGCTTGATCCAGACATGGTGCATACAGAAAACCGGTCTGTGGTTCAGAGGTTTCACCAAACACAGAGGAAAAAAAAATCTTCCACTGCCATTTATGTATTTATCCATTCAATAAATATTTACTTGAGTGTCAACAAGGTAGTTAATGAAATAGGCATGATCTTTGTGCTCTGTCTATAGAAGACATGAGACAAATAAATAGGTAAAGGCCATAATATGCCCAATCGTATGTGAAGTAAGTAGAGATAGCAGACTGTCCATAGAGGCATCCAGCTCAGGCTTGGGCATCCAGGAAAGATTTGTTAAAGGAAATTGTTACTTGTATGTGAAAAACAAGTTGTAGTGAGAGAAAGGTTTTCAGTTAGAGCAAGTGGGTAAGTACATAATAGAAGACTTCAAGTAAAGAGAGCAGTAAGGGTTAAGGTCAAGAGCCAAGAGGAGAGAACCTGAAACAGAGGCAGCATGGGGCTAGGTCACAGAGAATTTTGTGAGTCATGTTTAAAACTTTGAACTTTACCTCATGAACAACGTAAGAGTGCTAAAAGGTTTCAAATAGTGGAATATGATCCAATTTTCATTTTGAAAGATGATTCTGCAAAGAATAAATTGGGGTTGTAGGCCATAAGACAAATGGCAGAGTGATGGGTTAAAGGCAGCTGTAACAATGCAGGGAATGCATGATCATGCCTGACCCATCTGATGGTAGGCATGGAAAATATATCAGATTTGAGAGGTATCAAAAAAGCTGAAATAACAGAATTTGATAATTAGTTTTATATTAGTTATTTATTGCTGCATAGCAAATTACCACTAACTTTGCACAAATACATTTTCTATCTCACAGTTTCTGTTGGTCAGGCTTATCTGAGCATGGCTTATCTGGGTCCTCTGCTTCATGGTTTCACCCAAGGCTGCAATCAAAGGGATGGTCAGGGCTGGGGTCTCATCTGAAGGCACAACTGGAGAAATATCTGCTTCAAAGTTCAAGTGGTTTTTAATAGGATTCAGTTCCCTGCAGTAGTTAGATTGAGGGCTTCAGTTCTTTGCTGTATGGTCCTCTCCAACATGGCAGCTGGCTTTAGCAAAGCCAGCCAAGTATAGAGTCTAGTAACCAGGCAGAAGTCATAATCTTATGTAACCTAATTATGCAAGTGATATGCCCATGCCATCTATTGGTGACAAGCAAGTTGCTAGGCTGGCCTACACTCAAGGGGAATGGATTCCACAAGGGCAGAAACACCAGAAGGCGGGAATCACTGAGGGCCATCTTTGAGTCTGCATGGCTATGTGGGTTAGGATGAATAAAAGGGTGGCTGGGCCATATTATTGGGAACACTGAAACAGGGATTAGTTTTTACCAGAAAGGAATGAGTTTTGGAGATATTGAGTTTGGGGGTCTAGGAGTACATCCATGTAGAGTTGAGGAATGCTTGCTGGGATACAGGGTTCTAACACTTAGTATAGTCACCTGGGCTAGGGTAGGAATCATAAGTCCCTCAATTGTAACGTGCTTATTGAAGCTTTGACACTAGATGAGATGACCCAGGGAGGGCAAGTAGATAAACAAAACCCTAAGATATGTGTAATGCAGCCCAATTAAACACTTTGGAAGAAAGTATTTTAAGAAAAGACCTACTGAATATGAATCTCCAGAGATGAAGTCTGGTCATCTGTATTTTTTAAAGCACCACAGGTGATTCTAATGTGCAGCCAAGCTTGAAAACTGCTGAAATGTACTCATTAAAAAAGAAAAAAAGATTAAACATTTGTACACATAAGCTTCTATGGTGGTTATCTCCAGTAGGTAGGATTACAAGTAATCTTTATTTTCTCCTCTTTGCTTGCTTGTACCTTCCACCTTAAACGTATTTCTTTTATAAAAAGGAAATCAACTTGTTATTTTTAAAAACACTTCTAGCACAAATGGTGTTTATCAAAGGAGTGCAATAAAAGAAATATTAATATGATACATCATATTAATAGAGTAAAAAGCATTTGGAAAACCCAGAATATACTCATTTTTCACCTGTACTAAGATTTTCATCTTAGTGATGATACGGTTTGGGTCTGTGTCCCCACCCAAATCTCATGTCAAATTGTTATCCCAGTGTTGGCGGTGGGGCCTGGTGGGAAGTGACTTGATCATGGGGGTGGAATTCTCCTTTGATGCTGTTCTCGTGACAGTGAGTGAGTTTTCATGAGATCTGGTTGTTTAAAATGTGTAGCACCTCCCCCGTCTCTCTCTTCCTCCTGCTCTAGCCATGTAAGAAGTGCCTGCTTCCCCTTCACCTTCCACCATGATGGAAAGTCTCCTGAGGCCTCCCCAGCCATGTTTCCTGTACAGCCTGCAGAACCATGAACCAATTAAACCTCTTTTCTTTATAAATTACCCAGTCTAAGGTATTTCTTCATAGCAGTGTGAGAATGAACTAATACATGATAACACTCAAAGCTCATAATGCTATCACTGAGGTAGGAATTGTTATACACTATGGGTTGGAACATAAATTAGTACACCCTTCCTATAAGGCAATTTGGCAATGGGCCTCAAGACCTGTAATATTATTTATACTCTTGGATTTAATTATACTTCCAGGAATTTATCCTAAGGACATAATCAGAGATATAGACACAGATTAATATGCAAGGAATTCACAGTCCTATTATTGATGACAGTGAAAAATTAGAATGAGCTGTTACATAATCAGACATGTTGAAACAAATGGTTCATAAGCGTGCCACCCTAATATCCTTTGACTCATCCAAGTATATATAAATGTGTCATGTTCTTATAATGCTATGTATATTTACTGTAATACTATAACACTAGATACTGTAATACTATATGCTATAATATTATATACTTTAAGACTATATATGTTATATATACAGTCACATATTGCTTTATGATAGAGATTCAAATGTGTTGTTAGGCAATTTTGTCACTGTGTGAACATCACAGAGTGTGCTTACACAATAGGCTATACGGCATAGCCTATTGCTTCTAGGCTACAAATCTGTTAGCAATACTGTAGGCAGCTGTAACATGATGGTAAGTATTTGTGTATCTAAACATATCCAAACATAAAAAAGGTATAGTAAAACACAACATAATATAAAAGATAAAAAATGGTACACCTGTATAGGACACTTACCATGAATTGAGCTTGCAGGACTGGCAGTTGCTCTGGGTGAATAAGTGGTGAGTTTATAAACACTGTACACTTAGGCTGCACTAAATTTATTTTTAAAAATTCTTTCTTCAGTAATACATTAAACTTAGCTTACTGTAACTTCTACTTTATAAACTTTTTAATTTTTAACTTTTTGACTCATAATAACCCAAGCTTAAAATAAGCACATTGTACAGCTGTACAAAAATATTTTCTTTCTTGTTCTATAAGCTTGTCACTATTTGAAATTTTTTTAACTTTTTCAACTTTTTTATTAAAAACTAAGACACAAACACACACATTAGCCTAAGCCTACACAGAGGATCATCAATATCACTGTCTTCCACCTCCACATCTTGTCCCTCTGGAAGATCTTCAGGGGCAATAAAACACATGGAGCTGTTATCTCCTATGACAACAATGCCTGCAGCTGGAATACCTCCTGAAGGACCTGCCTGAAACTGCTTTGCAGTTAACTTTTCCTTTTTATAAGTAGAAGGCGTACACTCTAAAATAATGATTGAAACTGTAGCATAGTAAATACATAAACTAGTAACATAATTGTTTATTATCATTACCAAGTATCATGCACTATACACAATAGTGTGCGCTCTACTTTTGCACAACTGGCAGTGCCATATGTTTGTTTACACCAGCAGCATCATAAGCACATGAGTAATGCATTGTGCTATGACATTTCAATGGCTATTATGCAACTAGACAATAGGAAATTTTTAGCTCATAATATAGTTTGGATATTTGTCCCCACCCAAATCTCATGTTGAAATGTAATCCCCAGTGGTGGAGGTGGTGCCTGGTGGGAGGTGATTGGGTCATGGGGGCAGATTTCTCGTGGGCTGGTGCTATCCTCATGATAGTGAGTGCGTTCTCAAGAGATCTGGTTGTTCACAAGTTCTCAAGAGATCTGGTTGCTCATAAGTCTCTCCTGCTTTCACCATGTGACATGCCTGCTCCTGCTTCACCTTCCACCATGATTAAAAGCTCCCTGAGGCTTCCGCAGAAGCCAAGCAGATGTGGGTGCCATGCTTGTACAGCCTGCAGAACCAATTAAACCTCTTTTCTTTATCAATTGCCCAGTCTCAGGTATTTCTTTATAGCAATGCAAGAACAGCCTAATACAGCTCCATTATAATCTTATGGGACCACTACGGTATATGCAGTCTGTCATTGACTGAAATATGATGCAGCAACATGACTGTACTATCACATGTGTACCATAATACTAAGTTATAAGTTCTCGCTGGCTTGATTATCAGTAAGACTAGACTTTCCAGGAATGCCTCCCCTAGTGATCCTCTCTTTTATTCTGGGTGGAGGGAAGAGGAGGGTGAAGAGGAAGGTGGCCATAGAACTGAGTTCCCCAGCCCCTCTTCTCATCACCTAGCTGTCCTTATCCCCACAGCACCTCTCCCTTGACTGCCACCACCTCTGCTGCTCTCCTTAGGAGGGCCACCACCTGGTGTTCATCTCTGGCCAAGAAAATAGGTCCTTTCACTTCCTATAAAAAGCTGCCTTCAGGGCTTTCCCACAGCAGAGTTCATGGGTCCTCAGTGACATGATTCTTTCCTAGATTCAAGAACACACGGCTCTCCAGAGGCTTGGGTTAGGTACAAGGTATTGTACCCAGAACCACCGCTCTCTCCGAGCAATGATCCTAGTCAGTGCACTTTGGCCAACCTCCAGATGTCTCCCTGATGTGATTTCACTCTGAGTCCCTCATGTGCCTCCCTCAGTGTGGTTCCCTCAAGGAATCCCAGTCCCTTCCACAACATAACTTCATGGATCGATCTGCATCTGGTTCCTCCCAGAAGCAACTCAAGGATGTGACTGAGAATCCCTTTCAAGGTCTCCAATTGTCCATGACAATTTAGAAGTCCTCTCCCACATTTGACACCGATGGAAGCTGATCTTCTCAGAGCACACAGAGAACCTCCACCAACAAAACTCTCTTTCTCCCCAAGCCAGCCACATCATCCCACACTGCTTTGTTTTTTACATTTTTAATTGTTTATTTTTTTAACTGACAAATACAGATTGCATATATGTATAGTATACAACATGATGTTTTGAAATATGTATACATTGTGGAATGGCTAAGTCAAGCTAATTAACATATATATTATCTCACACGCTTATTTTCCACTACTATTTAAATTAGATCTTCAGTGTTGTGCTTTTCTATTTTGTGTGTAATATACCATTTGCACAAATATGTGTATATCTCTAAGTAATCAAATAAATTTTTTTATTGTAAATAGCTTCTCTTGGATATATAACAACCCCAACTTTTATTACGCCGTACTCCATTAAGAACAAAGAACCAAGAAAATACTTAATTGCCTATATAAGAAATACTATTTTTTACTTACCATGTAGATATTGCAAGGGCCACTAAAATGAGTAAAGTTTGGTCCCTGCTTTCAAGAACAGGAGAAAGAAGTGAACAAAAATAATTGTGACACAAAACAATATAAATTAAGTGTGACAACAGTGGTATCAATAATGAAATATAATTATTCATTGAAAGAAAAAAGAATTTCAAAAGAATAACTTTAAAAAGCGTTGTAGAGGCAGTGTTAAGAATAAATACTAACATTTCAAGAGTAGCCTGTTGGGTTTTAACTTGTTTTTTTAAAAAAGCCATCTGAAAATTTATGTATTATAGTTTGTAAATATTTAGTTCTGGGTTTTATTTGTTGGAATTCTTGGTTGCAGATCTTAGAAATCCAACTTGAACTTTTTGGCTTGGGGAAAAAAAGGAGTTCATTGATTTGGGGAAGAAGAATCTGGAGACATCTCAGAAAGGGTTACACACACAGCTGTATTATGATTGGCCCAGTTTGTATCAAATAACCATCCCTGAACCAATCAAATAAAGCTGTGAGCATGGACATATTTTATAAAAATGGCAGCTCTTAGGAACGCACAACGTTGAAATAAAGGAAGTATAGTTTGCAAAAGGAGAAAGGGAATATGGAATGAATAGAGCCATAAAGTTCTGCACATTTAATTGCATAAAATTTTAGTCCTTCATACTGCAAGAAAGACCCCTCCCTGAAGATTATTCAATATCGCATAAATATAGTTTGGCAGCCATCTCTCTCTTTCTGTTTGAGGCTTATATACACTATAAAAAGCAACAGAACAACATGTTCTATAAACCAGTTGGAGAAGGACACCTCTAGGCATTCCTGATAATCTTCATACCAGAAGTACAGAGAAATTCCAGGTACAAATTTCTCAGGAATCACCAGAAACATAGGCTTTGGTGTGATCTATTTCACGCAACAACATTTAAAACAAAGAGATACATCTTATTAAATTGCTCCAGTTCTATAACCAGGGCATGAAAAATGCAAGTTTTACACTGGCCTCTTCTCTGGATATCTGAACAAGTTAAACAAAACTTTATTTAACATCCATTTTACCAGGTTAAATGTAAAGACAACTGCCCCAGCTCCTAGCATTTCATTGTTCCCAGGCTATGACCTCATATAGGGAGAAACATTGATTGTCAGGTGTTTTCAGACTCCTACAAAACTCTATGCCTATTGAAATTCACTTTTATAGAGTAAAGAGAGCCATTAAAATGTATATGTATTAGAGAACAGCAGGCTTTGCTCTGATGAATATCAGCACATTGTAGAGGAATATTCATGGTCCTCACTAGCACGCTCCTGAGATTTTCTGAAATAATGTGAAGTCCTCGGGCCCAGCACACAGCACTGCAAACAACTCTCAGATTGTTCTGAGTCCTCCAAGTAGATCTACCAGGTTTAGCAAATAAATGTACAAGACATCCAGTTAAATTTGAATTTCAGATAAACAACAAATAATTTTTAGGAGAAGTATGTCCCATGCAATACTTGAGACACACTTTACTAAAACTTAATTGTTATCTGAAATTCAACTTTAGCTGAACCTCCTGTATTTTATCTGGCAACATGATCACCCAAGGTCTTTTTGATATTGCCTTTCCTTATTTTCCCAAAAAGTTTGCCGTTTAAACAGCTTCTCAGAATTAATCTTCACCATGGTTTTTTTTTTGTTATTATTATTATTATTATTATTTTTGTCAATCCAATAAGCTTTTAACTTCTTCCATTTTCTGGTCATGAGACTGAATCCAGTGAAGAGCCAAAAGATAATAAAAAAGGAGGGAAAACAGGAAATAATTAAAATTATTTTTGCTTTTAAATAATGTCTTCCCACCCCCTATGTCACTATACCCCCAAAATAAAGTACTAACAGTGCTGCCAATGATTCCCTAGGTTAAGCCTATCCTAGATTCATTCCATTTTTACTTCCTAAAATCCCTTATAGGACATGCTGGTAACACCAATATGTCCTTGCCAGGATACATGAGGGCCAATGCAAAGACATGCTACTGCCATGGCATTTTCCCATCCATAGATCACAAGCATGTGCACATCCTTGCAATAGCCTTGCAGCAAGGGAAGGAGGAGGTCATACATCACCTCTCAACATCTAGAATTTATATTTCAACCTACCCTTGCAATGTCAGGTCTGGGAGGTCCTTGTATTAAACACAAATCACAGAACACTTGAAGAATGAACACAAAAGCCATAACTCTTCCTTCAACTCAATGCCTCTACTGTCACTTCTGCTTAAAAATTTTTACTAGTTTCTAGTCGGACGCAGGAAGTATGTGAAGCGGTAAGAGGGCTGCATATAGTCAAGGAATTAATATAATTCTAGACGGGGACAAAGGCATTTCACCAGTGACCTTAGCAAATCGTTTAAAAACAACACCCCTCATTACATGTTAGGTGGCCACCAATCCAGTGGCTGGGGCCCCAACAGAGGACTCTTAAGGCTGATAAATGAAGAGAGTAGATCAGGCATTTATCCTGCCCTTCATGTACTTTACGGTGACACTTCCTGTGTTTTAGGGTAATCAAATCATTCAAGAGGGAAATTCTTCTTTATGGAAAAATTTCCACTAATAAATGCAGGAGTGATAGAACTAGAAAAATCACCTTTTGCAAGCCTCTAAAGAAGGAAATAATGGATCTAGGCAGCAATCATCAAAGGAATGGAAACTTGATAATGCAGGGATGAGGCTGACACACCTGAACCCACTCATTGATCTTAGCATCACTTAAAATAGGACAACCAGACCTTTTGGCCTCATGACATAAAGCAATGAGAACTGCAAAACTCTGCTCAGAAAAGAGTCTTGCCTCAAAAATTGAACTTGAGTCTAATTGAACCTCTAGATCATTATATCATCCTCTCTATTTTTGTGTATGTTTGAAATTTTTCATGTAAAAAAAAACCCAGTTTTTAAAAAATGTATTCAGAATGTTCTTGAACCCTTTGTTTCAACTCTTGTTTTATATCCTTCAAAGATGTGTTACTAGATCCTATTCCAGCCTATATACATTCATCATCCTGAACACAGCTGTGTCTTTCTTTGATGACCAAGCTCATCATTTCAAGCTTATTATAATAAACTTCAAGTAGGAGTCTCCATAGCTACCAATTTAAACCATGTAAAGTAGATAGAACTGACTCTACACTAATCCCAG
This sequence comes from Pan troglodytes, assembly GCF_028858775.2. NCBI lineage: Eukaryota > Metazoa > Chordata > Mammalia > Primates > Hominidae > Pan > Pan troglodytes. Next base: position 103,884,878 of record NC_072408.2, on the reverse strand, counting down.
AATATTAATTCATTGATCGTAAATAGTTGTCAGGATCTTTCATGTACACAATACTACCACCATCTATGTTCTTTATATTTGACCATCTTCTGATAAAATTTTACAAAATCTTCAAAACTACAAGGAGTGGTGGTGGAAACTGGGACTATTAAAATGTCCTGGTTATTTGGGTTCTGCTTAGAGAGGATTTACCTTTTATACAAAAGAACCTAGAGCAGAGGATGGGGAAGTTTGGTTAGGGCAACATTCTGTAAGAGGTAAGGCTTGCAATTCTAGTTGCCAGAATCTTGGCTGAAATAGGATCAGCTGCCTGAATGCAATAAAACCAAATGAGGCTATTTGAGGCATTATGAAGTTTAGTTCATGAGAATGAACTAAACTTTACTCACACACAAATATAAAGGAAAGAGAGGTAAGTTTCTAAAAGAACCACGTTGTTCTTTTTTATGCAGTACTTGCTGAAAACCCTTAGCCATTGGGGTGGGGGATTGGCCTTCTGATAGTACCCGAATTGCTCCTTTTCCTCCATCTTTACCACCTTATTCTTATTCCCCTCTGGTCCACAGTGGAGTAGCTGCATTTCTAATCAGTGCCTTTTTGTTACATCTGTCTTAATGTACTTCAGAGTTCACTTTCTCCACTTTAATTATCAATCATATTGCTGAGGGCACTTTGTTTTCTTCCAATATCCTCTGTAACAGGCTGGCTGCCTACCTTCTGTGCTAAGTCCCAAAATACATTGTTTATCTCTCAGTTCATGACGTTTGGGGACTTCCTGCCTGCCTATTCTCTGAGCTCTTGGTGATCTGTATTTTCTGTCTGCCTGTGACAAAGGAAAGAGAAGGTTTTGGTTGGTTGGTTGCTGTTTGTTTTTATTTTATATTTGTAGGAAGGTTAACTTTCTGGTTGGAGTCCTTGCTGAAAGCTGATTTTTTTCTGCCTTGGTTTGTTTCTGATCCAAGGACGCTGGTCTTGGATCAGAAATACACTCACTCTACCCTCTGACTCTCTCTGAGGGGAGGTGTATGCTTCTTATCATGCCAGGCCCAGTACCAAATAGGTTCCAATAGCAAGCTTCCTGAGGTTGGTTTTGCCTTTTCAAATTCCACAGACAAATTACTGAAGCTTTGCTTATGGGTAGAAGTAGAGATCAAGGCTCTAAGAAAGAAAAGGAAATTCTACAAAACTCAGAATGGAGTTTAATAGAAAAAAATCCCTGTGTCTGTGACCCTTGCCCTTTTCCGATAAGAGTGAAATGAAGATCTCTTGCCTCTTTCTTCTTTAAATACTCCCTTTCTCCCCTCATCCAACCCCATTTCCTAGACACAATAAAACTTGAAGATTAAGCCCACCAAGCGTCTGCTACTCAGGAAGCACAATAAGTAGAAGTCTCAAGTTAAGGGCCTGTGAAAAACTGCCATTGCCTAAAAAGGACATGGTAAACTCAGAGGGCAGAGATGGAAGTGCTAATAGGTGCCTATAGAGAAATGAGGGCAAAGAACAAGAAAGAGTCCAGGAGAATAACCGAAGACTTGATAAGAAAGAAAATAATTATCGTTCAGATAGAAGAGGACCGGAATCTATAATAAAATGAAAGAGCCAGGAAACAAGGAGAAGGGTCCAAAACTGGGGATTCTCAGCAGCCGACAACCGAGGGAAAGGGGTGAGAACAGGGAGAATGGGCAAGTGAATGGAAAATAGCCCTAATACAGATCCAGAGGGAGTTACTTCCCCTAATGATCCAGGTCTCAGGCCAGAGGAAGAAAGGAGATTCCGAAGAAATTGGATAGACCATTCTCTTCCAGTTGACAAAAAGAAAGGGTAAAGATAGAAAATAGCTCAACTTGGGATTTCAGGGTAGAAGCTGGGTGTACTAACCAGCATTCATAATTGAAGGGCACAGAACCCAAAGAAGAGGTTGAAGCCTGAAAAAGAGATAAATCTATGCCATTACTGGCACAGCAGGGATGGGATTTAATGTTCCAGACTTGAGTGGGGTGAACTGAATTAAGACAGCTGTATCTGTGGGAGGCTTCCAGGCCTTTTCACTCCAGGAGCCTTCAGTTCTGCACCCAAGCTGTCAGCATTTGCTGAGCTATAGTGGGTGAAGTGGCAGGGAGGGAAGTACCACTGGGGTAGAGACAAAAGGAAAAAGGTGGCTCCAGGAGGTCAATTTTGAATGAAAGAAATCTCTCTTTCTTGCCTTCCTAAAGAGAAGTACTCTAAGGTTATCCAATGCTACCATCTGTTTAAACCTAGACCTATGGCCAGCAATCCTTTAACAAGTAGTTACTGTTCACCTACCACATTCAACGTGCCAGCCATCAAAGTCCGAATCAAAAGAGAATAATCAAGAAGGTAACATTGAAAGGTATGGACCAAAAGAGGAATTCATTTCCAAGTTGGAATATTAGTAGTCTGGATCATAAACAATATCAGACTACTGACTATCATCTGCTCTAAATACAGACTCTATTCATCCATGCATCTATCCAAGTATCCAACAGATAGGCATGCCAAACATTTACTCTGTGCCAGGATTTGTACCAGATGGTGGAAATAGAAAGATGCCAGACATGATGCCTGACCATGAATAGCTCTGCCTTGTAGGGAAGAAGGGGAAAAAGACAAAACAAAAAATTACCATACAACATACCACAAATTAAATAGAGCCGCAAGGTGCTATGAAAGCCCAGGGATGATATTAGTTTACCTCCAAATGGTAAAAGTGGAGAGAAGCATTCTAGTGAAAGGTAACAGAATGTGTGAAGATAAGGGCAAGCAATGCAGTATGGCCTGCTCATGGAGGGGCAAATAGTTGCCTGTGATTGGAGTCCAGGTTGCACTGGAGAAAGGAGCAGCTCACATAAAAGCAGGGCTTCTCAACTTCACCACTACTGACATTTTGTCCTGTGCATTGTAGAAGCTTCAGCAGCATCCCTGGCCTCCACCCACTAGATGCTAGTAACACACATACACACATTCCAAAGTGATCATCAAAAATATCTTCAGACATTGTCAAATGTCTTCTGGACAGTAAAATTGACCCTGCTTGAGAATCATTAGCTTAGAGAGGTAGAAATTGATCCATTTATGACTGGCTTTGCATGGAGTCTGGATTTTATCTTCTAAGCAAAGAAAATCATAGAGGGTAGGGTGTGGGATAATAGATTTTGGAGAGTCTGAATGGTGGAATGGTGGGAGATGGGTGAGGGTTGAGATATCACTTAATGTGTACAATGTAACTATTTGGGTGATGGTCATACTAAAAGTTCAGACTTCACCACTAGGCAATATATTCATGTAACAAACTGTACTTGTACCTCCTAAATTTATACACATTTTTAAAAAGAAGGAAAAAAAATCATGGAAGGAATTGTGATCAGCTGTATCCCTCACACATACCATGTTCACATGGAGTATCTACAGAGGGTCAAATTTGGAGTAAGGAGTCCACTTGGGAAGAGGCTACTGCAATAGTCCAAGCAAGGAAGGATGCAAGCTTGAACTGGGGTAATGGCATTGGGAGCAGAGAAAGGAGGGCAGAAGGTGGAAAAGAGATGTGAAAATGATGTTATGCTCTCCTCCTTGCCCTCACGGTCAAAATAATAACCAAAGAGCAAACAAACTAAACCTTAAAATGATTATAACTAGCAAATAGATTTACAGTGTGGTGATAGAAAAATGAATACTTCATGAAGCTTTCCTGAGGAAATGTTACTGCATTTTCAAAAAATCATTTCACATTAAAATTTATACATTCATTTATTTAACAACAACACTATTAACTTCTAGAGCTACCGGAAAATCGGAAAAACTATGTGTGTAAACATATGTAGGATTACGTGTATAAAATGAAACCATGAGACTTGCGGGGCTGGAGGCCTGTGAATTCTGAAGAGACTTCCATCTCTCTCTCTTTCTGCTGCCTCAGAAACTTACCCTATTCCAAGGGTGAGAAAAAAATAAAACTTCTAGCAAGCAACACTGCCTTTTCAAGGAGATGCTCTTTCTTCATATACCCAAGCACATTCTATTCTTGAACTTACATATTTGTCCAATGACCACAAAGTGTCAAGGTATTTCAGAAGCCAATTAATTGTGTTTCCTCTGAGAGCACTTTTAGATGAGAAAATAAAAATGTTTTTGCTAGGATGACTCTCAGATCATGACATATAGATCTACCACTTACCATTACCTTGATTCCCACTGAAACCTGCAAAAGCAATGACAGGATGAGGCTAGACCACAGCACACCACTATATTCCACACACTGGGCTGCCCAATCAAACAGCCCACCTGGTCATCCCTCTAAACCATCTCCAGCCTCTGCTGCACCAAGCCTAGATCTTCACATCCACCATTTTCTCCGTATCAGCTCTGCATAACCAAAACACAAAACCCTGTGTTTGTGGCTGCCATCATGCAAACTGAAATGAGAGGGAAGCCACAGGCAGTGGGTCAGCCAGCCTTGAATAGCAATCTGGTAGGAAAAGCACTGAATTGGCTAAATTAACATTTTTCTCCTTCTCAGTCTTTTTGATTCCCCTACCTTTTCTATTTCATTTTCAACACTCAGGTAACTGACTTATTAACCAATCTCTCTGGAGATGGCTGGTCTTTCTAAGGAGGCTGTTGTAGAAAAACCTTATTCTGCCCAAACTTACCATTACTGGAACACCTCAGGAGACATAACATTTATAAACTTCCTGTCACCCAATGTGCTGTTCAGAAGCCATTCATTTTAACTTAATTTGCAGGACTGAAAGTCTCAAGCTCACTTGCTATATAAAAAGTGACTTTTTTGCTATTACCCATTATCATTTTGCCTCCTGCCAATGGTACAAAGTTAAAGAGCACTGCAGAGCTGGAAACCCTTCATTTGTAGTTAAACAATGAGCTCCAAGACAGTTCTTACCTGGAAGGCGACCTTTCTCCCCGCTCAAAATCTAATAATAATATCAATATACAAGCTACTACTTTTCTTAGGGTACTGAGGCTGGTAATATACTGCTTTAGTGTCACTGAATACTTCATGGCAATCTTTGAAACATGTGGTTTAAGGATCATTTTTCCTGTTGCCTTGTTTCTTCTAATATTTATCTGAGTTTACTTATTTATGTGAAGAAAACAAAACACCCACCCCCGCCCCCCCAGAAAAATTCTCTAACTGCTTATAGAAGAAATTATGGGCCATTTTATGGTATGGTAATGGATAAAATAATCAAATAACACACATGTCTTCCTAGTAGAGATCGCCAACTCACAACTAAATACAATCTATACCATTTAGATCCACAATGATATGTAAGCTACATTCCTGGAAAATAAATTGATCTTCTGAACAACCTTGGCCCAGCTCGTTTCTGGCCTGAGGTCATCACTGCCACTCCTCTGGAACCAGAAGGGACAATTAATGCATAGTAGGTAGTTTTTGAGTAAAAGGTAGAGGCTGTAGAGTCACTATCCATTAAACTATAGATGAGTTGGGATTATATGCTGGTAATGAAATACAGGATTCTTTCTACTAACTTTAAACCATTGAGCCAGTCTTCTTAAACCAACCAAATAGAACCACATCATTTGGATATTTATGTTGTATCCATTCTATTGCTCCTGTGAAATTATTTTTGGCAAGATCACTACCAATGGCATCATTTTTGCTAAATCCATCCACTGGACACTGAAATCCTCATCTTTTTTTATTATTATATCAATAGTTTTTTGGGTACGGGTGGTTTTGGATTACATGGACAAGTTCTTTAGTGGTGATTTCTGATATTTTGGTGCACCCACCACCCAGGCAGTGTACAATGTATGCAGCATGTAGTCTTTATCCCTCACCCCACTCCCACCCTTCCCTCTGAGTCTCCAAAGCCCATTATATCATTCTTACGCCTTTGCATCCTCACAGCTTAGTCATGAGGTCTAAGAACATATCCTATATTCTTAGGCATAGGAACATAGGCATATGTTCTAAGGCATAAGGCATGCTCTAAGGCATGAGAACACAGGATATTTGGTTTGCTATTCCTGAGTTACTTCACATAGAATAATGGCCTCCATGTCCATCTAAGTTGCTACAAAAGCCATTATTTCATTCCGTTTTATGACTGAGTAGTATTCCATAGTGTATATATACCACATTTTGTTTATCCATTCTTTAGTTGATGGGCATTTACGTTGGTTCCATAGTTTTGTAACTGAATTGTGCTGAGATAAACATATCTGTGTGTGTATGTGTCTTTTTCATATAAAGTCGTTATCTTAATTGACCTCTGTTTTATCTCCTCTTACCCTCTCCTGTTGTTCTGTTTTTGAGAGAGTTCCTCAACTTTTTCTCCCAATCATTCCAGCAAATTTTTTCTTTTCTTTTCTTTTCTTTTTTTTTTTAGACGCAGTTTCAGTCTTGTTGCCCAGGCTGGAGTGCAATGGCGCAATCTCGGCACACCGCAACCTCCACCTCCCAGGTTCAAGCGATTCTCCTGCCTCAGCTTCCCAAGCAGCTGAAATTATAGGCACGCACCACCATGCCCGGCTAATTTTTGTATTTTTAGTAGAGACGGGGTTTTGCCATGTTAGTCAGGCTGGTCTCTAACTCCTGACCTCAGGTGATCCACCCGCCTCGGCCTCCCAAAGTGCTGGGATTACAGGCGTGAGCCACTGTGCCCAGCCACCCAGCAATTGTTTTAGTTGAGTCATCATCTCTCTAATTTCCAAGGGATCTTCCTATTCTTTGTATTTTTCATTTTCATAGCATTTTGTTCTCCCCTTATGGAGGCAATAGCTTTCAGTATCTTCTTAAATTTCAGAGAACAGTAGAGTTGTCATCATTTTTAAATTATCTTCAGTTCCCTGAATTTTGTTTCTTCAGAGGTCAGTTTTTGTGATTATCTTCTACTTTATCTTCCAGGAGGTAAACATCCTTAAATATAAGGCTGACTAGGAGCAGAACTTATCAACTAGCAAGCTTCACTTTAGGGTAACAGGGTGAGGAAGTAAGAGCCAGCTTTACTGAAGGCTATCTAAATGATAGAATGTGAAGGGCTTCACTCCAGGGCGATAACACCCACACTAACAGCCCAAGTTCTTCCCAAATATTTGTTCAATTTCTCTAAAAAAGAACATTCTGGGCTTTTGTTTTGTTGCCATTGCTGTTTTTGCCTGGAGGAAAATACTGGTTTGCTGGGCTTTCTGAAGGAGGAAGTGGACTATGTGTCCTTACATAAAACGGTCTTTAAATATAACCTTCGATTTTCTGCTTTCTGCAAACTCTCACTGCCCCTCTCTCAGCTGCTGTCTCTGAGCCTGAAGTCTGGAGACATTTTGGAATATTCTAGACGGGCTTCCTCCTTTCTCAGCTGTAACCTTTCATGCAAATATTATATCAGGGCATCCTCCACTCAGCTCCACCAATCTTCGATCTGCTTTTAGAAGTGGAAACAGTCCATTTGTCACTTCTTCCTATGTAAGCTGAGCATTGTCTTTCCCTTAGCTACTTGCCAGTCTTCATATTGTTAATCCAATATGAAATTCAATAATTATTATTAAATTTCTTGTAGTGTGTATTTTATCATTCCAGAAGCCATCAGCAGACTTTTCAATTTTTTTTCTAGACATGATACATATGTGACAGTCTTTCTGAACACTTGTATATATGAAAATGTTCTTCTGTTGCTTTCACACATTAATAAAAACTTGGATGACTTCTTAGGTCACAACTTTTTCTTTTCTTTTTTTTTTTTTTATTTTATTTTATTTGAGGCGGAGTCTTGCTCTCTCGCCCAGGCTGGAGTGCAGTGGCGCGATCTCGGCTCACACAAGCTCCGCCTCCCGGGTTCACACTGTTCTCCTGCCTCAGCCTCCCGAGTAGCTGGAACTGCAGGCGCCCGCCACCACACCCAGCTAATTTTTTGTATTTTTAGTAGAGAAGGGGTTTCACTGTGTTAGTCAGGATGGTCTCAATCTCCTGACCTCGTGAGCTGACCACCTTGGCCTCCCAAAGTGCTGGGATTACAGGCGTGAGCCACTGCGCCCAGCCACAACTTTTTTTCCTCAAAGACTACTACTATCTACTACTTCATATTATAGAGATTGCCTCATCATTATCTGGTGTTTAATAATGTAGAAATGAAGTCTGAATTTAGCTTGGGTGTTATTTTTTTTTAAAACGTTGAGGACTTAGGGTTTTGCATCAGTGCCTTTGTGTGTCTATGAGGTTCAAACATTTTCTGCCAGGATGAGTCTGCGAGCAGGTCTTAACTCTTTATTTTCTCTGAGAGCTATAAAGTGCTATCAAATGCTGACTCAATCTTTCTTCCATTTGGGAATGTTTTCTTCTTTATATCTTTTATTATTACTTCGATACCATTTGTGCTGACTTCATCTTCAGAAGCCCCTGATACTCAGGATTTCACTGTCTGTTCTCTGGCTTCCTTATTGATTAACTTTGCTGTTATCATGCTCATCTCTTTAATGACTTTTTCTGCATTGTAAAGGAGCCTCTCAACTTTCTCTTCATGGGAACTGATAGCAACTTTCTGCAAGTTCTGTTATGTTCTTTCATCCTTCTAGAGAAGATTTCAAAGACATTATTCTGTTTCCTTTAGTTTCCTTTTCAAATATATTCCATCTCTATCTCCAAGGTGATGGTCCCCTACTCTCAAGTTGCAGAAGCTTTGCAAAGGCCTCATGTTGATTTTTATTTGTTAGCTTGCTTTACCAAAGAGAGTTTTATTCAGGTCCTCTCTTCTAATGGATAAATATTGATCTTAATCCCCTGCCCACGTTACGCCCCCTGATAAACAAATCCTGTATTCCCTGACACCTGGATGCCAATAGAATTCCTCTCTCAGATCCTAACGTGGGAAAACAGGTGATTATTTATACACATAGACACATACATATACATCCTTGTGGTAGATTGTATTTCATTTTCCAACATGGCCATGACAAAATCCACTCTCCTACATGCTCCTCTGCCACAAAACCTCACCATTTCTCCCTCAAGGAGAATCTAATGCCCTTCCCTTGAATATGGGCTGGCCTTAGTGATTCACTTACGCCAAAAGAAGGCAGAAAAAGTGACCACTTCGTGATTTCTGAAACTAGGCCATGTGGATCCATCTGCTTCATGTCTGGATGCTTCCTCTTGGAACCCAAACATTGTGCTGTGAAAAGCCCAAGCCACATAGAGGCCATGTGTAGGTGCCCTGGCTGACATTTTCCATTGAGCCAAGGCTTCAAGTCATCCCAGCCAGACATGCTAGTGAAAAGCCTCCAGAGGACCGCAGCCCTCAGCCATTTGGAGGTCCCATTCATTGTGGAGGAGGGATTAACCATCCAAGTTACTGGCTTATAGACTCTGTAAGCATAATTCATTGCCTGTTACCTTAAGCCACTAAGTTTTGGAGTAGTTTGTTGCACTGCCGTAGATAACCAGAACAAACTTCTAATCAAATTTCTTATATAACTCAACCATTTCTATAGTACAATTTTGATAGGCTGAGAAGGAATCAACTCTTAGTCCCACTGTTTGGTGAACTATTCGTAGAACAAACTTCTAATCAAATTTCTTATATAACTCAGCCATTTCTAGAGTACAATTTTGATAGGCTGAGAAGGAATCAACTCTTAGTCCCAATGTTTGGTGAACTATTCGTAGAACACTTTATTTCTAGATATATTTCATTGGAATCTGAGAAAGGGTTTAAAAGAATCTAACAACTGCTGCTTTTATATCCCTTCTCATCTTCGTCTCTTTCTATGTCTGACTTCACATCCCCGGATACAAGGTTCCACTGTCTGTCTACTTCAACGGTCAGCCCTTTGCAAAACTGAGGAGGAATGTGAAGGTAGAAAGGCCACACCTGCCCCAGAAAGGAGTTCCCATGGGTGGCACCAAGGATAATTATGTGGCTTTCTCACTAGTGTGGGCCCCATGGGGTACACGATAGCACCAGCGGAAGTCCCTTCCTGTCTTTCCCACCCCCAACACCCCCCTACACGCCCCTCCCGCATCATGGTAAGCTGGTTAGAGGTTACATAATGCATCCACCATAGCAGTTGCTTCAATCCCACCCCAGCCTTCTTGTGTTCATGAAAACAGCTCCCAGCAACTGACAAGCCTCAGGCATTCCAGAAGGAGTAGAGAGTTTTCTTAAAGCAAGACATCCTTACAGATTGAGGAAATGGCGTCCATTATTTAAAATTTTTGAGGCATTTGGCAGAATAAAGTGTTTCCTCTTAAGGATGTAAGTTTTGTCATATTAGATCACCTGCAGAGTAAGCATAGCTTAGCATTCTGTCTTTGACATGGTACCGATCCAAACATTAAACTCCAGAGAGGTACCACAGGACAGTGTAATGCACCCTCTAAAAACCACTGTGCCTCTACGACGCATAAATACATTACACCTTCTTTGAACCTTTATTCTTTTCAACCCAGACCATGTCTTGGGAGTGATTTGTTCCAAACATTTATGACTCACTGTGTAAACTAATGTGGTTTTTTTTTTTTCTATTTTTTTCTAAATTTCTCTTCTTTCAGGCTTCAAAGAGTCCTCCCTGCTCCTTCTCATACTTTGGAATTTGGTGAACACAAACATATTGATGCCCTTTGTGGCTTCGTCGTCTTTGATCATCTCCCCATGCAGCCTTCATCTCTGTAGGCTGAAAGTCTTAATCTTCTTAGTTTGACCTCATGTTTTAGCCCACATATTCCCTCTATTCTTCCATCTGCCCTTCACTGGCCTTTCTAAGAATCATATTCCTTTGTTAAAGGGTACTAACCACACACACTCTTTCAAGAGCAGGTGTTCCCAGTCTTGCCTTTAACCCTCTCCAGTGGGCTATTCAATCAAGCATGCTTATATGTTTGCAGTGGGTGGGGGCAAACAGGAAGGGAGAAATATTTCAAAGTCAATGTCAGAGCACAGTTTGGAAATAATTTGTCGCCCAAATGATGCAAGGAGAAATTACTCCCCGGGCTCCTTTAGTATCTGTTCCAACTTGCATGGCATGATTTCTAAAGCATGTGGGAGCTTCAGCAGTAGGCAGTGTAGAAAAACAAAGAGCCTATTTTTATACACAACGTTCAGAGGTTGGGGTGGGGAGGGGGCGAGAAACAAAAACCAGAAAAACAACCCTAAATTTTGTGCACAGGGAAATAATAAAAATAGGATGGCAGCTTCATTTTGATATTTTGGTTCTTAGACGCTGTTGTTTTTATAGGAATGGGAAAAAAATAAACAAATGGAACAGAAGGTGTTATACACAGGAGGAATATAAACACAGACTCATGGTATGTTAGTGCTGGGAAGAGAATGCCAACAAAGTTCCTTCACAACAGCAGTTTCCAAAAACCAGTCTGTAGACCAGAGATGGGCTGCGTCTGTGAGGTCCATGTAGGGAGCTATTATAAAGGCCCCTGGAGACCCTATTCTTGGAAATACTGATTCCGTAAGTCAAGGGTGAGGTCCAGGGAATCTGAGTTGTTTTACTTTTCTTTTTAAATTCTTTGGGATCATTTGATGTACAAGTAGGTTTGGGAAACACTAGTCTAGATCAGTGTTTTCCAAACCTTTAATTGTTTGAGTTTGCATTGCTTTTTATTTCAGCAGCAGAACTCTTCTCTGAAATGAAATCATACACAGAACCTAAACATACAAAATCCATAAGAGTGGCCACCCTGATTGAACTGGGGGGTGGCAGGGCCAGGACCTCCATTTTCAACTGAACCCTCTCCCTCCCTGAATGACTCAACAGAATCGCCAGGGAACTATAAAGGTGACATGGACACAGGCTGATGACAAATGCTCCTGTCTCATCTTTTAATTTTACTGATGAGGGGACTGGAGCCCAAAATGGTGTCTGCCAAGTTCACCCAGAATTTAGTGGGTGGGTCAAGGATAGAATCCAGAACAAAATCCCAGACTGTGTGTAGCTGCCATCATCAGCATCAGCACAAGGCCCATGGTCAGCTCCTTCCAACACTAGACTAGGGGCCCCTCACCTCCTGGTGGCTCCAGGCATTCTCCCCTCGCAGAAGGTGAGGCTGATCTATCACCCCATGGTTGCCCTTCAACAAGTCCAAGAGGACTGTATTCCCTTACCTTCCCATGAAGGCTACCTCAGTGATGGCTCCAGGAGGTTTCCTGTAGCCTCCCAGAGGGAGCCCCTCCTAAAGCAAGAAGAAAGCAAAGCTCACATATTTCATCTCTGGTGCACCATCCTTCTGTTACCTGCTTCCATTTGATCAACCTACCATCAGTTCTATTTTCTTTTCTTTCTTTCTTTTTTTTCTTTTTATTTATTTATTTATTTTTTGATACAGAGTCTTGCTCTGTTGCCCAGGCTGGAGTACAGTGGTGTGATCTCGGCTCACTGCAACCTCCACCTCCTGGGTTCAAGCGATTCTCGTGCCTCAGCCTCCTAAGTAGCTGGAATTACATGCATGCATCACCATGCCCAGCTAATTTTTTGTATTTTTAATAGAGACAGGGTTTTGTCATGTTGGCCAGGCTGGTCTCGAACTGCTGGCCTCAAGTGATCCACCTGCCTTGGCCTCATCAGTTCTATTTTTAACAGCATGTGTATATTCAAGGAATATTAAGATAGGAAGCCTAATAAAACAAATTCCCATGAACCTTCCACCCAACTTAAGAAACAGAACATTTCCAAAACAAGTTTCTATGAGTCCCTCTCCAAAGTCATATTCACGCCCCCACCCCTGTACCGCCACAACTACAATCCTGAACCTTGATCCTTTATCCTTCTGTTGTACTTATTTATAGAGTTGTCTCACTGGCTATGTACCTAATTATTCTATTATTTAGTTTTGCTTGATTTTGAACTTTAAAAAGTGGCATCACACTGCAGGTATTCTTTGGCCTTCTATGTTCCCACTCATGTTTCTGACATTCATCCCTGTTGGTGCATATAGCTGTAATCCATTTGCTATTTGCTGCTGTCAGATGGACCACATAATGGGATTATGTAAATATACTATATTCAGTGCTAAAAGAATAGCGGAGTGCTTATTTGAATGTTTACCAGGCGTGGTTCTAGGTGCTAGGATCCAGCAGTGAACAAAAGAGACACAATCTCTCCCCTCCTAGCGCTTAAATTCCACTGAGGAGCATGCACTGCACAATTCTTTATCCTGTCTCCTGTCGAGCATTTGGAGTTTCCCACCCCCATGCCCCCAGTTTTTTGCTATTACAAACAGTACTCCCTGGACATGTTGCAGTCGTTCGTACTCAGGTGGTGGAATGTCTCTAAGACAGTGGCTCTCAACACTGAGGCAATATTAGAACCACTTGGAAAGCTAATCTATCACATCTGCTAATGATAACAAATTAAGAGCTTAGAACCCTCGAGCTGCAATTTGCCACAGCCACAAATGCAAAAATCACCTCAGGAGCCCACATAGTTTCTAGCTTTACTGGAGGCTAATAACTTTTCAAGACCTCAGAAAGCTAATTATTGATCCTTTTACTCCCAAGCAAATGAAAGACAGCCTGGTGTAGTAAAAAGAAGATGGGCTTAGAAATAAGAAAACCTCATTTAGCTTCCTGATGTTGCACAAATAAATAAATCAACTACCCTTCTTGGGTTTCACTTTACAAGTTCATGAAATGAGAATATTTCTAACTCTTAGCTTATTAGGTTTATGGTAATAATTGAACAACATGCTGTCAGTGATGGTTACGTTCTCTGTGTTTACTGCACACCAGGCACCATGCTGAAGTCTCCTTAATTGCCATCTTCCTGAATCTTACATGGTAAGTGTCATCTCCGTGATAGGACCAGTTACTATGCATGCCTAAGTTCCCACAACTAGGGGATCCAGAATTTGAGTCCAGATCCATCTGATTCCAAATTTTCTTTCCCTGATTCTTAGAAGTGTAATCACCAGCAAGTTCTTTCACCTTTCTGAGCCTGGGTTTCCTCCTCTGTAAAATCCACATATTAATAATAACTAGCACATTGCATTGTTGCCCGTGTTAAATGAGGTAATCGATGCACAGCCTGGAATTTACTAAGCGCAAAAAGCCTTCTTACCTCTTACTACTACTGCAACTGCTGCGCTCGTTTTGTTTTGTTTTATGCCCTATCTCATGAAGGACATCACCATCTGCCCAGTTGTCTAAGCTAAAAGCATGTAAATAGTTCTAGATAACAACATTTAAACTCCACATCCACTCAACAAGGCCCATCTGTTCTCCACCTCTTCCCATATCTCTGCCACTCCCACTACATTGGATAAAGGCCGCTGTCATTTCTCACCTGTGCTATGTCCACAGCCCCTCTACTGATCTCCCTAACTGCATGCCCCTGTCCTCCCATACGCAACCTCCACACTTCAATCAGATGGATTTTTCAGGTCAAAATCTGATCACCAAACTCTCCTTCCCAAAACTCCTGCCTGATAGCTGCACGCATCCTTCAAGATGAAGCACACAAGGTGAGGCCCCACCCCATCTGGCCTGACTTCCCTCTCCAGGCTCTCCAGTCCTACCTCTCACTACTTCGGCAGACTTAAAAATGCCAAAAAAAAAATTAATTTTAAATTTTAAACGATTTACCTTGCATAGAAGAGGCATTCCATTGACATAATAATTATTCTCATTATTAGTTTCACTGCATATATTACTCCTTTAACTCTCACAGCCCAGGCTAGAACTTTTCAGGACCTCAAAAGACAAATGTCTTTCATATTTGCCTTACTTTAATCAAGGGCCTAAAGAGTTAATGGGATTTACAGTAGAATCCCAGCCCTGACCCTACACAGGCCAAGTGTGGCAGAGAAGGGAATCCTCAACTCCTAATGTATTTATAACTTTCTCAAAGCCCTAGGGCCAGAACCAAATGCTTAGTGTTGCCAAAGATGTGGCAGTTTCTGAGGGAAGAAGAGTAGACGAAGAATACCTGGGTCTTAGCCTTGGCAGGATGTCAGCCAGTGCATGCCACGTGTCCAGAACATGTGGCCTGGGACCTTCAACTTGGTTAGGAAAAACTGCCCATCGGTTGAGAAGTCACAGCAGTTTGTTGACCATATCTACTGGAAAAATCCCACTAGACAAATTGTGTCCTCTCTCAAAGCAAACAATGCTGACTTCTAATTAAGTTGAGAAATGTCCCTCTTTCCCACCCAATATATTTGAAACATCCTAAAACCCATTTCCTTTCTAGTTCCATGTGTCTCAATGGGCTCTGTCTGGCAACACGGCCTCCACTCCTCCCCTATCTCCCCAGGGCAGATAGCTCTGTCCTGAGTCCCAGGGCTGCCCTGAAATTGTAAAGGATGCCTTTTGGGGAGCTTCCTCCTTAATGCCACATTTGCTTCAGCCACAGAATCGCTCTCAGCAGATTCTTGAACTGAACCTGCTGAGGTTTGAGCTCCTGGCAGCCTGGTGATGCCCAATGCCTTTGCCACAGGCTCTCCAAGACAGTCTTTTCTAAGCTTTGAATGTTCCAGACCATGTAGCAGTTCCACATGCAACATCTTCTGTAGTAGGAAGGTGTGCCTCTAGAGTTTTATTTCCCTGCACTGCCTTTTAATCCCATTCAAGAAGGCTAAGTGGAGTTTGTAACAGCCTTAATCTCTTCAATTGGCCCCTTTTGTCCCTAATAAAGTAAAGCTAGCATTATTTGCTGAAACTGAATGTCTCTTTCCTTGTACTGTCCCTTTGTTTTCTGGCCAAGGCATCTGTTTTCCTAACGAGCTCTTCTAACAAGTCTTGTGGGGTCTCCCCATAGTGAGGGAGAGCTGTCAAGTCCACGAGTTCTGAGTCTGCCAGTGGGTTTCTTTATTCAACAAAAACTGCTTATTTTTTGTATCTTTGCTTTCCTTAGTGGAATAATACCAACCAATATGTTCCTATCAGACCAACATCTAAGCAAGATTCAGTCATCTATTTACATCCAAGCTGGTTTCTCCATTAATATATGTCCTCTTTTATGTGCCATCTTTACAGTGAATCCTATACATCTCTTGGGCATATGACCCCACCATCACCATGCTATGGTTTGAATGTTTGTATCCCTCCAAAAGGTATTTGTTGGAACTTAAACTCCCATGTGATAGAATTAAAAGGTGAGGCCTTTAGGAGGTGATTAAGGTGGTGGTGAAGTCATGAGGGAAGACCTACCAGGAAGGGGAAGTGGCTGAGCTCAGTGTGCCCAGGTCTTCTCCAGAACTCACCCACAGAAGGAGAGGAGACTCCTCTGGTGATGACGGATGCAGTGATGACGGAGCAGCAGACGCCAGGTAGAATGTCTGATAGATATCCCTCTACATGGAGGAAACATCAGAAATGGTGTTTTCACCTACACCACATGAAAGTAAAGGGGTGAATAGAGTCCACACCCCGACCACTGAGTATTGCTGTACTCCCTGTGTTTATTCATTTATTTCTTTTTTTAAGGTATTTTATTATTTTTTATTTATGTATTTATTTTGAGACAGAGTTTCACTCTGTCATCCAGGCTGGAGTACGCAGTGGTACGATCATGGCTCACTGCTGGATTACAGGCATGAGCCTCTGTACCCGGCCTCATTTATTTCCTTACACATGTAATTATTGTTTTAGTATTGTCATTCTACATGAAACCATTAATGACCTCAGGGCAAAGACCTAGTCCATTTGAGTCACCACCATAATTCTAGAGCCTAGCACAGTGCCTGGCACATTAAGGCAACTTCATTAATATTTGTTAAATGAACAGTTCAGATCAGATACATTTCACTCCATCAAAAAGAAAATCGCTTATACATGAATGTACAAATGACTGAGTCTGCAATACAGAGTTTGATTGTTATTTTGTTATTTGGAGGCTTCAATTAGCCCAATACTTGTTGTAGGGCCCCCTTCACTTTGTATCTGGAGACGGCAGCACAGGCTGTGAAATGGCAGGTGTTACAGTTAATAAAAGACACCAGTGAGTCCAATGAGGCATCTGAGTGTTTTCTCACTGAATGCTGTATTGTTTCTGAATATTCCTAACTATCTAAGATTCACTCATGCAAGGAAAAACCATATTTACAATGATTCCAAATATATCTCTCACAGAGCGCCAACCATTTCTCCAAAATAAAATTCAAGCTCCATTCCTGTTTATCCAGGGAGCTTTGACTTACTGAAAGCTGATCTCTTCCCCTGCCAGTCTACTGCAGTGTGCTAACAAAGTCCTCAGTTCCTGAAACCCCCGAATTTAACCAGGAGGCATCCCAGCAACATCTTCCCTCATTCCTCTCCCTGTTATCTTTCTGTCAGTCTGACCTTTCTTCTCAGTGATCCTAATGAAAGCCTTTGGGGCTTCCAAGCTTCGGGCCTCAGCCCTTTCTCTTCCCACTTTACCATTCTGCCGTATACAACTCTACCTCCTCAATCTTTAGGACTCCCAAACCTCTGCCTTAGCCAGAATTTGACACCTCCTATTAGACACAGGCACCTCAAGCTTAACAGGAGCCAAAAGGAACTCACTGTCATCCTCAAACCTGTTCTTCCTCCTGGAGTCCTCATATCCAAAGCCCGACTTCTTTGTCTGCAATATCAGATCTATGTTTTCTTTTCTTTTCTTTTTTCTTTTTTTCTTTTTTTTTTTTTTTTTTTTTTTTTTTTGAGGCTGAGTCTCATTCTATAGCTCAGGCTGGAGTGCAGTGGCACAATCTTGGCTGACTGCAACCTCTGCCTCCCAGAGTAGCTGGGATTACAGGTGCCCATCACCGCACCCAGCTAATTTATGTATTTTTAGTAGAGACAGGGTTTCATCATGTTGGCCAGGCTGGTCTCAAACTCCTGACCTTAGGTGATCTGCCTGCCTTGGCCTCCCAAAATGCTGGGATTACAGGCACGAGCCACCGTGCCTCACCCCACATTTTCTAAATATGTCTCCACTCTATTGAGCCTTCTTTATCCCTGCCATCAATATCTTTATCTGGGTCCCTGTTCTTTCCCCGCAGAACTGCCACAACAGCCTTTAACTGATCACTTTTTCTCTCTAGCCTTGACAATTTTATGTCTATGCTCCTGCTGCCAGCAATGTTATTAAAGATCTAAATCGAATTATGTTGTTCCTGCTTAAAATTCCTTCTCTGGCTCCCCAGCATCTGCAGAATAAAGGCCAAAGTCACTAGAAGGGCACTTAAGGTCCATCTAGATTTGATCCCTGCTCACCTTTCACCGTTACTTGCCACCTATCCTCACCTCAGAACTATCTTTCCGCAATTTATAGCAGCTTAGAGTTCCCTAAGCTCATGTAACCAGTAAGAATTTTCTTCATGAGACACTTGAGAAACATCACATTTATTTTTCTAGATCAAATTAAAACTGCCTCAGCCTTTTTTTTTTTTTTTTTTAGCCAGAGTTGGTGAGAAATTCAATCCCAGTCACCTCTCAGTGCCATAAGAATCCCAGTTCTGTAAGGGCTCACACAGGAAAGAGGCCTTCTCCCCAGTCCACGTGGTCAGCTTTATTGTGACTGTTCTTCTTACATAAAGCCTGTGTCAAATCTCTCTGCAGGGCATGCGCAAATGCTTTTTCCAGAGCGTAGTAGTAACAATGGCATATACCTATATAGCGCTTACTACATCCTAGCCCCTGTTCTAAGCAATTTGCATATATTAGCTTACATATTCCTCATAGCAATTCTATGAGATAGATACTTGAAGGGTAGCAGAATATTCTGCCTCAAAATATGCCACTTTGGCATGAGGATTATTTTGAGCCAAAGACAATAGAGAACAAGCAGATGTAAGAAAATTTCTCTGTCTCCCTTCTAGGGCCTAAAGCAGGACATAAATTGTGTCCAGGGAGGACAAAAAGTTAATCACCAGACAGACATGACTTGAGACCCTTATCATCCTGGAGCTGGCACCAGAAGAATCTATGTCACGAACTTCACTATTAGCCTTGACTCGCCACTAGTTTCCCATATATTTGCCCTCTCTCAATTGGCTACCTTAGAGACTCAAGCTTCCTTTTCTTTGTCTTGTCACTTCTCTAAAAAGGTTTTGTTCTGTGCAGAAGATGCTGTGTTAGCCAAAGTTCTAAATCACCTCTTTGAAGTACTCATTTTTGGGTATTCTCATATGTCACATGCACAATGCAACATGTTAATAAACATGTTTGTTTTTCTCTTACTAATCTATCTTTTGTTACAGAGACCCCAGTCGAGAACTTAGAAGGATAAGGGGAAAATTGTTTTTCCTTCTCTGCTACTATTCCCACCAGCCCCTTTTTGAATGTGGGGAAGCCAAGGCACAGAGATTAAGTAACCACCAGGGTGCTGGTAAGTCTGGGATTTGACCCATCAGCCTGACTCCAGAGTCCCTGCTCTAATCACTGCACTCTACAACCCCTTGTGAGTGATGTCACTCTGCATTGGTTGTAGGGTTGTCCACAGAGGAACTTGGCCATTGCTCCAAGACCTCTGGACTTGTCCACCACCTCCACACAAGCATCCGTGTACCATTCCCATTGTATGATGCCTTCCTATCCTGTACTTAAAGAAGTCCCCATCAAACTCTTAGAAGTTCGAATCCCTATCAAACTCTAAGAAGCTACCACACCCCTCTCAGGTCACTTTCCTTTTCAATTCAAAGTATCGAGATCGCTCTCCCTCTCCCTCATCCTGCAATTCCAGATTAATCCTTTGATGGCCCCCAAGCTCTTCCCATGGCTCCAGGGCATTTGACTGGCTGTCTTGCTCTTCTTCTTTCTTGGCATTCCATCCCTCTAACCTCCTGTTGTTTCTTCACACACAAAGCAAGTTTATATTTTAGGATCTTTACACTTAGCTCTTCGTGCCACATAGAACTCATTCTCCAAGACAAACCTTAAACCACAAGCCCTGCCAGACTGTTCTTGGGGTACAGGGCAAGAATTTGAGGATCCTCGTTTCAATACTTTGAACCTACTGCAGCACTAAGAATGAAACAGAAATGAACAACTCAATCGCTTATACTGCCCTACAAATCTTGCTTTTCCTGCTACTGGGAGGGAAACTCCAGAAAGCTTATTTCTTTTACAAAATACAGCTTCTCACAGAAGCCCTTCCTGCCTTCTTTTTTGGTTCTGCATCTGCACCTTGAATGTATTTCTATTGTTGTGCTTGCCAAAACACATTGTAATGTTCCTAATATTTTTTATAGTTGTCTTTTATATAAGATTGAGTTCCTCAGGGGTAGAAATTGGCTCTTATATAATTCTGTATCCCTGGCCCTTAGCAAGATGCCTAGAAAATACAGGTTGAGTATCCCTTATCCAAAATGCTTAGTACCAGAAGTGTTTCAGACTTCACTTTTTTTAGGATTTTGGAATATTTGCATTATATACTTACTGGTTCAGCATGCCTTATCTGAAAATCCAAAATGCTCCAAAATCAAAACTTTTTGAACCCTGACATGATGCTCAAAGGAAATGCTCATTGAAGCATTTCTTATTTAAAATTTTCAGATTAGGGATACTCAGCCTGTAATAAATACTTAAAATTGTTTGATAATTGAAATAAACTAGACCAAGGTCAATGTTGTAATCATCATTATCTTATCACCTCTCCACCTTTGCTGCTACCCCCCAGGCCACAAGCTTCTGTCATTCTGCTCCTGGATTAGTGTAATGACCTCCCCATCTGCCACAGTGCTTCTACCCTTTTCCTTTTTCCCTTTTCAGTTTATTTTCAGCCCAACAGCCAGGATAATCCTCTTAAAATCTAAAACAGATAAAGTAGCTCAAAACTTTCCTATGGTTCCCACCTCAAAGAGAAAGCCCTACGTGGCCTACACCATTCTCTCTGATCTGCACCCCCTCCTTCATATTATCTGATCTCACCTTCTACTACTCTGCTCATCACTCCGGCCACACCATCTCCCTGTCATTCCTCAAACACACCAAGCATTGCCTCCCAATCCCAGGGCCTTCATTATACTTCCTATTCCCTCAGCCTAGAATGTTCTCCCCCATATATCATCATGGTTCATTCCCTTACCTCATTTTTTGTGCAAATACCATCTTCTTACTGAGACCTTCCCTGATCACCCCATTTTAAATGCCTTGCTTTTTCTTCACAGCATTTTCCACATTGTATGTAATACGATATGATACAACATATTTATGATACACGGCATAATTTTCTCATTCATCTTTATTGTCTGTCTTCTTCACATGGAATGTAAGCTCCATGAGGACCTGGCATCTAGGAGGTTCTCAATAAATCTGTGTTGAGTGACTGATTCTTAGACTAAAGGATGCCAATGTCTAGTCTCATCTCTGCCACTAATGGAGCAAGTCATACAATCTAACTGTCCTTAGCTGCTTCAGCTCTGAAATAAGGTTGGGCTAGAAGATTCCTTAATAGGAGATTTATGATGGTATCGCAAAAGAAAATCTAGATTTTTTCCTACCCACTTTTTGTCTTTTGTGCTCTTTAACAAAAAAGTGGCAGTCAGCATCACAATGTCAAAACAACTATTGATCCTTACACTTTAGAATTAGCCTCTGGGAAAAATCCAATCCCTTGCTCCAATAGTGGCCTAGTTCTTGATAAAGAGCCACATGCATACAACCCCACATAACAACACATTGTGCACCCTCACACACACCAAAGTGAGAAAGCATCACAAACACTCTTCACCACAACTCCTATCTCCAGACTTTGGCATCTTTCCCAAGTTTCTGCAAACATCTATTCAGCCCTATTCTCCAGGCAACCTCAACCTCAAATGTATTCAGGGAATTGCACTACATCCAGAAGTCTCCTGATTGGATCCTCCTCCCCTTTCCTGGGCTTCCTAGGAAGGGCTCCTCTACTATATTTCCATTTTTGACTCAGCTCAGGTGCCTCTGAGAGGTTGCTTTTGCCCTGTTTCCCACACTTTCTAGGCTCCTGCCCCAAGCCCTTTGCTGATTCACCTCCTAGGCTCCACACTGGCCATGGCAAAGCTTCTCCAATTATGCAAACTTCCTGCTGGGACACCAGTCTGTGTCCTTTATATATGCAGGGACTCAGCTAGACCCTGGGTGAGAGATTATAATGAATAAGACATTACCCTTGCCCTCCAGGTGCTTACAGGCTAATAATACCTATGGAACTAATTAACTTCGAAGGGAATAAGAAGTACTATCTTCAGTTGTCCCATTTTTGCTAACATTCAGGTTACAGAAAGCCACCCAAATTGCTTTCAAGTCTTTGTAAATGAAAACCAAGGAGAAACCACTGCCAAATCAATGCATTTTAATTGGAAGTGTTTATGAAACCCAGGAGAGTTTCCTAAATGTATTAATTGCTTCCCAAGGAAATATAAAATTCACAATTACTAAAACCATGAAAATTAATACAATGACAGCTCTAAAAGATTGCTTTGTAAACTGTTGCTAAATACATGAAAATAAACCAATTGACCTTTTAAGAAGTTAAAAAAAAAAAATCTCTGATGATCAGTATACACGAATTGTTTGCCTTGAGACTAACCAACTTACTTAGGGCAGCACTGCACTTCATTGAAAAGAGATTGCATCAACTGTATCACTAGTTTTAAAAAAGTTATTTCAACAAAGAAGGTAGCCAAAAAGTTAGATGTGAATTGTCCTCCCCTTCCTTGCACCCCTACCATATATTAGTACAGGTAAAAAATTCTCTATTAATTCTGAATTTAGACTTTAAAAAGCAGTTTGAAGTAAAAAATAGCAATTACCTTTCTGTATCCTAAGATTCTTTTTTCATTTAAAGTTTCCACTGAATTGCATCAGATGATAGGATGAAGGGCCAGTTCTCCATAAAATACCAGATTTGCAAAGCTTTAACAACCTGAAATTTTCCCCTGAAAAAGAACCTTCTCATTTGCATTTGGATGGCCAATCTTTCAATAAACATTTCTGAGCAGCTTCCATGTGGCTATTGCTGTGTGAGGCATAGCAACATAAACAGAAAGACCCAATCCTTGGCCTCAGAAGTGCACAGTCTTAGGAGAACAGGGGTATTAGCTTTATTAATGAGAGCCCAAGAGAATCAACACATAAGTCCACCAAGGA
Organism: Pan troglodytes; assembly: GCF_028858775.2. Classification (NCBI taxonomy): domain Eukaryota; kingdom Metazoa; phylum Chordata; class Mammalia; order Primates; family Hominidae; genus Pan; species Pan troglodytes. The sequence continues at coordinate 103,861,842 of NC_072408.2, read as the reverse complement.
CCAAGCAGTTTACCTGAGAATTGAAGGATGAATAAGAGTTTGCCAGGCAGTCAAAATTGGCAAAGGCATTCCAACAGAAAGACTAGTGTGGATGAAAGATACAACAACCTGAAAAAATGGGTCAGGGTCAAAGAGCAATTAGCTGGGAGTAGACCCTACAATATGGGGGATTCCATGGAACATGGGGCTCGATAAGTGAGCAGAGGACACATTAAAATAATGATTCATCATTGAGCACTTTTAATGTACCAGGTACAATGAGAGGTATTTCACACAGATTATTTGATCTCCCAAAAAACCTTTTAAAATAAGTACTATTATTATCACCCCAATTTCACAGATGAGGAAAGTGAGGCACAAAGAAGTCGAGTTACTAGTTCAAAGTCTCATAGCTACTCAATGGCTTTGAAGCAACATCTTCATCTCTGGAATCCACACGTTTAACCACCTTTCAAATTATGAAGGATCTTGCAGACCAAACACAGGAGCTGAAAAATATCTTTTAGGCAATGGGAAGCTACTGATGAATACTGAGCATGGATACTGAATAACACCATCTGATATATACAATAAAATGATGACTGTGGTGCTCTAAAAGATAAAGATTTCAGTTTTACTTGTTTGTGTGTTGCGGCAGGGGCAGCAGGAGGAGGGCAGAGCACAAAGGCCAGAATCCCCATAATGAGGAGAATGCAATTCTTAGTAAAAGAGAAAGCACAGGCCTGACTTGGGCAGTAGCATTGTGGGTAGAGCAAAAGGGATAGATGTACAGATTTTTAGGAAGTGGAAAAAAAGGAAGACTTGGATATTGGATATAGAACAGGTATAAGACAGGTGAGTGAGAAGCATCAACTATTAAGAAGGGAACATCTCTTTCCCACTCCAGATGTTTCCCTAAATGTGAAAGGACATCAATTAATATAAAATTTCTGGCTTATTTCTGTCCTCCTACTTCCACACCCTTCCAGGTATAGCATTTTATATGATGGTGAATTTGGCAGGAAAAAAAAAAAAGACATTCCTCTTTCTTCTCTCTTGGTGGCAAGTTGCCCTCAGAAAGCACATTTTCTACTCTGCATTTCAACACAGCAAGGAGCCTTACGATTTTAGAAAATAAACTCAATGCCATCCCCCTCAGTCCCCACAACTGATGTATGAACCAGGAATATTGAGAAATGAGACAAAATGCTGACAATTGAGGATACATAAGTCCCAAGCCTTTGGTGGTCCCCATGATTTGAGGCCGTCTGGTGAGTAGAGAAGCTTAGATGTTCCATGTGGCAGGTTTTGACAGTTAGGCAGTTGGTTTTTAACTGCCTAGCAGGACAAGAGGCCATATGCAGTTTTCCCCTTGACTGATCTTTGCTTCTTGTGGCTTATTCCACAAACAAGAGGCAGAATGGCATATACAGAACCCTGCAAAGGCCCAGCCTCATCACAAGAGAGGAACAGACCATAGAGGGGTGGGGCAGAAAGAGGAATGATTTTTTTTTAACTGCGCCTTTTAAACTGCGAAGCAGCTAAGCTCCATATATACAGAAGAGCCCCATGGAAGTCTGGGTGTATATAGGGGTATGTTTTCCAGGTATGCTAAGTTTCTAGTGCCCAGATTAGCCAACTGCTAACTAGAATATTTTTCCCACTGTAATTGCATTTAAAAGGGGAAAATACAAAAGGGGAAAATAAATTTAAAGAGTTTCAAATGTATGGGATAACAAAGAGAAAAAATACAGCTCTATTAAGACCCAATGATAGGAGCTGTCTCCATTGCACATTTTTATTCTTCTCCGGGGTCACCAATGTCTCAAATACCATGTCAAAGGAAGGAGATGGGTGTATAGGAAATGTTTTCTCTCAGGTATGCTAAGTTCCCAGTGCCCAAATTAGATGACTTCTTGCTGGAATATTGCTCACATTGCAATTGCATTTAAGGTCACAGGTCATATGTTTTGGACAACTGATATCAACTGACTGGCTTCCTGGTGCAACTGAACTCTTCCTCTTTTGGGACTCCACGCAGTTACCATTGTATCTCTAGCTTGTGACAACTCTTAAGTAAAATACTGTGTTCTGGGAACACAATTTTACCAGGGATAGGGAGTAACAGTTCAAAGGCCAAGGGATGGCTTATTTTCTAACCAATGATCTTTAATGCCCTATTCACTCAAGATTCTTTACAAGAGGTATTCATGGAGACTTGGAATTGTATCAAGACAACTGCTGAGGGACAGAAGAACTCCCCAGTTCTACTTAGATTCTACCTGGACTATAGTCTCTGGAAAATTCCCAATGTATTCAGAATCCAGAACATCTCTCACTAAAACTAATCAAAATAACAAACTGAGGAGGATGAAATATTGATTTTAATTTCCTTGGACTTTCAAATCACTGTAGCAAGAAAATACGATTTTGGACTTGAATTCATCTGGATTTATTAAGGCTTTAGATTTTCATTTCTCCCTAGACATCTCATAGGGAATTGATATTCACTTTGGTTGCATCTTTATAATGTTGGTATTTTGGTTTTGAAGTATGGTAATGCTGTCCTTTAATCCCACAGCAGGACATGGGCTATGTGCCATCATCATCTGCGATAGAAAATAGACCAAGGGCGAATAGATGGCCTTGAAAACCAAGTGGCCTAGGAGTTAATTCTAAGGAACTTGTCTGATCCATGTTAGAGCCTTCTCAGAGCAAAATCTTCATTGCCCACCTGTGGCTCCAGGATGATTTCCCAAGAAGCAAGGGAAGCAGGGAGGTGAGAGCAGGCTGATCCAACAGGCTGCTGCTTTGCTTCTGAGCACTGGGAGAGCCCCGCTCTAGCTTAATGAACAAAATCGTTCATTAAAACTAATAGAATAAAAATATGGTAACTAATGGAAAAGGAATGACTCTTCCCCAATGTTGATGTTCCCCCTTAAGTGAGAGACCATCAATTAGAATAACATACCTGGCTTTGTTCTACCTCTTGACTTTTTTAGCGTGAATCTCACCCTAGACCTAGCATCAGAATCTTCTGGAGCTGGGGTCCAGGCACCAGTATGTTTTAAAAGCTCCCTGGGTGATTTTAATGTGTAGGGAGAGCTAAGAACCAATGAACTAAATGATCTCTAAAGATACTTTCTAACTCTTTTTTTAAAAAATGCTGTGATACTACCAGGAGTTAGAGAAAATGACTTCAAGGCCCTTGGGGCACCCTTTTCTAGCAGCCCCGAGGCTCCAGTGCATAGTGTGCAATCAGCCTTCTAATAGGAGAAAAACAATACAAGGCTTCATGTGTTGGTCCCAAAGCTTGCCTCTTCTGGCTGCCCCACCATGTCACTGCCATACAATCAATGGAAAAATTGTTCTTTACCATAACTTGAGAGGGAGATAATCAGGAACAATCTGGCTACACCATAGGCTAATCACAATGACTGATATTTCTAGGGCTGCATTAATCAAGCCTTCAAGTAGACAGACTCTTATGGTCAGACCGATTCTAGAATGATTCTGCCTCCACTGTGGGAATCTTTTATAAACGGAAATTCTCCATTCAGCCTTCCCTCTCTCCTAAGTGCAAAATCCCTCCTAATGGTAGCATCTGTTGTCTGCGGCAAACAGAGTTGATTACAGATGCTCTGAAAGGAATTTAAGTATTTTCTCTTGCTACTCAGGAGGTGATGGTGTGATGGGAAACAGTAACTCTTTTTAGAAAATAAAAAACCTTTGGCTAAACAGTGACTACAATAATAAGGTAAAAGATACATCTTTGTATAAAATATTAATATTTGTTAGATTTTTATCTCTTTCTTCAGTACTAAATATGGCCAATAACCATACATGCACTGTCTCTTATAGCTACAGAGCAGGTGTGCAGGTAGCTGGTTACCAAGCAACGTATTGGCTGGGGATTAGAGCACACACTTGCATGGGCATAACTCTGAATAATGCAAACCTTGTTAAGTGATACATTTTTCATTATCCTAGTATCACATCAAGTTCTATACCAGCTTTTTTTCTTCTTCTTTAATCTAGGAAACATATTTCTATTAAGAACCTTGAAGAAATCTTACCATCAGATATTTCTTTTTTATTAAAAACAATGAAAAGAACAGATTCATTATATCTTATCCATCAAACTTGTTATCTACCTAAACATCTGTTCAGTTTTTGTTGTCGTGTTTAGAAAGAATAATTATCCAGCAGACCTTATAAGAAATGAATTCCGATGGAGCGAATGAACTTTACTAATGACTTGCATTTATAGCTCCTTGAGGAAAAAGTTACCTATTCTCATAATCCTGTTTGTTCTTTCAAATTAAAATGTCTTTGGTGGTTATATTAGAACTTAGAGGGTTTTTTAAAACTAGCTCTCAAAAGCCTTCTGATCCTTAATAAATATGATCAAAATATATTTAAAATGCTTATAACTCCTCAGTCTCTGAGTATAGAAAATGCTTCTGCTCTTTCCCTTTAGATTCCTAATTTAAATATCTTGCATGAGGAACTCTAAGTAACAACTAGAAAATTCTTAGTTTATAGGAAATTTCTCTGATACTTGTGGTGACATTATTTTTCTTTTTTTAATTATAATTAAATGTTGTGGAGCAAATTAGCAGATTATGGAAGGAGGGAGAGAAGAAGGAAAGGAGGGAAATGAAGAAAGAAAGTAAAAACGAAGAGTATTTAACAGGGGTCTTGATTCCTCCTTTCTTTGGAAACATTAAACAGGTGGGAGATCTGTTTCTGTGACCCTTCTGTATATTTCATAGAATGGCTTGGTTTCCTGAAGCCTACTGCAATTGTTGAAGTGATTTGCCCACTCTAGAGAAGGTATATGAAGCGGAAATGGAATATGAAGAGATATTCGTACAACGGAACAAGGTGTGTATTCCTAGCCTTAATTTTAAGGTTATATGTCTGTGATATTAATTTTATCACAAAAATGGACAAGTTCATTTTTCTAAACCTGGAAAGACGCCAGTGGGGTTCTGTCTTAATTATGAGGACAGAGAAAAAAAAAAACATTTCACCCAGTGCTTGGTGCTAAGGTCTTAGTTATGAATATAGAGAAAAGACACATTTTACACAGGCTTTGGAGTTCATGCAAGGCTGCACGCAATTGCTTGCCTCAGAGAATGGAGCAGTGGGAACTTGCTTCTGACCTGGTGGCTCACTGAAGCTCAAACTGGCAATTTTATGAAATTTCCAGCAGCTTTGTAACTGTGTCTATTATTTATGATTCGGCATCTTCAAATTTTTCTATGGTATACTTAACTTGAGCTGAACACTAAAAAATGGCAAAGTTCGCAGCTTCAAATTTTGTAGGGAACAAGCTATGAAAGCTATTCCTACTCCCTGTATCTGCTCTTTATTTTAGAAAAGAAATACAATATTCTCCATTCTAGGGGTAGGATGGAGAGTCAACACTTAATTCCTTGATGTAAAACGGACATTTCTTTTATTTAAATTTAAAATTCATATATTTGGTACTATCCTTATATATAAAATAAGTATCTGGAATTCATACCTCTACAAAAAAGCAAGGTAAAATAGCTTTTATTCTTCAAGACGCTGCCATAAGATACAAACAGTTACGTTTGCTCCATCACCGTTTTTGTTTGGTAATTTTTTTCCTCCCAGATCTTTCCTGATAGAATTGTCGTGCAAAAAGGTCTTTTGAATGCTAAGTCATCAGAGTTGTTTTAAGAAAAATACAGGTAACTATAGGCTACCAGACATGCAGCTTTAATTTTGTTCTAAGGTCTTTCTGTTAAATGAAAAAAATATATTATTATCAACCTATCTTTACTATTTTAGGCATTTCAAACACCACATCTATATACAGAATCTTCTTATAATCTTAGGCAGTTTATATCGAAAAGATAATTTCCCCAACAATATTATTTCAACCAAAATCACACTTGAAAGATACTCATTGCAAGGAATTGTATCTTCCTATCACAGATATTTGTGCTGACCCAATACACAGATAGATTTATACACATACATCACTGACACCCCAATTCATACACTCATAGAATCTTGTAATAATCATGTAATAAAGACATCACACAAGCTAGGTAAAATTTTTAAAACTAAAATTTTCTAAAATCATTGTCTGTCTAGTATGTCTTGATTGGTAATATTCTTCACTCCAAAAAGAACTTTTTCAAAATTTGTTTGCCTAAATTTGTCTCCATTTCTCAGAATCCAGTAATAAATGAAAAGGAAAAAAGATGGTTTATATGCCTCTTTTCTTTTGAAATCTTTCCTACTGAAAACAATTGTGTTACACTTCAGAATTGAGCCTTTAGATATATAAATTAGCCAATATTGCCTAGCCTGTTGTTATTTAAAAGGGCTATATATACTTGCTGTTTTCTCTACAATAAAAAATCCAAATTTTAGATTTGCAATATGCAAAAATAAGTAGTAAATTCACATTTTATATCAATTTCAAAACAAACAAAAAAAACACGTTTGTGAGACTCAAAATGAATTAACAGCACCTGCTGTTAGTCTATCTCCTCTTATGAATCACCTTTTCTCCTCTTCCTGTGCCTCCGGAGCTGCTCGAGAGCCACAGCCAAACCAGTTTCTTTGTTTAGCAAAGAATATGCTCAGTTTCACCTTGAAATCTGAATTTATTAAAAGATATAGAACTTTCTACTTTAAACATTGTTATCCAACTCTTTTTCCCTGAAAAGTTGAAATGTAATCTAAACACTAGTCTCAGAGTGGACACCTACATAATTACGTTTGCAGCTTATTGTGTTTTCTTAGGCTGTTGAACCTTTTCAGAACTCGTGTAGGCCAAATATTTTATTACTGAGAGAAAATTTATTAGAATGTCTACTATGCCCGTATTTAAAATGTCAGCCTCACGATTCATTTTCTTTTGTCAATTCTCCTATGTGCTTTAACAATTCTCCTATGTAATTAACAGTCTTTCTTATTTATTATTTATTTATTTATTTATTTATTTATTTTGAGATGGATTCTCACTCTGTTGCCCAGGCTGGGGTGCAGTGGTTTGATCTTGGCTCACTGCAACTTCTGCCTCCTGGATTCAAGCAATTTCCTGCCTCAGCCTCCCGAGTAGCTGGGATTACAGGCACCCACCACCATGCCTGGCTAATTTTTTTTTTTTTTTTTTCAGTAGGGACAGGGTTTCACCATGTTGGCCAGGCTGGCTTCAAACTCCTAACCTCAAATGATCTGCCTGCCTCAGCCTCCCAAAGTCCAAGGATTACAGGCATGAGCCACAGTGCCCACCCATTAACAAAGTCTTTCTTAACAAAATCTGCTGGCGGGGAGGGTGAGGGTGTCTAAAAGGAAGAGGTTTGAGGGGTAGGAGGGATGCAGATCTGTGATTAGGCCAGGTTAGGACTAAAGGAGGGGTCCCTGGGCCAGCCCTCAGGACTGGAGAACCCCTGAGATAGACAGGACAATGCCCCATCACCCTTATGCCAAACACACCTGGAGGATCTGAGTGTTGTCCTTCTCCTTGACTATTGAGGAAGGAGAACTAGTCCCTTGAGAAACAGATAAAAGAGGTCAGTATCCTGGGTTGCATCCTTAGACTACCAGTACTATTTTATCATCTACTAATTAATTCTCTGGGCTGTAGAATGTGTCTTTTCCATTATCAGCTACAAGTTTAATTTCATATGTGGGTACTTACAAATATGTATAAAAGGGAATCAGTGTCTAAGTACATTCTTGTACCTGATGCTTTATTTTCATTTCCTTATTGAATCTCCTCTACACCCGCGTGTAGTTGTATTCTTACCCATCTATTGTATGTGAGAGAAACAAAACTCAAAAAGGCCAAGTAGCACACTTATGCAAAGGAACACACTTGTGAAAAATTGGTCTGGCATTCAAATTTAGGTCAGATTCCAAAGCCCCTGCTCTTTCTACAACATCGTGGAGGCTGGTGAGATGTAGATTTCCTCACAAGCTGAGGAAATTGAATTTGGCATTGAATAGCGTCATCCAAATTCTTACCTCTGAAAATAGTTTTGGCAGCTCCTCAAGTAACTGCTTTGTATTTTGTTGCCTAACATTCATTTCTGTTTGATAACATTTCCAATATTTAAATACATTGAAGATTTTGTTGATCTGCTGACATTTAAATTAGTTTTTGCATCTTTCCTTCTGACAATTTTAGGTCATTGAATTTCAGAACAGAGTCATGATTATAAAAAAAGAGTTTCCACCATATGTAAAAAGACTATGATGTTATACACAGAAAAAAAGGCCAAAGATGAAAGTTCTGAAACTATATACTTCTCAGAGAGGAATCCAACAAACGCCTTTGCCAAATCATGTTGGGAGCTGGTTAAAATGCAGAATCTTGAACCCCACCCTAGAGATACAGATCTGGACATGGGACCCTATTACCTACGTTTTCAACACAAAAGTTTAGGAATCACCACTATAAACAATGCACTGTGAAATAAGTTATATTGTAAAGACCCAAACCTTGGAAGTTTTTATACCCTGAGAGTTCCAAGGAGTGCCACTTCCAGTTCCAGAGGTCTTGGATTTGAAATGTACGTAGGCAAAACTGACTGGACTTTTTCTGTGCAAATACACTATTTCTATGGAAAAATAAGAGTTTTGTGCATGTTATTGTTGACATGAAGTGTGGTAAATAAGATTAACTCATCCACATTCATCACAAATCAGCAAACTGGCACATGTACAAAAACTAAGAAGGGTCCTAGGCCTTAGGCAACTGGCTCACTGTCTTCCTCTCCTTCCTGTTCTCTCTGAAGTACTCTTATCCCTCTATCACTGTGATTATGTCTGCTTTTCTCCCCCCACTTTTTCCTGTTTCATAGTGATTATACTCAAAACCTCATATGCCAACATAAAAGAATTTTTGCCTTATGTATATGACTTGTAAAACCACTCATTTCAGGCGCCTGTCAACTCCATTCCTGCATCACCTTCCACCTTTGCTAACCTATCACTTCAACCTTGCAACAATGCCAGACTGTAGTTCCCTGACGACCTAATGCTCACTCACACTGCATCCTTCCCTTTTGGCAAAATGACCTTCAACTCATCACCTTCTTGACCTGATTGATATCAACTTATCTTTCAACAATTACTTCCTGGAAGCCTTCCCTGATGCTCTACAGTCCCATTGTGGGTAAAGCAAGGTGTTCTCATTTCTGACTGCACATCAGAGTCATTTAGGTAACTTTCAATATAAATATAGCCTCTAAAACTCTCTTATGGTTACTGTTTGCAAGGTATATCTTTCTTCGTACTTCTATTTTTAATGTATTTATGTCTTCGAATCTAAAGTATGTCTCTTAAAGACAGGATATAGTCAGGTCTTGCTATTTTTATATAATCTAATCATGTTTGCCCTCTGATTTCAGTGTCTGTTCCATTTACATTTAATGGGATTATTGTTATGGGTGGACATATTTGTTTTTCCATTTAATATGGTGGATGGATTTGCTTTTAGATGGATTTTTTAAATTATAGTGTAATTATTGATATCGTTTAATTTGTTTTTAATATGGTTCATCATTTTTGTTCCTGTTTCTTCATGTACTGCTTTCTTCTGTGGAAAGATTTTTTAGTACATAATTACAATTCTTCTGTTAGATTTTCATGCATAATTTTGGGTTATTTTCTTAGTGGTCATTCTATGGTTTATCATATACATCTTTGACTTACCCCAATCTACTTCAGATTAATACGACTTAATTTTGGTAACATATATCAACTTAGCTTCAGTAGAGTTTTATTTTCTCCTCCTTACTTTGTGCTATTATTCTCAGACATATCACACTTCATATATGCTATAAAGCCAAAACTACAATGTAATAGTTATTGGTTTAAACAATATTTTTTTAAAGTTAAAAGAATAAGAGAGAAAACAATTATATATATATCCATCCTATATTTACCCACATATTTCCCATTTCTGATGTTCTTACTCCTTACTGTATATTTATGTCACCATCTTATGTCATTTCTTTCCATGAAGGTCTTCCTTTAGTATTTGTTGTAGGACAGGTCTGCTAGCAATGAATTTTCTCAGTTTTGGTTTATCTAAAAATGTTTTTTATTTTATCTTTATTTCAGAAGAGACTAGTTTCACTGACTATAGAATTCTTTGTTTACAGGTTTTTCTTCTTTTAGCATTTTGACTATGTCACGCCATGGCTTTCTTACCTCTCATGTTTCTCATGAGAACTCAACCACATTAACCGTATAATGGTTTCCCTGTACATAAGTCATTGTTTTTTTTTTACTGTTTTTAACACTTTCTGTTTACCTTTTTGTCCTTCAATAGCTTAATTATGGCATATATACCTGTGAATCACATTGTATTTTTCCTTCTTGGAGTTTGTTGTGTTTCTCATATCTATAATTTTTTTTTCAAAGTTAGGAAGTTTTTGGCCATCATTTCTTCAAATATTTTTTTCTGAGACTTTCCCTCATTACTCCCTTTATGGGACTTCCACTACCTGTATATTGTTTGTTTGTTGGTTGGTTGTTTGGTTGTTTGGTTGGTTGGTTGGTTGGTTGGTTGCTTGGTTTTTTGAGACAGAGACTCTGTCACCCAGGCTGGAGTGCAGTGGTGAGATCTCAGCTCACTGCAACTTCCGCCTCCTGGGTTCAAGCAATTCTCCTGCCTCAGCCTCCAAAGTAGCTGGGATTACAGGCGCACACCACCACATGTGACTAATTTTTGTATTTTTAGTAAAGACGGGGTTTCACCATGTTGGTCAGGCTGGTCTCGAACTCCTAACCTCAAGTGATCCTCCTGCCTCAGCCTCCCAAAGTGCTGGGATTACAGGTGTGAGCCACCATGCCTGGTCTATATTATTATTTTTGATGTCCCGCAGATCTCAGATCCTCTTCACTTTTTTTCTCAAAATTTTTAAATTCTGCTCTTTGGATTGAATAATTTCTATTGCTCTATCTTCAAGTTCACTGATTCTTTCTTCTGCCATCTCAAATCTGTTTGTTAGGCCTATTTAGTGAATCTTACACTTTCGTTATTTTACTTAACTCTAAAATGTTCATCTTTTAAAAATACAGTTTCTGTTTCTCTGTTCAGATTCCCTATATGTTGAATCATTTTTCTCATATTTTCTTTTAATGCTTTGAATATATTTATAATAGCAGCTTTGAAGTCTTATATAAGTCCAACATCTGGACCCATTCAGAGTCCGTTTCTATTAATAATTTTTTCCTCTGGTGTATGCATGCATCACAATATGCTTTCCTTGACTCATAATTATTTTGTTTTAACTGAAATTTTAGATTATATATTGTGGCAACTCTGGATTGTGATATATTTTTCTAAAGGCCTTTTTTTTTAAAGTAACTTGCCTGTTTTTAAACTGTGGACTCTCTCTCTCCCCTGTAGTATGAAGAAGTTAATTCTTAACTCAGTTTTTAAGCATTTATTTTTATTTGTTAGCCTGACTTCTGATCGGCCACCCTTTTACCTGCATACTTTAGTGGTGGGCCAATGATTTGGCTGGAGGTTGTGGGCAAACACCTCAAGTGTGTAAAACTTCTACACTCCACCAATCTGTGTGTATGTTGAGGAATGCATTCAAAGTTCAACAAGTTTTCAATTCTTCATTGGCTTCATTTTCCTCTGGCCTTTCTTGGGTCTTCCCTGTGCATGTGCGTAGTTTCCCAGTTAGCTAGGATGTGTGGAGAGCTTATCCTAACTTTTCTATGCTGTGTCATTTCCAAGTTTCTCCAGTTAAACACATGGATAGCCTATTGCTCACCCAATCAGGACCACAACTTCAAGCTAGCAAAGCTACAGGTTTTCCCCATTTGCTTACAACTAAGTTGGCCACCTTTAACTGACAAACCTTCAAGTTTTTGCCCTTAGTCCAAATCAAGTCTAACCCTCTGTTAGAAAAAAATGATGAGTATTGTTCCAGCCCTATACTGGTAAAACTACTGTTCTTGCTAATCAAGCTTGGATGGAGAGAATGAGAACCTTATAATTTTTTTTCTTGCAAACATGACAGTTAATATTAAATTCACATTTGACTGAAACACAAGGTCAGGCTTTACAGGTGAACAGGTTAATAAACTAAGATGTCTTCATTTGGGGGAAAAAAGAAAATAAAAGTACAGGCTCTGATTATCATTAGAAATATTTTAGTTTTTTATTATTATTTTGGCTATGAGGTATTTTTCCTTGTTATTTCCTCTGTAATTTAGCAGTTAGCCAGTTTCCACCTGCCCAATTTTCTCCCACTGTACACACCTGGCTATTTATTCTGATCCAAATCTGTTGATGATTTTACATATAACCATCATACAGATGGTAAAAGTACTAGAAAAAAAATGGGTCAAGTGAACTGGATTCTAGTTTCCAGCTTAGTTGCTAACAAAGCTAAATCATCTCAGCCAAAGTAGACAAAAGATAGAGGTTAGTTCATGTCCTCTAGTCCTTTTATGCAAGGAACAGCCATTTGTTGGCTCGACTGAATAGCCAAAGTGGGTAAGAGTAGGTGAGTAGTAGTAGTAAACCAAAGGTAAAGAAAGAAAATACTAGTACAAAGTGGCAGTCATAAAAAAAAAAAAAAATCTTTCCCTTTCTGGCTTCCTTTAGATTCTACCTTTTTTTCAAAGAAATCAAGCATAATAGATAAGATAAATGCATACATAAATATAAGCCAATGTACTCAGTGCAAAAATGTATCATGAACTAAGACAGTCAAAGGAAGAAGAGATTGCTTTTTGAGGTGGAGATGAGAGTTGAGAAGAGGGTATAATGGAGCTTAGGGACAGAAAAAAATGTAATGGTGTTCAAATTAGAAATGAGTCTTTGTATTAAGGTAAAACTAGATACTCTAACAAATGTAGATGATGTCTTGGTGGGCTAACACAACAGAAGCATAAATCTCACTCGTGAAAAACCAATCAGGTGGAAGAAAGAGAGATCAGTGTGGACTTTGCTTCACAAAATCATTAACATTCAAGGATCCAAGCCGATGGAGCCTTCAGCAACTTCAGTATATGGCTTCCAATATTTCTCTGGGTATCAATATCTAGCTAATAGGTGGGGAAAGAGAGGAATGTTTAAGGGAGAGACTTATAGAACAGACTTTTACTCACATCCTATCATTAAAAAAATGAGTCATTTAGGTCCTCCTAGAGGGTGGGGGGATGAAGAAAGAGGCCTTGTTGCTACATTTAGTCCCTGGTAAGACAACTGCTTCCTAGCAAGAATTCTTTCCTTTAAGAGAGGAGCCCAAATTATGTGGACAGCTAAAATTTCTGCCACAGCTTTAAATAACTAGTAGACTTTAGATGATCAAGGATTCGGGAGCAATGAGAGGCATCATTGCTATTTATGGTTTTGCCTGTATCTGATTTTCATTTTCCTTTATGGAAATAACCTTTACTCTTCCCAGTCCATGTGACTTGATAGGACTGATACCAGGGACAGGTATGGTAACCAGGCTTGACCAATCAGTACATTCCACCTCCAACCACTTTGCTTGATTCAAGGGTGGGTAGGAATGTAGGCCAATGAGATTCACATCCAAGATTTTTACAGAAGTTATCAAGAAGACATATGAGAGTTTTTTTTTTCTTTGTTCCAACAGTTGCTAAGCTGGTGGGATATGTTTGCAACTCCTGGTGCCTACATATTACCTTTCATGGAAGAGCCTACCTAGAAATAATAGTCATACAAAGGAAATCAGAAAAAAAGAGATAGAATAAAATGGCTTTCTTGATCCAGGAATGCCTGATTCTAAGGACATTAAATTCCCCTTTTTCTTAAACTCAAGTTGGATTTTTTTAACTTGCAATTAAGACCCCTTATTAATATAGGTGAAAAATATGAGCCTTTTTTTTAAAAAAAAGCAGTCTAATTTGTGTGGAATTAGGAAACATGGAGGAGAATAATAAGTGATAAGACTGAAAAGTCAGGTTAGGTTTGAAGCATAGAATTCTTTAAAAGTTAGGTTAGGAATTTGGGGTTTAATGAAAGCCTGCTAAACTGAAGCCAAGAGAGGAAAGTAACTGGCCTCAGGTTGCAAAGCTAGAAGGTAGTGAAGTTAAGATTCAATGCATACCTCTGATTCCAGTGCTGCATGTCTAATACAGTAGCTATTAGCCACAGGTGGATATTAAATTTTAATTTTAATTTAACTTAAAATTCAATTCTTTATTTGCCAGAAACATATTTCAAGTACTCAATGGCTATATATAGCTACTGATACAGCAGCGGTCTCCAACCTTTTTGGCACCAAGGACCAGTTCCATGGAAGAACACTTTTCCACAGGGTTGGAGTGGGGGATAGTTTTTGGATGAAACTGCTCCACCTCAGATCATCAGGCATTAGATTCTCATAAGGAGCACACAACATAGATCCCTCACATGCACAGTTCACTGTAGGGTTTGCACTCCTATGAGAATCTAATGCTGCCACTCACCTGGCAGGAGGCAGAGCTCAGGCAGTAATGCTCAATTGTCCGTTGCTCACCTCCTGCTGTGCAGCCCAGTTCCTAACAGGCCAAAGACTGGTGCTGGTTTGTGGCCTGGAGGTTGAGGACCCAGGGGCTACAGTATTGGACACAACAGATGGAAAGCATTTTCATTACCAAAGAAGATTCTGTTGGATAGGCTGTTTTCTAGAGGGGTGTGTGTGTGTGTGTGTGTGTGTGTGTGTGTGTGTGTGTGTGTTTACATGACTAAAACAGGAGGCCAGATTACCATTCATTTAAGTTATTGAACTATATTTGGGCTGAAATCTTTATTTAGAAAACCTAATCCACAACCTAATATTTTCACTTTGGGAAGCCTTATTTATAAGCCTCCAAAGAACTTATAGTAATTGTAAATATAAACAAAGAGAAACCTGGTTGATATTATATAAAGAAACTATAATAAAATTTTGAGAGACTAAAAAAAGGCTTTTTATACTGGCAACTATAGAATGATCCTATGACTTCAAAATGTAAAAAAAAAAATCAGTGATGCCAAAGGTTTTCCTTGCTTTCTGACCCTTTCCTTGGTAAGGATGATCTATGCTTTGCCCCACACCTGTTGCCTTCATCAGCTTTCCCAAAATTTCCTCTCTGGAAATTTCCAAAGATGCCGTATTGGATCACATTTCACCCTCATGAAGCAATGAGATAATTTATGTGAATGAAGCAATGCATAAAACAAAGTATCTCCCATTGCCATAAATTACATATCCAGTGAAATGAAATGAAAAGCATAGTAAGTATACACATGCTAAAAAGTCTTTTCCATAATGAAGACCGACTCATCCTTTGACAATAATTTCCTACCATTTTTAATCTACTTAGACTTATGGAATAATCACGTGGTTCAACCTTTATCTTCACCTAGCTCAACAAGGCTACCTTCATCCTCTCTAGGAACTACATGGCACGCTTTCATAGAAAACGCTTGGACCCACATCTAAAATGCACATTCGAATTGATGGCCAAGATTTGAAAAAGGCAGTCCAGTATTATACTCATTCTGCCTCCACTTCTGGAAGGAAGGATGGGCAAGATTTATGCAGTGCTCAACTCTGTTGCAAAGATTTTTTTATATAATAATTTACAGTTTCTTTCAGTTCCAAGTCTTGACAAAGTCAGATTCTCAAATAATTGGCTTTAAGATTATGTAAGACCTAACATGTTCAGCTCTATTCCCTGTGCTCCTGCCCCATAATCTGGGTTTATGTCACAAGAATAATTGGGAGTAGAAACAAGGCTGATAATTGTACATGTTATCATGTCCAGGTAAACAGACTTGCAGCTGGTAGGTTCCAGTGGATTTATTTTATGTTGTCTGAGAACTTCAATGCAGGTTTTAAGACATTGGAAATAAAAATTGCCTGGCTTGATTTAACCTAATGATTGCACAGTTTGTTTAATTATCATTGTGATCCCAAAGTGTGATGGAAGGTAAATTTCCAGTGTGGAAGGAAAAGGAATAAGATACTACTAAGAGAATATTATCATGTACTTACTGTTCTCACCTTTCCTCCCCTCCATAATCAGCTCTTGAGCCTGAGAGGACCTTCTGACCTACCAGAGTGGCACTCCAGAATCACTTTACTGTGACAGTTAATGAGCCTCATTTCCAGAGGACAAACACAGCAGGCTGTTCTAGACTAACGATGATGTTCTTGCCTGATGCAAATGCAGAACAGTGCAGCTTTATGAAAAATCACCCCAAGGAAAAGAATCCTCTAACAAAATAAAGTCAGGTGATGCCACAACCCACAACCAATAATCAGGGAAGCCCACTCATGATACCTGTTCTGTCTTTGATGGTCAGGCTCCCTGCTCAGTTAAAGAACATAAGTAAAGTTTATCTCTACTACCTGTCCATCCTCAATGCCATCCCCATCTCTTTGTGTGTGACAGCCACCTACTCTTCCTGGCTATCTAGGAGGAGCCTTATTCGGATGCCCATGTCTTTCCATTCCCCTCTTTGCAATAAAAAATTATCCTTTTTCCTATTCCATCCAGGCCCTAGATGACAGGTCCACTCACTGAGCCAGGACACTGATGGCTGATAATTGCTTCATCTCGTTTCCCCTTCCTAAGATACCTGTCTATTTTTAAAGTCACTGCCAATATCTTTACCTAAAGAAATAAGTAATGTGAAAACTCCTTATAACCCAGCATGATATGTTTGACAGGAGAGAGGGAAGAGTGTCTATTCATGTCTCTCAAATCATAACCAGAATGTCTCTCAAATCATCCCTTATACACTTGTACTGTATAAGGGATGCCCAAGCAATAGGACATCCCTGCCCATTTCATATGCACCAAGGCCAAACTCATTTACTTACCCACCTTTGAGATTCTATGGGGCTAAGGACCTAAAGTAAGGCAGAGTATGAGCCAATCAGAGACACAACAAAACTGGGTGTTGGGAGTTAACATTACATGGCCTGTATGTGCCCCATTAAGTTCAATTAAGTGACATGACTTTGCCAGACTTTCGTACAAATTGTCACACAGCAAAATAGTACACATGATATACCATTTCCTGGTATAGCAGGAAAACCAGCCAATGACTATCTGGGTGAGTTCAGCTGGGCAAACATCAAGTCTGAACCCCAGGCTCCAGGTACATAAACTAGGAATAACAATATCCACATCCAGGGCTGTTGGGAAGATTAAATGAGATGGTCCTGGAAAAGCAGCAAGCTCCTCCTGGCACACAGGAGGAGCGCAACAAATGCTCTTCATTCATCTTGGCCCCCAGCTTCCGGATTAATTTTTTATCTAAAGCCCTTTTAATGTGAACTTGAATACCCCCAAAAAGTGCCTATTTTTCTCTTTTCCATAATCACTCACTCTCCTCCTTGCACTATTGCCTCTGGGGAGAACCAATCCTTTCCCAGGGTTCTTTCATGCTGGCCATGGCAATAGATGTGAAAGACCTTATGCAAACTCACACTTGGTCAATAACAGTCTTGTAAGAACAGACCCTGAGCCTTGCACAGGTACTATGAGGGCTCCACCAGAGTAAAGACAAGGACCTGTTCCATACAGAGCTTCCACATCAGCTGAGAGAACAGGCTAAGCATATGAAAGACATACGTATCATAAGACAATGTGAGACTGTATATTATTTTTACTATGTGTTGTGCGTTGCAGAATCCACATACCAATAATAATAGCTAAAGTTTAATGAGTGCTTACAGCAAACAAGGCACTATTCTAGAAACTTTACATATATGTGTGTATGGTACTGTTGTTATTTTTGTTTTATATACAAAGAACTTGAAGCAGAGAAAGGTCGGGTGATTCACTCAAGACTATGCAGTGGAGGGGCTGCATCATTACTCAATTCAATTGAGATCTACAGAACACTGCCCTGAGCACAGGGCTGAGTATGCTGGATTAATGTGAGATCAGGGCAGGAATCACATCTTCTTGATCTTTATTTCCAGTTTGTTGATTAACTGACTCATGAATGAAAGAAGGCTTGTTGGAAGACACAGGGTAGACTGTAGGTAGGCCATAGAAAGGCAAAGTAGAGCTTACTCACAGTAAGCAGAGTAGGAAGCCCACATGCTCAGAGACTAGATTGAACATCATAGTAGGCAGGAACCAAGAAAATTGACCTTAATGAAGCCCCGGGCTTCTTTTGAGGATAATGATGGATACAGAGAGATGGATGAGATAGAGGGAAATAATGAGAATGCCTTCAAAACTAAGTAATGAAGTATAGACTTCATGGGCAATAGGGGACACCTATCAATTCTTCAGCAAGGAAACAATGTGAAAAAAGTGGTATTTTAGAAAGAATGGTCTGGCAGGAGTGAAAAATTGGAAGGGAGTAGAATAATCCAGGTATGAGGTCAGGATGGGATGAATTTGATTTTGCCAAATGGTTGAATTGGAAGGAAGAGCTACAAGAGCCAAAGCACAGAGAGAAACGACAATCCAACAATTAGTGAGTATCTTTTATGTGCCTCAGCAAGGGGATGAGGATAAAAGAACAAGGAAAACATAATCCTTAGTGACCAATCACTAAGAAGACAAAAACAAAGTTGAGAGAGATCTGCCAAGGTGGTCTCAGGCATCAGACTGGGATGGCATTAGTGGCGCCATCCCAGACCTAAGATCAGAAGGGTGAGATACCAATTCCAGACATGAAAACTGATGGAGACACAACACACATTTTTCTCTAAACCCTTTATAAGTATTTATCGCTCTGATGAGATTTTAATCTTCTCAAAAAAAGGAGCGATATTATTAATCTCATTCAAGGTCCCCAGGGCAGTATTAAAAATAAAGAAATCATACAATGAATATCTATCATCAATTTGCTAAATATCTTTAAATCCAATAGGAATTTCTTTCTAAAACTGTTACAATAACCTAGTCTCCATTCCGCCATTATCATTTTACAGTGTCTCCTACCTTTTCTCTATTCCTTCACCATTCTCTCTCTACTCCTGATGAGATAGGCCTCCTACTGCTCCTGCCATCTGGCATGCTGAGCCTCAGACAATTTATCAACTCATAAAATCATTTTTTTAAACTTTGAGAAAATTAACATAAAGAAAGAAAGAACTGCATGTGAAAGCTGAGAATTTGAGAAAACACTGTGTGATAGGTGTTAGAAAGGTATATTAGGTTGGTACTGAAGCTTGGGAAGCGGGGACTCACTCTTGGCTTTCTGCCTTTTGCCTATACATTTATCTTCTTGGTGCCTAAATTGTTCCATCTATAAGTGGACTACACTCCTGTCTGACAGACTCTACAAAGAATAAGTCCAAAACCCAGCACAGGCTTCAGCACAGTGTTGGATTAATGGGAAAAGTCCAGGGTGGTATGAAATAAATATCCAGCACCCCATCTCATAGATGATTATAAATTCAGCACAGGAAAGACAGGAGCTGTTAAAACAAAGCACTGCCTACTCAGTAATAATCTACAGATACATGATGGATGATAAGACTCCAGTTAAATGGCTGATGAAGTTCCTCAGAGCATTCATGCCCACTGCAATGACCCCAAAAACAAAAGAAATAGGGGTGCAAACACCTGAAGGGATGAAAAATAGGTTTCAATTCTCTTACCGACCCCAGTTGATTGACACTGACTGCCTAGATCCCTGTGTCAGGGACTTGGAGGCTGTTCCTGGGGTCATTAAGAATACAGTGCTGCAACTGATGGGTGATACCTAGCATAGGGAAGGAAGAGGTGGTGAAGATATGTATGCAGTCAGGCTTGTCTGGTCCTGTCCAAACCCCACCTCCATAATCAGCATAAATATTCTAAAGGATTGAATAAAACTCAGAGAGTGCCAGTGAACCTAATCTATGAGTGTTTCCTGACTCATTATTAGACATAGGGCACCATACATTGCAAAGGGAAGCCTTGTGGTGAAGGAGAAAGACTACAGAGGAGAAAAATTTTAAAAACCTGCACATCTACTGCAAAATGTCTTTACAACCTTAAGGAAGACATTTTACCCCCTGGATTTCCATATGCTCCTCTGAAAATGGGAGAAGGGGATGTACATGCACTTTCTGTTACAAAATCCAATTTTGTTGTTGCCATTGTTTTAATTTCCAGTATTTACTATTTCTTCACCAAACGAATATTTTTTAAATAAAAAGTTGCATCTCATCAAAATGCATGAATCATTTTTGGGCAAATAAGTCTACCTTGAAGATGAAAGTGAGACTGATCATAGTTTAACCACACTATCAATATATCTGACATCCCCAAATCTTAACTTTTATTTCTTTTCCCTTCTTATAAAGCATCCTGCATTTATCTTCCACAAATGCTAGATTTGAGAAATATAAGTAATGTTGGCAGTGGCCAACATTATTATTATTATTATTATTATTAACACCTGAGTAGGGGCTGAAAGTGCTGATGGAGAAAGAGATTAATACTGGTTTCCAGATTTCAACTTTTGTAGATAAGAGAATGGTTAAAAAAAAAAAAAAAAAGAAGAAGAAGATAAAGAACTTGAAGAGGAAAGAGCCCCCTTAGTTTCAGACATTTTGATCTTGAGGTACTTATGAGATACCTGAATGAAGCTGTCCAGTTTGATATGTAAGTCTAAAGCTTGGAAGAAAAATCTGGGCCAGAGATAAGATTCAGGAGTCCTTGGTATATTGATGCTAATTGATATAATGAGAATGGATTAGGGCAGCCAGGCGAGAAAGAATAGAGAATGGGAAAAGTAGTTTGCTTAGGATGAAAAGAATGCCAGAAATTAACTAATAAGCAGTAGGGGGTCCCCTGAAGAAAACCAAGAAGGAAGAGTCTTTGAGGTGTCATGACAACCAGGAGAGTGAGGCATCAAGGAATCCAAGAGGATAGAGATCTCGATAAACTAGTGACAAACAGCAGAAAAAGCCAGAAAGGGGATTTTTTTAAAGTCCAGTGGATTTGGTGATTCAAAGACATCAGGGCTGTTAGTATCTCAGCAGAATAGAGTAAGCGGGTACAAACTAAAGTGAAGAAAATCATATTTTACTTTTATTTGGAGGAGGATGCAGGATTGTGTGGATAGAGTCCAAAAGATGGAGAGAGAATAAATTCTACATACTTGCTCTTTTCTGTTGCCTGCAACTGGATAAAGGTGAGCTATTTTTTTATTTACTGGTATGAGTCTATCAAAGGTTAATTTCAACTGACTCATTGCTGGGAGAACTGACAGACCACACTAAGAAGAAAATAACATCTCAGAAAGGGGAAGCCTTCTAAATCCCATTTCCTTGTCTGCCGTGTTACATCTGTCAGATTTTAAAACAGTCATTCAGCCTCTTTGTTGATCCATTTCCTTAGCTGTAGAACAGAAAATAATTCCCTTTTAATTGGATCCTAAAGTGCTAAAGGCCTTTCAGACTGCCCAAGACTGCACTGTTTAGAGACAATATCCTAGCACACAAATTTTCCAGCTGCTTTGTTCTATTACTGAGAAAACCACTTCTTTTTTCATATGAAATAACCCAAATGTTCAAGATGTACATTTCTTTTTCTGGGTTTATTTGGCCTTGGACCCTAAACTATCTCCTTGTGTCTACAGTATGTGTCTACAAAAGTAAAGTGTGGAGAACTGAGGAAATGATCCAGAGAATTCAGCTCCCAGTTCAACGTTTGCCTCAGCCTGTTCATTTGTTCAACCAGAAAACTTTATAAAACGAAATTCCTCCTGCATAGGTTAGAGCCTCCGGTTTATTGGGTCTGGACAGGTTCATTTGCATTCTCTGTTTCTTTCCTCTTGAATTTCAGCCTCTACCAATTTTGTATCCCCCAGGAGCTGTCGTTAGCAGCCATACATCCTCTCTTGTAAATAAAACCCAACTGTCTGCTGGAAATTTCCACTCGCATATCCAGCCACCTCACCAAATGCAACACACCTAAAATCAAATCCATCAATCTCTCCCCCAAACCTTGCTCCTTCTCAGATGCTCCTATTTTTGTCAATTGACATCATTCTCCTCATCACCCTGGCTCAGATCCTCAGCATCATCTCTGTGCCCTCACCCTCCCTTGTCTTCTGTATCCATACCCCAAGTTCTAAAATTTTTCCATTGAAATGCTCAACCCATCTGTCCCTTCTAGCTTCCAGTTTTTGTGTACGTCCCATGTGTCAGACACCATGCTTGGTACTTTACACACCTCACCTCACTTAATTGTGATGAAGACCCATTGAAGAGGTTGATGGAATTCCCGCCCCCCCCAACCCCCCACTGCCATTCTGCAGAAGGGAGAATTGTGCTTCAGACGGTTATGAGAACAGTTATGGATTGAAGGTTTGCATCCCTCCAAAATTTGTATATTGAAACCATAGCCTCCAGTGTGACTATGTTTGGAGATAGGGTCTGTGAGGAGGTGATAAAGGTCAAATGAGGTCATGAGGGTGGGATTCTAATTCAATAGGGATGGTGTCCTTATAAGAAGAGGAAGAGACACCAGAGTTCACTCTCTTTACCATAGGAGGAGGTGGAAGGCAGGTGACCATCTGCAAACCAGGAAGAGCATCCTCACCCAGAACCAAGTCAGCCAGCATCTGGATCTTGCACTTCCCAACCTCCAGAATTGCGAGGAAATACATTTCTGTTCTATAGGCCACCCAGGCTATCGTATTTTGTTATGGCAGCACAAGCAGACTAAAACAGGGACTATGCCTGACCCACTACTAAGGAAAAGAGCCAGGATCCAAACTCAAGACCACCTCTCTCTAGAGAGTGCACCTGGAGCCAGCAACCTGCACAGCTCCCTGGACTGCTGTCTAGCACAGGCCCCCACCACCTCACAGCGAAGGCTCAGGAATAGCTTCTTGTTGCCCACCTTGCTTCAAGTCTTCCTTGCCTCCTCCAGTTAACCTGTGCATGTCACATTTGCTTTCTTCAAACACCATTCAAGTCACAACATTCCTCTGATCAAAGCTTTAGGTGGCTCCCCGCTGGCTACAAGATCAGGTTTAATCTCTTTTGGCGTGCAAGTTCCCTTTAGTCTAGCCCAAGCCTTCTTATCCAGCCAGACTCCCCTCACAGCCTATCCCAAAGGTTCACTGTTGTACTTCCAAGTGCCGCGAATTATTTGTCTGTGAGTTGCAATGAGGGCAGTGGCCTTGTCAGTCAAATCTCTGCGTGACTAGACTCTGGCGCATAGTAAGTGCTCAATCAATAGCTGTTGAGTGAGTAAGTGAATGAATTGGTGCATGCCATTCCTCTGGCTTGCTTGCCTATAGCACCAATCACTCCTCCCATCTGCAACTTGCCAGGCAGCAGGACCAAGCTCAGATCCACCTCAACAGTAATGGCCTCTCCAGCCACCCCAGCCCACCATGATCTCCCCCTCCTCCAAGCCCCTCCTCAAGGACTTTCTATCCTAGTAACTCACTCAACATGTGTCACTTACTGATATGAACCAGCATGGTTACCCAAGTCCAAGAATGGTCATTTTTACATTGTTTGTAATAGCAAAAAATTGACAGTGATCTGTGGCAGAGACTGTCTGCTGCCTCCCCAAATCTCTATCCTTCTTACTTATTATAAAAACACTGATCTTTAGCTGAGCCCATTGCTGTCCAGCTAAACAAAACAAACAAAATCCACTTGTCCCATCTTTCATTACAGCTACTTATGGCCACAGGGACTAAATTTTGGTCAATGAGATGTAAGTAAACATGTATGTACCACATCTGGGAAGTGTCGTTAGGGACACAGCTTTCTCTTTCCTATACTTAGTCCCATTGCCTGGAATTCAGGTGTGACCCTGGAACTCTAGAAACCACATTGGACCATGAGGACAAGGACATGAAAGGGCAGTGAGCTGAAAAGAGCTTGGGTATCTGCCAGCCTCTAGAGTTGTTACAGCATCCCTGTGCCACCTGCCTCGGCACTTCTTTTTAGGAGAGGGAAATAAATATCTATATTGTTTGCATCACTGTTATCTGGGTTTCTCTATTTCATGCTGCCAAGCTGGCACACACTGCAAATGCCCATTAGTAGAGAAATGAAAAAATAAGATTACGTAGGTTGATATGAAGGTAGTTAAAAGAAAAGAACTAGATCTATCTATCCACTTACCTCTCTATTTACCTATTTGAGAGAAAAATAGGCCATATGCGCATTACAATATTCTTAAGTAAAAGAATAGATTCGGCCAGGTGTGGTGGCTCACATCTGTAATCCCAGCACTTTGGGAGGCTGAGGTGGGCAGACCACCTGAGGTCAGGAGTTCAAGACCACCCTGGAGAACATGGCAAAACCCTGTCTCTACTAAAAATATATTTTTAAAAAATTAGCCGGGTGTGGTGGCAGGTGCCTGTAGTCCCAGCTAATCAGGAGGCCGAGGCACAAGAATTGCTTGAACCCAGGAGGCGGAGGTTGTGGTGAGCCAAAATTGCGCCACTGTACTTCAGCCTGGGTGACAGAGTGAGACTTTGTCTCAAAAAAAAAAGAGAATAGATTCATGTATTACTTGTATAATAACAAATGACAAAAACTTTCATTATAAAAATTGCTAATTATTTCTACTCTGTATATATCTTGCCCACTCAACAATCTTTCAAACTTCCCAGGGGCAGAGAAAAGAACTATTATTTTTTGTGTGCCTGTTATTCTCCCTAGCACATAATAGATCCTAATATTTGACTGGTGAAAACCTTTGGAAATTTGTCAAACATGACTATGTTTACAGAAACACCAGCAGTAAATGGGGGATGAAAATGGGGCCATCATTCTCAGCAGACCAGCACAGGAACAGAAAACCAAACACCGCATGTTCTCACTCGTAAGTGGGAGTTGAACAATGAGAACACAAGGACACAGGGAGGGCAACATCACACACCAGGGCCTGTCAGGAGGGTGGGGAGCTAGGGGAGGGATAGCATTAGGAGAAATACCTAATGTAGATGATGGGTTGATGGGTGCAGCAAACCACCATGGCACGTGTATACCTATGTAACAAACCTGCACGTTCTGCACATGTATCCCAGAACTTAAAGTATAATAATTTTGTTTAAATCTGCTTATTTAACAAAAGTCCCAAATATAACACAATTTTATAAATTACAGCCCTCATATTGTATATTAAATCTGTAGACTTGTTCATCCAAAAAAAAATGAGATTCCCTCATCCTTAATAATTTTATAATCTGAAAGATCGTTCACTTTCTGTTATCAGCTCTCACATAGACGATATTATGCTCAATTGACTATTAAAATGTTTCACTTGTCTCCCAGTCCTCTACTCTCCACCAAATTTAATTCAGTTTCCAGTTTAAAATAAATAAGTGTTTTGAATTCTAAAATGTTGGTGGTGAAGCTCATTTGTAAGAGAAACTGAGGGAAACAAAGACATGAGACGGAATAACATGGCATTGTTTTATAACGTATGGTTTGAGAGATAAAATTAAGACTCATCTATAGATCTGCCAGATTCAAATCTACTCTGACTCTATGTATTTAGTGGTTATGTTCCAGAAGACAAGATTTGCTTCTATTGACTGTGAAAATCCATCTTAATTTTATACTGCTCATCAGCAGACTTTGTTTGGGGCCCATTGAGAGGTAATAGGGCACAGCATAGAAGTTTATTGGAAAGACCTCCTCTTGTTTATTTCATAATTATACACTTGACATTTGGAAACTCCTGCTTGTTACTAGTCACTTAATTAGGTGCCCCAAGGTTCATAAAAAATCATAGGTTTAACTTCAACTTAAAATATCCTTTAACTCCTCTTGCTCTGCAATTCAATCTCATCCACTGTAAATGTAATTACATCCCTGACAAACGATTGCTGATGATAATAGACCTGATTTAAGGGAGAGAAACCTAAACACGCAATAATCTGATTTTTAAAAAAAAATCTGTGTGTCCTCGGAAAGAAGATGTGGAACAGATAAATCAATAATAATAAAAAACCTTAATCATTGACTTAACATTCAGCAAATCATTAAATAAAGCTTGCATTAATGGAGATTTATATAAATAGTCTGAATGGTGGGTGACCTTCAGGAAAATTGCTATAAGACAAAGGTCTTTGCATATCTCTTCAAAGATGTTTGACAAGAGAATGACTTTCTGCTGCATGTTTTCATTTATTATAGGTTTCATTTAGATCACCAGGAATTCTCCTGAATTATGTCTCTTAGCTAAAGCCAACAATATCTGGTGATTTTTGGCAGTTTACAAACATACATACACATAATACCCAAAATAATTATGTCTAGGAGTGCAAATTAGAAAACAGGATTTTGTTTTGTTTTCTCATGAGCAGCAAATGATTTTCGAGAAAAATGAGAATGACCTGAAAACACTTTTGGCAACAAAGGGTACTTTGGTAACAAAGTGAAAGCACTTTTGGTAACAAAGGGTACTATAAAAAGGGAAAATATTACTCTAAATTAGTATTTCCCAAAATGCATTACTAAAAACCCTGGTTCATCAATATGCTTCACAAAAAAAAAATGTTCTGTGGTCAAAAGAATATGAAATATGATGCTTACTATCTCCTTTTAAAGATAGGTCACATTAGCACATGGCATTGTATAAGCATATTAAAGGCTCTGAAAAGCCCTGCAGTGAAGCAATCTATGTAAAGATAACCAGATATTTTTCCCCAAAATAACTTGTATCACTATTCCACTTTGAGAAAGTATGCTCTAAATTAAGAGTCTAAAGTTGGATTTTCACTTTGCATCATAATCCCCAACTGCATGCTATTTATTATGAAGGTTATTTACCAAATGCTTGCCATAGTTAAAGCATCACAGGGAACAAGAGGTGAAAAAAGTCAGATCATTAATCTCCAGGAGCTTATACTCAAGTAAAAAAACCAACATGGAAACACCAAACTAAAATGTATCATGGTAAATGCAAGCAACAATTGCCATACTTAAGTTGAACAGGGAAGGTTTCAGAGTTGGTGGCATTTCGAGCTGAATCTTCAAGAACTAATTGGATTTCATTTGGGAAGAGATTGAGGTTTGGAAATACGAGGCACAAAGATGAAGGGACAGAAAACTCAAGATGTTCTGGGAAATAATGAATTGACTAATTGGCTAGAGTAGAGATTTGGGGTAAAGGGCTAATAGACGAAATGCTGGAAAGCTCACCAGCAGTTTCAAAGAGAGGTCAGATCCTGAGGATGCTTGAATGAAAGGCTAGGGAGGGTGGACATTATTAGGTAGACAATGTAGAACACAGAAGAATTTTGAGGGCAATACGATTAAAGTCCTTTGAAGAATAGTTTGTAATGCTGCTCTCGGTATGGAAGTGCAGCCACCAGAGGGTTCTCAGCCTCCACTTGGATCACAGCAATATATAATTTGAGATCTTAAACAAATTTGTGTTACAAAGGTTCAAAGAGTGCACATTTTATTAGATATACTCAGAAGCAACCAAGAGACTAGAAAATTACAGTTAAGGAATATCAGAGAAGGATGATAAATTTCTGCTGCCTTTCATAAATCCAATATGATGGCACCACAAATGAGTATATCACCTTCTGCAACTCCCAGTCTCACTTGGGGAGGTAACCATGGAGTGTCCTGCAAAACTGATGAGATCAATTTCACCACTGTAACTTTTATTGGTTATAAGAAGTTACCTTTAGTCCTCAAAAGCCACACACTATTCTAAAAGTCTACATGGAACAGAATTACAGGTTGAGCGTCCCTAATCTGAGAATCTGAAACCCAAAATGCACCAAAATTTGAAAATTTTTGAGCAATAATATGACACCACCAGTGGAAAATTCCACACCTGATCTCATGTGACAGCTCACAGTCAAAACTTTGTTTTATTCATAAAATTATTTAAAATAGTATATAAAATTAACTTCAGGCTATGTGTATAAAGTATACATGAAACATAAATGAACTTCTTGTTTAGACTTGGGTCTCATCCCCAAGATCTCTCATGATATATATGCAAATATTCCAAAATCTGAAAATCTCCAATATCCAAAACACTTCTGGTCCCAAGCATTTCAAAACACATTTCAACCTATTTTTCACGCATAGAACAAACTGGCAACTCCATATACTTAAAGACCAAAAATAGGAAATATACTATTCGATTTTTAAAACCCAATGACATTTGCTTCAGAAAACAGTTTCACTACCACAATTGCCTCACCTCTACCGGGGTAGTTTAAGTGACTAGGAATTTATAATTGTGCTTCATAGGAGGGTGAAAAAGATTGAAATAAGACATGGGCGTTTCTTTCAAAATTATAATAAAACATAGGCAGTCTGTTCTTAATATCTAGGGTGGATCTCTTCTTGCAAGGAGTGTTTCACTGGGAAATGAAGCACTTTTATCTAGGAAACACTCTATGGACTTTCAAAACAGCTGATCGCAGAACATATATTCAAAGTCTTGATTAATTCAAATAATTGGTGTAAACAAGGGTTTGGGTTAATTTACTTTACTAAGCAACTAAAGATCACTCTTCTGTTCTCCTAGTCCTTTGTGCTACATCTTCTTGAAATGAGTTAACTTGTATTGCTGCCTTATCCAGCACATCATCTAGATCAGTGATTCCCAAACAACAAACGACACTGGACTGTCTATATCTGAATCATGATCAGAGCTTCTGAGAAATGCAAATTCCTGGCCTGCATCTATCCTGGCCTGCCCCATGCCCATCCTGATTCTGTGTGGGTCTAAGTGAAGTTTCAGAGATATTTTTTAATTATCCAGATTTTGGAAACCATTAATCTTGATGATAACTGGATTTTTCTAAGATGGTTCACAATATTGGAACGCCCATAAGAACTCCAGAAGAACTGTAACATTACTGCTATGACAGAGACAGGGCTAGGTGGATACCAAACCCTATCCTTTTTTCTTCCTGGGTACAGAGCTAAGCTACATTTCCCAGTCGCCCTTGCAGTTAGGCGGGGTCATGTGACTGGGCCCTGGCCATTGAAATCTAGATGGAAAAGCTGTGTACCACTTCCAAACTTGGCCCCAAATAACTTCCCAGAGAATCTTCCAACTGGCTGCCTTCCTTTGTTTGCCAGTCAGGTTCCTTAGTCTTAGGGGAAAACGGTGAGATCCTACAGGAATATTAAAGCCACAGGACAGAAATAGCCCAGGTACCCGAATGAGTATGTGGAACAGAGCAACCACCACCACCAACTACCATTGGATTGTGGGTGAATGAGACATCAACTTTTACAGTTGAGCTACTGAAGTGCAGGGATTCTGTCACAGACATTAGTTTACCCTTACTAAAACAATCACATTTATGTTTTTAGCAGACTTTGCAATAGACCAAGCATTTCAAAATCATAAAGAAATACGCTCATATTTTAACAACTAACAAAAAGGCATAAGACCATAGGCCATATTTAACCTTTAAAAGACACGCTGATATGAGCTTATTTTTTCTGTGGTTTTCCATTTTCTTTTAAAAGTGAAGTATGGAAAAGGTGGGGGGAAGTCTGGTTAATTGAGAGTTTCAGGTAATTAGATTTTAATCTAATAAGTTTTTGTAACAGTTACAGGAACAAAAATGAAATAAAGTAACTAATAAATCTGAATTTTCAGATACCAAATGGATACAAAATGAAAGCCTGTGGAAATCTAAGAATTAATAGAATCACATAACCTGGAGTATTCAAAAGGTCGTGGTATTCATTTACTTTTGAAAAAAATCTGTAGGAAGAAATTCTACCACTGAGCTCGTCATTGTCCTTATTTAGGTGGTGGTTTTACAGTATAATGCAGAATTATGTATTAATGTAATGTACCACTTTCAACCCTGGCCCCAAATAACTTCCCAGAGAATCTTCCAAACTGGCTGCCTTCCTTTGTTTGCTATTCAGGTTCCTTTGACTCGGGAGAGAACACTGAGATCCTAGAGGAATATTGGAGCCAAGGGACAGAAATAGTCCAAGTACCTGAATGAGTGTGTAAAACCCTTGTTAAGAGGACAAGGTCAGGAGTCAGGGGGAGCTGGGTCAAAATCCCAGCACTGCTGCTTACTGGTTAGGAAATCATGAGTAAACTCACTCCCGGCACAATGTCGATGATACTAACTACTTCACTGGATTGATATTAGGTTTAAATGGGCTCTAAGGCACATTATAAATATTTAACATTTGCTTGTATTAATATTAATATAGTAGTTGCACATGTTTTCTTTTTTAGGAAAACTAGTTATTGCCTCCATACATAAGGAAGATCTTGAGAACTTAGGAGCCAAAACTAGCTAATATTTTTCCCAAAAGAAAGATGAGAGCCCTGGTGGTGGCAGTGCCTGGAATTCTACAGTTTACCACTGTCCTAGTAAAGCAACTAGTGTGCTAATATCTATGCATCTTTATCCTTTATCTGCCAAAGGTGAAGACCAATAGGTCTTGGGCAAGGATCACTGGTGCTTAAAGCTCCTCTGAAAATGGTAAAACTCTCCCTGTTCTTGGGGAGAAGCCTGTCTGCCTGTTATGATCCTCCAATCTCAGCCAGCTTGAGCTCATACCGAAGCCTCTCTCAAACACGCATGATCCATGAGAGGGAGCGGAGATAACTTGACGGGGCTGCATCTGCCTCCTTCTGCCTGGCCAGCCGGAGACAGCAGTGGGAGCTGCCACCTCATTTCTTTTGATAAGCTACTGAGGAGACACAGTGTCTTCCCCAGTTTTCTAAGTTTTAGTTTGAAAATTGAATTCGGGAACTTGTCAACTCTGACAGCAGAGCTTTAAAATTCAGTTCAAAGACAATCTGCTTGTACTTTATAAAATCCATCTTCTGACTTCAGAGCAATAGGATTTCTCAGAATCTTCACTATGTAGGGAATGAAAAACTTCAGTTTTCCTTCTTTCCAATTAAACTTGGGTTCTCATAAAAACCATTATGATTTTTTTCTCTTCCTACACCAGTTCTTCTCCTCTAAACTACCTCTTTCAGCAAACAGAGCTCAGCCCTACATTTCAAAAGCAAAGCTGAGACTTTTGTGCAATGCAGCCCTTTTTCATGGGCAAACACTGAGGACGAAAATAGATAATACACACGAGATTAATCACAAGCCAACACTCTACAAGTGACAGGATTCTTGACACTCGAGGTTTTAAAAATAATAATAAGCAGTCTATCAAAGAAATCACTTCCTTCCCTAAAGTTACAAAAGTCACACTTGGCAGCAGAGGCTTCCATCAGAGGCTATATTGAGAGGTAAAATTACCAGGACTCAAAGGAATAGGTCAAAACCCTAAACATGGCAGGGAACCAAAGGTAAAACCACGATCCACTGACAGATGGCAAAGGCCTGTCAATGCCTAGGAAATTACATGGTGAAATTCTTTTCTGACATTTCGTTCACACAAAAATAACAGGACCCTGAAGTTAAACAATGACATTCCGAAAGGAAACACCTCCACGGATGACACTTCTTGCATAGTTCAGCCTCCGAGGCATACACCCAAACCAGAATTTCATATTTCTCAGGTGTGTGTGGGAGGCAGTGGCGGGGAGGACAGAAGGGAAGGAGAAAATGGGGAGAGAGAGCAGAGAAAGTGAAAGCCCATATCTCTGCAGAGGGAGGAGGGAGGAGAAAGGTGACAGTTAGTTCATTTCTGTTCCTTCCCAAAGGACTTGAGCTTTCAGTTCATAGATTTTTTTTTAAGTGACATTTGAAAGGTGCTGCTATCATCCATTCATTTGGGTTCTGTTTGGCCTTTAAATGTAATATTTCAACTGAGAGTTCAAGCAGGTAGGGGCAGGGGGGAAGGTTAAGATGTTTTCATGAAAAGCAACCAAGCCAGACAGTTCCTATTGTCAAGAAGACCCCATTGAAAGCAGAAAGCACTAAAATTAGCCACTTAAGCTAATTTTACCCCTCAGGTCGAGGGGCACAAGCCCAGCTGTCCGGCCTTCCAGACCGTTTCATTCTTCTAAGCAGGAAGGAATCAAAGGGAAGCAATACTGTGATCCATAAAAATCCATTGAATGTTGGGGAGGGAAGGGTAGCTGTTTCCATTTAACCAACATGGGCAATGGAGGAAAATATTTTTCAGTAATTGGGAACTCAAGAAAGACAGAGCCCCATTAAATTCCAAAGGCAACTCCTAAGTTTTAGTTGTTAATTTCTGTCATGTTGCCTTGGTTGGAATGATGATCATTAATTATTCCTTTATGAAGATTTACTTTTAAATTTGTCTCAAACTGGCTTGAACAATGGATTTTAACTGAGTATAACTATTATATTAAAAATCAATTTCTAAAATATGAACAGTAACAGAACAGATTTTGCATTGTACAGCATTACAGAACACACACACGCACACACACACACACACTCTTACACCTCTAAAAACTTCACATTTGTTTTCTTTTTCTTTAGATAATGAACAGAACTGCTTCTTCGAGATGATACTGAATGGCCCATGTACCTCCCTTCACGCCAGCATAGGCATAACCATTTCAAAAAGGTGATTATAAACAATATCTTATATTCTGATGTTCCTTCCCTCCTGAAACTTCAGACTAAAGAGACTGAGTTTCCCCAGTGAGTCTCGGAAACACAAAACAGGATGTTTAATTTGTTTAAGTTTCCAGAGCAATTTACCGGAGACAAAAATAAAATACCATGGCATTTTGCTGGCACCTTAAAAAAAAGAAAGCTTGTCTTGGAAGTACAATGAACCTCATGAGATCTCAAACACGAATCCTCTATTTGTATGCTCACATATTTTTATGATTTTGTTCACTGAAGAACAGTTTAACATATTCCAACCCATGCACTTAGTGAAAGAAAAGCTTCCAACAAAACAGGTCTTTTTACGAGGCAGCCCCCAAGGTCTCCAACAGCTAAACAGACGCAAGTAGCTACGTACAGTCCCTATTCTAGCTGTGGTAATCAAATGATATGTTCACTGGATCATCTTAATTTGAAAAAAGGTTCTCCTGTTTAATAAAATACAGCACCAAGCTCAGTGTCAGCCCTGAGTTTAAAAATCTTTAAAGAAAACTTCTATGCCTGTGAGTAAGGTACTATCATCTATGCTTTCATTATTTTAAAATGAAGCTTAAAATGAGAATAATTACTTTTTTAAAAGAAAAGAAATTATTTATCTGCAGCCCCTAGCTTAGATATTGTGCAAAACAGCCCAAGGAGGTCAAAGGCAGACACTGTTAAAAAGATGGTAAGTCACTTTATTTTTTTTTTTAATCTTGCTCTTCAGGATTTTCACTTGATCTGCAGCCACTGATGCCCTACCAGCTTGGAAAATGTTTTATTTCCTTGCTTTGGAGTGAATTCTCAGGCAATCATTTGCTTTATTGATTCTGCTCATTATCGCAGTGGTTGCTTGCCTTAGGTCCCTGGAGGTCAAGGCAAGAAACCAAATATGTATGTGGATCTCTTTTCTACTGCTTCTGCTTGCTCTAATTTGACCCTCAACCACCAGAAAGCTACATAAGAACCATATTTAGGATTTGTAAGGTACTGTCTACTTAGAAGGCACCAGTTGACACATGTATGTTAACCAACTGCCGGTTATTCCACATCACTTTAGAGTTCTTTGATTGCAAGCAACAGAAAATATCTCTGGATAATCAAAGGGAAAAAAGACTGTATCAAAAGCGAGTAAAATGGAGAATATATTGAAAGGCTGAAGACCCCAGCACACACAAAAGTAGGAATGAAGAAAGGTCTGAGGAAGTCTAGCTATCAGGCACAACTTGACAGTCTTAACTAGGCATTGCTACTCAAATAAATAAGTCAAGTCATTTTTTGAGTTTGTCACATATCATATCACTGAAGTTTCTGAATTCCAGAGGAAAAGGTCCTGTTGGCACTACTGATATTTTGGACTAGAAAATTCCTTGTGGTGGGTGGCGGGGGGTGGGGGCGGCTGTCCTGTGCATTGTAGGGTATTGAGTGGCACCCCTGGCCTCTACACACTAGATGCCAATAGCACCCCCACTAGCTGAGACAGAATGTCTCTAGACTTTGCCCAGTGTCCACT
Source organism: Pan troglodytes (assembly GCF_028858775.2). Lineage (NCBI taxonomy): Eukaryota > Metazoa > Chordata > Mammalia > Primates > Hominidae > Pan > Pan troglodytes. The sequence continues at coordinate 103,827,892 of NC_072408.2, read as the reverse complement.
AGTAGGCAAAACTACCCCCAGGTGAGAACCACTGGCTTAGATTTAATCAACAACTGCCCACCTCATGGCTTACAAAAGGCCAGGTACCTTGATATACAACCCTATAACACAAAGAAAAGATGGATTAGTTTCCAAAACAGAAACTGGGATATTGTTTCCTAGAGGAATTAGCGCTTGCTGTGCATTTCAATATTTGTAAGTAGAAAGCTGAAAAAGATTATGGTTTTTTAGCCTGTGTATTCAGAGAACAGAAAAAAAAATGGAATTAAAAAATATTTGAAAACAAATCATAGAAAAAGTAATGCATCAAAATGCTGTATCAGTCCTTCACAAAGCTTTTATGGTTAGAATTTGTGTGCTGAAAAAGCACAATCCTGGTAAAATTGGTGTTCTTTTCTATTTTTATCCAAATTATCTGCATTTCCCTATCAGCTTTTAAATCCTGCCAGATATTTTTCCAACTCTTGGTATCTATGGACTTGCGGTAATTGACATGGCTAATTTAAGGGAAACTGATTCCAAATCCCAGAGAACACCCAATCCATCTCTGTATTAATTAGTCAGCTAACTCTGTTGGTTCCAACGTGGTGCTAATGAGACCAAAAACATAAATGCAACCCTCATGCCATACGGGCTTGTTCGGCAGCCAGCCTGGAGCCCCACTCTAACCAGCCAACGGATCAATGTGCATGGCTATTGGTGGGGACGAGGTGGGAGAGAGCACGGATGTGTCCAGACAAATCCATCCCCATATCCACATCTCATGCAGCTCACCCTCCCAGGGAAGGGGCTGTTCTTTTATCCATATAAAATACAGAGCCCGGCACATGTTCATCATGGTACCTCTTCCCTAACATGTATGATACCACATCTTTTCCTCTTCCCTCTCCAGCTCATAACTACTCATATCAGATGTCTTTGCTGCTTCCTTTTTCTTCCATTCATTAGCATTTCTTTAAAACTGGAGCACAGAACTTCATCTCCAATCTGCCTTGACTCTAAATTGCCTGATCCTACCATCAGTAGCAAGACTGGGCCTGTCTCTTCTTCCATTATCATTTCTGACAGCCCCAAAGAAATCACTTAATATTCATTTCAGTCTTCTTTTTCAGACAGTCTTAAAAATCAATTTCAAAATTTTTCTTCTTGATCCTGTCATTTAGCACTGAAATGGCCCAAACTGATGACTTGGGACATTAGCATTTCTCCCCCCTCCCTTCAGGATGTCAGCTCCACTTTGTGAGTCCATTTTGGTCTGACTGAAGCTGGCTTTCATTTCAGGGTTGTTGTTTTTCACTGAGAAACATGATTTTTTTAAAAAGCTGTATACGTAGAACAACTTTCAATTATCCTTTTCTTTAAAAAAAAGCACCTTCAGTAAAAACAAAAAATAGGCAAAACACTCTGGCTTAGAAAAAAATCAGTTTCGATGAGTGAAAAAAGAAAAAGAAGAGACTTAAAGTTTGCAATTATTCTAAAATCTTCAAGAGTGCCACTTTAAAACCTCTATTTTCAAATAGTAAATTAGTAACAGTTCCATCATCTTATTTATTGATAAAAAGAGAAGTTAAAATAGCCATTCATGAAAAGATGCTAAAAGCTGCAAGGAAACCAAGAACACGAAGAAAAGGGTCTGAAAGAGAGGAAAGGTAATGGCAGCTTTTCTAAAGCAGAAAAAAAGTTCTTTGTCTTTGCTGCCATTCTGTGAACAGCCTAGAGAGCTCAGCTCATTGTCATTGTCGCTGCCCTTCTTCCTTGCATTGTTTTGCTTTTTCAGGTTGTCTTCAATTATCCAAGAAACATTATTAGAGAAACAGAGGGGTCGAAAACAAACAGAAGGACCAAAGGGTGAGGGAGGTACCTAACTAAATGAAACACATCCAGCTCATTTTATTCCTTAGCCTGTGTTTTCTCTTCTTAGCAACCAGAAGAGGGTTTTAAAAGTGAGGAATGAAACAGACATGACATTAAAAGAGAGCTCTGGACCATGCAAAACAGTCCTCCAGCTTGATAACCATAACCAATTTTTGCTCTAAGAATCACTCTGCTATCTTTGTAATTCCACCAGCTTGTTATTTATATATATATTATTACAGTGTCCTGATGGACCTCCCCCTTCCATGACTCTAGCTTGCTTGAGAAAGAAAATACCTGCTAAAACGATGAGAGAACAAAAGCCATCGGCATGAACTGCAAGAGAGAAAAACAGTTGGATTTTTCTTACAGGATCAAAGAGTCAAAAATCATTCTTTCTGGAACTGTGGAACATGAAACATGGGGACTTAAAAGTGTCACCTCAGGAATTAACAAACACGAAAATATGTGCCCAGCCCCAAACCACTTTCTGAGACGTAAGATAAATTGTAGGAACCTGTCCACATCACAGCAAATGTAATCAAATAGACTTTGAAAAGGCACGATGTGACCTGAGGATCCTAGATCCTGGATCTTTTCTGCCTGCCAAACATGTGGCCTTTCTGTGCAAAGAAGGTGTCCTGCTAGTGCCACCAGGAGGCCACTCACATTAAACACACCAGTACCGTCCTGGCTTTCAGGTTCTGATTGCATGAAGTCAGCCCATGAGTACATTGGGCTAAAATCACTGAATGTAACGAAGGGAAGGTGATAGTACTATTGTTTGGATGTTTATTGAACATCAATAATGCATTACACTCCATCTGCAACACAGAATTAGATGCTGCCCCTGACTAGGAACTCATTAATCTACCTGGATATACAGGCAACTGGCAACTAGGGGATGCCTTGACAACAAGAAGGCAAAAATAGGAACTGTTTAGATTATCGACTTTTTAAATAAATGAATCATCTTTAGAGACTGTGGTTGTAGCTGGGAGAAGAAAAACTTTCAGACAGATCCTGAACTAAGTCAGACAGTGAGAACATGAGTTCTGTATCCACACCAGAATTCCCGAAAGTTCTGCCAGACTTTAAGCAAAGTTAATAGAAGAACATCCAGGCTTTTTATAATTAGGTTATGATTCACTCTACCAAAGTTCCATTTATTTTACTAAGGAATTTACTTCTAAATTCTTGCAAATAACATTAGCTCTTTGAATCCATTTCTAATTGAATTAGAATTATAAACACTGCAAACTAGACTCAACTGCCAGAGACAGAAAATTTGTACTACTCATGTAATTTACATACATCCTTAGGCTCACAGGCAGTACTGACCAAGAAATAAGACCCTGAATTGGGATAACCCACCCTTAATCTAATGACACCATGCTTTTAGCTTGTTGATCTTCATCTCAAATTTCCTTATGATGCTTCAGCATTTGTAAAGCTATCTTCGATTCTAATAAAATGAATGTAATGCAAGTTCAATGAACAATCACAAAACATGTTGATTGAGAGGTGACTTTAGATGTCACTTAATAAAACCTTCCCCCACAGTTGGGAAGCACCCCAGACACATTGCTGATAACCTCTGCTTAAGCACATCCACTGACAGATGTCCACTTCTCAAGGCTCTCCTGAGTCACTCAACTTCAGTGGTGTAGGATCTCATATGGAACAGGCAACATTTACAGATAAATAAGTAAAGTTCTAAGAGCAAGAGGGAGAGTATACGTTTATTTTAGTTATCTCTGCTGTGCTGAAGCATTTGGTTTCCTGACACTTCCATTTCAAATATTCTATGTAACTTCATCTTCCTGTGAATTCTTTCTACTATACTACCTTCAAATTTATTCTCTAAATCAAAAGAACAATAGCACCAAAAATCCCAAATGCTTACGATAATTCTTTGCAAATTGCCTATCAGATTTCAGTTCGTATCTATTCAACTAAAGAAATGCATGCCATCAGCCTCATAGAGACAGAATGGAGAAAAGCACTTTGGATTTCATATATGCCTTAAAATTTCAAGTCTGGCATTCTCTAACTGGGAATGGTCCTGATCAACAATTCCATAGGTGACCAATGCATTGATACCTATTTATGGAAGATATTTTTGGTTGAACACAAGGCTACTTACTGGTGGACTAGAGGAAAAAAATACATCAGATGTGTTTTCTTGTTATGAAAGATCTTCCACAGTCTAACTGACTAGTCTAATACACGAGGAAACTAGACCAATACACGAGGCCATTTAATAAATCATTTAGCTAACATTTAGTTTTTTGAGTTGAAATGGAAGAGGGATACATGCATGGATTTGCTAATTACACTTCTGCTCCATACAGATTAGCTCTGAAAGGTTCATCTATGGCTTAACTTGACTTCAGGGATATTTCTTCAAGCCCTCTCTTGATTCTTCTACACATATAGTGAACACCATTCCCAAAGCATGGTTTCTTACAGAACACACTCTGTCCTGGTGGCTGCTCTCTCTCCTTCCCATTTTAGAAGACACGAACATGAAAGTTAAACACTTTCAACACCTACCCTGTATTAGTTTCCACAATTTTCCACGCCAATATGGAAATTGGCTTCCAAAACCTAAAAAGCTTTTTCTTATAAATGGATGTTAAACAGTTTTAAATACTTACAAACAGCCCCTTTCACACCCTGTTGGCAGCTTCTTTGTGTATATGTTAACAGAGGGTAAAATAAATAAATAACAGGAAAAGAAAAATAGCCCAAAGTGGGCAGCAAGTGAAAGCTAGGAAGAAAACATAGGAAAGAAATGTATGTAAATCATTGCCTGAACACTTCGTGCTTTCTCTTCTTAGATTTTAGCTTTACACAATTCAATTTCACACTAAACACAGCAGAGATGGCTGAGACAAAGGAGGGAGACAGTGAGTTGTTTAACGTACATTCTGGAAGAAAATAATGCCATTCTTTCCTGAGCAAATTCATACCAACTTTCCCACCTCTATAAATGAATAAAATCATTTTTGAATAAATAGTCACCATAAATTTAAATGTTGCAAAAATAAATGCCCCAGATGTTTTGTGTAGCTTCAAGAGTAAAAAGCTGCCAAGGCATTTACTCTGAACATAATATTGTACTCTACAAGAATACATTGAGCACCAAACACAAAATATTATTATACAGAAGATACAGCACATTTCATACTTTTTAAGGAGACCTAAGGCCTTGAGTGCAACCTCTTGGGAATATAAAGTCAGGCAAATAAACTTTAAATACATTTTAAAAAATAATGGGTGCTGTTTGCTGGACTCTGGAGTTAAAACTGAGGAGAATTAGAGATTTTTAAGTCGGGGCAAATTAACAACATTGGGTTTAATTTTTCATTTTTTTAAATAAAATATTATAAATGTTAAATAGTTGTTTGCAAATAATAGATTTCCATAACATCTAAATAAATATTAAATGTATTAAATAAAAGTATTTCCAGTTTGGAAACCAGGAATCACAATTATAGACTATAGAGACCCCTTACTCAACAGCTCGGGTAAAACTGTAGAAACTCAAAAAAAAAAAGAAAAAAAAAACCAACAAATTTTTTTTGAGATAGCTGTGCCCTCTGGAGGTGGCACTTGGGAATTGAGTAAATCTCCCTAAACCAACAACAATGACTTTCCTAAAGAATTGAACACACACTTGGAAATGCAAAGAAGGCTTAGAAGGTTTCATTCATGATCCTTTCTTTGTGTCAAACCAGTTTTCAATGAATACTAATTTAGAATTTCAATTTAAAAGTGTTCAAATGGGCACAAAACATTTTGGTAGACGGGATTAAAAGCTTGTGTTCAATATCTGGAATACAATGATTAGGAACATGCTGAATATTATGAAAAGAAAGAACAGTGGTTCCAAATCAAATATCCTCAAAACTGCTTTCGGTGAAATGCGTGGAGCTATGGCCTAGCCTCTTCCCATCCCACTTCCCCCAACTCTCAGAGGCAACTGATTTTTTTTGTCCTATCTTTTTAGAATAATTCACCACCTCTGCTTTTTCTATCTGTTTTTTTATACCTGATTCCTAATAAATGGAGCTATATTTCACCATCTAGGGAATATATTATTCCAATGGGAAGAGTAAAAGATAAATATTTCTTGATGGAGTTTTAGAGAGAGAAATTAATAAAGTTGGCTTTGTGTGCTCAGAATTTCAATAGGCCAAATAAAAGACAAATAATAGAAATAATTATGCGGGTGGGGGGAGCGACAAACATTCCCCAAAGTAGATTTTACGTGATGTTAAAAGCAGAACAAAGCCACCACTTTCAAAGAAAGAAGGGATCTTCTTGATTGTAAATTTTGCCTTGGATGTGGGTGAATGTTGTGTTTTTAAAGAAATTAGAAGAATTAAGTAAGGGTGCCACACCGGTGGAGAGTCTAATTACTTCGGCATGAAGGAGAATAACCCAAATATCAGTGGGATGCGATTATCTTAAGCAAACAAGTTCCCGGAAGCGCGGGGAGTGCACGGCCTGCGCTGCCAGGCGGGACTGGAACAAAGAAGGTTGGGAACGAAGGAGCGAAGGTTCCGGCTTCCCAGTCATTTGGGCCGCGCTTGCGTCGCAGGCTCTGGCCGATGTCCCAAAGGCAACTTCACGCCCCAAGGCCCCTTCCTCCCTCTTCCCCAAAGGCAAGCGGTGGACCTAGAGTTCCTAGAAAGAGCCTCGCCCTTGCTGGCTTCCCGCTACCTCTGGTTCCAATCCGGGGGGCAATTCTTAACTCAAGTTCTCCTGCTCCTTCTCCCCTAAGTGCGCCGCCGACCCCTGGCTCCTTAAAGAGGCCAAGAGGTCTCCCGAGGAACAAGAGGTCTCAAGGATGACTACCCTGAAACCCACAGGTGATATCCAGGTCGCACTGAAGTGCCCGCTCAGCACTTCCAAATATGAAAGCAAACATTTAAAGACAGGCAGCTAGTTTGGAGCCGACGTGGTTAACCCTCGCCCCTCTCCCCCTCCTTGTCCCCCAGGGCCGCGCACCTGCCCCGCACCCCAGCGCGGGTCCGCTCACCTGCGCGTCTGCTCGCGGGGCCGCTGCGCCTCCAACCGAGCGCCGACAGAGGGCGCCCGCGGCGAGCCTCGCCGCCCGCAGCCCGCGCTGCTGTGGGCTTAGGTTCCAGGTGGGGTGCCCGGTAGAGCCAGGGAGATGGCAGTGTGGTCTGATGGGGGAGAGAATCTGGGTTTTGGCTATCGAGGATGAATTATTTAACTGGTCTGAAGCCTCAGGTTCCTCATCAAAGGAAATGGTCATAACACTAATATCTAAGCCAAAGTTATCAGTTATGATCGTATATTCATTCACTCATTCATTGGCAAGAAATACACTTTGAGGTCTTCACCGTGTCCCAAGCATAGTGGAGACACAAGGGGTCCCTTAGCAATCAAATTAGACCCAGCTTCTGCCCTTTTGGAAAGTACATTTGAATGGGATTCACCTGGGGTAGCATAAACGGGGCTTGGCATGTGGGTCCTCTTAGCCCACCTCCTAGGACACGCTCAGCCCTCGGAAAATGTTGGTGCTTATTAATTATTATGACGTGCTAGTGTCGACATCAAGTGCTTCCTCCTTCTGCAATACAGGGGTTTAGTTCATTCGTGGTCCCCTAGAGCTGAGCACAGCCTTCTTTACGTTAATAGCTCAATGAGAGTTTGATGAATGAATGATGTGGTTGAATAAGCGCGTACCTTGAATCCCTAGAGGAGGCTGGAAGTAATGGAAGGGACAAAACCTTGCCACCTATAAAGCAAATAGCACTGGGGCTGGAGTGGAACCTTCAAGGTAACTTTCCTTCTGGAAGGGGCCTTGCATCTTTGAAAGACTGGCCACTTTCCCAAGAAAAATGAAACGTCTTTCAGCTAAGAGAGATGCGGACCTGCTCAGGGGCCAATCTCCAGCACAGATCTTCCTCATTAAAACTTTCAATGACATTCTCGGTGTTAGCTTCCCCCTTCCCCCTTTTTAGGTATGTTTACGGGTTTCCAATGGTTTCAGGAAACCAAAAAGCTTTCCCTTGGAATTCTCCCTCAAAGGAACTGATCAGAGATGACAACTTAAACTACTGAAGGGAGTCGTATCTTTGTAAAAACAGACCCTGGACAAATGGGAATGTTCCTTTCAACTCATTATTAAGTGTTTTAAGGTATTAACTTCTCAAACAGCGTCTGAAGAAAGACAGAGTCTGTCTCCTTTTTCTATCTAGCCCAGCTGAGACTGACTTTTTCTTTAAATTTTATAAAGACGTATTTGTCTTCCATTGCTATGTAGCAAATTACCACAAATTCAGTTCAAAATACCACATATTAACTATCACACAGTGTTTGTGGATCAGGTATCTGGGCACCAGGTTCTTTTTGCAAGGTGTCATGAAGCTGCACTAAAGGTGTTGGCTAGCTGCATAGTCATCAGGAGGCTACACTAGGTAAATGGGCACTTCTATGGTCCCTCAGGTTATTAGCAGAAGTTATCTCCTTGAGGTTGTATGGCTGAGGTCTCACTGTCTTGCTAGCTGTTGGCCAAGGATTACTCTCAGCTCCAAGAGGCCACTCTGGTCCTTGCCATATGGTCCCTTCTATAGACCCTCTCACACTCCCAATCTCTCTCTTTTTTTTTTTTTTTTTTTTTTTGGCTTTTAATGTTTTATTTTATTTTATTTTTTATGTTCCAGGGTACATGTGCAGGATATGCAGGTTTGTTACATGGTTAAACTTGTGCCATGGTGGTTTGCTGCACCTATCAACCCATCACCTAGATATGAAGCCCAGCATGCATGAGCTCTTTTCCCTCATGCTCTCCCAATCTCTCTTTTAAAACTCACCTGATTTGATCATCTCCTTTTTGATTAGTTCAATCCAAAATCCACTGATGAGGAGCCTAAGCATGGGAGTGGTATCCCATCATATTCATATGGGAGGGGATTACATAGGTGGCTTAGTCATTTCAGACTGCTATAACAAGTGTCATTCATTGGGGGCAAAAGAAACATTTCTTTCTCACAGTTCTGGAGGATGGGAAGTCCACGATCGAGGTTCCCTAAGGGCCATCCAGTTGGGTTCTTATTGAGGGCCTTCTTCCTGCTTTGCAGAGGGACCTCTTGTCACTGTATCCTCACATGACAGAGGGAGAGATTCTCTCTCTCCCTTCTCTTCTTTTAAGGGCCCTAGTCCCATCATGAGGGCTTCACCCTTGTGAACTAATTGCCTCCCAATGACTCTGCCTTCTAACATCATCATATTGCATATTGGGGCTTCAATATATGAATTTGGGGGTCACAAATATTCAGTCCATAGCAACAGGACAGGCATGCCAGGAGCTGGGAATCTTGCAAGTCCTCTTGGAATTCTCCCTACCACAGAAGAAAATAGAGAAAAATAAACCAAGAAAATAGAAAGTTCTAGGGATGTGCTAATTTACAGATGTCAGATTTCTACCTAAAATAACAAATGTCTGAAAGCCAGGCTGCCCGCAGGACCTAAAGTACCCCTGCTTTCTACCTGGTCTCGAGCCCCCTTGGCACCCTCCAGCCTCTTGTTCCCCTCCTCCAGGCCTGTGCATGACTGGGAGTAAGAGCCAACGCTGGAGCTCAGAGGAAAAAGGCATTTACTGGAGACCAGAGGGAAAAAAGGCCACTGATCTCCACCCCACGGTGCCTCTGACTCCAAAGCACAGCAGCAATGAAAAGTGGAGGGCTCAGGAAGCCATGCCTGGGCTCAGAGCCCAGCTCTGCCACTTATTCACCATGTAACCTTTGAGGCCTAATTTCTGAATCTTCATTTCTGCATCTGCAAAATGAGAAAAAGATTTCCCCCAGGGTTGTTGTCAGCTTTGGGTGATGTAATATACCATGCTTAACACAGCACCTGTATGGTAAGAGTGAAATCATTGGGAAAAATTAAAATCCACTAAGGAAGCAGCTTAGAGAAGGAGGAGCTGCTGTTTCTCATTGCATCTACTGGGTGCTCAACACAGTGCTGGAAAGCATGAATTAGGACCTTAAGACATGTATGATCTAGTTGGAAAGACAAGGCAGTTTACCCAGTGAACAGCTTAACTTTCACAGAGAGATGGATTGTGAGTGCCAAGAGTTTTCTTTCTCAGGAAGGACTTTTCACCCAGGACCTGGATGTGCTAGGCCTCACCAGGTGTTCAAGCCAGGACTGTGGAGGCCTGCTCTGCCTCAGCAGCTTGCCTTGCCATGGCCAGAACCTGTATGGTGATCAGACCTAAAGTCCTTGAAGTATCACACAAAGAAAGACCTACCCAGGAGACCCTCAGAGACACACAGCCGGCCAGAAGTGCTCAGCCAGCAGTCGGGGGATGGCTCCGTTTACCTCTGCTGGGTAAGAAGGCATGAAATCAGGCTGCCTTTGAAAACCTGGTGGGACCAGAGCTGGCTAAGGATACTATATTCTTTTCCTACTACCACTGTAATAAATTGCCCCAAATTCAGTGTCTTGAAACAACATAGATTTGTTATCTTACAGTTCTGAAGAGCAGAAGTCAGAAGCCAGTTTCGCTGGGCTAACATCAAGGCATCCGCCGGACTGCATTCTTTCTGTAAGCTCCATGGAAGGATCTGTTTCCTTGCCTCTTTCAGCATTTAAAGGCTGTTTGCACTACTTGGCTCTCGGCCCCACATCGCTGGGACCTCTGCTTCCTTCATCACATCCCCTTCTCTGACTTTGACATTCCTGCCTCCTTCTTGCAAGGACCCTTGTGATTACATTGGGCTCACAAAGATAATCTAGGATATTCTATCTCCAGATCCTTAACTTAATCACATTGGCCAAGTCCCTTTTGCTGTAAGGTAACAGTCACAGGTTTCAGGGACTGGGAATATGGACATTGCGGGGACTCATTGTTTTGCTTAGCACAAGTACCAATTTCCTTCCTTGAGTCAGATGCCTTCCCACACTCACCGCCAATTGATTCCAAAAAAAAAAAGAAACAACTCACCTGTAGCCATTTACCTGATCTACCCCCTACAAACAAGCAAGTGAGGGATTCAACACATTTTCAAAGAAGTAGGTTTGTTGAAGTTTTCAAGAGAAAAAGATGCTGTGCTGCAGATGTCACAAAGGAATAACTGATCACTGAAACCTCATTCTCAACGCACCTGGTAGGGCACCATTTAATAAGATTTGAAAACAGAACCATATTTTAACAGCACTCTAGCTTTCTTCACTCCAATGTTTGCAAACAAGTGTGATCATTGCTAGCACCTATGTTTCCCTACCCTGCTTTCTAACTATTCTCTAAATTGACTTGATACTCTTTTTTTTTTTTTTGACAGTTCAGCAACAGGCACAAATTAGTTCACTGTTACCATAGTAACGAAGGCACCTCAAAACAGAGGGAAAAAAATAAGATTACAATAAAAGGAGGAAAGGACAGTCCAAATTGGCATTCATGAGTCATTGTCCAAGTGTATTCCAGCTGGCCACGCTTTGGGAGCTGTTTCAGTAAGCACCCCCTGAGTCAGTCAGTCTGCAGGGGAAGCCTCCCACGTGAACAAGAATACTTTTCTCCCGCAAGAAGCAATGGTTCAAAGTTTCTCGAACCTTCTACTCTCCCTTACTTATGCATTTCTGTTATTTGGATTGTCTCCTTTGTTTTTCGTCTCCTCCTGCTCTTCCCCTTCTGAACACATTAGTTACTATGGAAACATTGGTGTGAATGTCAGAAGGCTCGGCTCAGAAATGCTTCATAAAGTCAATTTATAGAATGGTCTGACATTTATCTCATGTTCAGGAAATTTAGAGAAATTTGTGATATTCATACCATGGACAGGGGTGGGTGGGAAACACTGTGCTATATGTGGATTTAAAAATTTGTTTTATATACACTAAGAAAACATTAGGTTTTGTCTTTTAGGAAAAGAATAGCAACAAAAACAGGAGTCTGGTTTGCGATTTGAAATTGGACTCATTTTCCATCAGTTTGAGAAGGATTTCCACTTTCTAAGTTTGTAAGGCTGACAGGAATCTCTTGTGCCTAAATAAAGGCCTTTTCAAAAAAATATGGTTAGTTTATTTTTTAAAACTTTAACTTGGCAATAAAACAAATGGTATTATCCGTAGTAATATACACAGGGCAGCCACACACAGAAATGTTAATGTTCATGCTGTAGAAATTCTCACTTTACTAAGGGGAATTTTAGGGTTAGTGTTATCGTAAAGAATAATAATTATAGCTGACAATTACAGCACATTTACTGTGTCAGGCTCCTAGGTAATTGACGTGTATTAATTCGTGTTCTCTTCATAATAAACTGAGGAGGTATGTGCTATTGTTATATTATTTTTACCCATGAGGAAGCTGAGGCATAGAGAGGGTAAGTAACTCATCGAAATAAGCAGTGGAAACAAGAGTCACACCAAGGCAGCCCAGCTCCAGAGCCTGTGTGCTTCACCATCGTGCACAATTGCTTCTCCATGAAAAAAGTAAAATAATACTAACACATCCAGAGAGAGGGCTTTGCGTTATCAGTTCTGGACTAAAAAGACAATCTGGCATGGGCTTTAAGTATTGCGTCTCTGAAGCTATTGCCCAAAACCTTAAGGCGTGCCACGTGGTAGCTGAAGATATGATGGGTTCCTAACGAATGACAATTTGATGATGAGTACAGTTTAGGTTCAATTTGGTTTTAGACTCGCAGGCTCTTACATATTTTGTTATATAAAAGAGTAAAAATAGTTTGCTACAATAAGCGGGAAAGCTAGAAATAGCTTAAAATATATTGCACGTAACCCCATTGTATTCCACCAGAAGAATTTTAATTACAAAGAAAATCCAGAGTCAATCTGGATCAAAAAATTTCCGTTTTTTGCCACCCAGTGTTTCCCATTTCCTCTCGCGGCAGCTTCTGGTTTGTCTGAGAAAGCTCCACCTGCTCAGTTCACCTGCTTGGCCTGCCTGGTCCCAGGATGAATCAGGTGGCCCAAGCCTAACCCAATCAGGACATCACATACCCCTGACCTCAGTGACTGGTTCAAAGGTGGGCATGTGACCCAAACACAGCCAATAAAATGCCACAAGATTTTTGCTGGGAATGTTCAAACAAGAATTAAATTGAGGCAGGTCCCAGTGCAGTGGTGTTTACAACTAATTAATCACAACCAGTTACAGATTGCCTTGTTTCTTCTCCACTCCCACTGCTTCACTTGACTAGCCTTAAAAAAAAAGAAAAAAAAGAAAAAAAATTGAAATGCAAAATGAGCCGCTTTAGCCATCTTTGCCATCACAAGGGGTGACCTAAAGCATACAGAGGCCATTCGACAAACAGACTGAAACCCTGGGAACAAAAGGTATGTGAAAGATTAAGAAAACCCCAGCCAAAGGCATCATTAGAGCCCTAAATACAACCGTGTCCAAAATCTGTCGACTAGACTTTTAAATTATTGAGACAGTTAGTCACATCCACTTTTTAAAAATTTAAATCTGAGCTAGTTTACAACACATTTGAGCTAGTTTACAACAAATAAAAAAAGGCCAAATTGACACAATATGAATCAATAGGTGAACTTTTAGAGCAGACACTACGTCTTGTTCACCTTATTCACAAGCCAGTAAACCCATCCTTATCTGAGATTCCAAAATCCATACTCTTCTGAAAACCAAAAATTTTCTTGCAACTCATTTGATGACAAAACAGACATGACAAGTATAAATATGAGGAATCTTTATCTCACTTAATGTCACTATTCCTATGTTTTGTTGCTGAACAATTAATGTTTCTGATTACAGGCTGCTGCACGGATCCTATCAAAAGTGTCATGGTGCTGGCTGAGCACGGTGGTTCACATCTGGAATCCCTGCACTTTGGGAGGCTGAGGCGGGAGGATTGCCTGAGCCCAGGAGTTCGAGACCAGCCTTAGCAAAATGGTGAGACCCTGTTTCTGCAAAAAATTAAGAAATTAGCCGGGCATAGCAGCACATGTCTTTGATCCCAGCTACTTGGGAGGCTGAGGTGGGAGGATTACTTCAACCCAAAAGGTCGAGGCTGCTGTGAGCTGTGTTGAGACCTCGGCACTCCAGGCTGGGCCACACAGAGAGATCCTGTTTCAAAAAAAAAAAATGTTTAAAAATTGTCATACTGTACAAGATATATAAACTCTTATCTTTAATAAATCCCCAAAAATTATAAATCTGAAGCTGCACAGACTTCAGATAAGACTGTGAACTTCTAGCCACATTATAAATTGAATGAATTGATCTAATAAATAAGCTTCTAATTTCTAAATAGGATGAAACCTGAGTTAGCTAATGACATCATTGTGAACCACAAGATGAAGGCACCCTTTATACCAAAATCATATTGAAAGTCAAATTGTGCTTGCATGCCAACTGACATACATCAAGCCAAACATCAGCTTGATAAATACCAGGACAAAGTGAAAATTCTTAAGTTCAGGACAAAAGCAAAAGGAATCAAATGTCTCAAAGAATAGTATCAAGGAAGAGCTTTGAGAACAGATAATCTGGAAAAAGAAGACAGCCCATTGCCTGACTCCACACCAAGTTATACCATGCTCTGATAACACTATATCTAAAATGGAAAAGAATTATGGGCCCAGCATGGTGGTTCACACCTGTAATCCCAGCACTTTGGGAGGCCAAGGCAGGTGGATCACCTGAGGTCAGGAGTTTGAGACCAGCCTGGCCAACATGGTGAAAACCCGTCTCTACTAAAAATACAAAAAAATTAGCCTGGCATGATGGTGGGCGCCTGTAGTCCCAGATACTCAGGAGGCTGAGACAGGGGAATTGCTTGAACCCGGGGAGGCAAAGGTTGAAGTGAGCTGAGATTGCACCATTGCACTCCATCCTGGGCGACAAGACTCCGTCTCAAAAAAAAAAAAAAATGATGATGCTGAGTGCATGTGCTTATGACATTAACTAAACCTTGAAATCCATATTCCATGTCCATGTGGGATTTATTCTAAGTCCTCCTGAGTTCTCATACTATAAGTATAAAAAATGTTATTTACTTTTTATTTGTATCTGCAGCCAAGAAAACTGTCACGCTAAGTAATATCAAAAAGAGTACTGGAAATTAATTCAACATTAGGGTCTTAACTCATGTGTTATTCAGCACCTAAAACAGTAGCTAGTACATAGTGTGTATTTCATATGTCCTTTATTAATAAATGAAATAAATGCTACATTCTGATACCTTTGCCATCTGACAACATGGATAAATTGTCAATGGGACAACTGACACAGGGAGGAAAAAAACTAAAGAAGGAAAAAGACTCTCAGGGTTGGTGACTCCACTAACACAAAAGATCCTTCTGGGTCAGCCATCATTGTAGAAAAAAAAAAAAAAAGTTTAGATCAACGATCCCTAAGTTGCCTTCTAACCCTATAATCACATAATTTTTTGCATTAAAATCTAAAAGGGTACAGATAGAAGTCTATGTAACTTACTTAAAACATTGACTAATAAAGTATGGCATAATCCCCAAATTTGGAAAAGACTCTTGAAATTTGAAAGAGAAATGCACACATATACACACAGACATACAGACACACACACACACGATAGATATCTATCTTATCTATCCATATATATTTATATATAAGAAAAAATTTCTTGCATTTAGTATCTTACTACAGCTAAGAAATGCTACAAACCTGATAATTTGTCCAGCTCAAAATGGCCCACACACTGGTCTGAGAAACATTGAATCCTTATCTTCCTGTTCATGAAATTTCCAGTGACCAAACCACCAAGCTATAAGAGCCCATGCAGCTTTAAGACCTCCTCTCTCTCTAGCCATCCTCAGCACCCTGCCAATTTTTCTACCTCCATGACATTGTTCCAATCCAACCTCTCTATTTCCATGGAATAGTCCTTAAGGGCCACAACATACTCCAGTTTTCCAATCTTCCAATCTTTCTTGCATATAATTTTTTCCTCCAATCTTCCTTGCACATGATTGCCAAATTGATTTTCCTAAGGAAAAGTTTTTCCTCCAATCTTCCTTGCTCATAATTGCTACATTGATTTTTCTAAGAAAAAGGTTTGATCCCACCACTTTGTTTCAAAACGTCCAGTAGCTGCCCATGACCTCCTCATTTTTCTGTTTTCTCTCTTACCTCTCCAGCTGCCCCTTTCCAATGTCCAGTACTGAAGCACTCTCCTCTACCTGTCCTTAAATTGTTAGAATCCCTTAAACCCTGGTCATAGCTCCTCTTCTTATTCTATTCTGTCGCCCTAGGTGACCTCATTACAAGGCCTTCATCAACATCTAGATGCCACTGAATCTCATTATGTATTTTTTAAATTATGGTAAAATACACACAAAATTTACCGTATGAAAGTGAACTATTCACCAGCATTGAGTACATTCACAGTGTTGCAGGACCATCACCAATATCTAGTTCCAAAATTTTGTCATCATCCTAAATAGAAACCCTGTATTCATTTCAGCAGTCACTCCCTATTCCCCCACCTTGCTAACCACTAATCTGCTTTCTGTCTCTGTAGAATTGCCTATTCTGGGTATTCTAAATGCAATGTAAATGGAATAATACAATATATAGCCTTTTGTGTCTTACTTCTTCACTTAGTAGAATGTTTTCAAGGTTCATCATGTTGCAGCAGGTATCATCACTTCATCCTTTGTATGACTGGACAATATTCCATCGTATAGATATATCATTTTGTTCATTCATTCATCTGTTGATGGACATTTGGGTTGCTTTTACCTTTAAACTATTGTGAATAATGCTGCTATGAATATTAGTGTACAAGTTTTTGCTTGAATACCTGTTTTGAATTATTCAGGGTATATGCCTAGCAGTAGAATTGCTCAGTTACAATAGCATTTCTGGGTTTAACATACTGAGGAACTGCCAAATTGTTCTCTACAGTGGCTGCACCATTGTACATTCCTACAGGCAATATATGAGGGTTCCAATTCTTCACATCCTTGCCAAGACTTGTTATTTTCTGCTTTTTAAATTGTGGCCATTTCAGTGATGTGAACTGGTGTCTTGTGGTTTTGATCTGCCCTGCCTTAATGACTAATAATGTTGAGCATCTTTTCATATGTTTGTTAGCCATTTGTATATCTTCTTTGGAAAAAATGTCTTTTTCAATCTTTTGCCCATTTTTAAATTAGGTTGACTTTTTGTTGCTGAGCTGTAAGAGTTCTTTATAAATTCTAGATACTAGACCCTTATTAGATGTATTATTTGCAAATATTTTCTCCCTTTCTACGGATTACCTTTTCACTCTCTTGATAGTGTCTTTTGATATACATGATTTTAACTTTGACAAAGTTCAAATTATCATTTTTGTTGTTGTTGTTGTTACTTGTGTATTTTGTGTCATATATAAGAAACCATTGCCAAATCCAAGGTCATGAAGATTTGCCTCTCTGTTTTCTTCCACGAGTTTTAAAGTTACAGGTTCTAAATTTAGGTCTTTTGAATTCTCATTTTGAGTTCATTTTTGTATATGATGTGAGGTAAGGGTCCAGCTACATCTATTTGCATGTTAATATCCACCTGTCCCAACACCATGTGTTAAAGAGACTGCTGTTTCCCCCACTCGATGGTCTTGGCACCCTTATCACAAATCATTTTACCATTAATGTGTGGGAAATGTCATTTTCGCTCACACAGACTTCTCCTCTGAGCTTAAGATCCACATGTATATAGCAAGCCATTCAACCTTCCCCACTTAAATCTTCCCCTCATCTCCAAACTTTCCAAACATGCCCATACTTCATTGTTCTTTCTGAGCAACACCATTCATCTAGTTGTAGAAGCTAGAAACATTCCACTCTCCTCTACACTCCATAGCCAATTCCAGTCAACCTCATCTCCATAAATTATCTTGAATCTGTCCAGTTATCTCAAGCTCCTCTGCCATCCATAGATCAAGTTACTGTAGTCTACCCCCTTGCACCATTAACATAATCTCCTAAGTAGAGTCATCTCCCTGGGTCTATTCTGGTGCTCTTTTAATCTATTCTCCAGACACTTTTTTTTTTTAAAGATAAATTATTTCTGTCTCCTGTCTCTCTCTCTCTGTGTGTCTCTCTCTCTATCTCCCTCTTTCTCTTATCCTTTCCCCAAGTCTACCTGGCTTAAACTTCTTCAATGTCCTTCCATTACTCTAGGATAAAGACCAAAATGTCAATAACAGTGTGAAAGGCTCCACAAGACCTGATTCTGACCTTCCTCTCTAGCCAGATCATATACAACTCTTTACACTTCCACTTGGTAACTCCTACTCAACCTTCAAGTCTCAACTCAAATGTCACTTACTCAGGTGACCCCTGCTAGATCAGGGCCCTTTGCTAATTATTATCACAGCATATGGGACATTTTCTTTACAGAGCTTTTCAAAATTTGAAATTATATATCTATGGGATTCTTTGGTTTATATCTGTTCCCCTCTGGATTCAAATCTTCATGAAGTTCACATTTTCTAGCCTGACAAATTCAAGAGGCTTCATGATCTAACCTTTCTCGTCTTATTCACAACGATTCTCTTTCGCATTCTCATCCTCAAATTCTGATAAAACCCTGTAAAATTCTGTCATTGTATTCTATTCACGCTGTTGTTTACCTGTTTCCTCTAACTCTCATTTTTCCTGTAATTATTTTGTTATCACTCTAGCCCATTCTCATTCTTTATTCATTCATTTAAATTTAATTTATGGAGTATCTACTCTGTACTAAGTCCTGTGCTGGCGATACAGGACTGGAGATACGGAACAGAGTAAACCTTGATTCCTGATACAAAGGAAGCAGGGAGTCAGGCCTACAAAAAAACAGCTTCAGCCTCAGAGAAAAGCTGGTATGAAAATGACTTCTGCAAATGATTATGAGAACAAAGAAGGTAATAGCTATCTCTGCCTGAGAAAGTCAGCAAAGTTCCAATATAGAATGTGTCATTTTCGCTAGGTCTTGAAAAAATGAGTAAGAATGGGAAAGGGAAGATGTTCATGCATAAGCATTCATGCAATGGTAAGTCGTGATGAAACATGTCCCCAAACCTGATGTGTTTGGGGAAGAGCAAATGGTCCAATGTGTCTGGCACAAAGAGCCTGGGCAGAGGCAGGGGGTCCAAACAAAATGTCCATGGCATTATCCCTGGACACAATTGATAGGTTCAGCCCCAAGTGACTATTCTCTTCCTTCATACTAAAAGGAAACATGTAACTTCGTAATCAAATGTTACCGTATTGTAAGATAAAACAAGAGGAGTGTCTTGTAAAGTAACTCTGGCTGGATAGATCCTAGGACAGCCCCTCTGAATCCTGCTCCCTGTGTTCATGCCCTCCCTTGATTTGGGGTGGAACCTGTAACTTACTCTTAGCCAAAACAATATGACAAAGGTGAAGGAATTTTCCTGATGTAATTGCTGTCATAAATCAGTTGCTTTTGACTTATTGAAAGGGAGATTATCCTGGATGTAGTGATTGATTTATTCAGGTATGAGTCTTCAAAAGAGAAACTGGACCCTCCCAAAAGCAAGAAACTCTCCTTACAAGGTTGATAATGTAGCCAGCCATGTTGGAGAAGCTCAAATGTCAAAAACTTCAGCCGGCCTCCAGCTGACAGCCAGCAAAAATCCAGGACCCGCAGTCATGCAGCCATAAGGAAATGAATTCTGCCAACAACCTGAATGACCTCAGAAATTAATTTCTCCCCAGTCGAGCAGCCAGATGAGAATGCAGCCCTGGCCAACACCTTAATTGTGGCCCTGTGAGACCCTGAGTAGATCGTTGAGCCATCCCAGACTCTTGATCTAGAGAAACTGTGTGATAATCTATGTGAGTTGTTTGAAGATTCTAAGTTTTGTGTGATTTATTATACAAAAATAAACATGAATACAGACTTTAAGTTAGATCAGATGTTTTTACTGTTGTGTTGTCATGTGTTTTTTACATTTTGTCAAAATGCCTTAAATAACTAACCCTTTAGATATTTAACTGACAGAATACACTAGTTAGAACAAAATTTAAATGTGTTTCTAGCCAACTCCCAGATAATGTAAAGCAACAATATAATACTTCACCTTGATGTGCTTTACTTTACAGTAGGATGTGTAACTTTTGGTTATTGTTGTTCAGACACATTCTTAGCAGGTTTTTTCTTTTTGTTGTTGCTGGATTTTAATGAACCAGTTGCTCTCAGATAAAGAAAAAAACAAATCAGAAACGTAGCAGCTTTAGGGATCAAAACACAGCCATAACGAAACAAATAGGAGAGCACATTTACTGCACAACACACGATGGCACATAAAGTAGTCAACAGCCTGTTTTTATCGCAGTGTGGTCCTTGCCTTTGCAATCTGAGTCAGTATCTTCCCATATGAATAATTTTATAATAGGGAGTTGATGACCCAGTATCAAATAAATCATTGCTATGACTGATATGATCAATTTACATATAATAAGAGCAAGAGGGGATTCAGAACCTCCATGATAATTTTAAATGAAAATATTATGTTTCAGGTTATATTGCTCATCTTGATTACAAAATGAATTCACAAGTACATAATAAACACATATGTTTACATACGTTTATTTTATAACATTATAAGTTTGTAACATTCCTTATAACTTTATAACATTCTTTTCATCTTTCATAACATTATAACATTCTTCTCAACTAATACTCTAGACTTGATAAACATTTATTGTTTAAGATAATTTTGTTAAGAAGCTAGTACTCCCTGTACAAAAACCTGGCAAGGGTAATTTGAAACCTAGATTGCTTACGAAAAATGGCATTGGAACTCTGAAATAAAGTATCAGAGAAAAAGATGCAACAGTAGAAAAGAAGGCTAATCCTCTCCAACCGTGTTATAGTTTAACCCCCACACTAAAATATGAGTCAGTAGTCCAAAATAAGTCATAACAACTCACATCTATAGGTTCATAAAGGAGAGGAGAGCTCAATAGATTTTCGAAGCTGTTATTCCTGTACATATCTTTAATGCTTAAAACTCTGAAAACTAGAGCTAGTGGGAAAATTATTAAGCATAAAAGTGACTTCTCAAACCAATAGACCACCTGATGTTTAACAGGTAGCTTCTAGATACATTTCAGTTTATTCACTATATTTATCCACTATATTTAATCAGGGTCTGCTTATTTTATCTTCTAAACATTTGCTCCATTGTTTTGCTGGTTCAGGCCCATTTCTTACCTGGTCTATTGAACTCTCCTCCCTGCCCTTGGTTTAATTCCTTTCAAATCCATTCTCCTCACTGTGGTCAGAATTATCTTTCTAAATTTGATCATGTTACAACCTGCTTAAAACCTTAGATTGGATCCTGTTTGTCCTCAGAAAGGAATCCTAGTGCCTTGGCCTGCACCAAAGGCCGCTGGTGAGCTGACCTGGTTCATCTCTGCAACCTATATCCTGCCCTCCTGGCTCTTGCAGATCCTGTGCGTGACATCTCCAGCCTCCTCTCTGAAATAGCAACCTCCTTCCTCTCCCTCTTCACCAGGCCTATTTCTACTCATCTCTAATCCTCGGCTCACATCTTTTACCTTCTATTTTACCTCCTACTGCCTCTATAAAGCCTTCTCAGATATCACTCTGCCTTTTCGGGTTGCATGTAATATCCGTTTCTGCTGCCTCCATGACACCCTGTGTGTATATTCATTCCCTGCTCCTAGCACGTTTTTATTTTATCGATATATCTGTCTTCTGTACTCAATGGGCATGCTTTTCGGTACAATCCTCAGTGTTTAGCACATAGGCGGTGACTACTGTCCACTAAATGAATGAACGAATGATGAAAGATGAAGGTGAGGGAACAAAAGAGAGCCCTGTCAGTTGAAACATGTCTACTGACGCATAGGTTGAAATAGAATCTCCTGCAGGCATTGCCCAAACTAGGGGAGAATGCTTTTGAATATTACCTACCATTAATCTTGAAAGAAACTCCAACAAAGCCAACCTTACAAATCTCAGATATACTACTCACCTACCAAAATCACTTTATACCCGTACTCAGAGGATATGCTCTTCTTCTTTCAAACTTAAAAAACCAAACCTGAAATACAAAATGAGTGTCAGCTACATTTACCTAACAAAGTTGAAGATGGTGGCCCTATTTAAGAATCTGCTTATCTTCTAACAAGAAGAGTGAGGACAGAGATAGCTGCTCTCCTCATGCTGTAATGTACAAGCAAATGTGCCTCTGCTTAGTAGATAAAGTCTAAACTTACCCATGTCATACAAAACTCGTTCTGATCTGCTCGCACCTATATTCCCAGGCTTCTTTTTCACAGGGTCCTTTGTGTGGCAGATGTTCCAGCAATTTTCTACTATTAAATTTAGACAACTTTGTTCTTTGTCAACTTTGTAAAAGAGAGTTCAATCACTGCAGCAATATTTAGACATTCTGATATTCTTCAGTCTCATTTTGGCAGATAAAGATTTAGTATGATGATCATTTTTAAAATGAGAAATAAAATGTTTTCTCATTTTACTAGTATTCAAAAAATAGAGTAGGTGTCTTTTGACATAAGATGTGCTTCAAATAAATTTTGAAAAGTTCAATTTGTCTGAATGCAAAGTGAAGCATAATTGATTCTTGACATTTTAATTTTAAGTGTGCTGGTTGTCAGATTTCACTTCAATGTATCTACACATCGCAATATCTACACATCAAGGGCATGTCAACTATCTTCAAATATTGTTGTCATTTTTCTATGTTCATAATTTATTCTACTACTATAAATGCTATTATTTGATGCGTAAAGAAGGAAGGATTATGATTAATCAAATTTCAGGTTTATCAAGAATACCACATACACCGCACAGAAATCAATAATTTACAACAATCTTTACATGTGTCCAACATTATTCAATAATTGATAAAATTAGATCTATATGAGATAATATTGCACCTCAGCAGAGGTCAAAGCATCATACTAGACATTGTACACATAGAGAGAATTCAGAGACAGCCCCTGCCCAGTGAGACAAATCACCCCGATTCTATAAGAACTATAAAAATAGTAGAAAATAAATGTTTGGGTGCAAAGAAGAGAGCACGATTGCCTTTAGGTCAAGGGAAAATATCACAAAAGAGGTGACATGTAAGAAGTGTTCTGAAGGATTTGTAGAGTTTTCCAGGCAGAGAAAATAGGGAAGGTGATGGCTCGGAGACACGAACAAGGATGACCTTCTCTGGAACCTGAGACTGGAATATGAGAGTGCAGGGTATGTGGAATAGTAAGAGATACATTTTCAAGGAAGGATCAGGAGGCCATATACCAAGGACCATGGATGTTTCTTGTGGACAATTACGTTTGCATTTGAAGAAGACAACTCTAGTAAGGTGTACACAACAGACAAGAAGCTAAAGGGGAAAATAGAAAATCTAGTTAGCAGGCTCTTGGAAAAATCTCAGTAAGATATGATGAAGCTCTAAACCACAACAGCTGGGATAGAGATTAGTCAAGAAGTTTACCTATTTCTGCATAATAAAAAGGCTACAAAAAATCTTAGTGGCATATAATGGTGTGTTTATTCTTAGCTGGACTGCTCTGGGTGGGTTTGGCTTAGCACCTTGGCCAAGACATCTCTGCTTCACTTGTTTCTCATCTTCTTTGTGGGACCAGCAGCTAGCCAAGGGAGCTTTGTGTGTATGTGTGTGATCTTTTAATGTCCATGTCAGAAGTACAAGAGAGCAGGTGATACATACAAGACCTCATCAGTTCTAGGCTTGGAACTGGCACACCGTGATTTTTCCTTTATTGGCCAAAGAAAGCCACATGACCAAACTCAAAGTCACAGAGTGGAGAAAATATATTCCACCTCTTTAGTAGTAGAAACAATAAAGTCAAATGGCAAAGGACAGGAATACAGTAGGGATGAAGGATTGGAGATAAAAATGCAACATAACACAGTCTGCCCCACAGGCAATGACTATTCATGTTCCTCCCAAATGCAATATATGCCCACTCCCATCCATCAATTCTCAAAAGTCACACCTAATCACAGCATTAGGTTCAAAGTTTAGGATCTTCTGATCTATAATCTATGTTAGGTCCAGTGGTCTTTCATCTTAATGAGAATGATTGCTGGCAGTTCTTTATAGCAGCATGAGAATGGACTCATACAAGCCACAAAACAATGGAATAATATTTTTCAAAGTAATTAAAATAAATGATCTATAAATCTATATCCAGTGAAATCATTATTTTAAAATTAATTTAAAATAAAGACATTTTCAGATAAAAGCAGTGCATTTACCATCAATAAATCTATATTAAAGGCAAAAGAAAAATGTCCTGATGGAGGCTCAGGCATCTATGAAGAAATAACAGCCTCCACAAAGGGTAAATATGCGTTCAAGTCTAAATGAATATTGACTGTATACAACAAAAATAATGGGTAGCAGGGTATGATATATAGAATTAAAGTACTTGACAACAGTAATATCTAAGTCAGAGACATATAATTAATGTTAAAGTTTTTTAAAGTCCTTGAGTTGCCCAAGAAAGAAATATACCATTTATATTAGATTTTAAAAGTTAGATACACATACTCTACTCTCTAGAGCCACCAATTAATAGAGAAGTTTATATCTAAACCTTAAAAAATTTGTATTTATAAATAATATATACAGTATATACTATATATATACAAAAAACGATAAACTTCTTATACAAACATACATATAGAATATATATATATATTCTCTTAATAGTAGGGAACATGAAATAAAATAAATTTTTAAAAAAGTAAAGAGAACAAGAATAGGCAGCATCAGAATTTCTGCTACTAAAAGAATGAAGTTGCTTGCAGCAGACCAATGCTGAGGAAAACTAGAGAAGTTGATTTTTCAAAAAATAATCTGTTTAAAGGCATTAGATTGATCCATAACCAACAAGGATTAAAGGAGATACGATTCTTGAGAAAATCATGAAGAACTAATAACGATCTACAGTTACTTTTTCCCTGGGAAATTTTCTAATTCTAAGCATGGACAAGAAGCTGAGAATCCTAGTTTTGCCTAAATAACAGAGAAACCAGCAAAGCTTTTAGCATTTCTCAGGAACAGAGACAAAATTGAAGACTTGAGGAACCTCATACACATGGCTGGTTTTTCCTCAAGACAGTTTCTGAATTTTGAAGCTAAAGCCTGGATGGAATAATATTTTTCAAAGTAATAAAATGTTCTGCCGTTAATGATGCTGAGAAGACAAAGATTAGAGTTTAAGACCCACCAGTAGAGGGATCTCAGAGAAAAAATTGAGTTTTTAGTTGACATCCTTAGAGGGCTGTATGGAAACAGGGTGAACTAGAGGTAGAAGGAGCCCCACCAAAAACAAAATTCAGCCTTGGCTCACCTAGAACTAAGGGTAAATCCACTCTTGAGAAGGATAAATCATCTTGAGCCGCTAAGTTTATTATGAATATTGCATCTTTGTTTCTAATAGCATAGCCTTGATACCCATACTTGATAAGGATATTCTAAAAAAAAGATTAATCTCTTTCATATACATAGATGACATAATCTGAAATAATAGCAAAGCAAATCCAAGATAATGAGGATTATTCAAAGAGTGCAAGGATGATATAACATTCAAAAATCAATATGTCACATTAATAAATTTAATATATCTCAGTAGATGCTGTAAAAGCATTTGATAAAACTCAGCACCCACTCATGATTTAAAAAAAAAACACCAAAAACCTCTTAGTGAACTAAAAATACAAGAAAATTGAATATTCTGTGTCTTTTCTTCTATCAATTACTTAGATGTATTAAAATTTTCCACAAAAATTGTTGTGAAATTTGTCCTTTTTTCATGGCTATAAAATCTACTTTATTTATTTCAAGGCTATGTTATTAAATGCATGAAACATTAGAATTTTTGTGTCTTCCAGGTGAATTTAACCTTATAGCATTATGAAATATCTTCTTTATCTCCAGTAATACTGCTTGCCTTAAAATTTAGTTTTCTATTAGTGCCAGCTTTTTGCTAGTTTTTGCATGGTATACCTTTTTCCATTATTTTAATTACTTCTCTCTGTAGCCTAATATTTCAAAATATGTCTCACAGTTAGCACTTAGCTTGGTTTTGTTTTTTATCTAGTCTGATGACCTTTCTCTTTTATTTTATTTATTTTTTATTTATTTATTTTTTGAGACGGAGTCTCACTCTGTTGCCCAGGCTGGAGTGCAGTGGCATGATATATGGGCTCACGACAACCTCCGCCTCCCGGGTTCAAGTGATTCTCCTGCCTCAGCCTCCTTAGTAGCTGGGATTACAGGCACGCATCACCACGCCTGGCTTATTTTTATATTTTTAGTAGAGATGGGGTTTCCCCATGTTAGCCAGGCTGGTCTCAAATTCCTGACCTCAGGTGATCCGCCCGCCTCGGCCTCCCAAAGTGCTGAGATTACAGGCGTGAGCCACTGCGCCCGGCCTTGACCTTTCTCTTTAAATTGGAGGGCATTTTATTTACATGTAATGTGATTACTAATGTATTAGATTTAAGTAGAGTACCTTACCATTTTTTCCTATTTATGCAACCTATTTTGTTTTGTTTTGTTTTTTGAGACGGAGTTTTGCTCTTGTTGCCCAAGCTGGAGTGCAGTGGCGCGATCTCAGCTCACTGCAATCTCTGCCTCCCAAGTTCAAGCGATTCTCCTACTTCAGCCTCCCTAGTAGCTGGGATTACAGGCAAGCACCACCACACCTGGTTAATTTTTTTGTATTTTTAGTAGAAACAGGGTTTCACCATGTTGGCCAGGATGGTCTCGATCTCCTTACCTCACGATCTGCCTGCCTCAGCCTTCCAAAGTGCTGGGATTACAGGTGTGAGCCACATGCCTGGCCCCTATATCTTTTTTTATTATTAAAATATTTTTAATTTTATTGCCTGTGCTTTTGATGTCATATCTAAGGAATCGTTGTCAAATCCAGTGGCCCAAGGTTTATCCTCAATATTTTATTCTGGGAATTTAATAATTTTCTGTCTTACATTTTGGACTTTAATCCATTTTAATTTTTGTATATGGTGGAAGGTAAAGGTCCAGCTTCATTGTTTTGCATGTGAATATTCAGTTTTTCCAACACCATTTGTTGAAGAAACTGTCGTCTTCTCATTTTGTAGTCTTGGCCCTATATTTGGCCATATATGCAAGAGTTTATTTCTTGGCTCTCTGCTCTGTTCCACTGGTTTATATATTTTTATGCCAGAAACACTAAATACTGTTGCATTGTAGTATGTTTGAAATCAGGAAGTGTAATAGCTCCAACTTTGTTCCGTTTTTAAGATTTTTTTTTTTTCTATTCAAACCCTTGAGATTCCATATGAATTTTAGGGTAACTTTTTCTATTTCTGCAAAAAGTTCCATTGGGATTTTCATAGGAATTGTATCAAATCTGTAGATTGCTTTGGGTAGTATGGACATTTTAGCATTTATTAAGTCTTAAATCTGTCAGCACTGTATGTCTTTCCATTTATTTCTATACTCTTTGATTTCTTTTAGCAATGTTTTGTAACTTTCAGTATACAAGTCTTTTGCCTCCTTTGTTAATTTATTCCTAAGTACTTTATCCCTATTGATGCTACATAAACGCAATTGTTTTCTTAATTTCCTTTGTGGATTTCTTGTTGGTGGTGTGTAGAAAAGCAACTGATATATGCACGGTGACTTTATATCCTGCAATTTTTCTGAAATTGTTTATTAGTAATGATTTTTTTTTGTGAGATCCTTAAGGTTTTCTACATATAAGACCATGTCATCTCTGAACAGAGATAATTTTACTTCTTTTTCCATTTGGATGCCTTTTATTTCTTTTTCTTCTCTAATTGCCCTGGCTAGAACTTTCATACTATGTTGAACAGCAATGGTGAGAGTGGGCATTCTTGCCTTGTTTCTGATTTAAAGAAAAATCTTTCAGTCTTTCATCAATGAGTATAATGTTAGTTATGGACTTTTCAAGGATGACTTTCATTATGTTGAGGTAGTTTCCTTCTATTCCTAGTTCGTAGGGTATTTCTATTATGAAAGGATGTTGGATTTTGTCTAGAGTTTTTTCTGTATCAATTGAGGTGAACACAATTTTGTTCTTCATTTTATGTGGCATATTACACATTGATTTTTGTATGTTGGACTATCCTTGTGTCACGTATAAATTACATTTGATCATGATATATGATACTTTTAATGCATTGCTGAATTTGGCTTGCTATTTTTTAAAATTTGGTTTGCTATTATCTTGTTTAGTATTTTTGCATCAACATTAATCAGTTTTGTTGGTCTCTAGTTTTCTTGTCTTTGATTGGGATATCAGTTTAATTCTAGCTTCACTGAATGAGTTTAGAAGTATTCCCTCTTTTTATTCTTTTAAAAGAGTTTGAGTAGAAGTGATACTAATTCTTCTTTAAACGTTTGGAAGAATTATCCGATGAATCCATCTGGTCTTGGATTTTCCTTTGTGGAAAGGTTTTTGATGACTGCTTTAATCTTCTCACTAGTTTTACAGATCTATTCAAATTTTCTGTTTCTTTATGAGTCAGTCTTGGTAGATTTTATATTTCTAGGAATTCGTTTTTTCTAGGTTATTCAATTTATTGGTGAATAAAACCCAACTCGTGGCGTCATTGATTTTTTTTCTATTTGATATTACATTTATCTCTGACCTAATCTTTATTTCTTTTCTTCAGCTAAATCTCGGTTTGGTGTGCTCTTGTTTTTCTAGTTCCTTTGGTTATAAGGTTAGGTTATTGATTTGAGATTTTTTTTTTTTTAACGTAAGCGTCTACCACTATAAATTTCCGTCTTAGAACTGCTTTGCTGCATCCCATAAGTTTTGGTATGTTGTTTTCATTTTTATTTGTCTCCAAAATATTTTTTACATTCCTTTGTCATTTTTTCTTTGACTCATTGATGATTGTTTAAAAATACGTTGTTCAATTTTTGTATCCATATGTGTATTTTTTTTCCTTCTGCTATGGATTTCTAGTTTTATTTCACTGTGGTCAGAGAAGATACTTTGTATGATTTCAGTCTTCTTAAGTGTATTAAGACTTACTATGTGATCTATCTTGGAGAGTGTTTCATGTGCACTAGAAAAAAGTATGTATTCTTCTGTTGTTAGGTGGAGTGTTCTATATATATATCTGTCACATCCAATTGGTCTATAGTGTTGTTCAAGTCCTGCTCCTTTATTGATCTTTTGTCTAATTGTTCTATTCATAACTGAAAGTGAAGTATTAAAGTTCCTTGGTCTTGTTTTTGTTGTTGTTGTTGTTGTTTTTGTCTAATTTCCCCTTCAGTTCTATCAATGTTTGCTTCATATATCTGGGTGTTCTGTTAGGTGCATGTATATTTATAATTGTCATATCATTTGGGTGAATTTAACCTTTTATTATTATATAATATCCTTTTTTATCTCGTTACAGTTTTTGTCTCAAAGTCTGTTTTGTCTGATATAAGTATGGCTGTCCCTGTTCTCCTTTAGATTTCCATTTGCATGGAATATCTTTTCACTCTTTTACTTTTGGTCTGCATGTCCTTAGATCTAAAAGGAGCCCCTTGTAGACAGTATAAAGATCTTGTTCATGCATTCCACCAAACTATTGTTTTGGGGGTTGTTTGTTTTGGGGTGCTTTTTCTTGAGAGAGGGGAGTCTCACTATGTCACCCAGGCTGGAGTGTAGTGGTTATTCATAGGCAAGACCATGGCACACTGTAGTCTTGAACTCTTGGGCTCAAGTGATCCTCCTGCCTCAGCCTCCCAAGTAGTTGCAAACTATTTCTTTTAACTGATACATTTGATCCGTTTACATTTAAAGTAATTATTAACAGAAGAAGACTTACAATTGCTATTTTGTTAATTATTATTACACTGGTTACATAAAACATCTTAAAGTTATAAAAATGTATTTTAACCTGATAACTTCAATCATATATAAAAACTCTTACTTCTTTATATCTCTGCATCCCTTTTTATGTTATTGATGACAATTTCCTGTTTTATATTGCAAATTCAATAACATTAATTTATGATTACTTTTCTTTTTAAATTTTATTGTGGTAAAAGAGTTAACATGTGATCTACCCTATTAACAAATTTTTAAGTATATAATACATTATTGTTTACTATAGGTACAATGTTGTGCAGCAGATCTCTAGAGCTTATCATCCTGCTTAACTGAAACTTTATAACAATTTTTGTGCTTTTTTAAAAAGATGTTATGCCAGATTTAAGTGATTTACGTACCTACATTACTACACTACAGAATCCTATATATGCCTATGTACTTACCTATACCAGGAAGTTTTAATTCTCATATGGTTTTGTGTTGCTGTTTGTCGTCCTTTGCTTCAACTTGTGAGACGCTCTTCAGCACTTCTTGTTGGGAAGGTCTAGTGATAATGAACTCCCTCAGTATTGATGAACTTTTTGTCTGGGAAGGTCTTAGTTTCTCCTTTGTTTTTGAGGGACAATTTTGCCAGATGTAGTAGTCTTGCATGGCAGGTTTTTTTTTCCCCCTCCAGTACTTTTAATATATCATCCCACTCCCTTTTAGCCTGCAAGGTTTCTGCTGAGAAATCTGCTGATAATCTAATAGGAACTCATTTACAGGTAATGAGTTACTTTTCTCCTTCTGCTTTCAAGATTCTTTGTGACTTTTGAAAATCTGATTATAATGTGCCTTGGTGTAAGTCTCTTTAGATTTATCTTAGTTGGAGTTCTTTGAACTTCTTGAATTTGTATGTTCATTTCTCTCCTCAGATTTGGGAAATTTTCAACCATTATTTCTTCAAATAGGTTCTCTGCCACTTTAGCTCTCTCCTAGGACTTCCATAATGCATATGTTTTTTCACTTTATGGTATCCCATATGTCCCTTAGGCTCTCTTCATTTTTCTTCATTCTTTTTTTTTCTGCTCCTCTGCCTCAGTAATTTCAAAAGTTTGCCTTCAAGTTTACTGATCCTTTCTTCTGCCTGGTTAAGTCTGCTCTTGAATCCCTGCAGTGAATTTTTCAATTTGGTTATTGTATTCTCCATTTACACAATGTGTTTGTTTTTTCTTCATCATTTTTCTGTATTGCTATTCCCATTTTCTTTATGCATTGTTTTCCTAATTCTGTTTAGTTGTTTATCCATGTTCTAATTCATTGAGTGTCCTTATGATGATAATTTTGCATTCTTTTTCTGGCAATTAATACCACTGTTTTAAGGAGTCAATGTCTGAAGATTTAATTTGGTCTTTTAAATGTGCCATGTTTCCATTTCTTTGTGTCATTATTTTTTGTTGGGATTTTTGGCATCTGAAGAATCAGTCAACTTTCCCAGACTGCTTTCACACAGGATAGGCTTTCTCCACTCATTCCATATAGGGATTCTGAAGATCTCCCAAGCCTTTCTGGGTATGGATCCTCTCTTGGTTTGTGTATGTTATCTCCTAGTTGAAGAGGATTGCTTGTTTCTTCTTCAAAGTTCACTCTGGATCTGTCTACTGCAGCTTCTTGAATACCATAGTGAGCCATGACACTGGAGCTTCAACTAGAGTATCTCTTTGGTAATGCATACTCCTGAGCATTTTGATAGTCTGTTTTCAGAGCTTCAATATGAGGCCTGGTTCTTGTCAGTACTTGGATTTGGGCAAGACAGAAACCGGTCCTTGGGCAGCCACCCTAAAGGTCAGAATACTGGACATACATTCTACTCATTTCCCTCCCAGAGATAAGATGGGAGTTGAGGGTTTCCTCTTCATCACACAGTACCATGCTGGAAGAAGGGGCTCTGGTGAGAGTGTCGCCAATTAATTTTTCTACTGGGCTTTGATGTGCTTGGCTTCATGCTCTCCTGGGTTGCAGGAACATTTGAAATGGTTCTTGGATTTCTCACAGAGGCATTTGGCCTCTTTACTATTGTTAAATCCTTATGTGTGTGGAAAGGAGAATTTGGTGCTTCCTATTCT
The DNA here is from genome assembly GCF_028858775.2 of Pan troglodytes. Lineage (NCBI taxonomy): Eukaryota > Metazoa > Chordata > Mammalia > Primates > Hominidae > Pan > Pan troglodytes. Next base: position 103,796,060 of record NC_072408.2, on the reverse strand, counting down.
GCCATCTGGCTAACATCACTCCAACTCTTGCTTTCTTAAACCCTCCAAAAATCACCAAACACAAGCCAAAATCTTATAACAAGCCTCTCCAAAGCTCGTCTCACTGAGATGCCCCACGGTTACTCTTGGTGTGTGTTCTCCATAATTTTGACTACAGGCATGTTTCTGGTGGTCTTTGACTTTTACACTTCATTAAAAAGCTAGATATAAAGTTTTTAAGGCCACTAGCTTGAAGGATATTCAAGCAATCTGATTCTATAAGATACTGCAATTTCTGATTTTTAAAAGTAAGAAAGAGAACATGTTAAGAAATCAGTAACTTGGGAGGAGGGAGTTGAGGCACTCCTCATGAAGAAAGACAAGAACAAAAAATAAGACATTAAGTAGAGAATAATATCAGATAATTCCAGCATATCTGGCAAATCACATTATTCTGGCAACATTAAAACAGAGAAAACAAATAGGAGACCGAGGCAAAAGTTCAAATAAGAGATACAATAGGTCCTAAACCAAGATAATACATTTGTGAAAAGGAAGAGACTTGTTTCCTGAATTGAAATGCTATTAATTACTTTCTCTAGCCTAGAGGACATTATTCTGGCACCTTAATATTAAGATAGAGCATTTCTACCTTCAAAACTTTAATCAATATGTTGCATAACCCTCATTAAATACTAAATTACATGTGAATTACTACTGCAGAATGTCTCCAGAAAGAGAATGGTGAATTATTCTTGTTAGCTTGGCTGTAAATTTGTACTTGTTTTTAGATCATAGGGAGGCGTAGATATCAATTTACATTAATTCTTCACATAAATGTAAAATTTATGGAAAAGCAGCAGGGTAAATACACCATTAAATTTATCAACACAGTTACACAAGCAATCAATTTTGACCTATCTTTACCTTTTTATCAAACTTTGTTTCAAGAATCAGACATTTTATGACTTTTTTATCATTCCAAGGTCAAATTAAAAATAGTCTGCCTAATGTATTGATCAGTACTTTCAATTTTTAAAAAAATTACATCTGAATTTGGTAACTTCATAAAACAGAATAAAATATAGTTTGATAGACTACTGGGAGAAATATATGCAGGTATCATTCAGATGACATCAGGAGATAAAATAGACAATAATGCTTGCATTTTGTGTAACTTTATGAAGTATTCTCATTTCATGCATCACTGAAGTCTGTAATGACAGTGATGGACAGTAACAAATAGATAAATCCATGCTTCCCTAATGTTACCATCACTCTTCCCCCACTCCACCACCAAACACTCAATTTATAAATGCTTGGAAAGTTTTTGCACTATGAAATGTAAAGTAAATTAGGTAGATGTTAGTGAGAGTGCCACAGCCCTATTATTTGCAAAGGATCTTTCCTTCTAAAAAATCCAGTTTTTTATTTCTGAAATTGGATCTTGTAAATTTATGAATAACAAATATGTGAATTTTCATGTTCAAAATTTCATGTTTCATTGGTCTAGATAATTTCAGATACCTTCCTCAGCATATCTGTTAGAAATGGAAATAATATTTACTAACATGTAAACAATTTATTTCAATAACTGATCAAAATATAATCAATAATATCATAGGTGCTTAAGCTTTTTAGTCATTTTTAAGTTGTTGAAACCATTCTTCAATCTCAAAGTCAGGTCTGGTCCAAAGTGATTTTTTTTTTCTTGAAATATATTTTGAATGTTAAAAATCCACAATTTACTGGATAACAAAACTTAATAATAAGATGATCTCCACTAAATAATACTCTTATCTTCCTAACAAATGTCATTATCTACAGTGCCAGGCATCCAATAAATATGAAAAATAAGCTTTAGTAAGGGCACTACCGTAGTTTCTTGCCTTTATTTCTCCGACAGTGTCTTTAGACCACACCTAGATTTTACCTTTTGAGAAAATATTGCCTTTAGAAATGTAAAACTACATTTGATAGCTTTTTCTCTTTAATAATTATGTGATCAAAGAAATTTGCTTATTTGTAAATATCAAGCATCTGAGTTTCATAGGAAAACATATCAACTTCATATAGAACTTTGTAATTTTCTCTATTCAAAATATTCACCTATTAAGTGTTTACTTATAAATATATACCAGGTTAGCTCCAAAAAGAACTTAAGGAAACTAAAAATTGATTAACTATAGAAATTATTAAACTAGATAAAATGTCCCAAAATAAAATTTTAAGTAAATAGAGGACTCTAATAAAAAGTGCTATTCACATTTTTAGAAACCAGAAAAAAGGTTTTCATCATAGTTCAGTTTCACATTTCCAGATGATCCCATTGCGTTTCACATTTCTTTAAAATCAAAGATTTAGGAATGCTGAAGTTGTTTACATACTCTGTATTTGTATGAGTATTAATGAAAAATGAGTAAGAGTAGACATTATCTGAATGTAATCCTTACAAGTTCAATATTGATGACCCTCTTACACCTTAGCAGCTATAAATGAAACACGTAGAGCGCTACATTGAAACCCAAATTATCTATTTCATATTTTGAAAAATATGAAGTATATGAGACATAGGGGGAAAAATGGTTCCAACAAACATATAATATTAGAAGTGGTCCCTCTTTTATAGAAAAACAGACTGACACAAAATAAACGACACATATTTAAGGCACACAATTTGGAAAATTGGCATGCATACTCTAATGAAACCGTCATCACAATCAAAATAATAAACATAGTAATCACCCACAAGTTTCCCTGTGACTTTGTACAACTTTCTTCCTGCCCTTCCTCAACTGTTTCCAGGCAAACTAATGGCTGTCTCTGTAGTTTACATTTGCTAGAAAACTAGAATCATATGGTATATACTCTTTATTGTCTGGCTTCTATTAATCAATATGATAATTTTGAGATTCATTCATGTTGTTTACATACTATAGTTTATTCCTTTCATATAGCTGGGTGGCATTACACTGTATATACCACAATTTGTTTATCCATTCATCTGCTGACAGATACTGGATTATTTCCAAATTTGGGCTATTACAAATATATCTGCTATGACCATTCGTGTACAAGTCTTTGTGTGGATATGTGCTTTTATTTCTTGTAGATACATATTTAAGGAGTAGAATGCCTAGTGTGAATGGTAGGTATATGCTCAACGGTTGAAGAAACTGTCAAAACATTTCCCAAAATGTTTGACCATTTTATATTCCCAGAGTATGAAAATTCCAGTTGCTCCACATCATAGCCAACAGTTGGTATGGTCAGGCTTTTAAATTTTAGCTATTTTAATAAATATTCAGGAGTATCTCCATGTGGTTTAGCCTGCATTTCCCTAAGTGACGATGATTACAAGCACCTTTTCATTTGCATTTACCATCTTCATGTCTTTTTTTTTTTTAGTTTTTAGAGATACTGTCACTCTACCACCCAGGCTAGAATGCAGTGGCATGATTATAGCTCACTGCAGCCTTAAACCCCTGGGCTCAAGCAATCTTCCTGCCTCAGCCTCCTGAGTAATTGAAACCACACCACCACACCCAGCTTCATAACTTCTTTGGTGAAGTGTCTATCTCAGTCATTGTCTATGTAAAACATCGGGTTATTTTCTTCTGTCTTGAAATGCGTTTATATATTCTGAATACAAGATCTTTATTAGATGTATGATTGGCAAATATTTTCTCACAGTCTGTGATTTGTCTTTTAATTATCTTACTGGTACCTTTCCAAGACTATACTTTAATTGGTCTTTGAAAATCCAATTTATATCAATTTTTACTTTTGGAGATTATTCATTTGGTGTCGCGTACACAAAATCTACCCCAAACATACAAAGATCTTTGTCTTATCTTCCAGAATTTTTTTTTTTTTAGTTTTAAGTTTTACATTTAGGTCTATCTATGATCCACTTTGAGTTTATTTTTGTAGATGGTGTGAAGTATGCATCAGGGTTTTTGTTTTTGCATGTGTGTTCCAGCACAGTGTTTTGGAAAGTTTATCCTTTTTCTGGAAAGGATTACCTTTCACGTTTTAGGTTTTGAATTAGCTTTACACGTTTGTCAAAATCAGTTGACTATATATGTGTGGGTGTATTTCTGAACTTTATTGTGCTACACTGATCTATGTGACTACGTTTATGCACTTTTGCATTATCTTAATAGCTTTGTAACAAGTCTAGAAATTACAGTGCTGTAATTTCTAGACCTCTACTATGCTGTTTTATTTTCGAAAGTTGCTTTGGTTATTCTAGGTCCTTTATATATTTCCAAATTTTAGTAGCAGCTTAACAAGTTCTACCAAAAAAAACCTACTAAAATTCTTATTGGGATTTTGCCGAATCTACAAATCAATGTGGGGGAAACTGATGCTGAACAATATTGAGCCTTCTAATCCGTGAACATGGTATCTCTCAAGTTTACTTTCTCAGCACTGTTTCGTAGAATTCAGTGTACAGGTCTTGCATGTATTTTATCAAATTTACACTTAATGATCTCATATTTTTATGCTACTATATTTTTAGTTCCATTTTCTGATTGTTGCAAGTATACAGAAATGCAATTGAGTTCTGTAGATAGACGTATCCTGTAACGTTATTAAACTTATTAGATATTTTCATGTATTCCATTGGATTTTCTATAGTCAAGAGTAGAGGCTGTTTAAAAACTTATTCCTTTGTAATCTGGATGTTGTTTCTTTTTCTTGCGAATTGCCTCAGCTAGAAATTCTAATAGAATGTTTAATAGAAGAGAACATCATATACATTTGCTTTGCCTCTGATCTTAGGGAAAAAAACATTCAGTTTTTCAGTATTAAGTTTAATGTTAGCTGCTGGGGGTTTTTGATGTCCTTTTCGTTCTCTTTTATTCCTACTTTGCTGAGTTTTTATCAAGAATGAATGTTGGGTTTTATCAAATGCTCTTTCTGCATCTATTGAGGTGATCACGTAATTTTCCTGTTAGTCCGTTTAATATGGCGAATTACAATTGATTTTTAATGTTAGCCCAAATTTGCATTCTTGAGATAAACCTCACTTGGTCATATGTGTTCTCTTTTACCCATCACTGGATTCGAACTGCTAAAAAATCTCGTTTAGAACGTTTTCATCTGTCTTCATGGCAAATATTGTCTAGTTTTCTTGTCATGATGCTGCCTTATTTTGGCATGAGGGTAATGTTGGTCTCAAACATTGAGTTGGAAATTATCTCCTCCTATTTCCTGGAAGCTTTCGTAAAATACTGGGATATTGTCTTCTTTTAATCTTTGAAAGAATTCATCAGTGTAGCCATTTAGGTTTGGCATCTTATCAGAAATGTCTACAGAAATTGTGGTGATGTCAATTCTCTCATCCCCGATGTTGGTAATTTTGTCTCTTTTTCTCATTAGTCTAGCTAAAGGTTTATCATTTTTCTTGATCTTAAGGAAACAGAGGCGAAGCAGGGTGGCTCATACATACAATTCCAGCACTTTGGGAGGTTGAGGTGGGAGGATCACTTGAGGCCAGGTTCAAGACCAGCCTGGGCAACATAGTGAAATGCTGCCTCTACAAAAATTAAAAAAAAAAAAAGTTTTTAATTGCACCGATTTCCTCAACTGATTTTTTATCTCTTTATTCTCTTTTTATTTTGAAGTTCACCTGCTATTATTTTTCTAACTTCTTAAGGTGGATGCTACGCTGGGCGTAGTGTCACGTACCTATAGTCCCAGCTTCTTGGGAGGCTGAGGTGGAAGGATCACTTGAACCCAGGAGTTCAAGGCTAAAGTTAGCTATTATATAATCACTTCAACCTAGACAACAGAGTGAAATTCCTGTCTCCTTAACAGAAAAAAAAAAAAGGTGGAAGCTGACATCTCTGACTTGAGATCTTTCCTTTTTTAATATATACATTTAATGCTATAAATTCCCCTGTAAGTACTGCTCTAGCTGATTCCTACAAATTTTGATATTTTGTTTTCATTTGCATTCTGTTCAGTATAAAGTGGGTTTCTTGTATTCAAAACAGGTGGATTAAAAAAAAGCAAGACTCAACTGATTTTTTAAAAGGATAACCGACAATTTACATCTAATTGATACAGCTATTTAAATCTACTATCTTAGTGTTTATTTTCTATCTGTCCCATTGACTCTTTGTTCTTCTTTCGGATTTTTTTTTATGACTTCATTTTATCACCTTTACTGGCTTACTAGCTATTTATTCACTGATTTTCTTTTTGTGGTTGCTTTAGGTCTTATAATACACATTCTTATCAGTTTACTCTCAGGGAATGTTATACTGCTTCACGGTCAGTATAAGAACTTTAGAGCAGTATACTTTCATTTCCATCATCCCAATCTTGATATTGTCATATATTTCACTTTACATATGTTAACCACACAACACCCTATTATTATTACTATTTTGCTTTAATCTATTGTCTTTTAAATAAATTTAAAATAGAAAAATAATTTTTATATTTACTCACATATTTACCACTTTTGGTGTTCTTCATTCCTTTGTATAGCTGCAGATTTCTATTTGGTATAATTTCCTTCTAAAGGCATTTTTTTAAACCATTTCCTGTGGTGCGAGCCTGCTTGTGATAAACTCTTTTAGCTTTTCTAAGTCTGAAAAAGTTATTTCATTTTTGCTTTTGAAAAATATTTTCGCTAGGTATAGAATTCTAAATTGAGCTTTTCTTTCAGTACTTTAAAGATGTTGCTCCAGTGTCTGACATTCTCTCTGTCCTTCTATGTGTTTTTTCTCTAGCTACTTAAAACAAATTCTCCCTTGTTGCTGGCTTTAAGGAATTTGATAATGATGTGCCTTGGCATAGTTTTCTTTTTATTTCTTGTGTTTGGGGTTCATTGAGTTTCTTAGGTCTTATTTGTTTCTCTCAAGGATCAATATCTGACAACTGTTTCACATATTTTGTTTTTTAATTTCAGGTGGGAAGGTAAATCTCTCATATCATTTTGGCCAACAATGAAATTTCAATTTCATGTTTCCTATTTTTTGCATATAACATTTTATTTTGTATACTTACTTAGCTTTTAAATTCCATGACAAAAATGTTTCATCCGTATGCATAATTACTAAAATTATTTCATCCCACCTCTTTTAATATACATTATGTGTATTTATTTTTTTAAAAAAGCAACAGGGAAATATTAATAGATTTAAATACACCATGTAGGCAAAACACACTAATATTTATGTCTTCTAAACCTGTTAGTGATATACAAGGAAACATGTTACAAGTCATAATGCTTTCATAATCTGTCAGGAAAAGATCACATTAACATCCCTATATGCTTCAGTACAAATGTATGCTATAAACCACACTGGGTAAAAGTAATATTCCTGTTTTTATTTTTGGAAGTAATTATTCGTAAGTTTATGCTTATTAAATATATCCTTAAAAATTTCCATAACTTCAGAAACCCATAAAGTTAGTGAGCTAAAGTTTTATTTTTCTTTTTTTTTAATTTTAGTAAATACTTTCATCTCAGAAGTCAAAATGGGGCAGAAGAGCTATACAAAGGTACATAGTTTAAATCTTTGGGACAAGAGACAAGAAGGTAACCAAGTCAGTAGCGCCCCCAAGCTTCACTTAACCTAAAATTGTAGATCACAGTAGGTAGATGTATACATCTATCTATTGCCAAAGAGGTATAACTTATTTTGACAACCTTTCTAAATAATTTTATGGTAAGGCCAATAATATAAAAATATTATACACAGTACAGAAAGAATTAAAGTTAATGATAAAGACCACAAAATAAAATAATCCAAGCTTCTTACTTGGAAAAAGAAAATAGCAATAATACTATAATATTTAGTACCTAATATGAAATCTCCACTCATTATAAGTTGTCATGTTGATTGAAATTTTGCAGTACAACGTTGCATGTTACTAATGAGAAAATCACCAGATAGCTCTTGTCGAGTCCTATGAACCTTAAACATTTTTTATAGGTAAAGATATCTTAAAAATACCACCCAGGAATAAAGATTTGTCAGAAGTACAATATAGTAACATAAATGCAAAAGATATCATGTAATTTGTGCAATTCAAAATTCCAAAAATTGTCTTATCAAATGTACAATAAATAATAGTCACATTTGACTTCATCAAGTTAACAAAATAATTACTAGCCAACCCTATGTTTTATTAGTCAATGGCTTAGAAACACCAATTGCCATTTTAAAATTACTTTCTCCATAAAAATAGAAGGCATATCAAACTCTTTAAATCTCAACTAGCCCCAAAAATTTGAAAGGCAATTTGTCAATCAAAAATATATGTTAAAAAAGATGACTAAAAAACAAACATAACCAATTTTTATGCACAATTTTCTTCTCTTATGAAAAAGGGCACTTAGTGGATGGCTAAAGCTTTCAAAAAATAAAGATCCTGTTGACTTTCCTATTGGGTAGATGACATACTGTACAATTTTTAATATAAAAATATACATATTTTTAAGATGAAACAGTTGTTGGTATAAAATCCCATCACCCTTTTACTCTTACTTGAAAAACATTTTTTCCCTGGAGGCCATGAAAATAATACTGATTCTATGTAGTTCTGTGTTGCCAGAAACTTCCCAAATTACAGAACATTAAGGTATTCACTGAAATTTCAAAAGTGGGCCCGTAATCTTTTGTTTTCTTCTCGTAGTCTTTCAATTTCAGCCACTAAACCTTCATTCACTGAGTATCTTTCCAGCAAAGAATGCATTTCATTCTAGAAAAACAGGAAAATGCTTTTTAAATTATTGATATTTCACATTTATTTGGCAGGCTATGTTTAATAATATACTTTCAGCTATCATTTCTCTCATGTTCAATTAACTAGGTGAATGATATTTCTTGTACTTAACAACTTACTAGTTTGTTAATATAAATGGAAGATCGTTGGTGAAATTAGTATATTTGGAAAATTTATATTTGCACATTTAAAATGCTTTTTGCTTACTTATCAGGAAGAAAGCCATGGAAAAAAGAAGGCTTAAGTATCTCAGAGGTTAAAAAGGAGGTGACCAGTTAAAATCTATTTTACTTATTTAGTTTATAAAACTCCCTATTTATCTTAGAAACTAAATAAAACAACTAAAATATATTACCTTTCATGGATTTTTAAAAATTCACACAACTCTACTTTCATTTAAAATATTAAAATAAAATTTGCCATACATACCAGTTGCATATGAAACTGTTTAATCATCTCCACTTGCAAATTCACAATGTCCCTATGGCATGCTTCTCTAGGAAGAATGTAAAATACTTTTTAGAATTACAATAGTTTAACCAATTCTAGGTCATTCAAGAAACTCACTAAACTTTTTCATTTGCCAAATTACTGAATGTTAATAATTACTATAATAATAAAAATACCAATGCACTGAGCATTTATTTACTATGTGCTAGGAACTGTTTCCTTTATTTTAAATGTAAGAACTCGTTTAAAATATCTTCACAGGTAGATGCAATTATTACCTCCATTTTACAAAAGAAATAACTTAACCACAGTAGATATAACTTGTTCAAAGTCACGCAACCAGTAAATGATGGAGCTAGGATGTAAACCCAGGCTGTTTAACTCCTGAACTCTCCGATACTATATTCCTTTATATAGAAATTGTCATTAAGACACAAACTTATCTTACAATGAAATACAGAAAATTCACTAGGTTAGAAAGATCATTTTATTATTATCAGTTTAGCTATTGAAAAAATGTACTTTCAGTACAAAGTGGCAATTTGGGTGGATATAGCATGGCTTACTCAATAAAATGCAATTAATTCATGCCTACAAAAGAATATGTAAAAATTATGAAGTATAATAACAAAAGAAACACTCAGTCACCCACCACACCACTTATGAACTAGAACGTTACCAAATCATAGAAGCTTCCTGTGTGTTCCTGTCTGATTCTATCACTTAACTCTTGGGAAAAAGCCCAAGAAAGAAGTCATTACTCTCCTGAATTTTGTTGGACAAAGAAATGCTTTTGCTTTTTTAATACATTGTATAACATATAATCTGTAGTCAATGTTTTCATTGTGCATGTTTTTGAGCATTACAAAAAAGGGTACCATATAGCTTATATTTAAGAAATAATTCAATATTGTTTTGAAGATTCATGTTTTATATATCTGTATATTATTGGTTTGTACTGGTGTATCTATTTTCCTGTTAATATTCTGACTGTTTTCAAGTTTTTACTATTCCAACGTTGTTATAAACAATCATGTATTATCTCCAAACCCACATGTGCCAATGTCCATTGATGATACAACCAACTGTAACTCAAGTGTATACTCAGTTTTACAAAATCATGCAAATTGTTTTCCAAAGGTAGTTATCAATGGATGTCACCAGTATAACAGAGTTCTTCTCGCTCTATACCATCATCAAGACTTAGTATTACCAGATTTTTTATATTTTCCCATTTACTCAGTGTGACACGGTATCTCATTGCATTTTTAGTTCTCTGATTAATTGTGAAGTTGAATATCTTTCCTGTGTTCATATACCATTCCTCTTCCTTGAAATGCTTTTTCATATCTTTTTCTTATTCATTTACAAGCATTCTTTACATAATCTGATCCTTTGCTATTTATATGAGAACTGCAGGTATCTTCTTATCCCTTCACTCTGTGATATCATGTGATAAATAGTTCTTATTAATGTGCTCAAATATACTAATAATGCAGTCAAATTTACCAATGTATTTTTATAGGCAGTGCATTATTTTATTTTTAATGATTTCCTACCATGAAGTTATAAACTTTTATAAAGTCAACTTTTAATCTACATGGAACTGATTTTTCTCAATAGCATGGAATCTATACTTATTTTTTACAGGAAAAAACAAATGTCACAACACAACTTACTGATTATTCCATTTTTTGCACATAAATCTGCAATGCTACCTCTCTATTGTTTCCATATATGCATAGGTTTCTTTCCAGCTTATTTCATTCCTTTGGCCAGTATGTCCTCCCTGTGCCATGCTATATATCTTAATTATACTTTAATAATTAAGTGTATTCATCTGACAAATAAGTCCCCTTCAACCTTATTCTTCTCTGAAATGTCTTAGTTATTCTTAGATTTTTTTCCTTCCATACATATTTTGGAATCACTTCACCATCTTCTTCCAAATCCCAGCTGGGATTTTAATTGGAATTGCATTCAATCTACTGACCTATTTAGGTGAACTAATATCTTTATAATCTCTCCATTTATTTAAATGTTAGTGCTTTTAAACAAAAAAAATTTTTAATGTTTTTCTACAAAAATCTTCACTACCTTTGGTAGATTTATTCCCAAGTAACTTATTGTTTTTCTGTTCTAACTATGAGGGTATTTTTAAAAATTTCCTCTTCTACTTTCAATTATAGTAAAAACTGTATTGAAAACAAACAAAAACACTGTATCAGGGAACCATTGAGGTAGCTAGGACTTGAAGGGCCATGATCTTGCAAACAAAAGACTACTAGGTAAGCTCTTCATTTACCTCTGTTTTTCCTTCTAGAGTATGTGCTGATTCCACAGTGTGGAGAAGAAACCCAGCTGAAGCAGTGGCCTGGAGGTTGAGATAGTCTCGCTGGGTTGGGGAGTATTAAGAGTTTGGGCCTACCAAGGTAGCCAAGGCTGTAAGAGCCAAGGTCTTGAAGAGGGGAGGCCTGCAGAAAACTAAGCCTGAAACTGTGCAATTTCCCCTCAAGACATCTGTTGACTTCTAAGCAATGCTCGCCCTGGGTTAGATGGCAGGAAACCAACCAAAAAACAGGTAACTAAAGAGCAGAGAAAGTATTCTGGAAGTCTAGTGATGCTGGCAAAATAGAGGCTGAAGTTTGGGACCCACCAAGGTAAAAAAGACAGTGAATACTCCAGACATTCAGCTGATGTCCTAGAAAAGACTACACACTAGGAATAAAGGCAAACTGGAAACAAACTAGTGCTAAGAAAACCTGAACCTAGTAACCAAAGGGTCAAAGGGATCTGCTTGCCAAAAGAAACTTAAATCTTCTTAATAGACAACAGAAACAGATGCACAGATTTCCACTTAGGATGTATTAGGTTGGTGCAAAAGTATAATTTCTCAACTCTAACAATGAAAACAAACCTGATAACCTATAAAATCATATTATTTTAAATTCAACCGAGAGCTGAGAATGGAAAGAAATCTAAATGAACTAAAATCCAGAAAATGAGGAGTTCCTCTTAGGAGAAAAGAGACCCATGACTAGGAGAAAAGAGACCCATCTTCATGCCCTTGACAGAGTAAAAAGAACTAGCTGAAATTTTAATAAGATTTTTAAAAGCCAAGTAAACACTGCTTGATAGTTTAGAATTCCAAGGGGTCCCAGCCACAAAGAGAGTCTCAATTTACTCACCAACTTTTTCCCACAAGCCTTCATTCAGCGCTCATGTAAAAAAAGTAGGGACAAGTGTAACAGGAGGGCTGAGGGAGACTCCCTAAGATACAGATGCACAGAGCCTGGTGAAGCCTTAGGGCAGCAGAGAAGAACTGAGAGTAATCCCTCTAAGGCACTCCAGGCTCTCACGGAGAAGATGGCAGCCACGGGAGGATGGCTGAGAAAGAGGACCTCAATACCGTCTCTGTCCTGCCAATGATAGGTGTAGATGAACACCTAGTCTGATGAACACCTAGGCAAATGGCAAAACAAGTGAATTTATGGAAATCCTCTGAGCCACTCTGGGTCTTCACTGCGTCCCAGGCAGAGGCTGCCTATGGTCAAAGGGCAGAAGAGCTGAGAGAAGTCCCTACCCACCACTCCTAGGTGCAGACATGCAGCACAGGGCAGCAAAACCAAGAGGCACTGACTGTACGCCTTCACCAAACATGCTGCAGCAGCTCTGCAGGGCTGGAAGTGGGATAGACACACTTCTCCTGAGGCACAGAAAGCCAGGAACAGGTTAGATAGTGAAAAAACAAGCTCCAGCCACCCCGAAAGCTGGCAGCGGGGCAGAAATGCACGGCGATTTCAGAGTTGCTCCAGCACTCAGATCCCTGGGTCTGCTGAAGGAAAGGCCCTGAGCCCACTGTCCTCAAATCATCTGAAGCCAGTGGTGAACTGACACCCAAATGCTTGTTGAATAAATGGGTAATAAATAGACAGCACCCATTACTCCTGTGCTTAAAAACTCTGATGGCTCTCCATTACCTGTGTGTTAAGACCTTCACAACTGTCCCTCAGGCCTGGTCTCTTACCACGGTGCCTTCTCTCTGCAAACATTCCTAGAATGTATGATCATGTCTCTGCTCAAGCTGTTCCCACACACGTCAGTATAAAATAAAATCTCTTCAGTGTACCTTTCTAAATCTGCCCCCACAGAAGAACTGCTCCTTTTCTGTGATTTCAACATCACTTTGCTCACACTGTATTATAGTCAGCTGTATCCAGACAGTTCTACTATTATGCCATAAATATTTATGCACTCCTGAAAAAAACGTATATTCTTTAACACTGTGTATTAAAAATAACAGAACTTAGGGAAAAAGGATTAGGGCAAAGCACTCAAAAACCTATGCAACTTTGTAACCAGAGCACAACAAAAACAATTAAATCCTAATAAAAATACTAACATAGTTAAAAAGACATAGTAAAAATCTAACAGATAATTATTGAATAATACCCTTACTGTGAAGAAGTGATGGTCACTTAATGGAAGAGGATAGAAGGATTGCGGCTATCAAGTTACAGAGGCAAGAGCAAAATGCCCAAAGATGGGAAATAATCACAAAATAAGTACTTCTAACAGAGCACACAGCCAAGCCAAGAGGAAGTGAATAAAAAGAGATGGATGCTGACAGGGTTTGCTGCATTCAGCTGTGTTCAGGTGTACTTTATTTTGGCTGCTATTACATGAACAAACAAAATTTCCTCATCATATTGTCAACAGTGTTCTATTTTACTGATCCCAAATGAATTAATTCACATTAAGAGAAACACACATGGCAGAACACACTGCACCTAGCCCAACTACATCACAAGGCCTTTGTGGCAGATCATTTGATGTATCCTTAGTATCTGGTACATATACTAGGCAGGGTAAATGCCAAAATTATAATTTTTCTTTAAAAAGTATTTTTCGACATTTAAAAATATATTTTAAAAGTATTTTAAAACATTAAAAGGAAGCATGCACCAACAAAAACTGCACATTTTCTCCAACATTCTTGCTTACGGTAATCCAAATCTGAGCTACAACATTAACTATAGGTTAGAAAGGAAAAAAGGCACCAATGATTTTAATAATTGAAGATAGCTTCCAAAAATATTGAGATGATAAAAGAAAGCAGCATTGTAGAACACATTCTTACAATGTTCACAATTCGAAGGATGAGAAAGACAAGGATAAGTCTGAGAAAGAATTTTTTTTACATTAAGTATTACATTCTGATGCATTCTATTGGAAAATATTCAGAATTGTGCTTTAAAATATCTTTTTCTACTACATTATTGCACACAGCATACCTAATAGATCTATGAACATACTGCAGGTAAGAATCCAATTTAAGCTTACCAGAACTTGTCCACATTTTAATAATAAAAAAAGTTCACAATGGCAGTCTGCCTGCTAGACTGCCCTGCTGAGTTACCTAATAATTGCCCTAGGTAAATGTGCCTTTTCCTGGCTCATAATCAATAAATGCAGTACGAAAAGATCAACAAAACTCATTATGTTTTCTATGGCTTTAGGGTTACCAGAACCTAGACAATAGTAACCAACAACATTATCTATAGTTCTGGTTTTACATCTAAAAAAAAACAAGTAAGGTCTAGATAGAAGGAGTAGTTTCTCAATTACTACCTAAAGTCATCCAACGTTTCCTGTATCATGTTCTGAATAAAACGAATTTGAATGGAAGTCAATGGTGCATTTTGCCGGTTATTTCCAATGCTGTCAGCTATTTTCTCTGAGAGTGAACTGGCAACTCCAGCAGTGACAGAAGATGCTATTTTTGGATCTAAAATAAAGAATGAAGAAAATATTAATAGTCAACTTGGACTGAGAGACATCAAACATTTCTAAATAAGATTTGGCATGTGGAAACTTGAAAAACTGGCAAAGAAGAGTGTTCCTGTGACATTTAGAAAAATTCACTGTCTGGAATACAAATCTTAGAAACTTTCTATAACATTATTTCTAATAGTCATTTATCTATATATATAAACTGCCAGCTGTCTAATGTAATACCACATGACAGAGGGATTAATCTTGAAGAATCTATGAACCATTTCCTCTTATAAAAGATGAATGTGACAAGCTGCACCATAAACTAGATAAACCAAGACTATTAAAAACAAACAGAAGGAAAATAGGAGTAAAGTACTGCTACAGGAAAAGCCTTAGAGTTTAAGCTAATGCAATATATATCCACAGAAAACTTCAAGTAAAATATAGATATTTATATAAGAGTTGATTCTAAACAAAGAGTTGCTTTGTGTAGATAACTCTTAGAGTTAAACCAAATATTCCTTTAAATGTGATGAAGTTTGTATGGGTCTGTAGCACAAACTCTAAGGATAAGACTTAAATATGAAAGAGAAAAAGACATTTTCAGGTAGTTAACCACCCCTTTTCAAAGGGTCCTACATAATAATTCTATCTCTACCATATGAAAGACACATATTACACTGAAAATCTAATTCACACCAAAAGATCAAATCAACATACCTGAATTTAACGATTCATATCCATTTCATTGTCTTTAGTAACACTCACACAACAGAAGTATCCATAAACTTTAAACTCTTTGAACATTTTTAGTCTATGATTACTCTATTTCTCCTTTACAAGTTAAATAATGGGGATGATTTTTCAATCAAACACTTTCAAACATCAGGAAGTTTCATGTACTTACTTGGAGTTGAGGATCCATTGATTGGGGGTTCACATATCAACTGGGCTTCAATTTCATTCTCTGGCTTTTCAAATTTCTCAGAATTTCTTGTTTGGTTAGATGATGGAGAGGTATTTGGATTTCCACTTTCAGCACCAGATGTGACCAACTTTGCTAACTTTATATTTAAAATAAATAATGACTTTAATATACAATTTTTTGTTTTACTCATATTACCCATATAATTTTTGCCTACTTCTCTCTTTTGTCCCAGTATGTAGGTTCATAGAAATGAAGGAAAATAGGAAGAGATATAGAAGAAGAAAAAAAAAATGAGAACTGGAGGCAAAATAAAGTAACACTTACTAATCAAAAACAATCTCAACAATAACATGATGAGGAAAAGCTCATTTACTAAGCACCTGCTGTTAAGTATCATTTAAAATAGAGATAACTGGCAAAACAAAAACAAAAACACCATGCATGTGGTAACTAGTCAATAATATTTGCAAAATAAATCAAAAGATGTTTTTGTACTTCTTACATGGTATCTTTTCAATATCATTCTAAACAATAAATATGAAAATACAGACATATTGTACACCCAACTGGCTTGGCCTTCCTGGTAATTTTTGATCATTTTGAACCCTTACATAAAAAATTAAATTCTATATTATATATATATATTTTAGCAGAAAGTAACAATGATAAATTCCATTCTCAGCACCATCAGTTTGCTCTAATGATTTAACCACCAACGTGATGTTGTATACTGCAATGAAATACACTTTAA
The DNA here is from genome assembly GCF_028858775.2 of Pan troglodytes. Lineage (NCBI taxonomy): Eukaryota > Metazoa > Chordata > Mammalia > Primates > Hominidae > Pan > Pan troglodytes. Next base: position 103,779,423 of record NC_072408.2, on the reverse strand, counting down.
AAGGATTCAGGGATAAAGTGTTCTTGCACACTTTATCAAGATATATCAAGTATCTCGTCTTAGAAAAATACTGCAACTTTCCATCTGCTGTAACCTTCAACATATCCAAAGCGAGATTTCAAAGTATTCTGTAGTTATTAAAACCTGACATCAAGACTTATGAATAAGTGCATAGCACTGCTAATAATTAGGATACATACACTGGCAGCCATCCACTTTCTACTGATAAACACATACAGTGAGTTCAGTATCATTTTCAGACAAATACCTGTTTGAAGGAGTCTTTAGATTCCTGTTTTCCCATATATATTTTCTTAGACTCAGCTGTCAGATCACGGTTTTCATTTTCCTCTTTCCCTGGAGATCCCATAAAGACATTAAGAGGACTAGAATGCAATACTGAAGTACTTGAAGTTACTGGATTTTTTCTTGGAGGAAACACTGAGTTCAACTGCGGTAGAAAGTCAAAGCCTGGAAAAGGGAAAAACTGCATGTGCATATGGTGTCCTCCAATCTTGGTCACTGAAGAAAAGCATTTAACATGATAGGCAGATTAACATGGGAGAAGATATGGATCTGCATTCTGAAGACTGGTTTGTTTCTCAGATATACCCCACAATTGATGTGTATTTCTGGGCAAAAGTCTTAAACTTTCTGTGACTATTTCCCGATCTACAAATGTAAATGATGATATCCATCTCCCAGAGTGGTAAGGTTTCAAAGATATTATTTGTGAAAATACTTTGAAAACAGCAAAACACAATGTTTTAGTCAGTATTAGTTCTTGATAACTGAAAATTGTTAATTTGGTATATATCTGTGGTATGTATCTTGGAAGGCAATTTCTGAGATGGCTTCTAATGACCCCTGCCTTTGGCGTGGCTATCCTTGGGTAATCTCCTCCCTTTGAACAAAAGTAATATGAAAAAGTAGTGAGATGTCACTTCCAAGATTAAGGTTATTAACATAATCTTAAGAGAGGGCTTCCATTTTGGATGCCCTCTCGAATTCTCTTGTTCACCGGCTCTGAGGTAAACCAGCTGCCATGTTGTTGGCTGCCCCACATATAAAGAAGCTCATTGGCATGGAACCGATATCTCCAGCCAACAGCCATAGGAATGAGTTTGGAAACAGTTCCCTGCCCAGTTGAGTCTTAAGTTGAATGAAGCTCTGGTTGACATCCTGATTGAAGCAGGAAGATAGACTTGAAGGCAAAGGTACTCAGCCAAGTCATGCTCAGTTCTTAATACACAGAAATTATGAGATGATAAATGTTTGTTTTTTTAAGCCTCAAAGTGTTGGAGAGATTTGTTACACAGCATAGATAATGCAATTCACTTTTCATTTTCACGAGAATACTTCTAAGTAGTTCTTACCATCTCCTTTGCCTAGGGACTCATCACCTCCCTTGTTAACTACAGCATCTATAACAAATTAGAAAATCAAATTTTAAAACTAGTGAAAAAGAAACCATATCAATTTAGGCTTCTTATTCATTCCCCAAAGAGTTCAGAGACTAACAATCTTAAAAAGCTAAATACGAGTGAGGTTAAAGGTAGGAGAGTACTGATTTAAATTTCTCTTTTACATTATTTTAGCTTCATTCACACTTTAGCAGCAAATATGAACAGATAATTCTATAGTACAGTAATTTAATGAGGCAGCAAGGTATAGTGTAACAAGCCCTGGGGTAGGAGGTAGGTTATGGAGAGCTATAATCCAGTTCTGCCTATACCACTTAATAGCTTTGTGACCTTGGACAAGTCTCAAATGCAATTAAGTTTCAGTTTCTGCATCTACAAAATGGGGATAACGTCCAGATAAGCTCACAAAATTGCTTTGAGGATCAATTGAAATAATACAAAAATATTTTGCAAAGCAGAACAAAGTTTTATTAGTGTTTATTTCCATGGTAGAATATGTATAAGATTATTTTAATCCTGTAATATTCATTTGCCAGTCCATAACAAAAATTGTAAAATTCAAATTTAACAGGTTAATTAAAAATGAGCCAAAGTCATTAACGAATTTACCAGAAATTCAAATGGCCAATAAACACACAATTATATCAGGAGAAATATCATCTATGTGCATGTGTGTATATGTACCCAGTAATTGCACAGCATGAACATGCACACTTTTAGAAGTTATTAGCTTCCTTATCGATACTTTGGAACCATAATGAATCTGGAGGGCGTATGACTCAAATGCTAGTAACATTTTTAAACATAGCAAAAGTAATTAAAGAAAAAAGTAATTTATTCATTTGTCTTAAAAACTATTAAAGAGAATTTAATTTATAACTCAAACACTTCCAAAAAGCCCCTTTGTACATTCTTCAATGCAAAAGTTCCTCCAGAGAAGTCTCACTGGCCAAAACTCCCAATTCAGCACTAATCCCAGAAACCTTTCTCAACTCCAGCACTAGTCACTTTTCTCTCCACCTACATCCATCCTCTGTTTACCCTTTACAATGTAGTTTGATGTAGTTCGACTTCTCTTCATCCTGAAAGAAAAGAATCCTTCCTCTTTCAGTTTGACTTAGCAATTTAAATAGAAATTTGCAGGCCAGGGTAAGGCAGAAGATACTCAATAATTCTGTACCACCACGTATGTATTTATTCCTTCTGACTATAAAATTGTAGAAAATTTGGAAAAGAGACAATTTTAAAGTAAAAAATGAAATTGTATAAGATAATGAGTGGATGAAACAACTTCGAGATCCTGCTGTTGACATGGTACACTTATAATAATAAATACACAAATCTTTGTGGGCTTCTCTGAGTATTTTCTGAGATAAATTTGTAGAAATGGAATTACAAGGCCAAAAAGTATGAATATATTAACTCTGTCAAATTACCCTCTAGAAATGTATCCATGTTATTAATATTGCTCTTAGCAATGAGGTAACTCCATTCCACTAAGAAAAACATTATGGATGTTAGTACCAAAAAGACACACCTAAACAATGTACTTAGTTCAGACACTATGAAGAATAACAAATAATGCTTCTATTTATCAAGCTGGCAAAATTTGCTTTTTATTATGCCAACTTTTTTATGGGGTCGTGGGAGGTGTACACCTATACACACACAATTTTTTAAATTAGGAAGACTTTTTTGCATATCAAAACATCTAAAATTTTAGTAACATTAATTTAGAAGTAGATACAAGGGACAGATTGCCTATGAAGGTAAAAACTTCCTTCAAGAAACTTTTGTGGAAATTAAAATGCCAACTTGAGAGCTATTTGCGTAATTCCCATGTGAAAATTACCAGCGTATATTTTACAATGATAACATTTGAAATATCAGGGCAAAGAAAAAGATACCACCCCAGGGATGGAGAAAATTAGCAAACTGATCCGTGAATAGAGTTGGACTGAAGCTATTATTCACATCTTTTAGCCAGAATAAAAATATTAACTACCAGCAAGAGAACAGGATCCTCTGAACAGACTTACCATCTCTGATAGGTGAGAACATGTCACCTAAACTACTTTTCCCAGTATCATCAAAGCTGGAGAAATCCTGATTTTTTCCACTGTCTGTTTCCTTAGATAAAGTGTCTGTGTTTATGCTTCGAGGCAAACCTTATAGGAATTAGATATAAAAATCAATGTTATTACATCTAAATAAATTTTATCATAAGCTAGGTTGTAAAAATTAATGTATCACTCATATTGTTGGTAATATTACAACTATGAGCATAAGGAGAATAAAACAGAATATGACAAGAGCTAAAGTTAATCAGGATTTTCATGGAACAATAAAACAGAATATGACAAGAGCTAAAGTTAACCAGGATTTTCATGGAACAAAAGGTTCCTCAAAAGAAAACAGCTTATTTGTTCATACAGTAATACCTTATTTTAGCCATTTTGTTGGAATTTTTCTAAAATAATTTATATACTTTGCTGCTCTCTTAAAGTACACTGAACACAACTTACTTTTGCTATTGACTGACTCATGATCATCTACTAATGTGATTTTTTTTAGTCTGTAAGGCATATAGAGTGATGCCTAACATACAGCAGGATTCAATTAATGTTACTTTTCTTCCCTGACTTGCAGTGAAGGGGTTTTCTGTCTTTTCTTTCACTAACAGTGGGAGCTTAACATTGCCCTCAGCATTACAGATCTCAAATGACTTCACTAACCTCCACAGTTTCAAAGAGGAAGCAAACCAGAACACCAAACTCATAAAGAATAGTAAGGTAGACAACAATAAAGAGACGGCAGCAGTTTATTTTTTCTGGCAGTGTATAAACACATGGCTTTAGGGTAGGGACCTTTTAAGAGGAGCTCAGCAGGCTCAGAAGCTTCTGTTTCATTACTGGAGTAAGGACAGTTTTAGAGGTTCGAAAATTTTGATTAAAGTCTGCCATCAGGATTGGTAGCACGTTACTGTATTACATTTTAAAAAGTGCTTTATTTGGCATCTCAGGCCCAAATGAAAAACTGAAAAGTGAGATGAAAACAAAGAACAGCCTGCATATCCAAAAATGCCCAAGACTGGCTAATAAAATAAACTTTTCTAATAACACCTGCTATAAAGTTAAAATATTACCAAATCATTTGTACTATTGTTGAAGAGTGTCTATAGCAAGAGTTCAGTTGTTATAAAGAAGAAATTTCCTCTCCTTTTTTCCAGGTCCTTAACATGTTTGAATGCATAACTCAGCCTCTGAAACTTTAGGAAACAGAAGTTTGGTATCATTTGAAAACAGCGCTAAAGTCTTATTCTTTTCTTCTTAAATGGTGATTTCCTTCTAAAACTAAGTACAAAAAACAAGTTTAGAGTTCTTTGAAATAACTAAATCAGGACAACTTCAATAGAAGCAACAGAATTTTTTTCTGAACTTTAATTTTATACAAAGCTTAAAATAATAATAGTGATGATCATGATGACCACAATGATAGTATCAACACCATAGTGTACTGAGTGCCTACCATGTGCCAGGTACTTCCAATACATTTTCTCTGATTTTCACAATAACCCTAACAGTTAAATGTCATCTTAAATGTATACAGGAAAAAAATGAGACCCAGAAAGGTTAAGAAAATTGCCTAAAAGCATCCTGGCCGGAACTGACAGATCTGAGACTGAGTCTACTATTCTCAATGTTTCAGAGGCAAAGAAAAATGTGTGTGTGTGAGAGAGAGAGAGAATGAGAGAGAGAGGAAGAGAAAGAGAATGATGAAGCAAATGTGGCAAAATTTATAAAGTGCATCTGCCAAAGGGTAATGCTCAGGAGTTGTCTGTACTATTCTTAAAACTTTTCTATAAGATGACAATCATTTCAAAATACAATTAATACACAAACATTGTTAATTTTGTGGGGGCAGAGCACTCACTTTGCCAGAAATGTTGGGAATCTACCAAGAGTTATCGTTAATCCATGACCCTGAAAGATCCAAGTCTTTGATTTGCAAATTAATGCTGTCTTTGTTAAACAAGAGCCTTCTTACTATAAAACTAAATGAATAATGGAGAGACTTCAGAGAGTTTACAGTGAATGAGAGAATCTTTATTTTGTTTAATTTTTGAAAATTTTGAAAAAAGATAATTTTCATAATATAGTTAATTCAACATGTTGGCAGACATTACTCAAAGTTATATTTCAAAAATAATTTCTTCCTTAAGTAGATATCAGTTGTCTTTGTCTCCAGGAGTTCCTAAAAAGAACCTAATTATTTTCCTAATATATAATGGCTCTTATATAAGGATGATACAGATATTCACAGGAAATTTATAGTGAATATACTTACTTTAAAATACTACTCCACACTATCAAGATCAACAAATTAAAGTTCTGCTTCTACTTGGAAATAGCAAAATCATGCTAAAAAAAACACCAATAAATATTTTTGCCCAAGTATTTATCCTGAAAAATTTAAAAGACATGGATATATGTATTTCTACTGAGCACAATATTTCAGAAACATACTAGTATACCATGTAGACTTTCTAAAGTATTTGTTGCATGTTGACAGTATAGCATAACTTCTTAAAATAAAAATGAAAAGGTTTTCAGGAATTTACAGAATATTTTCTTTATTGTGAGCAAGAAATATTTTCTACAATAAGTATGAGAAAGCTTATCATATAACACATCAATAAAGTCTAAATGAATCCTGTTTCAGAACTGTTTCACCAATTACATGAGAGAAGAAGAAATCATTAAAAATTGGAACATTCTCATTTATTTTTATTTAACAGTGTCAAAGTTTCATATTTTCTACTGGTTAATCTGAAGACACAATGAAAAGCCATTCAGTCTGTAGTAGTATTAAGGATGAATAATTTCTGAGTTAGCCTCCTTCCATTTTTAAGATAATATTTCTCACAAGAGAAGTTTAGCTAAACAATAAGGGCCTTTTAACATTTTTGAAATTAATAGCCAAAGTTACTATTTTCACTTCTTCAATGATTTTCACTTCTACTAATTTTACCTAAGTACTCAAATAAATTTGAGTTCTAGGTTCTTGAAGAATGTGCTAATTATATGCCAGCCAAAAACAAAAAACAAAAAAAAAAACAAACCAACCCTCCAACAATATATAAGCAACATTTACCTGCTTTTTCTTGAACAGCAACTGTTCCTTTCCCCACAGCTGATGTCATAGGTTGTGGTAGAACTGTGGCAATGGATGTGGCGGGTGCTTCTCTGACAATTCCGGAATTCTGAACTCCTCCACTAGCAGCATTCACATTAACACTTCGTTTGTTCACTGTTGTGGGCTTATTTGAACAGCCTTTATTTAAACTTGACTGAAATGTAATGGAATATTTAAAAGCTCAGGTTACTAATGTTTCATACTATACGTTAATATTTTATAAATTCCCTGTTAGATTAAAAAATATATTTTTTTCCTTGCAAATCTTAAGCTTGCTGGCAGACCTGAGTTTCCCTCTAAATCAAAATGTCTTTTAAAATACTTTTAAAAAGAGAGATATATAAGAAGAAAAAAAAAAGAAAAAAGTTTTAAAACTAAATATCAAATGGCTTTGTACTAAAATTATTATACATTACATGTAAAATCATTATGTAATTATGAAACAAAACTATACTGTTTAATTGACCACATATAATTTCCATATTCTGAGTTAGATTTATTTAATAAAATAAAAAATGCTGAAAAGAAAATGTCTCACCTTAGTAAGAACAGTGGAGTACTGAAATGCTATACACTGCACAGATGTCTTGTGAGCACTGATGGTCTTAACTGGTGATTTCAACATTCTTAAATCATATTGATATATTTTCCCCCGGGAAGATCCAATAGCCAAAGTGGCTCCATCAGGCATGAAATCTACCGCAGTTAGAGGAGTGTCAGCCACTAAAGTTTTCACTAGCCTTTGGAAAGGAGAACAAAGTATGTGTAGAAATGTTAGTGTGTACAGGTATATTAGCTTATATAAGTAACTATATACCAAAACCAGAGTTATTAACACTTCCAACTGGTCAAAGAGCACACATATCCCAAATATTTCTTTAAAGCATAATTTCAGAATTTGACTTAGAGACATTTCTAATAAAATGGCATATAGAGAACCGCTAAACATTCCATCTTACTTTTCTATTCACTTCCAATAGGTACATCCCGCATCTTATAGAAGCAGCACCTATTTCTTTAATTATTACTCTGACAGTGAATGTAGCAGAACTGCCTATTACGCCACAAACAGGGGCTCTGGCCTCAGGGTTGAGGAGGGCCTAAGTATCCACTTTCCATTTATTGACCTGCTTAGGCCTCACGAGGACTATGACCTTTCACAGGGGAGCAGCTGTTACTTTGTTCTTAGTTGTACAGTCTTGGCCAAAAAGCTAAGAGGAACACAGTTCACATGCTTGATCCTTAGGAAGCTAATAAAGAAATACGGATGGTGATCTGCTGAAGCTGAGCTCTTTACTGGTGTGTCTAGTAGAAAAGAAGAATGGCTTACTGGGCTCTCAGTAAATTGTTCCATAAAAGAAGACAGCAAATAAGTCCTAACAGTAAAAATTCTAGTATCATAATAAAGGCTGACAGTGGGACCTTCCCTTGTAGGAACATTCATACTCCACATGATCTACAGACAGTGGTAAACATCTTGAATACAACTGTATCACTCTTGCATTCTTTTGTTTTTGTTTTTGTTTTTTAGCTAACTAAGCATACCTAAATTTAACAAGAAGAGGGTACAGTGGGCCCAAATGCTTAGAAGATTATGTACACCAGTACATAATCAGTATTTCTCAAGTGGGTGCTCCCAGGTTGTCCCTGGTTACTACCAGGGGACATCTGACAATGTCTGGACACAATTTAGGCCATTGGTATTTAGTAAGCAGAGGCCAGGGATGCTGATGAATATCCTACAATACCCAGGACAGCCCCTCACAACAAAGAATTACCCAGCCCAAAATGTCAATCGTTTCTAAACCTTCCTCTAGATAATTAATCAGTTTTAAAGCAAATTAATCATTTGGGTTAAAAACATATGCATTTTATCATATTGTGGAAAAGATGCTAAAATTAAAATGTGAAATCATTAAGATGTCATCTCTCTATGTTCATGTTTCAGAAGTACTCTAAATACTACCTGCAACCCATCTATTTTTTTCTGCATGAGAAGAAAATTCTTTCTTACTAGATTCATCAACTGTACAAACTTTAGGACCCCTGGACATTAATCAGAGGTCTATATAAATCACAAATATGCCTGTTAATGGAATAATAGCTATTTGCTACTAAATTAAGAAATAAGAATGTCACACTTACTTCTTACTTGAAGTGTCATAGAGGATGATTCTTTTATCCAAGCCTATGGTTACAAAGAGCAATTCATTGACAGGAGAAAAACAGATGCCTGACGCTGGAGCTTTGTGTACACTGTCAAAGTTATGGTATGGACTCTGACTATTTACATCCCAGAGAGTTACTATTCCATTATCCGAAACACTGCCCAGTAGTGATTTCTTAAACAAGGAGTACTTCAAGTGCCGAACAGACTATAAAAATGAAAGAATAAATTTTATGTAATTATAAGCATTCATAAGGACATTTGATATAAGCCATATAAATTATGGCCAACCACACTATTCACATGGGGTTTAGGATTTCTCTGACGTGTAAGAGTGACAGGTTTCAGCCAGACGTGGTGGCTCACGCCTGTAATCCCAGCACTTTGGGAGGCCGAGGCAGATGGATCATCTGAGGTCAGGCATTCAAGACCAGCCTGGCCAACCTAGTGAAACCCCATCTTTATTAAAAATACAAAAATTAGCTGGGCATGGTGGCAGGCGCCTGTAATTACAGCTACTTGGGAGGCTGAGGCAAGAGAACCACTTGAACCTAGGAGGCGGAGGCTGTAGTGAGCCAAGATCACACTATTGTACTCCAGCCTGGGCAACAGAGTGAGACTCTGTCTTAAAAACAAAACAAAACAAAACAAAAAAACCCAACTCTGTCTTAAAAAAAGAAAAAGAAAAGAAAAGAAAAGAAAGGGTAACAAATTCCAATCATGACAACCACGGTGTCATTCAGTGGACCATAAGATGACATACCAATACCTGAAACATACCAATCAATAGCCTATTAATATTTGTCATTTTATTATCTTGGAGTATAGCTACCTCAATCTTCTCCTTTCAGAGGAAAAATATAATACATTGAGATTATCTACATTAATTCATCAGGGTTAGAACATCCACCATATATAAAAGGCCTAGTCACAGTCAAATCAACAAGTATAAGGGAATACTGGGAGAAAAAAAAAAAGCAATAATATTTTGTATTTGTTTTCTATATTTTAGATATTTTGATACATTTGTTTGAATCTGAGCATCTGATGCACTGACAATTCAACACCTGAAGCATAATTTAAAAAAAAATTAAACCACAAAGGAAAAACTGGCAACACTCTAGACTGGGGATGGACTATATCCATTGTTTCAAAACCATTAGCCTGAGGGCAATGCTGGCCTTTCTCTAAACACAAATCCCTGCAGGTAGTGGAGATATTCTCTCTTCCTAGTTTCCATGGACCAGAATAAACAAAGATTTAGTTTGAATAAACTGATCTTAGATTAAAACTAACTGAATTTTATCTACTTTTCTTTTTTACTAAAATGTTATTGTCAAACTTGTATTAATGTTGTCATTTACTAGGCGGAGAATTAAGTACTTTACATTTAAGCTAATTTTTCCCTATGAATTTATATTCTACTTAATTCTAAAATGTCTCAAATAATATATATTAGCTCTCAACAACAAAAAAAAATGTCTAGGAAATACAGAAACCAAATGCTAAGAAAAAAAAACAAAAAGGAGTTATTAGTCACCTGGCACCTAAGTTAAGACAATTAATATGTTAACCCATTAAATTTGCCCATTTTCATATGGCCAAGGTACAAAGAGAAAATGTTGGTTTATATAATTTTTATTTTTGTTGGGAAAAAGTATATCCACTTGAATAGTCAAATCTTTTCTCTGGTCCATATTCAAGAAAAAATAAACTACATGAATGTTAACTATATAAAAGACACAGACCTACTTAGTGCATTATGTTAATGATTACAGAGTCATACACAACATATCAAAATATAAGGCAAAATATGTTTTCTGAAAAGATTTCTACAGCACTTTAGGAGTTCATATAGTTATGGTCCTTCACATGATCTAAATTTAGACTAAATACACAAGTAGAATTTTTAAAAACACCATAAAAATCACAGACCTGGTAGATTCTCGAAGTTCATAAAGTTTAACCTCTTAGCAACAGCAGGAATTTTCCTACAACATCCTTAAAACATGGTTATCCAGAATCTGTTTGCATGTATCAAGCAACAAGGAGCTTACCACTGTCTATAACACAACTTGATAACCAGTTAAAAATGTATTCTTGATCAAGACAAAACCTAAATTCTGTATCTTACTTCAAGTTCTTGGGACCTACATGGCAGCCTATTTAAAAAAAAAAAAAAAAAGGCTAAAGATAATGATAAATGTTCCCTTCAGATAAACCTAAGTTCAGTGGACGCTCAGCAAACCTCTGTATGATTTAGGTGAATTACTTAAACTCTCCAAAACTCAGTGGTCTCATTTACATAATAGAAAACACTCTTGTTTTCCTGACACAATTATTTTGAGGATTAAATAGCATTTCTGTACAGAATCAGGTACACAGTAGCCATCACCATTTCCAGAAGTTCATAACTTACTTGCTCATCATTGCTTATGTACCCACCATTCAACCATCTTTTACATATTTTTTAAAAGACCCTTAAGTAACGACATTGAATTCTTTAAATGTCTCCAATTATTTCTGTGATAATACTAACAGAATTTCATTTTTTTTTTTTTTTTTTTTTTTTTGAGACGGAGTCTCGCTCTGTCGCCCAGGCTGGAGTGCAGTGGCGCGATCTCGGCTCACTGCAAGCTCCGCCTCCCGGGTTCAAGCCATTCTCCTGCCTCAGCCTCCCGAGTAGCTGGGACTACAGGCGCCCGCTACCACGCCCGGCTAATTTTTTGTATTTTTAGTAGAGACGGGGTTTCACCGTGTTAGCCAGGATGGTCTCGATCTCCTGACCTCGTGATCCGCCCGCCTCGGCCTCCCAAAGTGCTGGGATTACAGGCGTGAGCCACCGCGCCCGGCCCAGAATTTCATTTAACTTTCTATATCTATTAAATCTTCTCTTTAGAATATCATTAAGATATTAGCTAAGAATCCTGGATAAACAAAACACTGATTTACTAAATTATATATATATATAATTTATATATAAATATATTTACTTGTGTGTGTGTATTTATATATATATATATATATATTTTTTTTTTTTTTTTTTTTTTAAAGAGACAGGATTTTGCCATTTTGCCCAGGCTGGTCTCAAACTCCTGGACTCAAGCACTCCACCTGCCTCAGCTTCCCAAAGTGCTGGGATTACAGGTGTGAGCCACCGCACCCAGCCTCCAAATTATATTTAAAATAAATATTAACTTATTTCAGTATCAGCAGCATTTAAGTCATTAACTCCCTATCTTGTTCCAGACTAAACTATTTATAAGAAAAGAATTAAATCAAGAAGCTTATGGGGGGAAAAAAAATCCCGGCAGTATAAGCAGCAATGCTATTTTTTCCTATACCACATTATTGTGTAAGAATGTTGCATGTTTGTGGAGGAGGGAGATTGTTTCTAAATATAAAAAACCTACCACTCACTAGAGGTGGGGGGGGAAGGTTTCGAAAACTTATTTAAAAGTAGTTACACACAATATATAGATGAAAAGCATGGCTGTGTTCCAATAAACTTTACAAAAATAAGTTGGCTAGACCATAGGTTATAGTTTTTCAGTCTCTACTAAGATAATTATTTAATAGAAAAAATATTTTTGATCACAAAGAAGAAGAAAAACCATCCATAATCCCACCACCCAGAGAAAAGGTGGTTGACATTTTGAGGGGGTATCCTTTAAGTATTTTTCTGTGTGTATGTATGCTTCTGTGTATTCAGTAGAGTATCAACAGAAAACCTGGAATCATACTTCATTATAAACAGCCATGTCAATGTTTTCTACTTGGTTTTAATAGCTGTTTAAGATATGAATGCATGAGTATACTAATTTACCTAAATAATATCATGTTAGACATTTGGGTTACTTCTGATTTGCAAGTACTCTGATTACTATCCTTTTTTAAAATTGTTAATTTATGAAAAAAATTGTAATTCATTGATGTTCATGCCTTAAAGGTTCTCAGTTGAAAATATGAAATGACTATTTGTCTTTCTTCTTTTGCAAACTGCTCATTATTCTACTCTGCCTATTTTCTATTGGGCTATGAAGATTTTTAAAATACTAATTTGCAACTGCTCTTACATTGCAACTGCTCTCATACATTGTAAATACCTTCCCTATTTCATTTAAATTTTGTGAATTTTTGTCTTGCTTTTTGTCAGAAGTTTTAAATTTTTATATATTTAAATTTATCAAACTTGTTGCCAGTGACTTATAACTATACTTCTTTATATTTATGCTTAGAAAAGCCTTCCCTTTGCACAGATAAGAACATACATTCACATCATTTTCTTACTAGGCACTATAAAGCAGTAAGAAATTAATACAAACATCTTAACATACATATGAACATACACACATATATATGGCCATAAATATACATAGTGTTCCTTTGACTCCATCCTATCTTCTTGATTCCCAGGGCCTTACATCAAGCACAAATCATCTGTCACCTAAGCCACTACATAGTTATCCCATTTCCATTCTCAGTGGCTTACTATCCATCCTGCACTCTGTTGCAGTAACTAACATCTTCAAACCTGAAAAATCTCAACATATTTGTCTTTTGCTTAAAATCCTTTCAATGGGAGGTCTCTGAGAAGTTACTGGTTATGGTGGTGGCAGAGTTTCTGAATGTCCGTCAATACTGTGAGTGCATGCGTACGTGTGTGTGTGCATGTATGTGTGTGTATGTGTATGTAGAAAAGCAGGCCTGAGACTATCTTTAAAAAGTCCCACACTCAGGGTTGGTCCTTGGCTAGCATCTGCGAACTTGGGTTTTGGAAGGGGTCCCACTGCCTTAACTCGTAAGAGTGGCTCACTCACTCTGCCTAAACTTATTTGTGATAGATATGGTTTAAGGCTGAACCACAGCTGAACACCTAATTTCCTTCTGGGAGTTTGGAATTTTGGTATGTGTTAGGCAGTGGACTCCTAGATATAACCAGCCCCCCCCCCCCCCCAATAAAAACCCTGGGCACTGAGGCTCTAACTAGCTTCCCTGGTAGACAACATTTCATATATGTTGTCACAATTTGATCCTGGAAGGGGTTAAGCACATCCACTCTAGGAGAAGACCCTTGGAAGTTAACATCTGGTTTCCTATGGCCTTCACCCCATGCACTTTTCTCTTTGCTGGTTTTGCTTTGTATTCTTTCACTATAAAATAAATCATAGCCATGAGTATGACTATATACAGAATCCTGTGAGTTCTCCTAGAGAATGACCAAATCTGGTCTTAGAAATCCCCAACACAGCATGTGAGAGAGAGACAGAGAAAGAGAGAGAGAGAAAGAGAGAGAGAGAGAGAGAGTGTGTGTGTGTGTGTGTTTTACAACAGATAATAAACTAGATGACCAAAAACTAAAATCCCACAGACAACATTTACAACAAACTAGATGATGAGGTATCCCCATGAACCCCCAAACACATGCTGAGAGGTCAAACAATTAACAGCCATAAGTCCTTCATGGTACTGGTGTCTGTGCAGAAGGAAGTAGAAGGAATAACAAGGAATCTGTGACAGATCTGAGAACAGAAGCAGCCCATAACAGCCAAAAGGTATTCACAGAAAAGCATGGTGGCCAATTTTACAACCTCAGTCAAAACCCAGAATATCCACTTCATTAACAGGTCTGTGCTACAGGTTTGCAGGAAGGTCAGGACAAGAGCAGTTTAGCCAGAGAATTCCAAAACTGACCAGTGAAAGTGTGTCCCTCTCAGGTCAGAGCCCCACACTGAGGAGATCTGCTAGAAGTGGAAGCAAACCTGAACAGGATGGAGGCAACAGAGCTGAAGGCAACAAAGGTTCACAGACAGGTGGAAAAGTAGAGCAGAGTCAGGGGACCCCAGAAAGCAAGCAGCCATTAAAAAAAAAAATATATATATATATATATATACACACACATATATGTGTGTGTGTGTGTGTATATATATGAAAACAATAGGGAGCTCTGTAAAGTTAGAAAAGCCACTTTGACCTCCTTTTGTCTAGAAGTTCAGGGAAACTAAAACTAATTTCACAGATATATCCCACACAAACTTATGAAAACAAAGAGAACAAGGAGAAAAACGTTCTCAACAGATGATCAGAAAGAAAAAAAAAATACAAGACATTAAGAAAAAAAACATAAATTTAAAACTCAGAAAAGAGATGTCAGAACTTGGGGAAGAATTAGAAATTTTTTAAATCTCTTCAAAAATGAAGGCTAATTCAGAAGGAATTCAAAAATGAATAAACACAACAGACAATACCTTAAAGACAGGTTAAAAAGGAAGACATTTTTAAAAATCAAAAAGAAATAACAAAAAAGTTTAAAAACACTTGAGAAAAAATGATAAACCACTGAAGATAAGCAAAGAAAATGCAACAACAAAAAATCCAAAGAGAGAAAAAGAATACTAAAAATTATAATTTAAGAAAAATTTCCAAAAATAAAAAAAGACTTGAAACTACATATTAAGAAACACACTATGGGCCGGGGGTGGTGGCTCACGCCTGTAATCCCAGCACTTTGGGAGGCCGAGGCGGGCAGATCACGAGGTTAGGAGATCGAGACCATCCTGGCCAACGTGGTGAAACCTCCATCTCTGCTAAAAAAAACTACAAAAAATTAGCCAGGCGTGGTAGCAGGCGCCTGTAGTCGCAGCTACTCGGGAGGCTGAGGCAGGAGACTGGTGTGAACCCAGGAGGCAGAGCTTGCAGTGAGCCCAGACAGTGCCACTGCACTCCAGCCTGGGCGACAGAGCGAAACTCTGCCTCAAAAAAAAAAAGAAACACACTATGTACCTAACAATAGCAATACATAATGACCAACATCAAGATATATTCTAGAAAAATTACGTGGCTTTAAAGAAAAAAAAAATTCCTTTGAATAACCTAGGAATAAAAAACTAGTGACTTAAAAGGGTTTCAAAAGCTATGAAATCACATCACACATTTGAGACCAAAGATAATAGGGTAACACTTAAGCTCCTTAAAGAAAATGTAAGCCTGCTACTAAATTACGTTGAAAGAGAACTTGTACTCTCAAAGAAAAGAATCAAAAATCAGAAGATACATACTTATGAAAACAATATTAACATGTGCTCATTTTTATTATAAAAATTTGGAAAATAAAACAATAGAGGATTGTTTAGGTAAATGATGGCATTGAATAATGAAATACATCCAGTCATTAAAAATTATGGTTATGAAGACTAATAATATGAGGATACCCAGGGTAGATCACTAATGAGAACAGGCAGAAAACATGATTGGACAAACAGAATGAGTATTAACTATATGGACAGAAGACAGAGCTATACATAGAAACACTGTTAGAAAACATCTTTCAAATAGCTTTCTACTGAAGAAAATTTAGAAGAGAAAAATAGAAGGAGAAAAGTCTTTAAGAAGAAATATACAGATTTTCCATTTATTTTGTGCCTACATGTCAATTATAAAATTGCTCAAGAACATATGATATAGGCTAGTCAAGTGTATACAAATACTACAGAAATATATAGAGAATCAAAGAAATGTTATCATATAAACATTTTATACCAATGCTCCTATATAACATAAAAAAGACCACTTCTAGATAAAAAGTCTTTGTAGTCAAAGTTTTTGAGTGCTGCAATTCTGGTATAAATATAACCAGTCAATGAAATAAACCAATTTAGAATAGATTCATTCTTGAGAAAACTATTATTTCTAAAAATGTAATTAATATTTACATTTACCAGATCTCCATACTCAAGCAGACTATTAATGCTTACAAAATCTATACATAAAACATTTCATTTAGGAAAAGCAAATGGATTTAACATATACTGAATAACATATACTGAAATGTCACAGAAAACCTACATTTAAAGATCATTTTTTAATGTAAGGAATCAATGCAATAGATTGACATTTGTAATTGCTTTGGAAAAGGCTGCAGCTTGAGAAAGGTAACACAAGTTAGCCTATTTGTGAGCCTACGATGCTAAACTTGCTAAAGAGTGACATGCAATTATAACCTAAGTAGTCTGTCAGCCCAGGAGTTCTGCAGAAGCAGCAAGGCTCTTTTCCCCTGTAGAAAGACACTGTGATCCACATAAAGCTAATAACTTTAATTCAGCTCAGACATTTCAAAGTTGGATTCTAAATATACTCAGGAAATCTTATTTCAATATATACAATTCAGTATGATGCAGATTCTGTGAGATTCCACATTCCTATCGCTTTCACTAAGACACTAATTTGATCATTTTTAAAGATTTGAAATTCATATTGTTCATAGAAGCAAAAATAGAAAAATTTTTAATTTAATCATAGATGTGCCCTATTTACCATTTTTCTCAATAAGTAAAACTGATCACAGAAATTGGCCTAAGTAACAGACTGAATTCAATTATGTCAACTTTTTGACAGATTTGAAATTTTTATGAACACTGTTTAAATGAACATGATATATATTATACACACACACACATACACACACAATTTTTTTTTTTTTTTTTTTTTTGCTCTGTCACGCAGGCTGGAGTGCAGCAGCACAGTCATGGCTCACTGCAGCCTCAACCTCCCAGGCTCAATCCCTCCTCTCACCTCAGCCTCCTCAGTAGCTAGGACTATAGGCGCGCACCACCACACCTGGCTAATTTTTGCATTTTTTGTAGAGATGGCGTTTCACCATGTTGCCCAGGCTGGTCTCCTGGGCTCAAGTGATCTGCCTGCCTTGGCCTCCCAAAGTGCTGGGATTCCAGGTGTGAACCACTGTGCCTGGCCACGATATTTTTTAACTGAAATGAATTTTGAGAAATCTTAACACGTTTTTTTAATTAATAAACATTCATTAAGTAGCAATTCGATGCTTTGGGCCACAATCAGATAAAACAGGCAGTACTGCTTGCAGGAAAAAAAACTAATTTGAAAAAAAAAAAAAAATTCCAAAGGTTTAAATTATGCTGCCCATAAAAGGAAAACATAAGTATGTAAAATCATGAAAACTGTCTTTCCTCACTAAGAAAACTGGGACTGCATCCTTACCAGCAGAAGCCAACTTGCATTTCCTAGCCCATGTATTCTGTTTTAATGGTATAACTTATTGAAGAAAAATGAAATAAAATGGTACACAAAACAAATATAACCATTTGTTCCAGGGAAAGGGGAAAAAAACCAACACACTCTAGTCAAATTTTTCACCCTCTTTAATGCTCTCATTTTTAAATCAGTCTAAAACACAAAATATGATCACTGGGGTCAAGTTGCAACTGGGTTTGGAGGGAACACATTAAATCTAAAGATGTTCAAACCATTTTAGAGAAGTAAATCACAAAAGGTATTTTAATGGATTGGTATTCATTAAAAGCTCACAGTAATAGCTAACATCCACTGACCTGTTACCAAATGGTAGGCAATGTGATAAACACACTCACCATCTCATTTAGCCATCAAAAAAAAAAATCCCTTTGAAAGTATATTATTCTCACTTGAAAGATAAGGAAAAGGAGGCTTGAGAGTTAAGTAACTTGTTCAAGTTCACTGAGCTAGCTAAGGTGCTTTACTCCTAGTGCTCTCCAAATAAATGTGGGACTTACCACATAAAGCTACATCAGAAGATCCTACAGAGATACAGAATGCCCAAGCAGGAGGCAACAGGCCCATGAAGATCTCAAGTTCTAGTTTATCTGATCTTAGATAAGAGATAAGCTTTGAGCATTACTGTTTTCCTAAACTAAAAGATATATTTAATTCAGTTCCCTGTGCAAAGTTATCAATGAAAATCCTTTCAAAATTAACAATACAGCAACCTATCACATAGAATTTTAAAAGATACTGGTGTGAGGAAGAGGTATAGGTACATGTTGGACTCCTGCACAAAGAGACAAGAAAATAGTGTAAAGTTTCCAGAAGCTTTTCACCCTCAAACCCTTATATATTCAGCTGCTCCTGAGCTAGATATACAAAAGAAAATGCTACCACTTCTGAAGAGCTGATATGTAAAATAGTCAATTAAGAGTTGTATGATCTGAAAGTCCTGGAATCTGTTTTCTCATTTGTAAAATGAGAACATATACCTCACAAGTTAGTAACAAAAATTAAACGAGACAATGTAATTCAATGCAATGATCACAGTGCTGAAACACAATAAATGGTGGTAAGCATTCTATGCTGTGATAACCTCTGCTTACAATGCTCTCCAAATCCTCTCACCACATTCTCTGGTCCCTCCCCAAAAACCCAGGTCTGAATAACTTGGACTTTTCCTCAGGCTACCACTGAGACATCATTTCCTTTAAAATGCTTTTCCATTCTTCCCAAATGGCTTAGGTGTCTCTCCTTTAGGTTCCCTTGGAACTCTGCAGTTTATTGCTTTCACAGCACTCAACATTCTGTTTGGTTAACTGTATACTTATTGCTTATTGCTACTTTCATCTAGGATGAATAAATACGAATTATAGGAGCTAAATGATGTAAAACTTCCAACATAAATAGTAAAATCTGCCCACAATACACAGCATCCTAATAAGATAAAGGATATCTACAAAACAAACCTTACAATGACTATCATGCTTGGTAGTAAATTGAATGCTTCTTCCAGAATTTGGGGACAAAATAAAGATGTCCACTATCATCACTTCTATTCAACACTGGATTGGAGAGCCTAGTCAACGCAATAAAGAAAAAGTAATAACATATATAAAAATTAGGAAATAAGAAATAAAAACTTATCATTCACAGATGACAGCCATGATAGTCTATAAACTGTAAATACAAAAAAAAAAAAAAACTACAAATTCTTTCAAAAGAATCAAGACTGTCCAAACTATTAAGTGAATTTAGCAGAATTTTTGGATAAAATGACAAAAGACAAATATGAACTGTTTCTCTCTACAAGCCACAAAGAATAGGAAAATAAAATTTAACAAAAAATGCAATTAGAAATGTATCATCAAAAAATCAAATGCATGGTAATAAATCTACTAAAAGATATGCAAGCCTTCTACAGTAAAAACAAAGCACTGCTAAGAAAAATTAAAGGCTTAGATAAATAGATAGTTATACCATGTTCATGGAAGAATCAATATTGTTAAGATAGTAGTTGTTCCTAAATTGGTCCATAGATCCAATATAATCTTAATCAAAATGAAGCAGATTTTTTGTTAGAAATGGGCAAGCTGATTCTAAAATTCAGCTAGAAATGCAAAAGGCCCATAGTAGTCACAGTGAACTTAAAAATATCACGATCTACCATAAAGCTACAATAAGCAAAACTAGTAACAGTCAAACTAGACCAACAGAACAAAATAGAACGACTACAAACTAACATATACAGTTACCAGTTTTGCATGAAGGCATTAATGTAATTCAGTGGGGATAGGTTGGTCTTTGTAATAAATAACATTGGTACAATTAGATATCTATAGGACCCTCTTTCACACAATACACAAAAATTAACTTGAAATGGATCATAACAAACATAAATAAGAAAGATAAAACAACAAAGCTTCTAAAAGAAAACACAGAATAGTATCTTCAAAATCTTGGGGCAGGCAAGATTCTTCAAGAGAACACAAAAAGCAACAAACATAAAAGAAAAGACTGACATATGAGACTTAACTTCATTAAATTTAAGAACTTCTGTTCACTAAAACACACACACACACACACACACATGCAAACAGGCATATAGTTTCACTCACACACACACACACACACACAAACAGGTATTAAGGAGTAAAACAGCAAGCCATGGCTGAAGGAAGATATTTGCAACATGCATATCCCCAAAATGAATCTACCTGCAATACATAAGAAATTATAAATAAATTTTAAAAACACGAATAACCCAACATAAAAATGGGCAACAGACCTGAACAGTCACTTCACAAGAGGCATATAAAAATATACTTAACATCATTCAACATGGACAAATGCAAATTAAAACCACCATGAGACAGCACTACATAACCATCAAAGTGGCAAAAATAAGACAGATAATGCCAAGTATTAGCAAAAATGTGGAGCAACTGGATCTCACAGCCAGCTGGATTTCACTTTAGAAAATGTTTTGGCAATTTTTCATAAAGTAAAACTGTATGCCTATGCTACAATCCTGCAATTCCACTCCTAAGTATTTACTCAAAATAAATAAAAACATGTATCTTAAAAAAAGACTTGTACAAAAATATTCATGGTAGCTACCTTGTAACAGCTAAAACAAGACAATTCACTGCTCATCAACAAAAGAATGGATAAATGGTGGCCCATTCATATAAGGAAACACTACACAGAATTAATACAGTATGAACTACTATTCCATGCAACCAAGCAAATGTAATGATGACTAAAAGAAACCAGACACATATGATTCCTTGCTTTTTTTTTTCTTTTGAGACAGGGTCTCACTCTGTCACTCAGGCTGGAGTGCAGTGGCACAATCAGAACTCACTGCAGCCTCAACCTCCCAGGCTCAAGTGATCATCCTGCCTCAGCCTCCCAAGCAGCTGGGACTACTGGCATGCACCACCATGCCTGGTGAATTTCTTTATATTTTTAATAGAGATGAGGTTTTGCCACATTGCCCAAGGTGGTCTTGAACTCCTGGGCTCAAGGGATCTGCCTGCCTCAGCCTCCCAAAGTGCTGAGATTACAGGTAGCCACCGCGTCTGGCCCACATATGATTCCTTTCATAAAATATGAGGTAGTGACTGGAAAAGACAAAATCAAGTCCTCTGGTGTGCTGGCAATGTACTATATCTTGATTTTGTTAGTAGTTACACCAATGTATTTACGTATACATAAAAATTCAACAAGCTGTACACTTAAGATATATGCACTGCACTTTATTGTAAGTTACACCTCAATTGTTTTAAAAAAATTTAAATCTTTTACACAAAATTAGGCCAAAAGGTATAGTCAAACCTAATGTTTTCAGGAATATTCCTTCATGTCTGATTTTAATAAGAAAACTCTCTAGCAAGATACAATAAGCATAAAAATTGAAGTATAAGAATATACATAGTAGTATCTGGTCTAATTTTTATGGTATTGAAAAGTCAGTCCAAAATTTATAAATTTGTCATGCTTCTAACACACACAAAAAAAGAAAGTTACTCTATGTCCTTAAAAAAGATATTTGAACATTAATGATTTTTTTCACAATAGTTCCAAAGTTTATAGGCTTAGACTTTATGTCTCTCCTTTATCAAAATATAAATAAAAATCACCAAAACAAAATATAATAAGTTCCTGCTTTTATGACAATATTAGCACATTCTAAAGAGCATCCCTTTGGCAAATCATTTATCTTCATCCATAAAATGCAGAAAGCGAGATTACCTCTAAAGGCTATTTTTAATGTTCAAGGATTCTATGATTCTGACATTCAACTAATTAAAAACTCTGATTAATTTCCCTAAATACCTTCCAAAACAAGTCTTTTGTGTGACATTCAGTCTTACATCAATACTATATTCATATTTACCCTTTTCCAATCTTTTCTCACATTGGTCCTATATAAAGCCCATGCAATTTTCTTTCTCCTTATTTTTGTTAATGTGATTTCCTCCATGTAAAACATCCCTCTCCCAGCTGGGTGTGGTGGCTCATGCCTGTAATCCCAGCACTTTGGGAGACTGAGGCAGGCGGATCACTTGAGGCCAGGAGTTAAAGACCTGCCTGGACAACATACTGAGACCCTGTCTCTAATATTAAAAAAAAAAAAAAAAAAATTAGCCAGGCTCCCACTTGAGCCCAGGAGTTGGGGCTGCAGTGAGCCATGATCATTCCCCTGCACTCCAGCATGGGCAATAGAGTAAGACTCTCTAAGAAAGAAAAAAAAAAATCCCTCTTCTAAAGCTTTATATTTGCCTAACAAAATCTTTGTCAACTCTAAAAATATTCATACATTCAAATATTTATTATACATCTTCTCCATGTAAGGCAAGAAACTAGAAAATAGACTGAGGACAAAGAAACAGGCCATGGTTCCACCAATAATGTGGACACGTAAAAAAGACTAACCCTGGCCGGGTGCAGTGGCTCATACCTGTAATCCTAACACTTTGGGAGGCCGAGGGAGGTGGATCACCTGAGGTCAGGAGTCCAAGACCAGCCTGGCCAACATGGTGAAAACCCCATCTCTACTAAAATACAAAAATTAGCTGGGCATGATGTTGGGTGCCTGTAATCCCAGTTACTTGGAAGACTGAGACAAGAGAATCGCTTGAACCCGGGAGACAGTGGTTGCAGTGAGCTGAGATTGCGCCACTATACTCCAGCCTGGGCAGCTGAGCGAGACTCCGCCTAAAAAACCAAACAAACAAGCAAAAAAAGAGTAATCCCAATACAAGTTAGAAACAAATAATTGGCAAAGAGGCCAGTTTATATTGTCATAGTAAAAACAAAATCAATAAGCCTTAGACGTAGCTGAAACTCCCCAACCCTTTCAATTTTCCCTATTTTATTCCCAGATAGTCTTCTCTCAGCTGTTCTGAATCACCATAAGACTGTTTTATATCACTTACTCATAATACCATTTATATATCTGTATTATTCCCCAATATATATGAAACTTAAAAAAGACTTTTTCCTGTATGCTTTTCATATCCACTAAATTTTTTAAGCACTAAATACTATTCAAGTAATAATTTAAAAAAACTACTTCCCAAAAGTGAAGATCTCCCATATTTTATAATAGTTATGGCCAAAGAGATTACAATTAAGTAAAAATTGAAAGAACTTGCACCTCATGGGAAATTTCTATGGCGAATTTTATGGAAAGTCAACCAAGAGTTAGGTTCCTTGAAAAACTGAATTTATTCTTTTGAACATTTTTTATAGAGGAAAAAAATTGACTTATTTTCCTTTTAAAAAGTTTCCCAAAACACTCTTATATTAACCTGAAATATATAAGCTTCGATACTTTATCACATACCTACAAAAACAAAAATACAAAACTTAAATTACTCTCTGCCTAAACACACTCAATCATTCCATGTCCACAAAACAGTATTTATGAGTGTATCTGTCTTGCAGCTGACAAAATCTGAGCTATGTGACACATTTCTATAACAGTAATGCTGTAGAAAGATTAATATCCATTTTTTACATTTAACCTATTAACAACTATTTGTATTTTATTATGCTGTATATAGTTATAGTCTAGAAGGATGTGACTATTTGATTACATAATAAAATTTATATAAGCACCATAATCTAGTATGAATTAGCTTGCTATCTGAATATTTTAAAACACTACCATTTAAAAATAGCTAAAGTTTTTCAATCAAGCATTTCAAAAATTTAAATTCACAGTCTTATGTAAGATACAATTCAAAATCTATCTTACCAATTTTACTCTGAATAAACTCATACTGTACCTGGTTACTACCATGGCCAAAAGGAGTACTAGATAAATTAGTGGTTACACTGTGCAAAATAATTTCACCACTAAGAGATCCAGAAGCAATGTAGCAATCATTCCAATTGTATGTTACACAAGTTACTTGATCTTTATGATCCTGAAAGAGAGAAATGAAAGTAAGTACACTGCCCCATAATCCTCGAACAGCCCATTTTCATGTTTCTGTAAATACCATACATTATGTATTTATCAATCTAATATTTGCTTTAACATTTTCCTCAAATATACAGAGAATTATTTTCAATAATGATAAAAATGGTCCAGGCACTTTAAGAGAGAGAGAGAGATTATGGACAGGTAATTTTCTACATGGCATTATGTCTTCCTTAAAGAATTCACTTCCTCTGACAAATATCAGGTATTCCAAGTTGACTATTTTGAGTTTCCGCTTTAACATAAAAATGGCAGAGAATATGCTAAATGAATGATGGAGGCAAAGTGTCAGAGGAAAGAGAAAGAGCTACTGTGAATGAAGTTGGCAGAGGAAACTTTATGGAAGACATAAAGCTAGAGTTCAACCTTAGAGAAAAGAGAAAAATCATGGGAAGGGGAAAGAAACCAGACATTGCAAAATGGAGGAGTGGGAAAAACAAATGAGCAAGGCATCTGTGAGATAACAGAAGCTGCTTCCATTTGCTGAGAACCTGCTAGTGCTGGGAGCTTTACATATTATTTAATGCTTAGAAAAGCCTGAGGGGCAAGGTCATTTTGCCCATTTTATAAACGAAGTACATGAGGACACTGAGAGGTTAAGAAACCTGCGCAAGCTCACGTAACTGCTAAGTGACAGGGCCAGGATTCAATTCCATGTCAAACTCCAAAGCCTCTCTTCCTTCCACTATACCAGGCTGCCTCTCAAATCCAATTAGGAATACACTTTGAGGAAGTAAAACTTTCAGGTTTTAAACAAACTGAGTTCACAAGGACTATGTTTTCCAACATCAAATTAGAGATGTCTAGCAGGAGAGAAAAGTGACCAAAATTGGGAGAAGAGTTTTTAACAGGAAGATGCCATATCTCAATAATACAAACAAACTAAGCCCTGTATCTAATAATTATTTATGTAATAGCAAGAATAGTAGCTATGATATTCCACTTATATTACAACTTTTTCAAGTGGTCCTTCAAGTATTTTCAGAGATTTCTTTACCTATTATTCCTTTCCCAAAACCAAGGAACACTTGCTATCTTGAGGAAAAAATGTTTGATGAAAAGAAAAAAGGAAGAGCAGACATTCTGGGTATCGTTCCCATTTGGGAAATTAAGAACATGGGGTCCAATGTAATTTCTATGACTTTTATAAAGAGGCAGGTGTCTTCCTAATTTCAACTGTGGAGAATAAGTCATTCAGCAAACATTTACTAAGAACCTACTAAGTGCCAGAAATTGTGTTAATCACCAGGGAGAGGACTGTAGAGATCCAAAGGTAAAAGATTAGATTTCCCACTATCACAAGTAGTCAAAATATTCATTAACAGAATGAATGAGGGAGCTAAACATTACGAATTTCACACGGAAAAGACAGAAAACCATCCAGAGTAATTGAGAAAGCTGAAAATGGAAAAAATCATCAAATTTTGCCATGCAGGGATGGGGTAAGTGAAGCTTACATGGGTGATGGGTTAAAGAAAGTTCTTCCTCTGTGTATGTGTGTAGATATAAATATGTTTATATTTTTCATATTAAAACTTTTTTAAGACAAAAATTAATTTTAAGATCAACTTCTAAATATTAAAAAGACAATATAATGAAAAGTAGAATTCCAAAAAAAAAACCAGACTTTCTTGTGCTGAATATTTTTATTTTCTGAAACTACAAAAAGCTAATTATTAAAGAAACATTAATTGTAAATAGTAAATTAGTTTACAAAATATTACCAAGTTAAAAATACAAACACACACACACACACACACAAAAAACACAAACAAGAGCAGCCAAATATACTATGTAACTAAAAAGCTGACCCAACTCTGATTACTGTATTGAATACTATCATCACAAAACAACTCTCATTTTTTCCACCTTGCCCTAAGGAAAGATCCCTGATGACCACAAACCATAGTTTAGAAAAAAATGAGTGAAGTGGTTCATTCAAATAAGAGTAGAACTAAATGAAAAAACAAGAAAAAAGTTTTAAATGTTGATCATATGCATTAATGCTATACATGTAAGAAAAAAGACATAAAAACAAGTTTTTGGCTAAGTAGCACCTTTATTTTCCCTAACAAATCTTAGTTCAATTCTGAAGCCTCTTATTTTTATCATAAAAGCTCAAAAATAAAAGCTTGGTAAGTACTCTAAATGCATTAAGATATCCATTTTTTCGTGAAGATTTTTTTTAAATTGCTTACCTTAAGAGATCGATGAACTCTTTTTGATTTTAAATCCCAAATATTAACAGTGTTATTTAGGCCTCCGCTTACCAAATACATAGATGTAGAATTTAAATTGACACATGTCTGCTTTTGCTATTTAAAAAAAAAAAAAAAAAAGTTACCTTAATTTAACAGAGCCCAGAGCTGACTTTCAGGTCTCATCCAACACTTAGTAAGCATATGATAAATATTGGTTAAATTAAATACTATAAACATGCTAATCTTGTACCAAAGAGCCACTCTCTCATTGTCTTTCTTCCACATGGATCCAACAGCTTTTAAGGGGGTCAAAAATGCTTCAAGGAAATCAAATAGATTTGCATTCACTTCTGTGGACCGGTGATGACACAGGAAGCTTAGAAAACACTGGCAGTCCTGGTCTCCCATCAGGGCTTGTTTGCCCATCCTATCTCCCCTTGATAAAGCCTGCTCTTGTATTTCCACAGAATATCCTACATTAAAATCAATCCCCAGCTCAAAAATTCTAAAAATAGAAGAGACTTTAAAAGAATTTCCAGTGTACAGCCCTCATTTTACCGATGGGGTAAGTTTTTTTTTTAAAGAAGTCAAGATACTTGCCCTAAGTCTTCCAGCAAATCTCCCTGTTAAGGAGACCAAGTCTCAGACATCAGGTCATCAAAGCCTGACCTCAACTGTTCCCCATCTCTGTAAAGACACCATCCAGTTTCTCAAGATAAAAACCCAGAATAACCCTTGATTTCTTGTTCTCCCTCCCCTCCAATCTATCAGTAAGCTCTCTAAACTCCAACCCAAGAATGAATCCCACATGGGCTCCCCTTTATCTATAGCTACTACTAACACTAACCCAAGCCTTACCAAACTACAACAGCAGCTTCCTAACTGGTTTCCCTGTTTCCACTCCTGCTCTCCTATATTCCATCCTTCATAAGTAGGGTGGACTTTAAAAATGTAAATCAGATCATGTCTCCTTCCTGTTTAAAAATCTTCAACGGCTTCCAATCACACCAAGAATAAACTCCAAACATTTACCTGGCTTTCGAAGTCCTATTATTTGGGCCCTACCTCATCTGTTACCATTTTCTTCCTCATCCACTAATTCTCCAGCCATACTGACCTTCCATTCCTTAAATATACAACCCTATATTTGCCTCAAGGCTTCTACACAGCTATTCTCCTTGCCTAGAAAGCTAAATTCGCTGAACCCTGTTTGGAAGACTTTCTGGTCAACAGATATCAACTTAAGTGCCACCACACTTCAAGGGACCTCCAGTGGCTACCTAATGTAACTTGCTATCACAATATCTTATTTTAGTTATCTGCATGATAACTTACCAATATCTGGGTATTTTTTGTTTACTAGTTTACTGCCTGTCCCCCGCCAGAATGTCAGTTTCACTAGCACAAGGCCCATATCCATGCTCCATCTTTATAGAATGCCTAAAATACAGATGTTGTCAAGTTCTTCTCAATGAGTATCTTTGAGTGTCACCAATTTGGTGGTGCCATCAGTAACTATGCTACACAGAACAGTGTTGCATTTTTTTCCTATGTAACCTTTAGATGAACTACGAAGTCACATTAGTTGGAACTTCCACAGTGCATCCTTGGATTCTTCAAATTCAAAGGAGACACTTCATGACTTCAATAAAAGTTAAAAGGCAAGCTATGTAGGTTTAGGCAAATCATCTCACCTTTCTGAGCCTATGTTTCTGCATTTGAGAAACGAAAGGTGAAGACTAGATCTACTGTTCTTACTTTGAGAATCCATGCTTCTCAGAAATATCTTCTGCTCAAAAGAGATTCTTTAAAGGGTGCATATGATCCCCTTCCTCTAGCCCTTCCCCCATTGCATGTTCAAATACTATAAACATGCTAATCTTGTACTAAAGAGCCACTCTCTTACTGTCTTTCTTCCACATGGATCCAATGGCTTTTAAGGGGGTCAAAAATGCTTCAAGGAAATCAAATAGATTTGTGTTCACTTCTGTGGACCCCAGGGTTCCTTCTAGCTCTAAAATTTTGACCAAGAGTATCAACTAACATATAAAAATAGCAAGATGCACACAACATCAATGTTTCAGTATAGTTGCTGTAATTCTCCTGCAGATACCATTCTAGGAATTGACTTTAGTTGAGGGAGACTAAGAAGCTTTAGAATCTGGTTGTCACTGCAAATCAGGACAGTTTGCTAAGAACTATCAAAACAGCCTTTAAATAAAATAGAAAAAGATGGTGTCCGTTGAAGATCAATATATTGGGACTCCAATCATCACAACAACTACAATTACTCTTAAGGGCTCAAAATAAAAATTATATTTAGAGCTGGCTAACCCTGTTGATAGGTCTTTTTTATGATAATGTATTATTAATGCAACTAATGAACTTAAATAATTAATGGAAATTGTGTGGTTATTATAGGAATCCTGTACTGCTCAAGGTGCAAGGCAAAGGTACATTCTACTTTAAAGAGGTGAAATGCAAAATCAAAGAAAATAAATATGAACTTAAAGTTCTACTCTAAAATTTTAAAATCAGTTAAGATCATAATTTATTTTCTCAAGTAGAAAAGGTCTAATGCTTCAAATAATACACGAGTAAGAGGACTTCGAAGTTACAAAAAGGTTATTAGCACATTAATATGTTACTGTAAACATTACTAGTAAAAGCTAAAAAGCCAATGTTTGCAAATATTTTCATAACTAAATTAAAATAGATTGAAAATTTGAACTCAACTAATCTTACTTTTATCCAACAGCATTATGATACAATTTGTTAACTGTGGGAAAGAGGGCTAAAAATCATAGCAACTAATTTGGAATATTCACAAAACTCTCAGAATTATGTCACACTTGTAAATACCATCTGTTATTTTTATACTTTAAAAAAAAGCTCCCAAATACTGATTCACTGATTCTAAGGCATAATGCATAACAGTAGTACATATATATAGTGGTAGAGTAGAAGTTGAAATTGTTTTGATGTTGACATTAACAAGTTTTTTGAACATCTTAGGATACAAAGATCCAAAGATGGTTAAGATGTTTTGCCTGCTCTTGAAGACTTCAGTCTGCCTTTTATCGACCAAGACATTCTATGCCTTGATTTTGCTTAAGTCAGGTTAAACAGAGTGCCTCAAACTCCATTTCTCCTGTTAGCAGATGTTCCCTCTGTCCCAGTCTCCAACATCTGTGGGTTAGAACTGAAGTTCAGGTCAATCCCACTGGATACCTTTAGGAGAGGATTGATAAAAATCATGAGTCCTCTTTAAATTAGTTGAGCTTTTATTCAGTTGTCCTGCTGTTTTCTTTCTAATTGGGCTACTTTACCTATCCCAGTGTGTAAAATTATGACAATTCATAAGAATTTAAGATCTGCTAGAAAAACTTTGAAATTAAAAAAAAAAGCTATCAACTACCATATCTTTTTATTTAAATCTTATCTTATTTAAAAAAGAAATGGCTTTCAAAGAGTGTGTGACTAGAAATGAAGAAGCCAGTATTATCCTTAATCAGAGGGATTAACTTATAAAACAAAAGGATAAGCTGGGTGTGGTGGCTCATGCCTGTAATCCCAGCACTTTGGGAGGCCGAGGTGGGCAGATCATGAGGTCAGGAGTTCAAGACCAGCCTGGCCAACATGGTGAAACCCCGTCTCTACTAAAAATACAAAAATTAGCCAGGCGTGGTGGTGGGCACCTGTAATCCCTGCCACTTGAGAGGCTGAGGCAGGAGAATCGCTTGAACCGGGGAGGCAGAGGTTGCAGTGAGCTAAGATTACACCATTGCACTCCAGCCTGGGCAACAGAGCGAGACTCCATCTCAAAAGAAAAAAAAAAAAGGATAAGGCAACAGTACGTAGTGAGAGCTTCATTTAAACGCCCTGCGACCTAAGCTCATTTTGACAAAGCCAACCTGTTTAAGGAGAGTATGGGGGAGGCTCAGACAGGCCCCTCAGTACAGGTGGACAGAATCTGAAGCAGAGAGCTACCATCAGCTGTGAGTCTGTTTCTGATGGTCCTGAGCCCAAGATCAGTAAAGCAGTGCTGTGTCATTAGAGTTTATATGCTCAGGTCAACCTAGTAACCTATGTGGGATATCGTCCTAAAATAGCAGCAACAGAGATCCTCTCCCACTGAGGGAAAATGGAGAAATGAAGTGCCTAGTCAACAAAATTCAAGTCTTCAATTGTTCCCCTATATTCAAAACTATTTTACCTAAAAATACTTCAGTAAGTACACATATCTCATTTTTAAGTGTTACTATATTATTTTGAGCTTAAGTTAAAAATAATGCTTTTAAAAACCTTTATATTTAGTCGCAAGCACCACAATAAGCAATTGCCAGTCAAGCAAAACTAAGATTTTTAAAAGTTAAAAAAAAAAAAATCACTTACCCCTTCAGCAAGCTCTAAAAGTGGAACAGGTTTACATTTGCAACTTGAGATAACTATTTTGTCGCCACTGGAAGATGCTGTTACTAAAAAGTTATCTAAATGAGGAGTTATGGAGCATCAAACAATCCATGAACATCTATAGCACTAGACTATTATAAGAATTGCAATTATAAAAGCTAACACACTAAGAAGACAAGCAATGAGTATAGCTTACAGAGTAGCTTTCAAAAATGGCTCACATTACTATTAATAATTACTAAGACTAATTCTCTTTGCTACTACTGCAGGGAAGAACTAGCCTTCTTTCTGGCTCTGCTATCACTCAAAAGCTATTTAACCCACGTGAAATACTACTCTGTTTTCAAAGAGTAGGCCAGAAGGGCTAATTTTATCCTTCAAGAATGAGAGCATGATAAAAGCAGCATCAGCAAATATCAACCAACCTTTTCATCTACAGAAACTGTTCAAGATATTTATTAACCTAGTGCTTGGTAACAATCTAAACTAGGAAGCAAACATCCACACTAGTCTCCTATTTTTCTATTTAAAAAAAAAAAAAAAAAAGGCCTGATATTTTCCCAGAACATGAATTTTTGTGATAGAATGTTTCAATCTTAAATTAAGAATGACTATTACAGTAACTTGCAAATATTTTATAAATATGTATGGTTAAATAGGAATTGTGTTATGAGTTTTAATTTTTAAATAAAATGTAATTTTATTTACCTCCTTTTACATGAATTGTAAGTGGAACAATCAGTAAACACAAAACAGTTAGTATTTTAAAACTAAAATGATTAAATACAATAATATAACTAAGAATAAGAGTCTGATTTTGAGAGCCATAACAAATTAAAATATCAGAAGTTTACATCTGTGCTTTTTAGCAATTAAAATCTGTGAGTAAAAGCAATGGAGAAAAGTTAATTAGACACTCAGAATCCCTAACTGCATTAACTTTTGAATGTTCTGTATAACTTTCAGGTATTTTGTAAACAGAGCATAGACTGTAATTTTATTATGATACATGATGCAAATCAAATCATTTCTACCTAGATATTACCACAGCGAGAAAAACCATTTCCCTTTCCTTGACTTCTTCCTCTGTTTACCACTACTTTTCTCCTTAGAATATAGAAAAAAAAGGACTGAAACATAATGTGGGTGGGTAATCTATTTCTTTTTTATTTCTCTTGTAGTTTTAGAAATCATGAGAAAGTGAGGAACGTAAGTTAAAGGACAAGAAACAAAAAACTAATCTCTCTGGTGTCTCACATTAACCCCATTCTTGGAATCTATACTATGTGGACCCCAAGTTGCTAAGGCTGGGAACTCCTTGTTCTTCAGTAATTAACCTCCATGGAAGTGATCAAAGCCTTATTAAGAATAAGACTGTATGAAGGCTTTCAGTACACATCTGCTCATGCAAGAAAACTGTAAGACCAATTTCCAAAAGTCATACAACACTATCTCATAGCTACATCAGTTTTGTTGTTAGACTATTAAGTAGCACATCAGTAAATGCCAACTCCTAGTAAAACTTAAAACAAAAGTCAACCAAAAAATAATCTTACTACAAATTGCTACCTTTCTCTTATATAGTAAGAGGGAAAATTAAGCTCTAAACATAATGAAAATCTAAAAATAGAGAACAGCAACTTCATATACTTGTCGCTCTCTTTAAAATATTTTCCCTATTACACATCTGGAAAGTCCTTCAAAAATGTAGTCACTTCACCATGAGTTTGATTAACAGAGTACCAAAGTAATTTGTTTTACTGCAAAATCAAGGAATGATAAGGAGGTAAATTTAATTCAGTAAGAAAATTTGTCCTTCTTGTTATATACATGCAAGAATAGTAAGTCATATAAAACTTTTAATATTTTTGTTCCTGAACCAGTCACATTTTAAAGCTTTGATTTTTTTATCAGAAAGTAGAATACTTTGGTGTTGATAAAAATCAGATAAATGTTAAATCTTTGTTAAGAAATAGCGTATGAGTTTCACAAAAGAAAATTTCTAACATACCAATTACATAAAACATTTTCATATAAAAGGTGATAGTAGCACTGTGGTCACAGCAGTGGTTCTCTACTGGGAGTGATTCAGGCAATTCTGGAAACGTTTTGGGTTGTCACAACTAGAGGCTATTGGTACCTAACGGGTGAAGACCAATAAACCTTCTCCACGTGGTACAACATACAGGAAAGGTCCACAACAAATTTTCTGCCCCAAAAAGTCAATAGCACAGGGTTCAGAAACCCTAGTTTACAGTCTTCACTCCCTCATTTTATTTTATCCACATTGAGGAGCTCACCAAGACAGGGAAGGTGTCAATCAGAAACATAAAAAGCTTAGAAAAGTTCAATCTAGGTAACTTTACTATGTCTGTTTAGGAAATGTAATTTTCATCACACACACAGAGAGGAAGGAAGATATGGAGAGTACATTAGTAAGATGGAGATATTGGACAATTTTTTATCTCCTCCCCAACTTGCTTCTGCCTTCAAGTTCTGCCTTTAATTTTCAGTTCAGATCCACAAATACCCAAATGTAGATGCAAAAACTCATTCCAAAACCTTTTGGAATTATTTCCACAACTACCAACCTTATTCCATTTGGTTCAATAAGAAATTTTTGATAACTAATTCTATGGTGTAGACAGAATATACTTTTTTTAATAGCAGTGTTTTCAAATGAAGTGGGTTGTAACTAAATTTTTTTTAAATGAACGCAACAGATAAAATCAGAGTGCATTCATATGATATATTGTTTTGTAAATTACTATTTTACGTTATCTATCCTTGGTAGCAATGCAAAATACATTACTCAGTATGAGGCACATGCAAAAGTTTCATTGACAGTGGTTGTTTAACCTAATAAGCGGTTTGTGTGTGTGTTTTTTTTTTAAAGGATACTATTGCTGCTCCAACATATTGAGCTGATTCCATGTGGTGATGTGTGTGGGTTGAATTTATCCACCAATGTCATAGATGAAGCATCCCATATTTTAATATCATCTCCTGATGAAGCAAATCTGAGGTTTTCCTGCATGACTGCGCCTACAAATAGTTTAAAACAATGTATTTTAAAAACATTTAAGAATAGACATACTCAAAAAAAGGTCAAAATCTAATCTAAAACAAGTGGCTCTAACTCATTCATTTTTGTTCCAAACAGTGCAGTCACCAAAGCAGTTGAAGTGATTTTCCTAAAACATAAGCCAGGTCGCATTCTCTTAGCTGACCCTTCCAGTGGCTCCTCACAGTAATGATAATGAAATCCAGCCTCCTTAGCCTGCCTTATATGTCCTGGCCCCCATGTAACTCTCCTCTTTCTTTTCACTGGCCTTCTCTCTGCCTCATGCAAAGGCAAAGTCATTCTCACCTCAGTGTCTTTTCATTTGCTGCTCCCTGTGCCTAAGATGTTCTCCCCAGATTCCCATGGTCATCTACTTCTCATCATTCAGGTCTTAGCTCAAATGTTTCCTCCTATGAAAGGCCTTTCCTGACCACCCTGGCTAACGCAGTCCCTTCCTTACCTGGTAAGGGACTTACCAGTTTACCCTATATCCCAATACCTGATTTCATTTTTTTCATAGCACTTCCTAATATCTGAATTTTTTTTTTTTTTTTTTTTTTTTTTGAGACGGAGTTTCACTCTTGTTGTCCAGGCTGGAGTGCAATGGTGTGATCTCGGCTCACCACAACCTCCGCCTTCCAGGTTCAAGTGATTCTCCTGCCTCAGCCTCCCGAGTAGCTGGGATTACCGGCATGCACCACCACGCCCGGCTAATTTTGTATTTTTAGTAGAGACGGGGTTTCTCCATGTTGGTCAGGCTGGTCTCGAACTCCTGACCTCAGGTGATCTGCCCGCCTCAGCCTCCCAAAGTGTTGGGACCACAGGCGTGAGCCACCGTGCCCAGCCACTATCTGAAATTTTTATTTGTTCTTATAATGTCTGTCTCCCCACACCAGAGTCTTGAAACATTCCTGGCACACAGCAGTTTCACAACAAATAACTACTAATAAGTAACTTCCTAATTTTTAAAAAAAAGTATGATAAACTAGCATTTCTGCAGGTCAGAATCCAGTCACACCAGTTTTTCCAAAACTCTAAAATTAGCAATATGGTCAAATGAGATGCCACTAAGTCCCTATACCAATACTTGGACTACGATGCCTTCAATCATTTATTCAGAGCATACAGCTGAAACACGTAATTCTAACAAGGTGATTTCACAAACCAAGGAAGTCTAGAAAACAGAAGGCAAAGAAGCTGCTCTAGGCAGGCACTTTAAAGAGCAACAGGTAGTAATGAACGATAAGTGAGAAAAAAAGATGCTCAAAAGTACATGGGAGAAAAGGAAAGGGAGAGGGCACAGAATTATACCTCCCACACCTTCCTAGCATGGAAAGTGCAAGACTACTGCACAGCATTAGTGATGTCACAGGCAGGTCCCCGAGTCACCAATACAACAGCACACCTACGTCTAGTATAAGCCATTTCAGAGGACAAGTTAAAGACAGAATTATAGAAACGTTTCATTCTCGAGACAAAAAGTTAATGTAATTCACTCATGTGCTTCCTTATGCTCCATTCATCCGATACAGTGCTACTAAAAGCCATTAAAGTCACCTGCAGAGATGTAACACAATGTTTGGATTTGGAGCCTTAAACATGTGTAACACGTGCCCCCTTGGTTCCCAAGTCAAGGAACAACTAGTGAATTGCTGGAAAAGCGATCTCTAAGCCCTGTAACCACAACTGCAAGCTGTGTCTAACTGCATCTTAACCAGGCCTGGTGAGCTGCGGGGTGTAGTGGGTAGATCACTGAGGCCTGGGCTCAGAAAAACTGGGTTCAAACGACCTGCTCCAACTTAGGAAACACAACTCGCCGGGTGATTTAATGTTTGTTTTCGGCTCTTAAAGCGGGGCGGGGAAGAGGACCATCTGCCCACCTACCTCGGTCTTCTAAGAACTGAGCATTAAGGGAGAGACTTTACATCAGTCCCTCAAAGACGGTCCCGTCGAAAGCTAGCAGTCAGGACACAAGGCGGTAACGTCGGCCTGGGTTTAGGGACAGCGGCTACAGGAACCAATTCAACTACACCACTCAGCTGAAATGAAAGTTCTCCAACTTTCAATCACCAAAAATACACTTTACTTGCAGGACAACAGCTCAACTGAGGCTAACCTGTAAAATGCATCCAAGTACCTGCCAAAAGAAAAGTACTTGAGGTTGACAAAAAAGGAGACAGACTTGTGGAGACGAGGCAAACTTTTCGGAGGCAGCACACCCCACAAGGCTCCGGGAGGTGCGCGACCCCGGCCCGCGCCTCCCCGGACACTTCCCAGCCCAGCGCGCCGCCGCGCCCCCGCCCAGCAACCGCTCCGGGCGCGCAAAGCCCAAGGACCGCCGCCCCGCCCTCTGAGGGGGACGGAGCGGGTCTTAGGATCGGGAGGGTGCACGGACGCGGCGGGCGGGGGACCGCTGACCTCAGGGCCTCCGGAACCTCACCTCTCCGCAGCAACACAACAGGGGGCCGCGGCCGGCTCCGCGCTGGGCTTCCGGCTCCCGCCTGGACTGTTAAACTTCGGCGGCCGGAAGTCCCGCCCCGAGTGACGTCACGGGGCGAGGCGCTGCGTGCGGCTGTGGCTTCTGGCCGGACAGAAGTCGGGGTACAGAGGGTCTGGTGAGGGCGGCGCTGGGCATCCGCGGGGGAAGTTATCCCAGTGCCAGGGCGGGAACTGCGGGCCGGGGCGGCCCTCTCCACGCCCCAGCGACGGAGCTCCGGCCACTGCCAACTGCTTCTTTGTCATTCACTTGCTGTTTACTGTGTGCCAGGCACTGTGCTAGACTCTTGGGTGTACAGTGATGGATTAGCCTGGGGATACAGGGGTACAGTGAATTCTCGTGGTCCTTGGCCTTGTGGAGCTTACAGTCCACTATAGGAAGCTGACGTTATTAGATACTTAAATGGAAAGTGAAACTATGATAATGAAAGGTATAAGATGCACGAAGACCCATAATAAGGGAAACTATTGTGGATGTGGATTTAGGAAAGGTTTCCTACATGCGATTTACAAGCCAGGAAACGCGCTCAGGCTGAGAAATAACCCAAAGAGTAGGCGTCTGCACTAACCTACTTCAAAACCCATGATCTTTCTTTCGCATCATGCTGTGAGGTCAGGAACATCAAACATCATCTGGTTGGGAATTCTTTTGAAGGGGATACTTCAAGGTGGAAAAGGAAGTTGCTGAGCCGAGTTTTCAAGTGCCCCTTCCAAAGGTCCTTTTATAGCTCTACTGACAATTTTTGCTAAGAATATTTGTCATAAATATAGAGCATTTCTTCTGCAAAAAGTGTTATTCTTTCATCACAACTACATGGGGTGTGTTTCTGAACTAGGTACATCAGCCCCAGTTATCTGCATTCATATTGCAGATAATTGGAAAATTCTAATAAGTGCATTTTTTCAGAGCAGAAATTGAAATCGTAGCCAAGTTATTGAGGTTCATGGGGGAGTGGCAAAAGGAGAAAGATAGCAAGCAGCAACTACCTTAATTGTACAGTCTGCAGTTCTTGAGGCTATGAAATCCAATTTGGGCAGGGAGGAGGCCCAGAAAGTTGGGAACTAAGAAAGTACAGTAAGGGAATGGGGGCAGGGAGAATGGGAGCAAATGGAGAAAAGAAAACTTCAAACAAAAAGGGCAATTAATTAAATCTCTGAAAATTGAAGCCAGCAGGAAAATTGAGACTAGACTATATGAAAAAATATATAATAATACATGTAATATAATATATACATATTATATGATATAATAATAGTTATACATATAAAAATAGATATTTATTGGACACTTTACTAAGCACTGTATTTGTGTATATAGACGTAATGTGTATGTATGCAATATATATATAATTTCATCTTTCTAAAAACACATGAAGTATGTGCTATTATTTGTCCCCATTTTGCATATGAGGAAATAGAGGTTAAGTAACTTGTCCAAGGTTACAAGTTTAATAAATGGTAGATTCAGAAGTTAAACCTGGGACCATGAGACTGCAAAGACTGTCCCCAACCTTTATGCTATACAGTCAAGAGCCATAACACAGCGTAAAGGGCCAAATGGAAACCTCCATTCCTCTGTCCTCACTGATGCTGCGGCCTCACCAAATCTTACTGGCCCTGAAACATTCCTGTCATTTTTGTCTGTGCCGCTGTGCCTGTGTACACACTGTTTCCACTCAGTTCTGTATAATAGTTTAACGAACAATAGATGCCAAATGTTAGAAGCCTTGCTAATATATGAATTATATAAACATATACAGATTTCCAAAAGTAGCCATCACGACAAAGAATATTTCTAGAGACAAAGAGAAATATTTCATAATGATAAAATGGTAAATAACCACAAGCCATTATCAATTTTAAGTGTATACGTGAACATAAGAGAATTTTGAAATATATGAAGAATAAGTATCAAAGCTAAAGGAGGAAAAAAGCATACCCATAGTCATTGTTAGAGACTGACAGAATTTTCTCAGTAATTCATAGAACATCCAGATAAGAAAAACAAACCAGAAAAGATGTGGAAGATCTGTACACTATCAACTATTTTAACTGACATTTATAGAACACTATAGCCAACTACTGTAGGATAAACATTCTTTTCAAATACACATGAAGATGGAGCATATATTGGGCTATAAAACAAGTCAATTGATTTTTAACAGAATAAATCTTACAGACAATACTCTCTGATCACAACAGTATTAAATATAAATAAAAAACAATAACACATCTAGAAAAGCCCCAAACGTGAAATAAAACAACCTTCCTTCTAATAACCCATAGGTGAAGGAAAAAATCAAATCACAAATATTAATAATAACACAAAATATTTGAACTGAGTGATAAGTAAAATACAATAAAAATTCATGGAAACAGCTAAATCAGTGCTTATATTATGAAATCAGTGTTTATATTATGAAAAAAAGAAAAGTCCAAAATCAATGATCTATGCTCTCTCTTAAGAAACTTAGAAAGAGAACAAATTAAACAAAGATTACAGTACAGAACAATGAAGTTGAAAAAAGATGAACAATAGAGAAAAATCAATGAAACCAAAAGCTGATTTTTGAAATGATTAATAAAATTGAGAAATCTCTAGTTAGACTTATCAATAAGAAAGAGAAAACACAAATTACCAATATCAAGATTGAAAGAGAAGCCATCAATACAAATCCAAAGGATATTTACAAAAATAAGGGAATAGGATAAACAACTCCATGTCAATAAATTTGGTCACAACTAAAACAAATGAATACCTTGAAAGACAAATATTAAAACTGACACAAGAAGCAATAGATAATATGATAGCCCTATATGTACCATAAAAATTGAATTCAAAATTAAGAAAGCCATCTCACAAAGGAACCCCAGGATCAGACGGCTTTACTGTTGAATTCTATCAAACACATGAAGAAATAATTCAACATTTTAGGAAAACAGAAAAGAAGAGAATATTTGCTAAACCCATTTTTTAGAGGCAGTATTACTCTGATACTAAACCAGAAAAAGACATTATAAGAAATATCCATAATTCATATCCCTTATGCATGGAGACAAAATTATATAGATACACATATATATGCAAAGTAAATCCAGTAATTTATAAAAAGGATTATAATCAAGTGAGATTTCTTCGAGAAATCCAAGATTGGTTTAACACTCAAAAATCAATTAACATAATTCACCATATTAACAAAATGAGGGAGAAAGCCCATATAATTATAACAATAGATGAAGCAAAAACATTTTTTTAAAATTTAATATCTATCCATGATTTAAAATGCTTGACAAACTGAAAAAAACAAAGGAAGGAAACATCCTCAACTGGTTCAAGGGTGTCTACGAAAAGCCTACAGAGAGCACCTTAGTTCATGATGAAAGACTGAATGTCTTCTCCTAAGATTAACACAAGAACACCCAGTCTTACTAGTAGTCCTATTCAACATTCTTCTGGAGGCCCTAGGCAGTGCAATAAGACAAGAAGATGAAAAGAAAGAGAAGAGGAAATAGGAAGAGGAGAAAGGAGGAGAAAGGAGAGGAGAAGAAGAAAACAAGTATACAGAGTGGAAGGGAAGAAGTAAAACTCTTTATTGCAGACAGCATGATTGTGTACTGTAAAATCATAAGGAATCCAGAAAAAAAACTCCTAGAGCTATGTGAATTCAGCAAGTCCTATGCAAGGTCAATATACAAAAATAGAATTCTATAAACTAGCAATAAACAATCAGAAAAGTAAAAATTACAATTTCATTTCCAACAACATCCAAAAGTATGACATATTTACACATAAATGTACTAAAATATGTTCAATAATTGTGCATTGAAAACTACAAAACATTACTGAGAGAAGTTAAAGACCTAAATAATGAAGAGCTGTATCATGTTCATGAGATAGAAGACTCAATATTATTAAGATATCAGGTTTAAATAATGCAATTTGTTGTTTGTATATTATGCACCATAACTTTATTTTTAAAAAGATCTCAGGAACAAAGAGTTCCTAATTATTAAGAAATAAAGTGATGTTCTTCACTTGTGAGAGAAAAACAAAGTTAAGTCTTAAAAAGAAAGACATAACAAAACAAAAATTGTCAAATTTAATAACACTGGCTTGAAAAGCCTTAAATATTCTCAAAAACAAAAAAGTTACTAAAGTTTTAAATATCAGAATGGCTTTTTTACAGTGCGTTTCCTGCCAGAACACAGGTGTCGTGAAAACCACTCCTAAAGGCTAAAATGGGAAAGGAAAAGACTCATATCAACATTGTCGTCATTGGACACATAGATTTGGTCAAGTCCACCACCACTGATCATCTGATCAACAAATATGGTAGCATCAACAAAAGAACCATCGAAAAATCTGCTGAGAAGGAAGCTGCTGAGATGGAAAAGGGCTCCTCCCCATGCCTGGGTCTTGGATAAACTGAAAGCTGACACTGAACGTGGTTATCACTATTGATACCTCCCCATGGAAAGTTGATGTCTCAGGACACAGAGATTTTATCATAAACATGAATCCAGGCACATCTCAGGCTGACTTTCCTGTCCTGATTGTTGCTGCTGACATTGGTGAATTTCAAGGCATCTCCAAGAATGGGCAGACCCATGATCATGGTGCTCTTGCTTATACACTGGGTACGAAGCAACCAACTGTTGGTGTTAACAAAATGAATTCCACTGAGCCACCCTATGGCCAGAAGAGGAAATTGCAAAAAACAACAGCACTTACATTAAGCAAATTGGCTACAACCTGGACACAGTAACATTTGTTCCAATTTCTGGTTGGAATAGTGACAACACGCTCAAGTCACATGCTAACATGCATTGGTTCAAGGGATGGAATTCACCCATAAAGATGGCAATGCCAGTGGAACCATGCTGCTTGACACTCTGGACTGTATCCTACAACCAACTCATCCAACCAATAAGCCCTTGTGTCTACCTCTCCAGGATGTCTGCAAAACTGATGGTCGTGGTACTATGCTTGTAGGCCAAGTGGAGACTGGTGTTCTCAAACCAAATATGGTGGTCACCCTTGCTCCAGTCAATATTATAACTGAAGTAAAAGTCTGTTGAAATGCACCATGGGCCAGGTGTGGTGACTCACACCTGTAATCCCAGCACTTGGGAGGCCGAGGAGGGCAGATCACATAAGGCCAGGAGTTTGAGACCAGCCTGGCCAACATGGTGAAACCCTGACTCTAGTAAAAATACAAAAATTAGCCAGACATGGTGATGCATGCCTGTAATCCCAGCTACTTGGGAGGCTGAAGTGGGAGGATCGCTTGAGCTCAGGAAGCAGAGGTTGCAGTGAGCCAAGATTGCACCACTGCACTCCAGCCTGGGCAACAGAGTGAGACTCCATCTCAAAAAAAGAAAAAAAGAAATGTACCACAAAGCTTTGAGTGAAGCTCTTCTTGGGGACAATGTGGGCTTCAATGTCAAGAAGGTGTCTGTCAAAGATGTTTGTTGTGGCAAAGTTGCTAGTGACAGCAAAAATGACCCACCAATGGAAGCAGCTGGCTTCATTGTTCAGGTGATTATCCTGAGCTATCCAGGCCATATTGGTGCTGACCATGCCCCTCTAATGAATTGTCACACATTTCACGTTGCTTGCAAGTTTGCTGAGCTGAAGGAAAAGATTGATTGCTGTTATGGTAATAAGCTGGAAGATAGCCCTAAATTCTTGAAGTCTGATGATGTTGCCATTGTTGATATGGCTCCTGGAAAGCCCATGTGTGTTGAGAAGTTCTTGGACAATCCTCTGGGTCGTTTCGCTGTTTGTGATATGAGACAGACAGTTGCTGTGGATGTCATCAAAATAGTGGACCAGGCCGGGCGCGGTGGCTCATGCCTGTAATCTCAGCACTTTGGATGGCCGAGGCAGGTGGATCAGGAGGTCAGGAGATCGAGACCATCCTGGCTAACACGGTGAAACCCCATCTCTACTAAAAATACAAAAAAATTAGCCGGGTGTGGTGGCAGGTGCCTGTAGTCCCAGCTACTCAGGAGGCTGAGGCAGGAGAATGGTGTGAACCCTGGAGGTGGAGCTTGCAGTGAGCGGAGATCGTGCCACTGCACTCCAGCCTGGGCAACAGAGCGAGACACCATCTAAAACAAAACAAAACAAAACAAACAAACAAAAACAGTGGGAAAAAAAAAAGTGGACCAGAAGGTTGCTGGAGCTGGCAAGGTTACCAAGTCTGCCCAGAAACCTCAGAAAGCTAAATGAATATTATCCCTAAGACCTGCCACTCCAGTCTTAATCAGTCGTGGAAGAACAGTGTCAAAACTGTTTGTTTCAATTGGCCATTTAAGTTTAATAGTAAAAGACTGGTTAATGATAACAATGCATTGCAAAACCTTCAGAAGGAAAGGAGACTGTTTTGTGGACCATGTTTGGGTTTGTGTGTTTTTTTGTTTCTTCTATTTTGTGTGTGTGGCAGAACATTAGTTTTTAAAATCAGTAATTTTTAATGGAAACAACTTGACTAAAAAGCTATCACAATTTTAAGACCCATTAAAACAAAGTTTAATGAGAAAAAAAAGAATAAGAATGACTTCCATTCTTAACAGTAACACTAGAATTTACACGACAATAGAACAATACTTCCATATTTCTGAGCAAAAATGATTACTACTCTAAAATTATCTAGCTGTCGTATCATTCAAGTGTCAAGAAGGAATAAAAACATTTTCAGACACATAAAGTCTCAACAACTTTTCCTCCCGTGCACCTTATCAAGGAGCTACTTG
Organism: Pan troglodytes; assembly: GCF_028858775.2. NCBI lineage: Eukaryota > Metazoa > Chordata > Mammalia > Primates > Hominidae > Pan > Pan troglodytes. The sequence goes on along the minus strand of NC_072408.2, from coordinate 103,736,156 downwards.
AGGCCAGGAGCGGTGGCTCATACCTGTACTCCCCACCGCTCAGGAGGCTGAGCTGGGAGAATTGCTGGAGCCCAGGAATTTGAGACCAGCCTGGGCAACATGGTGAGACCACATCTGTAATGAAAAGAAGCAAAAAAGCTACTTGAGGAACTGATACACCGAAACAAAGGAGTAAACCAAAACAGGAAGACAGGACATCCAGTCTCAGAAAGGTAAAGAAAAATCCCAGGATGACAGGTGAGCACGGGGCCCAAAGAGCAACCAGGGCAAGCAGCAGGTTGAAAGATTCCAGTAGTGCTATCATCAGGAAGAAGAGTCACACACACACACACACACACACACACACACACACCTCACATGTCTAATTGTATTGAGAAGAGGTTACAGAACCGGGAAACAGTAGATTTGGAGCTTAATTCATGACTAGACACAGAAAACTAGAAAACCAACCAATTAACCAAATGACAAAATCAATCAATAAATAAAACCACCACTAGGGAAACAAAAAGTTGTGCAAGAAAGGAAAAGTGGTAATAACAACCATAATATACCACATAACCTGGTATGAATACTATTTACGTAGTCATTAAAATGGGAACATGCAGTGTTAATTTAACCAAAATTATGACACAGCTATAATGGGTTGGTAGGGATAGGAGCAGTGTGTATATGTGTGTAGTTCAGGTGGAGGAGGGTGCAGAGGGAACTGATTCTTCATCTTCTATGATGGAAAGTCAATAGATAAAGCCTAAAATGGAAAAAAATCCCAAATTAAGTTATTAGTCAGAGAGATGGAAATGAATACCAAAAGATGTCAAAGAGAAATACGTAAAACTACAGGGCTTTAAAATATAAAGTTGTTTTTTAAAAAAGCAATCCCTTGTTCCTACTTATCACCAACCACTTACCACTCCCCTAGACATCTGTTTTACCTTCGCTGTGTCCTGTTGTTTGTCATTATTGTTCTGTCAACACACATTTGTGGACCGGCTCCTGACACACTGTGCTGAGTATTGCAGTGACCAAGGTGAACCCCATCCCTAATTTGGATTAGCTCAGATTGTACCAAGGTAACAAATACGAGTGATACAAAGTTGCCAGTGCTATGATATTTATCAGAGGCTGGGGAGTGATGGTGGAGGAAGGAATTAGTTCTAGGGTTGGCTTCAAGAGGAAGCAAGATGATATACACTCAAGAAATCAAGGTTTTCAGGTACTGTTAGAGGTCCTATTATGCGAACATCTGCATCCCTTTCCCCTCCGCCTCTTTCCCACAGCCTCTGCTACCCATTGCTTAGGGAGCCTGCTGTCCCATATGGTTCTTCCTTGCATATTTATCCCTTGAACGTTCCCATGGCTCCCTCTGGCACTTCATTCAGGTTTGTGCTCAAATATCACCTCTTGAAAGATGCTTTTCCATGGACACCCTTATCTAAAATATCCCTCACACCCCATCACACTTTGTTTCCTTGCCCTATCCTAATGTATTTGTCTTCAAAGCACATATCTACAGGACATTATGCATTGATTTACTTGTATCATTTGTTTAGTTTCTTCACTGGAATGAAGGTGCCACAAGAACAGGAATTTCGTCCTGTTTGGTTGCCACTATCCCTGTGCTTGGAACAGTGCCTAGCATGTAGTAGGCACTCAACACCTATTAACTAAATGAGTAAATGGATGAAGAATGAATGTCTCCAATCCAAATCTCTCACCTGAATGCAGACCCATGTACTCAACTGCTACCATCTTCTCTCTGCCAAGCCATTTCCCTTTCCATAACCTCTCATAGCCTCCCGAGGGCTCAAGCCAGACATTTGTGAGTCCATTCTGACTTTTTCCCCTTCCTTCCTTCTCACAAAAATCTAAAGAGGCAATCACTAACCCAAGTCCATTTTATTGTTGAGTATCTTTCAAATCTGTCTGCTGCTCAGCACCCCTACTGCTCTTATCTTGACTTAGGTTATCCTCATGACCGGATAGTTGAAACAGCCACTTCCTAACCTTCTTTCCAGTCTCCAGTCTTTCATCCCTCCAGCTCTCCTCCAAACTCCTACCATAATGAACTCCATAAAATGCAAATCCAATCTCATGACCACTGTTCTTAAAACGTATGCCCTCAGAATAAAGTCTGAACTCCTTTGCATGGCCCCCCCAGGCCCTTTGCCACTACCTGGTGCTGACTCCTCTAAATCTTCTCTGACCCCCTGGCCAGTCACACTCACCACACACACCATGTACCACCCTGCTTAGCCTTGGCCCTTGCTGCTCCCTCTGCTTAGAACATCTCCTCCTGGCTCTTAACAGTTGGACCAGATAGCAAGGGCCCTGGGGAAATTTCCTTCCCTGATGGATGCTGCCAGGGCATCCTGTGCCCACCCCTGTATACTGTAAACCATGTGTCTACTCGTTGGCTTCCTGCACTGAACTCTAAGCTCCAGAAACGTAGTGTCTGCCTATGAACATTTAGTCTTTGTGTCCCCAGTTCCTAGCATGATGCCCGACACAAAGGAGATACTTAATGAATGTCTGATGAATGAATGAATGGAGGCATGAATCTGTTTTTAGAATTTAGCAGTAAAGTAGAAAATGGATTGCCAGTGGGGAGTCTGAAAGCACACGGACTAGTTAAGAGATAATTGACATATTCTAGACAAGATGAAGAGGGCCTGGACTCAGGCAGAGGCAATGGGAATGGAAATGAGGAAGCAGAATCAAGAGACTTTTGTTAAAAAAAAAAAAAAGATATTTTATGAGCAAATGCAATTGATTGAGAACTGTGTATTTTCTGAAGGATGGCTCCAGTGTTTTAAATTTAAACAAAAGGCCGGAAAGCCAGTCCTACCCATGAGAAGCAATCAATCAACAAACTTCATCAAAGTGAGAAGAGGTGATTGAAGTAGACAAAGAGGTTAGGGAAGCACATAGAGTTTCTGATACAGAATTAAAAGAGAGTGTTTTAACTGCCAAAGAATCAAGAGACTGACAAGGAGAGTGAAGATTTTAGTGCCGAGGATGTAATAACTGGAAAAGTTTGCTTCAGCCCTTAATATAGTAATAAAATTTGCAGGCAGCCTACAATATTACACTGACTGGGAAGTTATACATTATACAAGCTGCCTTCCATTTTGATGAGACATATATAAAAGTAAGCAGGCAAGTTTCTGGGATTTATTGGGGGGAAATAACTAACTTCCAGGGCATGTCACAGGATCAGTGTAGCCTCATCCCATTTACATTTGACATCTCTAGAGCCATAACGTGATAGGGATGCTTAAGGGATCTCTGAAATGTGGAAAGATTCTATTATGACATCTGTGCTCTTAGCCAAAGTGTGGGGAAGGTAAAGAAACAGGTATTTCTTAGGAACCTACTACTGTGTAGGGCCTTGTGATTTTACATCCGCCTCCCACCTTCACATAGCTGACTTCGGGAAATTCTTTATAAGGACTGTTTTCTTCAAAGACAATGAAAACTTGTAAATACAGGTTTTTTTCTAAATAGGTAATGAATACATGTTACAAAACGTTTAATCAATACAAAAAAGTAGAGTTAAAAATAAATCTTCTCCAGCCCCTGATGGTGAACCACAATTTCCTCTCTCTAGGACAATAACTAAAAATGATTTCTTGTGCATCTTCCAGGAATATTCTATGCATAAGTACAATTTACATAATTCATTCAAAATTCATTCAATATACACTGAACACCAACATTAGCTCACTACACATCTATTCCATGCTTTATTTTTTTTTTACACTTAGTGATATCTAGCAGAAAGCTCTCCATCTTAGGGCAGTTTGGTCTGATTCTTTTTTCGGTCCATATAATATTCTATTGTCTGGATGTATCATGTTTTATTTAGCAAAGACTTGGTGAATATTAAAGATGTTTTTCAGATATTCTTTATACATACATAATTTCTTATGCATGCAAGTAGAACTGTATATGCTAACAAGGTTCAAAAGGAATATAATATGAACAACATATGTAAGTTTCAATGTTCTAGCAGCCACATTTTTTAAAGTAAAAGAAATAAGTAAAATTAATCTTAACAGTATATTTAACCCATTATATCCAAAATATGTCATTTCAACATGTAATCAATTAAAAATGAAATATTTTACATTATCTTACTTATACTAAGGCTTTAAAATTTGGTGTGTATTTTACACTTAAATTACATATCATTTCAGATATGCCACATTTCAAGTGATCAGTAACCAAATGTGGTCACTGGCTACTATACTGGAGAGCACAGATGTATACATTCCCAGATGGGAAATTGCTCAGAGGAGTAGTATATGGTTAAATTTTTATTTAATAAATTGCTGTTACCAAATTGCTTTTCAGAAAAAGTTGTACCAATTTACACTTCCCTTAATAATATGCTTACTTCCCCTATCATTTACCAGTTAGGTGAAAATAGTCTACTATTGAGTTTTACTTTGCATTTATGTTATATTACAAGTGAGGTTGAGCATTTTTTTTTTTTTTTGAGACGGAGTGCAGTGACATTATCTTGGCTGACTGCAAGCTCCGCCTTCCAGGTTCACACCATTCTCTTGCCTCAGCCTCAGCCTCCCGGCTAGCTGGGACTACAGGCGCCCGCCACCATGCCCAGCCAATTTTTTTGTACTTTTAGTATCGACAGGGTTTCACCATGTTAGCCAGGATGGTCTTGATCTCCTGACCTCGTGATCAGCCCGCCTCAGCCTCCAAAAATGCTGGGATTACAGGCATGAGCCACCGCACCTGGCCCGAGGTTGAGCATCTTTTTATATGTTTACAAGCTATTTGTATTTCATTTTCTATGGAGTATTTTATGTCTTCTATCCATTTTTTCAATAATTTGGTCTTTTTCTTCATTGATATATGGGAGAATGAAAATAATGTATGTGTCATAAACGCTAGAAAAATTTTTCCAGTTTACCCTCTTATGGCTTTGGTTATGGCATTATTTTGTCATGCAAAAATGTTTACATTTTATGCAGTCAAAATAGCAATATTTTATGGCTTCCAGATCTTGTCACATTTATAGAGGGCTTCCTCTCTCTAAGATCATTAGAAAGTCTTTTCCATGACTTTCTTCTGATCCTCATAATAAAGTTATGAAACTGATGTTGTTATTTTTCACTTTGCAGATGAAAGAGTAGGTTCTTAGAGATATTAAACAAGCTGCCTAAAGAGACCAGCTAATAAACAGTAGAGCTAGGATTCAAATACAGTTTGTCAAATTCTAAAGATTGTGTGCTCTTTTGACTACACTATAATCAATGTAACCTGTGTTAGGTGTCTTATTATTGTCCACTTCTAAAAATTCCTTGTATTATATTAAATATATCATTGCTATTAATAACTAAAACATCTCATTAATACTGACACCATATTCTCACAAAACCCTACATAATCAAAATGAGCAGTTTGGGCATTCCCATGGCAGGAGGATGATGGGTTTATCTTGGGTAGAAGAAGCCAAAGATATTGGACAGGATTGCAGCAATCAGGGAAGGCTAACACATGGGCTTGAGGACATTCACTCAGTGTCTTAAAAGAAAGGTAGAAATTGGACATGGAGAGAAAACAAAACAAAAAAAAACTGTGTTAGTCCATTTTCACATTGCTGATAAAGACATACCTGAAACTGGGAACAAAAAGAGGTTTAATTGGACTTACAGTTTTGCATGGCTGGGGAGGCCTCAGAATCATGGCAGGAGGAGAAAGGCACTTCTTACATGGCAGTGGCAAGAGAAAATAAGAAAGAAGCAAAAGTGGAAACCCCTGACAAACCCATCAGATCTTGTGAGACTTTTTCAGTATCATGAGAATAGCTCAAGGAAGACCAGCCCCTGTGATTCAATTACCTCCCCCTGGCTCCCTCCCACAACATATGGGAATTCTGGGAGATACAATTCAAGTTAAGATTTGGGTGGGGACACAGCCAAACCATATCATTCCATCCTGGCCCCTCCAGATCTCATGTCCTCACATTTCAAAACCAATCATGCCTTCCCAACAGTCCCCCAAAGTCTTAACTCAATTCAGCATTAACCCAAAAGTCCATGGCCCAAAGTTTCATCTGAGACAAGGCAAGTACCTTCTGCCTATGAGCCTGTAAAATCAAAAGCAAGCTAGTTACTTCCTAGATACAATAGGGGTCCTGGTATTGGGTAAATACAGCCATTCCAAATAGGATAAATTGGCCAAAACAAAGGGGTTACAGGGCCCATGCAAGTCCAAAATCCAGCAGGGCAGTCAAATTTTATAGCTCCAAAATGATCTCCTTTGACTCCAGGTCTCACATCCAGGTCATACTAATGCAAGAGGTGGGCTCCCGGTGTCTTGGGCAGCTCCACCCCTGTGGCTTTGCAGGGTACAGCCTCCCTCCCAGTTGCTTTCACAGGCTGGCATTGAGTGTCTGTGGCTTTTCCAGGTGCACAGTGCAAGCTGTCAGTGGATCTACCATTCTGAGGTCTGGAGGATGATGGCCCTCTTCTCACAGCTCCACTAAGCAGTGCCCAAGTAGGGACTCTGCATGGGGGCTCCAACCCCACATTTCCCTTACACACTGCCCTAGCAGAGGTTCTCCATGAGGGCCCCACCCTTGCAGCAAACTTTTGCCTGGGCATCGAGGTGTTTCCTTGCATCTTTTGAAATCTAGGTGGAGGTTCCCAAACCTCAATTCTTGACTTCTGTGCACCCACAGGCTCAACACCACATGAAAGCTGCCAAGGCTTGGGGTTTTCACCCTCTGAAGCCACAGCCCAAGCTGTATGTTGGCCCCTTTCAGCCATGGCTAGAATGGCTGGGACACAGGGCACCACGTCCCTAGGCTGCATACAGCACAGAGACCCTGGGCCCAGCCTATGAAACCACTTTTTCCTCCTGGGCCTCAGGGCCTGTGATGGTAGGCCCTGCTATGAAGGTTTCTGACATGGCCTGAAGACATCTTCCCAAAGATCTTGGAGATTAACATAAGGGTCCTTGCTACTTATGCAAATTTCTGCAGCTGGCTTAAATTTCTCCCCAGAAAATGGGTTTTCCCTTTCTATTGCATAGTCAGGCTGCAAATTTTCCAAACTTTTATGCTCTGCTTCCCTTATAAAACTGAATGCCTTTAACAGAGCCCAAGTCACTTCTTGAATGCTTTGCTGCTTAGAAATTTCTTCCATCAGATACCCTAAATCATCTTTCTCAAGTTCAAAGTTCCACAGATCTCTAGGGAGGGCAGGGGCAAAATGCTGCCAGTCTCTATGCTAAAACATAAAAAGAGTTACCTTTACTCCAGTTCCCAAAAAGTTCCTCATCTCCATCTGAGACCATCTGAGCCTAGACTTTATTGTCCATATTGCTATCAGCATTTTAGGCAAAGCCATTCAACAAGTCTCTAGGGAGTTCCAAACTTTCCACATTTTTCTGTCTTCTTCTGAGCCCTCCTAACTGTTCCAACCTCTGCCTGTTACCCAGTTCCAAAGTTGCTTCCACATTTTTGAGTATCTTTTCAGCAACACCCCACTCTACTGGTACCAATTTATTTTATTAGTCTGTTTTCATGCTGCTTACAAAGAGATACCCGAGACTGGGAAGAAAAAGAGGTTTAATTGGACTTACAGTTCCACATGGCTGGGGAGGCCTCAGAATCATGGCAGGAGGAGAAAGGCACTTCTTATATGGCAGTAGCAAGAGAAAATGAGAAAGATGCAAAAGCAGAAACCCCTGATAAACCCATCAGATCTCGTGAGACTTTTTCACTATCATGAGAATAGCACGGGAAAGACCAGCCCTCATGACTAAATTACCTCCCCACTGGGTCCCTCCCACAACACGTGGGAATTCTGAGAGTTATAATTCAAGTTGAGACTTGTGTGGGGACACAGCCAAACCCCATAAAAAAGCATAGAGAATGAACAGAAAACATTCTGTTCAGTTTATTGGGCTGAAAAGAGTTCAGTTTATTGGGCTGAAAGGGAGAACAAGTAACAAGTTTCGGTAAGACTGGAAAGAACCTAGACTTCTAGACCAAAGGGTTTAGACATTTTTATGTGAGTACACAGAAGTCACTGACAAGTTTTGAAAAAGACAGTGACATGATTGGAATTATGCTTCATGAAGATTAGTCTGGCTGGACTATGCAATAGCTCCTGGAAAGAAAGGGAGGGAATGAGAGAAAGGGAGGGAATGAGAGAAAGGCAGGAAAATGGAGCAGATCATTAGGGTCCTAAAGAGGAAAAAGAATCCATTTCATTATAGCATGACATGATTGTGTTTTGTTATTGTCATTTACTTTTTCCACCAAACTTTACTACAAACAACAACTTGGATTGTTTCCAAAACTTAAATTTGTCCTTAAAAATATGAATTTTTACCCTTTCAAGCTGAGGCAAATTCAAAAGAGAATCTTCCAAAATGTCTTGTTCAGTAACATCCCTGCTAGGATAGATGTACAGCCTCCCAAAGTGAATACCTTTACAAGGCTCCTGTTTTTATTTTATTCTTTTATTTTTTTAAAAAAAAAAATTCTTCGGTGGCTCACGCTTGTAATCCCAGCACTTTGGGAGGCCGAGGCGGGCGGATCACGAGGTCAGGAGATCGAGACCATCCTGGCTAACACGGTGAAACCCCGTCTCTACTAAAAATACAAAAAAATTAGCCGGGCGTGATGGCGGGCGCCTGTAGTCCCAGCTACTTGGGAGGCTGAGGCAGGAGAATGGCATGAACCCGGGAGGCGGAGCTTGCAGTGAGCCGAGATTGCGCCACTGCACTCCCGCCTGGGCCACAGAGCGAGACTCCGTCTCAAAAAAAAAAAAAAAAAAAAAAAAAAAAATTCTTTTATTCTTTTAAAAAATGAGTCAGTTGATAATCTTATCTGATGCCAAAAACAAAGTTAAATTATCATAAGGGAGAAGAAATTCTGCCTTTCTTATGTGTGGCTTGTAGGAAATGCATACATCTTAATACATATGTTTAGTTAGTTTAGTGGTACACCAGCAGCTCAGTATCTGGAGAGCTTAGGGTCTCTGAATGCTGCAGCTTCCCCTGCCAAGCAGAGAAAAGCTTAGGTTCAGTTCCCCTTCTGGGAGTAGGGGTACATGGGTCCCTGATCCCAGCTAGCTTGGTATCCAGGTATCCTAGAATAAATACCCAGGGTCATTTGTGGGCAATCCTGCTCCTTGTGTCAGTATTTTTGTCCTTTGCTCAACCTCTAAATGTCTGTATTCCCTGTGGTTCTGCCTTTAGCCCTCTGGATTTTCATGCTATGCCTTTTTTCTGCGAAAAAAACCATCAAAACCCATGGCTTTAATAACTGTTTCCACTCTATTGACTCTAAATCAGACACCCCACAGCCACCTCAAACCTAAAGAAGCTACTGTAAACTCACTGTATTTGATACCTAATCTGTTCCTCCCACTACTGTATTTTTTACCTCAACCATCTGTCCCATCATTCATTCGAAAGACCATACCAGAATCTCAAGGATCGTTTTTAGAGTCCTCCTCTAGTATTTTCTCTCTCCCTCCACATTCCATCAATGACTAGATCACATAGATTTTACTTTTTAAGTGTCCTTCAAGTCAGTTTCTACTTTTCACCTTAACCCGCTCAACCTTAGTTCAGGCTATCACTTATTCTAGTCTGGAGTAGGACTATTACCTCCCAGTAATACCTCCTGGTCTGTCTCTCTAATATATGCTCCACACTATTGCCAGAAGGAGTTGCCTATAGACGAAATCTGGTCATGTCACTCCGCTCATGAACATGCTTCAATGGCTCCTCATCATTTTTAGGAGAAAGTTCCACAAAGTCATTCATTCAATTATGAAATATTTATTAATCAATTACACTGTCCCAAGTGCTGTGGGAGATGCCATAGTTAGAGAAAACAAAACAACGCATGATTTTTACTAAAAAAGCTCCTAGTTATGCTTATGTAGAAATAGGTTTCAGATTCTTTGGAGAACGTTGTGAAACAATGGAGACTTTATTGAAATTGGCAACACAAATGCTGTGATTCAAGCTTTCTTCACCCTTTCTAATTCTACAGAAAAACAGCATCAAATAGATGATCTGTGGGGTCCCAGTCTGAGTTCTTTGCCTATTGAAGCCCCACGCTTACTTTTACTCATTCTGTTTGAACTGTGGTGAGGATTTTCTCAGAAAGATTAAAGGAGAACCTAGCGCAAAAGTGTCTTTAGCATCTCAAGGAGACTTAAACACCATTCCTCTGGATTCCTATACCTCAATGGATGCTTTGCCTGTCGGTATCCACATTGGTTCACCCTTGGGTCAGATAGCTGTCCCATGCTTTCTAAACACAAAATAAAAGATGCTGTACATCACTTGGTCTCTAATAACATGCCACAGCTTTGATGCAACATTATGGGACTATAGTATCTAATTGGCTTGGTGCGTGCTTCCTGTCTACTCCTGTAATAAAGATCGCATTAGGTTTGCTTTATGTGTATGACTTGACTTTAAATAAGAACAGTCAAACTCATTTTAAACTAGAGAAAACCTAGGAATTATGTTAGAGGGAATAACCCTTTACGTGATGAACTAATGAATATTTTTTCTTTCTAATTTTCACGAGTCTAGACACATCTTTTGTGAAGAAAAAAAATGCCTTCTGGCTGTTAATTTGACAGCTGGAAATTTTTATTCTGGTTCACCTGGACGTTAATCACTGTTTAGCTTGTGAGGAGGGAGAGAACTGTCTCAGAGAAACTATTTTTGAAGGCTGACTAACAATGGTCTGAGTGACTCATGATGCAGGAAGGTATGCGTTAAGCAGATTGTTGAAAGACAAAAAAAAAGTTGTTTGATATATTTCCTCCCCTCTGCCAAAGTGTAGACAAGAAAAGGGATTCTTGAGTGCTAGCAAAATTCTGTTTTTTTATCTGAGTGCTGGTTATTAAGTGATTTCAATTCTAATAAATTCATTGAGCCATGCACTCAGGATTTGTGCAATTCTCTGCACATGTTCTACTTCAGTACTTTTTAAAAACTATAGCACTCCCTCTTCACCTGGAGGATGAATAGACCTATGTGTGTATATACACACATGCACACATACATGCTTCCCCTTCATGCAAAGGGTTTATATTTCTAAAAGCACCTTTCTGTTTTATTATATGTTTTTTAGTTTTAATAGAACAAGGTCTCGCTATGTTGCCCAGGCTTGTCTCAAACTCCTGGACTCAAGCAATCCTCCTGCCTCAGCTTCCCAAAGTGCTGGGATTAGTCATGAGCCACCGTGCCTAGACTTATCTTCTATTAGACTATAAATTCTCTCTTTTTCATTAGACTCTAGGGCAAATGTCTTATTTAGTCTGTTCTGTCTATTGGAACTAGCACATAGAAAATACTTCATAAATACACTCTGAATGAGTGAGCAAAAGAACATATAAATCAGGGGTTCCCAACCCCCAGGCTGTGGACCAGTATTGGTCCACGGCCTGTTAGGAACCAGGCTGCACAGTGGGAGGTGAGTGGAAGAGGAGCAAGCATTTCCACCTGAGCTCCATTTCCTGTCAGATCCATGGCATTAGATTCTCAGAGGAGCGTGAACCCAATTGTGAACTGTGCATGCGAGGAATCCAGGTTGCACACTCCTTATGAGGATCTAATGCCTGATGATCTGAGGTGGAGCAGTTTCCTTCTGAGACCATCCCCACCCTGGTCCATGGAAAAATAGTCTTCCATGAAACTGGTCCCTGGTGCCAAAAACGTTGGGGCCCGCTGATATAAATGACAAAACTAAAGAAATTAGAAACAGATTTTAGTGACTCAGAATAGAAATATAGTAAATTAGTATTCTCTACATTGTAAACAACAATTATGATCATGTCTATCTTAGTTGTTAGCCAGGGTCAATAGGCAGTTTGAATTTCATAATCCTGGTTAAATATTTTTATTTTATTATTTATTTTTATTTTTATTTTATTATTATTTTTTGAGACAGAGTCTTGCTCTGTCACCCAGGCTGGAGTGCAGCATTGCAATCTCGGCTCACTGCAACCTCTGCCTCCGGGTTCAAGCAATTCTCCTGCCTCAGCCTCCAGTGTAGCCGGCTGATTTTTGTATTTTTAGTAGAGACAGGGTTTCACCATGTTGGACAGGCTGGTCTCGAACTCCTGACCTTGTGATCTGCCCGCCTCAGCCTCCCAAAGTTCTGGGATTACAGGCTTGAACCACTGCACCCAGCCAGTAATGCTGGTTAAGTATTAAATATAATGTTTGACCAACCAAACCAGCCTATTCTTCAATGTTACCAAATAAATATCAAGAAGAGTAAGGTCTCTATGACTTAGCGATAGACTTTAAGGAGTGTTGGAACCACACTACTGTAGGGTTAGAAGGGCTTAGTGCTGGAGTGGAGGACACAGCATAGCGTCCCCCTCCATGTAGAATCTGCACGTATGCCATGAGAGAGGGACCTGACATGACATGTGTCCACTTTAGTTAGCCTGTAAGGTTTCTTCAGTCATTGTCTTAAAATAATTGGTGCTTGTACTATTAAGGAACCAATAGAACAAGCAGAATGCTTTAAAATATTTCTAGTTAATGACCTTTACTATTGTTTTCTATTCTATTAGGTTTCAGAAAGTCCCTCTGGAATAATGTATATTATACCATGATTTCAAAAGTGGGGTGGGGTGATAATACATTAGTTATTCATTTATGTATAACAAGTTACTCCAAACTGTAATGGCTCAAAACAACCATAAACATTTATCTCTCATAGTTTCTGTGAGTTTGAAACTTAGGAGCAATTTTGCTGAGCAAATGAAGGTTCCAAAAAGGTTAAGTCACTTGCTCAAAGTTATACTGCTAATAAGTAGTCAGGCTAGGATTTGGAACCAGTTTCTAATGACCAGCAGTGACACTGGTGGCCAGGATATCAATTAGGAAGCTATAGCAATAGCTCAAGTAAAAAATAACTTAGGGAAGTTCCAACTTACAGTACAGGTAGCAGAAGCGGAAATATTTTGGCAGTTGGTTGTGCGGCCACCCTGAGAACCAGATAAGAGAGTGTCTGGCCCGAGGCACAGTGTTTTAGAAGGCTGTGTTCTGGCCACTGCTCTCCTCCCCACAGAACCAGGTCCATAGGTCTAAGGGGACTGGCCTGCCTGGAGCCCACACTCTGCCTTTTTAAAACTCAGGTACCTAAATTCCTGGAACTCCCTGCCCAGACTGCCACAGGATTCTTAGATTTTCCCTGCAGAGGCCAGACTTGCTATTTGTATACACAGCTCTGAGGGCTGAGGAGTAGCCAAGGGTGGCTGTTTGCCAAGGGTTTGGACAGAGTTTGACATTGGGAGAATGGTGGGAGGTCCACATGCATGTGTAGGCCTCACAGTGCTGGAAGGAGCCAGTGGTAAAAAGAGAAAGAAAACAGGCCGCAACTGGGGGCCGTCTCTCCTCATGTAGCCTAGTCCTCTGCAGAACACAGAGGAATGTGAGAATCTGACATTATAATCTGGCCTCCCAGGTCATTATGAAGTGCATTTGTCCAGTGAGGAGGACCGAATACATTTTAGTTAAAAATAATTAGAGCTTCCTTTGTAACTTTTAAGCATTTGAATATACACTTTATGTGCCTCTTGTTTGCGCCCTGGTTGATCCAATGGGATCATACTGGAGATGTATTTTCTGGCCATATTGTTGGCTAGTTAATTCCCAAATTTGCACTCTATGATCTCCTAGAAACACTGGAGAAATATCACAAATATTCCTTTAACTTATAGCTGAGCTTGTAAGAAAGAAAAAGAAATCCCCAATGAAAGAAAGGAAGAAATAAAATCCAAGGTGGTGACCTTATGAGCTAGTGCTGCAGCTTCACTGGATGAAGCTTTTGGTTTTGTTAAGCTAAGGGCCTAGGTTTTAGTGCCTTGAGCCCTGGTACAACAGAGGCTGCAAGTTAGAATTGAGGTCTTTGCATAAAGCTGAGATCCTCAAGAGGCTGTAAGATGGGCAGAATAATGACTCCCCAAAGACATCCAAATCTCAATCCCTAGAACCTGTGAATATGGTATCACACATGGCAAAAAGGAATTAAGATTACAGATGGAATGAAGGTTGCTAATCAGTTGACCAGATAACAATGAGATTATTCTGGGTTATTCTGGTGGTCCCAATGTCATCACAAGGGCACTCAAAAGTGACAGGGAAAGACCAAAGAGGTCAGAGTCATGGGATGTGACTCTGATGTAAACCACCATTGTTGGCTTTGAAGACAATGAGGTCACCAGCTAGGGAATGAGAGCTAGAGGCTGGAAAACGTAAGAAAATGTATTCTCCCCTAGAGCATCCAGAAGGAACCAGCCCTGTCAATACCTGGTTTTAGCCCAATTAGACACATTTTGGATCTGTGATCTATAGAACCATTAGATAACAAATTTGTGGTGTTTGAAGCCAAATAGTTCATGCTAATTTATGACCACAGCAATGGGAAACTAGTAGAGATAGACTTGATCCTCCATAGAAAGAAAGAAAAAACAAAGAAAGAAAGAAAGGGAAGAAAAATAAAGAAGAAAGAAGAGAGAGAAAGGAGAAAGAAAGAAGAAAGAAAGATAGAGAAAGAATGAATGAATGAAAGAAAGAGGGAGGAAGGAAGAAGAGAGAGAAAAGAGAGAGGGAGGAAGGAAAGAAGGAAGGAGGGGAGAAGGAGGAGGAAGGAAGGAAGAAAAAGAAGAAGGAAGAGGAGGAGGAGGGAGAAGAGGAAGAGAAGAATAATTCAGCATAAACCAGATTGAGCAGACATAATAAACAGCAAGGTCAATATCCCAAAAGGATCATATTATAGAAAAATATGACAGGGAAAGAAAATTAGTACGTTTTAAATGATTGGCAGCATAAAATAAATAATCCAAATCACCCAACAAGACACTGTGAGAAAAAAATGGGCAGATTTAGTGGAGAAGGAAATAGAAATTGCAGAAATGAAAAGTGAAGCCTTTGACACAAAAAATTCTATGAATAGATTAAATGGCAGATTTGATAGAATAAAAAAGAAAATCATCAAACTGAAAGATAAGTTAGAAGTCACTATCCAGAATGCAGCCTGACAGGGGAAAAAAAGGATGGAAAACAAAAGAAAGATTAAGAAACAGAGGGCCGGTGCAGTGGCTCATGCCTGTAATCCCAGCACTTTGAGAGGCTGAGGCAGGTGGATCACCTGAGGTCAGGAGTTGGAGACCAGCCCTGCCAACATGGTGAAACCCTGACTCCACTAAAAATACAAAAATTATCCAGGTGTGGTGGCACACACCTGTAATCCCAGCTACTCAGGAGGCTGAGGCAGGAAGATTACTTTACCCTGGGAGTCAGAGGCTGCAGTGAGCCGAGATTGCGCCCACTGCACACTAGCCTGGGCGACAGAGTGAAACGCTGTCTAAAAAAACAAACAAAAAAAAAGATTAAGAAACAGAGAGAATACAATGAGAAGATCCAAAACATATGTAATAAGAGTCCTCAGAGGAAAGAATAGAGTGAATGGGGGAGAAAGGATATTTGGAGAGCTTATTGTATATGTCTTAACTCCAACAGCCATATCAATTAGAGACCAATGAAGAAAATGAGATGGTAACAGTCTCTTGACATGCATGATTAAATTAAATAATAAAACCACAAATTGAATAATTATGCTCATTCTTTTCTATATTGCATACTGTGTGTTTATTCCCTGTCAAAGTATAATTTTCAAAAGTTAAAAACATGATACTTTTTAAAACATAAAATAAATACAGGTTAAGAGTTTTATTCGGCTCATTAATTAGTGAACTTATAAATGGTAAGGTTTATTGAAACAGCATTTTTTAAGTGTTAGAATAATGATAGTAGGTTAGACACAAAACCTATAATAAATGATAACCTTTGGGTTATATTCACATCGCTTGCATCTCTTTGGGAAAAAATTTGTTTATATTATTATTGAAAAAGAATCACTTGAATTGTCATCAGTTTTTTTTACAAGCTTACCTCTGTCCTTAAAGAGATGTAAGATTTCCTAATCAATAGCAAACAAAATGTCAAATGAAAGTTTGGGAATCAGGTAGCCCCCTTGTAGTGATTAACTTTATGTGTCAACGTGGCCAGGCTCTGGTACAAAGATATTTGGTCAAACATTAGTGTAGATGTTGCTGTGAAGGTATTTTTAGATGAAATTAACAATTAAATCAAAAGTCTTTCAGTGAAGCAGATTTTTCTACATGAGTGGATCTCATCTAATTGGTTGAAGGCCATCAAAGAAAAGACTGAGATTGCCCAGGGAAGAGGGAATTCTGCCTCCAGATTGCCTTTGGGTTTGAGCTGCAGTGTGAACTCTTCCCTGGGTC
The DNA here is from genome assembly GCF_028858775.2 of Pan troglodytes. Lineage (NCBI taxonomy): Eukaryota > Metazoa > Chordata > Mammalia > Primates > Hominidae > Pan > Pan troglodytes. The sequence goes on along the minus strand of NC_072408.2, from coordinate 103,719,822 downwards.
TCTGGACTGCCAACCTGCTCTGTAGATTTCAATTTCATCAGTCCTCACGATTGCATGAGCTAATTTTCTCTCTCTCAGCCTCTCATGTGTGTGTGTGTGTGTGTGTGTATATATACACACATATATATACACACACACACACATATATATATAAACACGCACACATGCACCCACACAGTTATGAACGATATAACAACATTTTGGTCAATGATGAACTGCATACACAATGATGTTTCCATAAGATTATAAGGGAGCTGAAAAATTCCTATCCCTTAGTGATATTGTAGCCATTGTAACATCATAGGGCAACACATTACTCCCATGTTTGTGGTGATGTGGTGATGCTGGTGTAAACAAATCTACTGCACTGCCAGTTGTATAAAAGCACATGTAATTCTATACAGTGCATAACACTTGATAATGATAATGAATATGTTACTAGTTTATATATTTATGATGGTGTACTTTTTATTGTTATTTTAGAGTGCACTCCTTGTACTGAAAAAGAAAAGTTAACTGTAAAACAGCCTCTGGCAGGCACTTCAGGAGATATTCCAGAAGAAAGTGTTATTATCATAGGAGATAACAGCTCAATGCATGTTATTGCCCCTGAAGATCTTTCAGGAGAACAAGAGAAGGAGTAGGAAGACAGTGATATTGATGATCCTGACCCTGTGTAGGCCTAGAATAATGTATATGTTTGTGCCTTAGTTTTAAACAAAAGAGTTTAAAAAGTAAAAGAAAAAATTAAAAATAAAAGCTTATAGGATAAGGATACAAGGAAAGAAAATATTTTTTGCACAGCTGTATAATGTATCTGTGTTTTAAGCTATGTGTTATTACAAAAAAGCCAAAAAGTGAAAAAAAATAAGAAGTCTAAAAAGTACAAAAATTAGTCAGCTAAGATTACTTTATTATTGAAGAAAGAAAATTTTTTTTTATAAACTTAGTGTAGCCTTAGTGTACAGTGTTGATAAAGTCTATAGTAGCATACAGTAATGTCCCAGGCCTTCACATTCACTTCCCACTCACTCAGTGACTCATCCAGAGCAAGCTCTAGTCATGCAAGTTCTGTTCATGGTAAGTGCCCTATAACAGGCATAGCATTTTTTATCTTTTATATCAGATTTTTACTGTACATTTTCTATGTATATATACATTTAGATACACAAGTACTTACCATTGTGTTACAGTTGCCTACAGTATTCAGTACAGCAACACGCTGTGCAGGTTTGCAGCCTCAGAGCAATAGGCTATACCACATAGCCTAAGTGTGTAGTAGGCTATACCATCTAGGTTTGTCTACATACCCTCAGTGATGGAATTGGCTAATGATGCATTTCTCAGGATGTACTAAGCATTGCATGACTGTATACACACTCACATCTTATTGGTTCTGTTTCTGTGGACAACACTCACTAGTACATCCTTCCCTCAGCAAGTTAGACAATGCCAAGTACTAAACTGAAAAGATTTCCAGTAATCTATTTTGCCTATTTCAACATTTCAGATAATTCTTAACACCACTATTGGGTTAGAAAGACTGCCAATAAATTCCATTTAAATATTTATTAACACCAAAATTAGCCCTTTGTTGTAATTTTGAGTCAGTCTCATAGTAACTTTAAAGAGAATTATACTTGAATTGGTAGTAAGAAATAATATGATTGGACTACTTAACTAAAATTGGTATAGCTAATGTATAATAGTCTACTTCCATTCTATCATAATAATTAACACCAATACCACAACCCTAGTGTGCATTTGCAGAGATTACTACATCTTCCCTGCTCACTTTCAGTCCAACCTCCCTATTGCAGCCACTGTGATCTTAAACGCAAATCTGACCTTGTCAGTCTTTGGCTTCAAATCCTTCTGTAGCTTCCAAGCCTCCTTCTCATGGCCTCCTCAGCACTTTGTGAGCAGATGTACCTCTACCCTCTTCTCTCCAAACCCCTACACTACCACCCTAGGTTTATTCTCTAGCCAAAGTGAACTTCCCATTTCTTGAAGTTCCAGTGCAATGAACTAAGTGTTTATGTTCTTCCAAAATTCGTATGCTGAAATCCTAACCCCCAAGGCAATGGCACTAGGAGGTGGGGCTCATGGGAAGTGATTAAGTCATAAGGGTAGAGCCAACGTGATTGGATTAATGCCCTTAAAAAAGAGACCCTAGAGAGCTAAGTAGTCCCTTCCACCAAGTGAGGACACTGCTAAAAGGTCCCATCTATGAACCAGGAAACAGGCTCTTACCAGACACTGAATCTGCTGGCACTTTGATCTTGGACTTCCCAGCCTTCAGAACTGTGAGAAATCAGTATCTGTTGTTACAAGCTACCCAGTTTACGGTATTTTGTCATAGCAACCTGAACAGACTAATATAAAAACCCACACTCCACTTTGCCTTTAGGTCTCCAGATATACTATTCTGCAGGCTTAGGATATTTTCCTCCAGTTTCACAGGTTATTTCTTATTTATGTATCTGGTATTAGTTTAAAAATCGGTTGTTTTAGCCCAAGTTTCCTAGACAACAGAGCCTAAGGCAGGAAATCAGTGTGATGCTTTATGAAGGGGGCAGGTGTATGTAATCCGAGGGCAAGCAAGTGTGAGAAAAAATTGAGAGAAGCAAGAAAGGATGTGAAATGTGTTACCACACTTGCCACTGCTTCATGACGAGCCTTGAAGAGATACCTAAGTTTTCTCATCAGATGTTGGGTACTCAGAACTTCTCAGGGTAACTGTACAGAGAAACCATGCCTCAGAATGGGAGGAATGGAGAAATGGAATCTATTTGCCCTGATCCTTCCGGTCTCTTGTTTCCCACTGGACAGAATTCATCCATGTGGAGTTAAATCCTTTACTCCTCAAGGTCATGCCATCTGATCCTTCCTGCAGCCTCTCAGGATACCAGATCCTACACCCAACAGTGTAGCATGTAAGGAATCAAAATTAGCACCTTGGCATAAGGATTATTTTGAGCTGAAGATATTTGATATTCAACAGATACAGAAAGACGCCTTCCCGGAGCTTCCTTTATTTGACTGAAAGTAGAAATTTCTGAGAAATGAGGAGCTGCCATAAATCTCTCTCGTGAAAGTTTTATGTCCAAGAAGAAGATGGAAAGTCAGTGCTGAGAGATGGCCCCACACAAACAAATGTTGCTCCATGAGTTTTCCCCGTATATTTATCTTCCCACAGTTTGCCACCCTTGGAAGCCTAAAATCTTTTCCTTTGTCTTGTCACCTCTCTACAGATTTATTGTTCTTCATTAAGATGCTATATATACCCACATTCTAACCACATCTGTTCTGTGCAGGGCAGGCCTATACAATCATGCCTCCAAAGTCCAAGGAAGTTGAGAGGCCACCCAAAGAGGCTGACCTATCCGTTTTCTCAGAAAGAAACATTTATTAATGACTTATGAACAGAAGCCATGTCTGTGTCTTGGCTGGCTTCAAGACAAGATGGTGGATCCCTGTGCCATCACCTCCCAAACCTGGGGCTTATAGAGCATAGGAAAGGGGTGACTCTGAAGGGATGTGTGGGACAATTGAAGTCTGATAATATCAAGGTTGTCTGACCTAAGGGCAAAGTAACACAAGGAACAATAGATAAACTAGAAATCTTAGAGGCCTTCGAGGAACTGGAATTAATCAGAAGTGAACATGGCAGATTAGCATCCAAGACGGAGTTGTTTTGGCCTCCACAATCTGTCAGTGACTCATCACTGTGTTTCTCCTGTATGTATTCACTCTACATTCATTAATAAACTTTGTTATTTTTCTCTTGTTATTCTGTCTTTTGTCTGTCTAATTTGCAGGGCCCGAGCCCTTGGAGAACATAGGAGGGTAGAAGAAATGTTTCTGTTTTTTCCTTTCCCTACAAGCATTCCCAAAGTGAGTGGTAAAATGTGTTGGTTTGGATCCTCTGAGAAGCAGACATCAAGACTGGATTAGAGGCCTGGTGTTGTGGCTTGCACCTATAATCCCAGCACTTTAGGAGCCGAGGAGGGCAGACTGATTTGAGCCCAGGTGTTCGAGACCAGCCTGGGCAACATAGCAAAACTCTATCTCTACAAAAAATACAAAAAATTAGCCTGGCATGGTGGTGAATGCCTGTAGTCCCAGGTACTTGAGAGGCTGAGGTGGGAGGATCAGTTGAGCCCAGGAGTTCCAGACTGCCGTGAGCCGTGATCACGCCACTGCACTCCAGCCTGGGTAACAAAGCAAGACCCCATCTCAAAAAAAAAAAAAAAAAATCTGGATTAGATATCCGAGAGATTTACTTGGTGAAACAACTGCATGGGAGAAAGGGGAAGGAACTTGAGAAAGCAGGGAATGTCAAACCATGATAGAGACAGGGAAGGAAGTTCCCTGGGGCACTAGGCTGATGGGGAAGCATAGTGCCCAAGTCACCCCGCAGAAGGGTCCCACATCTCACAGATATGGGCCTGCTTTGCTATCCCTGCACCACTTAGTCCCTGGCTGGGCACAGACTGGGGAGGCAGGCATCAGCACTAACACAGTGGGGTTTCAGAATGCAGAAGCTGGAGTCATGTCACTTCCATTCCGCTCAGCCTGAGATCTGAGTGGTGCATTTCCTGGTCACCACAAAGAGCTGCAATCTCTAGGTGAGTGGCAGAGGCCAAGAAGGAGGGCCTGGCACTCTCAGGGCCACTGAGTGGTGGGTCCCTCGCATTGGCAGCACAGTCCAGGGTAAAGACTGAGAGAACCTGAGGTGACAAACCAGGATCTGTATTTGACACAAGAGTCAAGGCGACTCCTCTAGGAAGCCTGCCCTCATGCATACTAATCTTTCATCCTAAGTTAGGGGCTCCTGGTTTGTGCTGTGATTCTTCTATCAAAGCATTATTATACTTTATTGTAATTGTGTATTTATTAGCAGTCATTCCCGGTAGTATAAGCTCTAAGGGGGCAAGGGCCATATCTATCTTGTTCATGGTCCTCAGAAGGGGTACATCAAACAGAGTTGAACAGATAAGAGGCAGAATCTCTGGTCTCTGCCGCTCACACTTTAAAGGCTGTGCAATGATCTGCAAACTGTTTTATACCTAACATTCACTGTCTTTAAAATGAGTCACATTTAGAGGCTATGAGGTATAAGATTATAAAAACATGTGCAATGGAATTTCTGTATTCTCAGAATTTTTGCTAAGCCCCAAAGATAAGACTAGTGGTTAATCACATTCTATTCCATTCCCACTCTAAAGAATGAAGAAAAAGAGCTTCCCATCACCCCCTTCCAAGACTTGCCAAAAATTGGCATACTTGCTCTCCCACCTCACTCATTCCTGCCATCCCACACATCCTATGCAAGCAAATGAGAGCTCATTTAACAAGGGAATTTGTTGGGAGTGGAATGCTATGGCTTTTTGTTCTTCTCTTCTCTCTCCTTGGGTTAGGGGTGATGGAGAAGAGTGTTCTCTTTGCAAAACTGAGGGCTCTAGAGGGTAGCACAGTAGAGATCAGAGTGCTGGCAATAGGGAAAGACTGTAGTCACTTGTCAGCTTCATCTGGGGCCATCAGGTGTGGGCAGAGATGTTGGGAAGAAGGATTTTTTATCTCTTGAGGTTGGGGCTGTATGTGAACATGGAGTGTGTGCTTCCTGCCTGCAGAATTCTGAAGGTGGAAGAATGCCCAAGGCAAGGATAGAAGGCAGTGGTGTGGGCAACCTGCACACTCGGTGTTTGGTGGGATAGGATGCCACAGAAGGGACACCAGCTCTGAGCATCTTGAAGGAATCCCACTCAAGAGGGCAGCCTTCTGGAACTAGGGGACCCCACAGTAAAAGGCTGTGGGTGTATCACAGGGCAGGGATGTAGAAGCTGAGGAGGGATTGCAGGAGGTCAGCTGGAAGTGCACTGTTCCTTTCAGGAGACATGCCCACGTCCCAGCACAGTTCCGGATGGACCCAGAGATTCTCCCTGGCTCTCCCAGGACCATTGGTTGGGGGGCACCTAGGATTGCGATGAAGACCAGAGAGGGGCCATGGGAGGGATCCACATCTGGGGGCCACTCAGAGGGCATAAGCAAGCTCTAAGGGCATAAGTCATGTGAGACTTTTACCCTTATCTCATGTGGCTTGTGTCCTCCTGGGCCTCACAAATGCGAAAAAAAAAATCTTTGAATTAGATGTAAGATTGAAATTTTGATTTACACTGGAGTAGACCTCATAATACTTGGAAGTAAATCTAACTCCCAAAATGGGACTTGTCCATATATTGAAAGTGACTGGAAAACATTATGGGGATCCTGGCAAGAAAATACCCACAGTAAAGAAGGGAGATTGGACAGAGCTCATCCAAAGGTAGTGGCTGGAGTAAAATAACAGGTTAGAGGGATAAGGGAAAACAAAATATTTAAACAAATGAAATCACTATGCAAATTTCCATTCTAGCTGTCAGAAAATAACTTCCCATTGCACTTAAAAAACACATTTAAAAAATTACATATGTTTCTATTCCTGTCTTCTGCAAAGATTTTCAGAATAGAATCTTTTGAAGTTGTAGAGTTTTCATAAGGTACTTTGGTGTTTGCTTTGTAAACTTTATAGACATCTTTTAAATTTGAGAACAGCATCTCTAAATGGTCCTTGTGCAGCATAACCAAACTCATATTTAAAATCTATATGTCACACTAAAGTAACAGCCAAGCCAAAACTAAAAACCGTATTTCAGTATGCAATATTAGGTGAGTGAACCCATCATTAAGGAGTAGACTTGGTTGCAGTTCCATCCAACACACAGCAGGATCACTGTCACCTGCCCTCCCTGCCAGACTCTGCAGGTTGATTTCTGCCTACTGCATGCCCTGTGTAATTCTGACACTCTGGGATTGAAATGTGGCTTAGCATTTTTATATCACCTTTCACTCAGAGCCTCTATGACTCTCAATTGGTTCAGTTTATGGATCATCCTTCCTCGCTCAGGCTCTTCCCTGACTCACCCTAAACATGGACCAGCCATGTGTCTGTTTCTCACAGAAGGCATCTGCGTGTAGCAGAGGAAGGGGGCTTTATGCCTCTCAGTTGCTTCTCATCTATTTTCCCTCCAGGCTCTTCCTTTTTCCATTGGCCTTCTCCATGAGTCTCCCCAAGAAATTAATTTCCCTTTACCTTGTCCTACAAAACAATTTAGACTACCACCTCCCACTTGCTCCGGGCTTCTACGTATCTATACATAAGGTGCTCTGTCAATAATGACCATTTTGTCCTAAGCTTCACCCTTGAGCAGCACTAAGAACTGTTAGAAGTTTTGCAACTTCAGCTTCTTTCTCCTTTCTCTGCTACCAGTCTCTAAAATCCCTCAGCTGAAGCAAAACATTCAGAGATAATGGAAAAATAATGGATAAGCCGCTCCTGTCCTTCATCCTCCCTAGCTTCCTGGAGAGGTTGGTGAGGGGACACGGTGTCCCCATTATGCTTAGGATGGGTCTTTAGGAGACCTCAAAGGGGAAGGGGAACAATATATTTGTTTACCCACTAGATAAACTAACTTTCCCACTCCCACACTTTTGAAAGCAGACAAAGCTAAGACAATTTTGGTTTTAAGTAACACGTTTTTCTCCTCTTTATTTCACATTTGCCATTTGAACTATTCCACATACATTTAATCAAGAAGTCTATGCTAATCATTAATTACAATACCAATACACCCGTTGTATTGTATTCAAATGTAACTCACACTTGTGGATTTCAAAGAATTTCCCTGGATTTAATTAATCCTCAGCTTCGCTAATGAAAAGCATTGCTTCTAACTCGCATGAGTGTGGGTTTCTAATCTTTTCCTTAAGGTCACCTCATTTTTCATGCAAACATACATTTATAATTTAACATTGCAGATCTTTCACATTCCCTAGTAAGCAATTATTTTGATTACTTTATTATCTTTCTCTTTTTTCCTAGGCTATTTAGGTTGGTTTCTGCCTATCATGAGCCAAGTATAATTCTAAGATTCTCTTTTACTTCCTTTATTAGCATGATCTGCATTAGCAAGGGATTCATTTTCATTCTGAAGACTGAAAACAATTTCATTATCTGATAAAAATTATCTTCTCATATGCTATAAGAGGCAATTCTCGTCATTTATGGTCTCATTAGGTATTTCATCTACCCAATACATCTTCTCAATATTTCTTCCTGGAAGTAATCATCTCGTGGCTCAACTAACAATATTTTGGACTAGGGATTCTTGTTTTTGTCTTCCTTCCCTCTTCCCGCCGCCCCCCCCCCCCCACCCCAATATAGTTACTGCATCATCTCCTCTGCGAATCCTTGCTATTTCCCTGTCTTCCTAAAACATTTTGTGGAGGCTTCATGTTAACATCTATCTGCATTGTTGTATTGTGAATTGTAAGTTTACATTTTGTTGCCTTTAATATACTATCAGCATCTTAAGGGATGGGCCACAGCTCATGGATCTTTGTGTTTTTAGAGCCTGGAACTATGTCTAATATAGAGCAAAGCTCCAAAAATGCATATTGAATAAATGAAGGACTAAATACACATGCATGCTCATTTTTACCAGAATGTAGTTTTAATTTACTTGAGAATTAATTCTTTTCAAAACGCAGGAGAGAGTAGGGAAGCCAAAGCAACTTGATAAAGAAATAGATAAGCTGGACAAATGAGAGCAAGCTGAGGAGATATACAGACCTGGAACTCACAGAGAAGATAGGAGTTAAGCTGCCCTACTGGGAGCTAAAACACCTATGAAGCTGCAGCAGGCCAGTTGATCAACAGCGAAATCTCAAAGCAATATCTAGAGTATTTGCATATATCATAAGAAATCAGATGGGGCAAGATCCAAGTTTGAACTGGAGGCTTCTGTGCAAGCAAGACATTGAATCATGACTACTTCTTCTCACCAAATTTCCAAAGGCTGACAGATATTGCTGAAAAATTCCTCAGTCTGTTGTCATATTCTTGATTTATTTCTCAGTTTCATCATCCCTAGAGGAGGAAAAAAGAGTAATACCTTGAATTTCATATAATTTTCCTCATTTCAGAAAGTGCATACTTCATTTCACCTCACCTGCTAACCAAAAATTATGCTCCTGCGCTAGTCCTCAACAGACCTGACCAAACCACAATGGAGTCACTAACGCTGAATGCCACATCATCAAACCAAAACTTTAAAAAAGCAGAGATCCCAAAACAGAACAGAACAATTGTTCCTGAAAACAGAAGATTCCAGTTTACCTGAGTGAGTGTAATAAGGAAGTCTCTCTGTTTTAACTCTTACAAAAAAGCAACCTGATATTAACCAATCAGGTTTTCTTTTCTATTCTTCTGTTTCCTTGTTCCTACCTTACAAAACTCACTGTTGTGCCATTGTCCAGCAGGAGCTCTCATTCTCTTCTGCAGAATGGAGGCTGTCCCTGATTCATGAATTGCAAATAAAAGCAAATTCGATCTATAACTAACTTTGTTGGAATTTTGTCTTTTGACACTATATGCGTATTAGAAATGTAAAAAACATTGAAATACCATCCTGTGGAATTGAGATCAATTCCATGGGAGTGTCAATGTGCCCCTGTTGACTGCTTGGAGCTGGACCCATTTTAAGGAAGCAGAGTTCCCTAGAGGATTTTGATCATGTTAAGTTTAAAATTCGATTAAACTTCTAAATGGAGATGTTAATTAGGCAGGTGGCTACAGGAATCTGGAGATAGGAGAGCACTCTGGGTTGGAGATAAAATACTGGAGGATTTTGGCATATAAATGGTACTGGATAGGGTTATCTTGAGTGAGAGTATGGAGAAGACAAAAGAGAACATATGCTACAGAGAACCAAATTTTTTGATTAACACTCTAGTCAGGTAATCTTTGAAGTCTTGGGTCAGCAAATCATAGCCCCCAGGTAAAATCTGGACCACTGCCTGGTTTTTGTGCAGTTCCTGAGCTAAGAATAAGAATAATTTCATATTTTTATGGTAGGGAGAAAAATACAAATAATAATATTTCATGGCACATGAAAATTATAAGAAATTCAAATTGATTTTTTAAAGTTTTATTGGAACACATCTATGCCTTTTGTTAATACATTGTGTATGGCTGCTTTTGCACTGTAATGGCAGAGTTGACTATTTGCAATAGAGACACAAAGCTAGATTTACTATCTTGCCCGTTATAGAAAAAGTTTGAAGGCCCATGTATTGTGTGAGAATGTGTCTTGGAACTGCTATGGCCACTGTTGCTGCCAACAGGAAAACTAGACTGAAGACAAAATGTCACAAGGAAGGGGACTGCTGAGATAACTGCTGAGAAATGAATGACAGCTGAGATGTGAATCATGAACCTCTGGATTGAGTCGAGCCAGAAGCTCACCTTACCTCCGGAATCTTCAGTTACATGAACAAATAAATTTCCTTTAGTGTATGACCCAGTTAAAGGTAGATTTTCTATTATCCAAAACCAAATGATTCTTAATACAGTTGTAAGATCCAGATATAATCTCAGCTCTTTTTCCCTTATTATCCCCAAGCTTGACTCAAACCTCCCATTTCATAACCTATGAAAGTCTAAAACTATTCCCATGATTCCTACAAATTCCCCAAAACTTATGTTCTCATGATCCTTGTTCCAGAAATACCATGCTTATGATGCATGCAACTTTTCAACCATTCTACCTCATCACTAGCTTCTCAAACATTCAAACACATTTTACAACTATCATTTTTGTGAGTTTAGTAATTTTACTTAATGTTTGAGGGATCACTGTAATGGGTCACTTAATCCACTGTACAACCTTCTGTCATCTGATGGCTATCTATTCTTTTCTTCTCTTTCTCTTTTATTTCTCCAATTTTCAAAGTAAATAAATTCCTCTCTTTGTAGGATAGGCAGCCATTCCAGTTTACCTGGAGCTGTCTTAGTTTGGGGATAGTCCCAGATTTTGCACTGAAAGTCAATCTCAGTTCTGGAAAAACTGGGAAGATTTGTGACCCTATCTCCTGTCTCAAGTAATTCTACCTGCTCCTCTGAAGCATCAAAGCTACCCCACATCAATGGCTCATAGAGACCACCTACTCCAACAGACTCATCAAAATACCTTTCTAATCAAGGCACCTCTGTTCTTAAAGGGAATTACTGTACTAGATGTTAAAAAATAAAATGTCTCATCATTAAATGGAAACACATTTAGAACTATGTCATCTTAACGAAATGATGCTTTCATCATTATAAAATGTTTTATTTCACCTCTGGCAGTATCCATTTTTGAAATATACCTTAATGACAATATAGCGACACCAGCTTTCTTATGTTCAGTGTTTACATGGTCTCCACTTCTCCATCCTTCTATTTTCAATCTGTTGGTGTCTTTTATTTAAAATAGAACAATCTCTGTTTTCAAATGAAAGTTTTGGTCCATTTACACTTAATATAGTTAATAATATGGTTAAATGTAAGTCTAGTGTAAGTCATCTAGATTAATAGGTTGACTTTTTTTTCTTTCAGCACTTTTAAGAAGGCAACCCATTATCACTTGTTCTCCAATGTTTCTGATGAGAAGTCAGCCTTTACTCTTATTGCCCTCTTCCTTAGGACTTTGTGTTTTTTCTTCTGGTTGACTTTAATATGTTTTTCCTATTTTTGATTTTCAGAACTGTGCCTATGATTTGCTTGGGTGTGGTTTTCTTTTTATTTATCATGCTTGGAATTCATTGAACTTCCTAAATCCAAAGGTGGTTAATATTTTAAATCAAATCTGAAAAAATTTTGCCATCCTTTTTTCAAAGGACTCTTTCCTTCCTATCTAGGATTTCAATTTTTTCCTATCTGGGACTCTTTCCTAACTTCCCTTCCTATCTTAGACTTCAGTTTCACACATGTCGAAACATGAATAGGCCATCATAGCTCTGAAATTTTTGAAAATCATTTTTTTCTCAGTGCTTAGATAATTTCTACTGATCTGTCCAGAAGTGTACTGTTTTTTAAAAAAAATTCTGTAGCACCTAATTTGCTAAGTCCATTCAATGAATTTTTAAATTTCAGATCTATTTTTCCAGTTTAAGGATTTCCATTTGGTTCTTTTTCCATTTCCATATGTATTCTGATATCCCCCATCTCTTTATCCATTATAGCAATCTTTTTCAATAGATTATTTTACATGTATATTATAGTTATTTTAAAGTCTCCATCTGCTAATTCTAATACCTGGAACTTCTGGAAATGTGTTGACTGTTTTTTTCCTAGATTGTGGATGATATTTTCCTGCTTCTTTGTATATAAAGTAATTTTTAATTATTTACTGTACATTGTGGGCAACATCGTTGAGTTTTGTTCTAGCATACAGTTAAATTACTGACAACCACTTTTATCTTATGGAGGTTTGATGGGTGGGCCTATTTTTGCTTTGCTGTTAGGCCTCATTTGTAGTCCTTGGTTCTAAAATCCTTATTCTTAAGGTATTTCCCTCCTAGGGTTTTAATGAAAAGCACAAATAATTTATTAAGTGCCTTTTCCTTGACTGGACTTGAATTACAAAATTTGTCTCTCCAGTACCATGCAGCTGTTGAAATCTCTGAGGCTTTGTTCTTTGAGCCTTTCAGCTATGACTTTCCATTGGATTCTCTGGAGTCTCATCATGTCCATGTGTTGTTGGTAGTCAGCCAACAGTTTTAGGATAATTTGTGCACAGATTTTAGGGCTACCCACACTGTCTCCCTCCTTGTTGAAACATTCCCTCCTTAATTTCTAACTACTCTGGCAGACCCACACCCTGACTTCTGAATCCTCAGTTCAGTCATTCAGCCTCTTCCTGATTGCACTCTGTCCCTTACGTATTTTGCAAGATGAGGTGTGTCCTCAGAGAATAGGCTGTTTAAATGTGGACCTCACCTAGTTTGTTTCCATATTTCAAGGATTACCATTCCTTTGGTTTCTGCCTATTTTTAGTCATTCCCCAGGGACTTCAAACATCATTTTAATTCTGATTTTATGATTGTTTGCACTGTTTTTGGATCCAGAGTTCAAAATTGTTATTGGCAAATGGTAGTTCAATAAAAGCCACTCTGCTATCACCAGAAATGAACTCCTATCATTACCATAAAAAAACCAAACCAAACCAAAACAATAAATAACCTCTGATCCTTCTAGACAGAAACGAACTTCCCCCGAAGATGTATGTAATAATGTAAGAATATAATAATGGTAAGAGCTACCTGTTATTGAGCATCCAGTATGTGTTGGACTTTGTTCTAGGTGCTTTATGTATCCTAAATTTACAGACGAGAAAACTGAAGTACAGAGAAGTTAAGGAACTTGGCCAAATTCATGCAGGTGGTAAAAGGAAAGCCAGGACTATCCGATGTCATAGCTGACTCCCTCATCCATGATGCTACGCTGCTATTCAAACATAGGGTAGTTGTTCCTTGATGGAAACAACTTAGAGGAGACTTAAGCTTGTAGTAGAGAATTCAACTAAGTAACTTTTATAGTTCCTTTAAATGTAATAATCTGTTTTCTTTTTTTTTTTCTTTGAGATGGAGTCTCACTCTGTCGCCAGGCTGGAGTGCGGTGGTGCAATCTCGGCTCACTGCAACTTCCACCTCCCAGGTTCAAGAGATTCTCCTGTCTCAGCCTCCAGAGTAGCTGGGACTACAGGCATGCACCACCACACCCAGCTAATTTTTGTATTTTTAGTAGAGATGGGGTTTCACCATGTTGGCCAGATGGTCTCAATCTCTTGACCTTGTGATCCGCCCACCTCGGCATCCAAAAGTGCTGGGATTAAAGGCGTGAGCCACCATGCCCGGCCTAGATGTAATAACCTTCCTTCCTTCCTTTTTTTTTTTTTTTTTTGACGGAGTTTTGCTCTTGTTGCCCAGGCTGGAGTACAATGGCCCAATCTCAGCTCTCTGCAACCTCTGCCTCCCAGGTTCAAGTGATTCTCCTGCCTCAGCCTCCCAAGTAGCTGGGATTACAGGCATGCACCACCACACCCAGCAAATTTTGTATCTTTAGTAGAGACAGGGTTTCGCCATGTTGGTCAGGCTGGTCTCCAACTCCCGACCTCAGGTGATCCACCCGCCTCAGCCTCCCAAAGTGCTGGGATTACAGGTGTGAGCCACCGCACCCGGCCCATAATAATCTATTTTCTTACAAAAATTATAATTCCAACTCAACTAAAAGTATTAATTTTCATGTCAGAGAAATTAATTTTCCTCAATCACCAATCCCGAAATATATACATCAAATAGTATTCCCATATCGACTCAGCTCCTGCAGAACTGTTTCTCTTTTCTCTACTTTTGAATTTGACTTCCAGCACCTCAAGCGGAACTATGTACTTGTGGTTACCTGAATTGCTGAAGCACTACTTGTATATTGTGTTCATTCTGGATGCAATGTCAAGATTGATCAACCAACTTATTTCAAGCAGTTCAAAGAATCAGCCTTTGAAGTCTTGAGAAATAGCCGTTTTGGTGTGTGTTTTTCCATACAACCCAAAATATATTTGAAAAATATTTTTAACCAGCAACATTGTTCTAAGAAAAAAAAACACATTATTTTTCCTCGAACAAAAATTAAACTGTTTTTAAGGTCAATAAAAACATTCCTTTCCTTGATATCCCTCCCTTGCTACATGTCTCCCAAATTGTTTTAAACTAATTAGTCAGAAATGGATATTGTTTTGCAAAAATAAAATAAATGACAAATCCTTGAAAGAAAAGTCTACAGTCCTTGAAATGATCTATAAAATGTGTTTTATTTTCCTGTGGGCTGCTATTGAAGACAGTTTTTTAATGGGATGTTATTATCAGGATTCAAAGGAAAACTTATTTTCTGGAATGAGTACCAGGATCAGTAATAGCAATGCATCTCCTAAGTATGTGGTCCGTTTTTCCCTTAAAATGCTGTTGATCTATCTTGTAAAGCACTGTATTTACTTGTTAACAAGTGCTGCAGGAAAGCATACAGCCAATCTATGGTTGACTCCCAGTGAATGCAAAGGATGAATGGCACGTTAAAAAAATTAAAAGAAAAAAAAGGGCTTAACTCCTGGCTCCATCTTACTTTTCTACCATGTCTTCTTTGCCTAATTGTTCTTGTCTGGTTTTAATTAATCTTACCATTATTTTGAATGCATACTTATAAGCTACCTTACATTTTTTTGAGCAAGTTCAAATACAAATAACTAAATGGTCTAGATTAGACTGCCACAATTTAAAAAATAAGAACCATTGAACCATAAACAAAAATGGAAAGGAAAATGAGAATGTAAAAAAAAATTCACAAAAATATATAAAAACAGTTTGTATTCCTGTTATTGAGGGATCGTGGAAATCTCAAAAAAAAAAAAGATGAACATACAAGTAAAAAATTGAGCAAAGATCCTGAAGAAGCATGACAACAGAAAAATATACAGTGGACCAAAAAATGTGAAAAACATTCAACCTCAGTAGGAGTCAAATAAATATAAATCTAAACTTAAGAATAAATTTTTGTACAAAGTGGGAACATAAATTTATTTGTTTCCTTGAAATCTACCTACTTTGGTCCCTGACCTCAAGGAGAGGACAGCTATGTAAACAAGCATGTGCAAAATAGAATGAGTGTGATAAGAGCACCTATGTGTTACATGGAGACACCAGGGAGGAAGTGGTACGGACAGGTTCCATGGTGGAGGAGACGTCTGGGTTGAGTCCGGAATGAAGACTTGAGGCCATTAGGTATGAGTCTTTTTTTTAAATTGATGAATAAAAATTGTATATATTTATCATGTACAAACATGTTATTCTGAAATATATATACATTGATTATTATTATAGAATAGGTAAATCGAGCCAATTAATATATGCATTTCCTCACATACTTATTTTTTGTGGTGAGAACAGTTAAGATCTTCTCTCAGCAATTTTTGAGCGTACAACACATTGTTACCAACCATAGTCATTATTTTGTGCAATAGAACTCTTGAATACATTCTTCTTGTTAAATTGAAATTTTGTATTTTTGACCAACATCTCCTCAACAGCCCCTCCTCTAGTTCCTGGTAACTACTCTCTGCTTCTACGTGTTTAACTTTTTTAGATTCCATATATAAGTGAGATCATGCAGTATTTGTCTTTCTGTGCCTGACTTATTTAACTTAGCATAATGTCCTCCAGGTTCATCCACGTTGTGGCAAATGACATAATTTCCTTACTTTTTAAGGCGGAATAATATTTCATTACATATACATGCACATCCCACATTTTATTTAGCCATTCATTCACTGATGGAGACTTAGGTTGATTCCATATCCTGGCTATTGAGAGTAATGCTGCAATGAACACAGGAGGGCAGATATCTCTTAGACATGTTGATTTCATTTCCTTTGGATATATAGCCAGTAGTTAGATCGCTGGATCAGATGTGAGCTTTTTGAAGGAAAGGACTGCCTAAGTGTCACTGCTTGTGTACACAGTTCCTGGCATAGTACTAGAATTTGATAAAAAATTTTTAAATAAAGAGAAAGGACATTTTTGCCAGGAAGCAGAGGACCAGACTAATGAATAAGATCTATCAAATGAACAAATGTATGCTTGAATGAATGAGCTCAGTTTGTCAGAGAAATACTAATGTATCTATGAAAAAGAGATTAAATGACCAGCCTCCAAAGGACAAAATGAAGATTTAATTTTTTTCCCTCCTATGGATCATTACATATACTTTATTACTAGGAAAAGAAACTCTGGACAATTCCTTTGGCCCTAATTACATCTTGATCATTCTAACTGCATTTCATCCAAACCCCAGCAGGCCTAAACATTTTCAACTTGAGCATTTTCCCAGCCAATAAGCTCTGAAAAGGCCTGTCTTAGGGAATATAAACAGTTGACTTGAATCTCAATACTTTTCTGAACATTGTTTTGTTTTATTTCTGGCTATTAGGGAAAATAATTAGATAGGCTATAGAAAATGTAGTTAAATATTAACAACGGTTATTTTACAGTGGTTGACTTCTGGGTAACTTATTTTCACCTTTCAATATTTTGTAGATTTTCCACATTAGTTCCGAATTGCATTTATAATGATAAGAAAAGAAATCAGTCCAATAAATTCTTGTGAATCTTGTGGGGAAAAATTAAATTAGGCAAGTTGTGAAACTACTTAGAAATCTTTGAATTTCTTAGAAATCTACTCAGTTTTCACATCATGTACAATTTAAAGGGATGGTTCAGGGTGGTTTGTACTTGGGCAGAATCTGGTTTTAGACCTATTCCATTCTAAGCTGTTAAATACAAAATGTATGAAAGTTATCTTAAATATCAAACAGGAACAAAAGCAATTCATTTGCAATTAATTTTGAATAGTTGAAAATGGTTATTTTACAGGGTTTATATATTACAGGTTATGTTACAAATTATTACTTGTTGTAAAAAAATTCCCATGCCTCTTAACCCAGCTTTTTAACTAATGAATTTAATTATGAAGAAAACTGCTGTCACTGAAACCTTCTTCTTAATCATGCCTGTACTTATGACAAAAAATATCTGTTGCTATAGAAATTTTAGAGTCAAAGTTGCAATTCATAAGGCTCTACTGAAGTGGAGAGTAGAAATAGAAAATGAGTGTTAGTAAAGAGAAACTTCTTTCTTATTTTTTAACATCAAAATTAT
Source organism: Pan troglodytes (assembly GCF_028858775.2). NCBI lineage: Eukaryota > Metazoa > Chordata > Mammalia > Primates > Hominidae > Pan > Pan troglodytes. The sequence goes on along the minus strand of NC_072408.2, from coordinate 103,702,194 downwards.
GGATGATAGATGGATTTTACAAGTAAATCTCATTTTGCATAACAGTCTTGTAAAAAGTTCTGCATATATCTAATTTTGGAAAATCAAATAATTTAAAGTATAGTGAGGAACTTACAATGGATAGGAATTGAACAGGGAATCTGACTCAATTTAATTAAACATTTATTAAGGCTCTACTATTTTATATTGAAATTTAATATTTTCATAGATTGAGTTTTCTAAAATTGGGCATATGTATATAGTTTAACATTAGTTTCAAAATGATTTTTAGTTGTCATTAAAACCCAAAATAATGAAACCAGATGTGAACTACTCAGTTCCAGTCATATAATGAGATGAGAATCATAGTTCAATTTATTAGTTATTTACTGATAGGCGAGCCAATAACTATACAAAGCTTGCCAACCAACAAGATGAGGAAGGGAATCGATGTGTTTTTAATTTATGAAACACATTATGTATGCAAAAGGAGTAGAGACTAATCTAACAAACATTCAGCTTAAGACAGAAAATTTTACAAAGACAAATGAAACCTCCTGAGCATTTTCCCTAGATTTCATCCTCCCTCCTTTATCCAAGAGGCGACCACAAACCTGAATTTGGTGTCAATCATTAATGAACTTGTGTTAAAAATATTTTTAGTATATATGTACTCATCCATAAATACTGTATTATGTTGTTTTGCCTGTGTTTAAGCTTTATACAAATGGTATACAATGGTATCTTCTTACATATATCCTGCAACACTTGATTTTCTTTTGCTAAACCTGCTTTTGAGATGAATCCAGATTGATATATATCTCTGTTATTAATCCATTTACGAATGTTGTTTAGTTATTCATTATTTACTTATTTGTAACTTCTATAAAATATTCTCTTGTATGACTATGCCACTATTTCTTTATCCATTCCACCTGTTGGATATTTCATAGGTTTTCCTTTGTTTTTACTATTATAATCAATGCATCAGAAATTTGCACAAGTCTTGTTGGGCAAATGGGTGGGAGCTCATTTTGTAGAATATACCATAGCATTTCAAATGAGAGAAAATGGCAAAGAGTAGTTAAGCAGTGGACTTCTGGGTTCACTGTTTTCTCCCCTAACCCCATTAGGGGCTTGTTCAAGCCTATGCACACATAGATAATATTAAATAAATAATAATATTTAAATCTTTTTTATGGATGAAGATGTGTTGGATCACATGTATATTTCATTTAAGTTTTCAGGTTTTATGGGCATCCTATAAGTTCCACGATGCATTAGGAAAAACAATGTACCCAGTCTCAAACTGAATGTAACCTAAAGTAATGTGGAGCAGGCTCACACACTTACGACACTCTTGAGCTACTGTTTTAAGGCTGTTATATGAAAATACAATACAAAACTATGTGTCCAAGGACACTGTTCAGAGCCAAATGAGCAGGGCACCTGGAAGTACTCTAGGAGTCCTCGGAGGCAGACACCCTTCTGCATGGTCATTTGAACTGGATGGAGGGATTTGCATGATGTTGCTCAAAAGGGGCAGGAAGGGGCAATGCAGACTGCAGGCAGAAACCAAATTTCTGGAGAGTACATTTCTACTCTCCAGAAATTTACCACTTCCCTCCTGCAGTTCTGTGACGAACACGTTGGCTGAGCTGGGGACTGTGTAAAGTGCCTACGCGTGAAGTGAACCAAGACCACTGCATTTAAGCCTCTGAATAGCTGGCCAGTGGTCAATTTCTAAAGCAATCTCTTGGAGGTTGATATGGAGAAAGATATGGGAAGTGCTGCAGTTTTATTACCTATCACTTAGCTGCTGGCATGGGCTTCTCTTCCCTCTTTCCTGACTTCCCTCGCCTGTGTCTGTTCCCCTTCTTCTCCCCCTTTCAGTTTGCCTCCTGTCATTCTCTGTTATAATTAAAACAAATAGAAAACATTGCAGGTGTCTGCTATAAAGCATTTGCAGATACTGTATATTTTTAAAAACCAGCTGCAAATTGTGTAATTTGGTCTTTAAAAAAAACTCTGAAAGACATTTCTGGAAATAAACACATCTTTCATCATGAAGATTTTGAATTTTCTTTTTGTTTGTACTTCAGCCCAGTACATCATCATTTCCTTACCGCCTTGCACAGAAAGTTACAGCTTTAACCAGTGAGTGTTGCTCCTATTTTAGAAAAGATGGGGAATTTTGGAATGATGGTTTAAAACGGGGAAACTGTTACTGTATGGTCTGGTGCAGTTTTAGACAGTATTTCTCTCAGGCAAAACAACACTCAAGAATAACAGCATCTGTAAGAACTGAAAGTGAAGAAAAAGTAAAAAAAAAAAGTGCTGAAATGTTATCTGCAATAGTTGGAAGAGATCTGCCTTCCCCAGAGGAAACCAGTATATTAGCACAGATAACTGATAACATTGGGGACCCCCTTCCATGTATTATTGGGGCATCCATTCAGATCTGCAAGTCATTTTTTAAAATCGGCCCCCAGGGCAGATGACAGGTGCCCCAGTTTTAGCTTGAACCTCAACTATGTCTTCCTCTCCCTTTACTATCCAATTTCCCAGAGCCATGGAGTGGGTAGAAGGGCAGAGGAGGCCAGCTTAGCGATGAAGAGCTCAGATTCTTCCGGGAGGATTTAAATCCTGGCTCTACTTCCGACTAACTGTGATTGTTAGCCAAGTTATTTAACTGCCTTATGTTTTTCTTTCCTCGTCTATAATATGGGGTCAGTAATACTATGTGCATCGTGGTCATAATTCTTGTGAAGACAGGAGGGAGAAAATGCACTGAAGCACTTACAAATATGTGCCTGGCAGGTAAATGCTCCAGAAAGGGTAGGCAATAATGTTAGCGGTAATGATGGTGGAGTGTTGGTGATACCTCTGCCTCCCTCCTTTTTTTAGAACTCCATAGTGCCATCTTTCCCGGATTATATCCATCCATCCATCCATCCATCCATCCATCCATCCATCCAACAAATATTATGGACCTATGTGCCAGGTATTGTTCTAGGGTTCTATAAAAATAGTACAAGCACTTACATTCACTAAAGTAAAGAAAAATGAAAAGTATCTAACCAGTAAAAACTTACTAGTGACAAAAACCAGAAGATGGGCATTTACATTCATGGGAAATTAACATGAGGTTGAGGTAAATGGTCTTGGTTACAAGTCATGCTGTTTCCACACCTGTATTAAATGTGTAAGTACTTTGTTGCACCTTTCTTGACCTTGATAACTAGCTTTGCATAATAAATTAAACTCTCACCATTGAGAAATGCAAACCCTTCAAAGTGATCTCCAACTCAACAAAGAAATGTGTAAACCCCAGCCTCAGACCAAAGGACTCAGAAGCCATCTTCACATAAGAGCCATTACCATCCGAATAGCTTTTCTGTTTGAATCAAACTTTATTTCATATGAGGGTATAGATATCATGCAACAATTTTTCCCTTTGAATTCATGAGTAAATATTTGGTTCTTTTTCTCTTTCATTAAAACATGATTTCCTATCGGTCTTCTTGTCTTTTGTTTCTTTCCCTTTCATTATATCTTGCATTCTTATCTGCCCTGGAGGCCAGGCCATCATTCATTCCACTCATTCTTTTCATTCTTCCAATATTTATTAAATGCGTGCTAGTGTCAGGAACTTGTCACTTCTCTCCTCAGTCACTTGTAATGGCACCCTATCATCTACTGATTCAATCCTGAAGTCTTCAGTCTAGTTCCTCCTTACAGTTTGTTTTCCATCATGACTGTGCACACTCCAGGTAGGTCACAGTCAAGTCCTTTGACTATAAACCATATGTATTTTTGTTTTTATGCCTCTGTTCTCCTCCAGTGTGCCCCTCTCTAGCAAAATTTTTTAACAAATTTTCAACTACCAAAATCTTCTTATCCTTAAATGCTTTGCTAAAGGCTTGTTTCCTCTACATATATTCTAGAACAATTCTACCTTCGCTTTTCCCAGACTTTAGAACTTCATAGATGTCTACATTTAAAAGCTTAGGTAGTAACATAAAATTTCTACTTTTTCTTATATTATCAAAGGAGACTATTTTAAAATGCCAACTGCCAGCTACTATTACCGTTGTTTCATTTTTTTTAAAAGGCCTTTTTAATACTAGTAGGAAATTCAGAATAGAGGATGATACATTAAACAAATTTAGCTTTAGAAAAACACATTTGTGTTGTTATTTTTTTAAACCATGAGTATTCATTCACTGACTAGCATCTGGGAAGTATTCACATGTGGCATTTTTAGATGCTAGACAAAATAAGTCAGAAATGCACGGTCCTTTTCCAATTTGGCAGGGAAACAATGCTCCCAGCCCTCTATTATTACATCAGGCATTGTGCTAAGCACCTTATTAATTCAATTCACCTAATTAATACACAGAGCAATCCTATGAGATGGATACTAACATCCCCATTTTACAGATGAAGAAATAAAAGCTTACAGAATTTAAGTTAATTCTCCAAAGTAGCAAAGCTAGCAAATGGCAAAGTTACTATTTAAACCCAGGTCTATACAATTCTAAAGCTGGCACTCTAAAATTCTATGCAATATTGCCTCTCAGAAGTATAAAATATGGAAGGTCTCATTTGCTACAGATTTTTTCCCAAGCCATTTAGAGAATTTCCAAAGTTGAAATTACCACATGTCGGGGTTTAATCGAGGGTTTTTCAAGACTAGCGTTAGTGACATTTTGGGCTTGATAATTCTTTGTTGTGGGAGCCGTCTTGTGCGTTGTAGGATGTTTACTCACTGGATGCCACTAGTACTCTACCAGTGATAACAACCAAATATGTCTCCAGACACTGTCAAATGTCACCTAATGGACAAAATCACTCCCAACTGAGAACCACTGGTTTAATCCAATCTTGCTTTATGGACCTGTCCAAAAACAACCTAAACATAAATGACTCCAAACGTGAAAACAGTTGCACTGCACATAAACTTGTTTTCTATGAATAGCTCTGTAAGATAGTTTTAATAAGCAGCAGCACTGTCATTTAATTCAGGTACAATTTAAGACATTCCTCAAAATAATAATTTTAAAGAAACTTAGCTTGTGTAAAAAAAACAATTTTATGTTTGTTGTTATAAGAGGACCGTTCCAAAAACTTAGCTTAAACGAAGAGAAACAACAACAATTAAATCCTGTATAAGGTTACCGTGTATAGGATATTCAGGGAATAATTGACACTATCCAGTTGAAAAGGCTTCCTCCTGATAAAATGCAACCATTAGCCAGATCAAAAAGTCTCTCAAGATTGAATATAGATGGCAGTGAGATATCAAACGGGACCTGAGGAAAAACATAAAAGTGTTCATGAAATGCATTGTTTCAAACTGTTGACAAAGTTTTCAAAATACCCAAATAGCAATTTCTAATAATTTTATATGAAAGATAGCTAACTTGTGTGTCTCAGGTAAGGCACAAAGTTTCATACCTCTAAACTGCTGAAATGGCACATATATCATTCTACATCCTATTAAGATTCATACATGAGCCTATAAAACAGCAAACACTTCTAAAAATATGGACTATTTGTATTTAGGTAATCATTGTACATGGTTCTAAATGTAAGACTTTTGGCCCTTCTCCTAATAAAACGCTTTCCTGCATAACAGATTGACCAGTTGGCAAATCTCCCTCTCTCATTTGGAGCATAAGTCTTGACACAGTGAAGAAGGATGCACCAGGAAGTTATGTTTGGAGATCAGTGTATCTAAAAGAGGCACCGTGTTATCACGAGCGAGAGCTAGTACAGCCAAAGTCATCCTGGGCAGGCTGAAAAATGGAAAATAAAGACTGCTTTTGTGGTCATAGAACTGGTTATTGATTGGGGGAAGGACAGGGAAGAGAGAACAAAAATGACGGAAAGAAAACAAATGTTTGCTGGGGACCCACTTCATGCCAATCTAGGTATATACTTGTGTAGAATGACCACAATGAGTTACAGCCTTGTGGGTCTGAATCCTGGTTAAAAAAAAAAAAAAAATTAGAGAACAAGTTTTTATTAATTTCTTGTCTACTTGTTAAATGAGCCAGTCATTCATTTTATTCTTAAAAAAGCATAATGAACCTAAATGTGGGTATTGTATTTGGAGGCTGGTTTTTGTTAACTTTTTTGTCACTTTCTTGGATTAAAAAAATGATACAGTATTCCAGTGTTTTCTATAACTGCAAACAATAGAGAGGTGAATAAATAAAAAATTAATAATCTCTCCCTTCCTTGATCAATCCTAATATAATCAATGTTTCCAGATTGGAGAGTATCCTTCCAGATGGTTTTTTTCTTTTTTTAAAAAAATGGAATTATTAGGTTGCCATTATTGGCTTTTTCAATTAGCAATATGTAAGACAAATCCCTCCTTAATCAATTCAGGGAGGCAGAATAACTACATAGTGTTAAGAGTGTGCATCCTGGGGTCGGGTGTGGTGGCTCACGCCTGTAATCCCAACACTTTGGAAGGCCAAGGTGGGAAGATCACAAGGTCAGGAGTTCAAGACCAGCCTGGCCAAGACAGTGAAACCCCGTCTCTACTAAAAATACAAAAAATTAACCAGGCATGGTGGTGGGTGCCCATAATCCCAGCTACTCGAAAGGCTGAGGCAGGAGAATTGCTTGAACCCAGGAGGCAGAGGTTGCAGCAAGCCAAGATCATGCCATTGCACTCCAGCCCGGGTGAAACTCCATCTCAAAAAACAAAACAAAACAAAACAAACAAACAAACAAAAAAAAACGTGCATTCTGGAGTAGGACTGCTTGTTTCAAATTCAGACCTCACCACTTACCAGCTATGTGAAACTGGGTAAAATGTTTGATCTGTTTGAACTTTAATTTCCACATGCATAAGCTAGAAATTATCTATTTTGAATTGATTTTTGTATATGGTATAAATAAGGGGTCCAGCTTCAGTCTTCTGCTTATGGCTAGCCAGCTACCCCAGCACCATTTATTGAACAGGAAGCCTTTTCCCCATTGCTTTTTTTGTCACCTTTGTTGAAAATCAGATGGTCATAGGTATGTGGCAACATTTCTGGGTTCTCTATTCTGTTCCATTGGTCTATGTGCCTGTTTTTGTACCAGTGCCATGCTGTTGTGGTTACTGTAGTCTCGTAGTGTAGTTTGAAGTCAAGTAACATAATGCCTCTAGTTTTGTTCTTTTTGCTTAAGATTGCCTTGGCTATTTAGGCTGTCTTTTGGTTCCATAATTTTAGTTCCATTAATTTTAAAATAGTTTTTTCTAGTTCTGTGAAGAATGTTGTTGGTAGTTTGATAAGAATAGCATTGAATCTGTAAATTGCTCTGGACAGTATGGCCATTTTAATGATATTGATTCTTCATTTCAATGAGCATGGGATGCTTTTCCATTTGTTTGTGTCTTCCCTGATTTCTTTGAGCAGTGTTCCAGAATTCTCATTGCAGGGATCTTTCACCTCCATGATTAGCTGTATTCCTAGGTATTTTATTCTTTTTGTGGCAATTGTGAATAGTATTGCCTTTCCAACACTATACAAACCCTGAAAGATAACCTAGGCAATACAAAGCTGGACATGGGAATGAGCAAAGGTCTCATGACAAAGACACTAAAAACAATCACAACAAAAGCAAAAATTGGCAAGTGGGATCTAATTAAACTTAGGAGCTTCTGCGTAGCAAAAGAAACTATAAGAGTAAACAGACAACCTAGAGAATGGGAGACAATATTTACAAACTATGCATCTGACGAATGTCTAATATCCAGCATCTATGAGGAACTGAAACCAAATTTACAAGAGAAAAACAATCCCACTAAAAAACGGGCAAAGGATATGAACAGACACTTCAAAAGAAGACATACATGCACCCAAGAAGAATATGAGTAAAAGCTCAATATCACTGATCATTAGAGAAATGCAAATCAAAACCACAATGAGATACCATCTCACACCTGTTATAATAAACAGTCAAAAAATAACAGATGCTAGTAAGGTTGCAGAGAAAAAGGGAACATTATACACTGTTGGTGGGAGTGTAACTTAGTTCAACCATTGTGGAAAGCAGTATGGTGATTCCTCAAAGAGCTAAAAGTGGAACTATCATTAGACCCAGTAATCCCATTACTGATTATATACCCAGAGAAATACAAATCGTTCTACCATTAAGACTTCAGACATGTGCACACAAGTGTTCACTGCAACACTATTCACAATAGCAAAGACATGTGTATTGGTCCGTTTTCATACAGCTATAAAGACCTGCCTGAGACTGGGTGATTTGTAAGAAAAGAGGTTTAATTGACTCACAGTTCCACATGGCTGGGGAGGACTCAGGAAACTTATAATTATGGCAGAAAGCAAAGGGAAAGCAAGCACCCTCTTCGCGGGGTGGGAGGAAAGAGAAAACAAAGGAGGAAGAGCCACTTTTAAACTATCAGATCTCATGAGAACTCACTATCACAAGAACAGCATGGGGAAAACCACTCCCATTATCCAATCACCTCCCACCAGGTCCCTCCTTGACACATGGGAATTACAATTTGAGATGAGATTTGGGTAGAGACACAGAGCCAAATCATATCAACATGGAATCAACCTAAATGCCCATCAATGACAGATTGGATAAAGAAAATGTGGTACATATACACCATGGAATACTATGCAGCCATAAAAGAAGAACGTGATCATGTCTTTTGTGGAATATGGATGAAGCTAGAGGCTATTATCCTCAGCAAACTAACGCAGGAACAGAAAACCAAATACCACATTTTCACTTATAAGTGGAAGCTAAATTATGAGAACTTATGGACACAAAGAAGGAAATAACAGACACCAGGGTCTACTTGAGGGTAGAAGGTGGGAGGAGGCAGAGGAACAGAAAAGATAACTATTGGGTACTGGGTTTGATAAGGTTTGGCTGTGTCCCCACTCAAATCTCATCTTGAACTGTAGTTCCCATAATCCCCATGTGTCATGGGAGGGACCCAGTGGGAGGTAATTGAATCATGGGGACAGCTACCTCCATGCTGTTCTTGTGATAGTGAGTTCTCATGAGATCTGATGGTTTTATAAGGGGCTTTTCCCTCACCTCACTCTGCACTTCTCCTTGCTGCTGCCATGTGCAGAAGGATGTGTTTGCTTCCCCTCGCACCATGGTTGTAAGTTTCCTGAGGCCTCCCCAGTCCTGGAGAACTGTGAGTATATTAAACCTCTATTCTTTACAAATTACCCAGTATCAGGTATGTCTTTATTAGCAGTGTGAGAACAGACTAATACAGTAAGTTGGTAACAGAAGTTGGGTACTGTTGTAAAGATACCTGAAAATGTGGAAATGACTTTGGAAGTGAGTAACAGGCAGAGGTTGGGACAGTTTGGAGGGCTCAGAAGAGGACAGGAAAATATGGAAAAGTTAGGAACTTCCTAGAGACTTAGAGGGCTCAGAAGACAGGAAGATGTGAGAAAGTTTGTAAGTTCCTAGAGACTTGTTGAATGGCTTTGACCAAAATGCTGATAGTGATATGGACAATAAAGTCCAGGATGAGGTGGTCTCAGATGGAGATGAGGGACTTGTTGGGAACTGGAGCAAAGGTGTCTCTTGTTATGCTTTAGCAAAGAGACTGGCGGCCTTTTGCCCCTGACCTCCCTAGAGATCTGTGGAACTCTGAACTTCAGAGAGATAATTAAGGGTATCTGGCAAAAGAAATTTCTAAGCAGCAAAGTGTTCAAGAGGAAGCAGAGCATAAAAGTTTGGAAAATTTGCAGCCTGACAACACAATAGAAAAGAAAAACTCATTTTCTGGGGAGAAATTCAAGCCTGCTGCATAAATTTGCATAAGTAAAAAGGAGCCAAATGTTAATCACCAAGACAATGGAGAAAACATCACAATTTATGCTCCAGGGCAAGTCAGAGACCTTCGGGGCAGGCCCAGGGTCTAGGAGGGAAAAATGGTTTCAGGGGCCGGGTCCAGGATGGCCCCTCCTGTGTGCAGCCTAGGGACTTGGGGTCCTGCCTCCCAGTTGCTCCAGCCATGGCTAAAAGGGTCCACGGTACAGCTCAGGCCATGGCATCAGAGAGTGAAAGCCCCAAGCCTTGGCAGCTTCCACGTGGTGTTGAGCCTGTGGGTGCACAGAACTAAAGAACTGAGGTTTGGGAACCTCCACCTAGATTTCAGAGGATATATGGAAATGCCTGGATGTCTAGGCAGAAGTATGTCGCAGACAGGGCCCTCACGGAGAACCTCTGCTAGGGCAGTACAGAAAAAAATGTAGGGTCAGAGCTCCCATACAGAGTCCCACTGGGGCACTGCCTAGTGGAACTGTGAGAAGAAGGCCACCACCCTCCAGACCCCAGAATGGTAGATCCACTGACGGCTTGCACTGTGCACCTGGAAAAGCCACAGACACTCAACACCAGCGCATGAAAGCAGCCAAGAGGGGGGCTATACCCTGCAAACGCACAGGGGCAGAGCTGCCCAAGGCTGTGGGGGCCCACCTCTTGCATCAGCAAGCCCTGGGTGTGTGACATGGAGTCAAAGGAGATCATTTTGGAACTTTAAGGTTTAATGACTGCCCTTTTGGATTTTGGACTTGCATGGGGCCTGTAGCCCCTTTATTTTGGCCAATTTCTCCCATTTGGAATGGGTGTATTTATCCAGTGTCTGTACCCCCATTGTATCTAGGAAGTAACTAACCTTCTTTTGATTTTACAGGTTTATAGGTGGAAGGGACTTGCCTTGTCTCAGATGAGACTTTGGAGTTGGACTTTTGAGTTAATGCTGGAATGAATTAAGACTTTGGAGGACTGTTAGATGGCCTGATTGTGTTTTGAATTGTGAGGACATGAGATTTGGGAGGGGCCAGGGGCAGAATGAAATGGTTTGGCTGTGTCCCCATCCAAATTTCATCTTGAACTATAGTTCCCATATTCCCCATGTGTCGTGAGAGGGACCTGGTGGGAGGTAATCTAATCATGGGGGCAGTTACCATCATACTGTTCTTGTAATAGTGAGTGAGTTTTCGTGAGATCTGATGGTTTTATCAGGGCCTTTTCCCCAACTTCACTGCACACTTCTCCTTGCTGCCCCCATGTGAAGAAGGACATGTTTGCTGCCCCTTCTGCCATGATTGTAAATCTCCTGTGGCCAACCTGGTTCTGCAGAACTGTGATTCAATTAAACCTCTTTCATTTACAAATTATCCAGTCTTAGATATGTCTTTATTTAGAACATACTAATACAGGCTTAATTCCTCAGTGATAAAATAATCTGTACAACAAAGCCCCAAGACATGAGTTTACCTATGTAACAAACCTTCACGTGTATTCTGAACCTAAAATAAAAGTTAAAAAAAAGACATTATAATAGTTCCTATATCATCTTGCTACAAGGATTAAATGAGTTTATTCAAATAAAACATAGAATGGTACCTGGCATACAATGATGACTCAATAAAGGCTACATATGATTATCATTATTGAACACATCCTTTTAAATGGCTACCTAACATAAATACTTCATGGACTGGCTGTATCCTGATTTATACAATCATTCCCTATAGAGGTTTTTTCTAGTTTTTATACATGCTTGCTTATTTATATATATTCTTGTATACAAATGCTTTCAATTTTTGTACTACTGATTCTCTAAAGTTGTTTTTTAGTCATATGCCATTTACCTTTTACACCTTAACATTTATTGCCAGAATTACTTTCCAAATATGTTGGGGCAATTATCATTTCCTCAATATATGAGGGTTTCCCTACACTCAAGGTAATATATTAGAAAATGTTACACATCTTTGTTGTTGTTGTTGTTGTTTTGCTATTTCGCTACTATTTTTTATTCAGAAAAATACAAGAAACATTTTGGCAAGCTAATGTTAACTGGTTTATTAATATGTTGAAATTATATGTGTTTACCATGATTATTATGGTTGTATCTCTTTGCTACTTAACTGCACTAAATAGTCCACCTGTTTTATAGTAATGAATTATCTCATGTCTGACTTAATCCTTTTAGCAGATAATCAAGGTAGGAAACAAAGAAATAATAATTAGCATTAATATATTTGTATTTTCTTTTGTGCTCTATTGCTTTCATTGTGGAATAATTTCCATGTTAAAGATAGGAATGGCTTTTTTAAAAAAATAAAGTGGCTACGTTAATTTTACTTAACATTAGGGTTATCTTCACGACATAATTTATATACTAGATACAAATAGAGCATTTTGGTATCTGACCTTGTCATTGAGCCTCCAGAGACAAGTGGTCATTTGTCAAAGGATGAAGATTAATTGCTTAGTTTATTTATGGAGGCCACGAGTGAAAGCAACAGATTAGAAAGATAAAATAAAGCAGTTGTCACCCAGGAGTTATTAATCCTTGTTGGTTCTCAGGAGAACATGAACTACCCTAAAATGTCAGAACCGACTCTTGTGTTATTATGCCTTCCTTTCTAGACATTCCAGGCATTTTAAGCCTGTTGGTAGACAAGTCAGATGCTTCAAACTTTAGTTATTTCTATCATGCTAAAATACAGTGTTCTATATTTTCCTCTTGCCAAACACAATTCTTTTAAGTAAAAAGTAAAAATTCTTTTAAGTAAAAATTCTTCTGATTGAATTATAACATGTAGACAGAAAAGGAGAAGTCATAAATGTGCAACTTGCATATACACTTTTTTTCAAAATGAATATATTCATGTAATCATCACCCAGGTCAAGAAATAGAACATGGTCAGCACTCAAGGAGTCTCCCTGGTGCTCCCTCCTAGTCACTGACCAGGTGTGTGTATATATATGTCTTTGTTTTTACTGCATATGAATAGAATCTTGCGATATGTTATCTTTCCTGTCTGGCTTTTTTGAGTTTCATCCATGTTGTTGAATGAAGCAATAGTTTGTTCATTCTTATTGATACGTAGTTTTCATTGTATGAATGTAACACAATTTATTCATTTTTCCAGTTGATGGCCAGTTGAGTTACTTCCAATTTTTTGGTGTTATGAATAAAAATATCTTTTGATGCATATATGTCACATTTCTATTAGGCATATACACCAGGTACATGTATATTCCTCTTTAAGCTGATATCTAAAAATAATTGGATATCTAAAAATAATGTACCTCAACAATTTTCTAATTTATATTTTCCACCAGCTCCAGTTATTCCACATCTTCACAAACTCTGACAATTTCTGTTTAAAACAGTGGCTGTTCCGGTATGTGTTGCATGTGTCATATACCACCGTACTATGTTTTTAATGTCACATCCCTGAAAACTAGTAACACTGAACTTAAGTATAGGACTCTGTTGAAGTACAGGTCTTTGGTCCAATTTATATTGAGGTGTCTTTTTCTCATTCATATATACAGGAATTCTTAATATAATCTAGAAACAGGTCCTTCGTTGGGGTATATATAAAAATTTCTCCCACTCTGTGGCTTGCCATTTTGCCCTCTTTATGGTATCTTAAAATATAGTCCAATCCATCAGTCTTTTCTTTATGATTGGTACTTTCAAAAGTGCATCCTATTTATGAAAGCTTTGCTAACACCAAGGTCATGAAGATAATCTCTTATTATTTCCTCTAGCTTTATTGTTTTATCTTCCACATTTATTGCCACAATCAATTTGGAATTCACTTTGTATATTCTGTAAAGTAAGGGTTGAGGTGCATTATTTTTAGATATCCAATAGACCCAACTCATTTATTGAAAAGATGAGTTACCTCTATCATAAATCATGGGATTGCATATGTATGGATCTCTTCCTGGACTTATTATATATAAATACAACAGAGAGTCCAGATAGATGAAGAGAGAGCATTTCTATTCTATAAATATATAGAGACTATCTACCTACCTACCTACCTACCTATCCTCTCTATTTATCTATACTTACAGCAATCTCATGCAGTGTTACTGTAGCTCTTTAATGAGATTTGATAGGTAGAAGTTTAAGTCCCTCCACTTTGTTCCTTTTAGATGGTCTTAGCTATTCTAGGTCCTTTGTATGTCCATGTGAATTTTCTGGTACTACTATAAATGAGAGTTTAATTTTTTTAAATTTCTGATTATTGCTTCTGTTATATAGAAATAAAATTTATATTTCCAGTGATAGTACAGACAGCAACTTTGCTAAATTCACTTATTCATTCTAAGAGTTTTTCTGAAGACTATTTTGGGTTTTCTATGTCTGTGAATAATGAAAGCTTTCTTTCTTTCTTTCCCATACCTACAACTGTTAAAAATTCTTCCTTTATTTCACAGGCTAAGAACTCCCATACAATGTTAATTAGAAGTGATGATAAGGCATTATTAACATATGACTAGTTGATTTTACAATTCAGGAGACAGGAAGGTTTTTTAAATGAATAGTATAGAAAAGTTGTCTGTTATTAAAACTACATCCTTATCTTTACTTATATCCTGTACTATTTTTGTTAAATTTATTCCTAGGCATTTTATAATTTTGCCACTATTTTTAAAATTTCCATTTTAAATTATTATTCCTAGAAGAAAGAAATTATTAATTTTTATATCCAGCCACTTTATCAGATTCTCTTAGTTCTAATCATTTCTAAAAACGCTTGGGTTTGGGTTTTAAAATGATAGTATTTACAAATAAATATAAGTTTGCCTGTTATTTCTTAATATTTATGTTTACAGATTTTATTCTCTTGCCTTATTACAAGAGCTAAAACTTTCAAAATAATCTGGATTCACAGAGGAGATAATGAGCTTTATTATTTGGAAAAACTGCTACTTAAATTAGGAATAGAGTTAGAATTAGGAAACCACCTAAATATGGTCAGGATACATTTATGAAGCAAACATTTTACTAAATATTAAAAATTAAAAAGCCACTACCTTCAAAATCATGAAGACAAGTTTTTAAAATGTTAAGTTAGGTGAAAATGTAAATTTATTTCATAGTCAAAGCACATCAATGTCATAAATATTAAGTGAACCTGAATGTGCTTTAGAAAGTCAGAGTTATACCTTCTCCCCAGAGAGTTCAAGATTCTAAAAAAAAATAAAATTTACATAATTTCAAATAAAATGATAGCATTAAAAGGTAAAGTATTTCTTTCAGGACCTGTATTAAAGTGAGCCCACATAACTTTTTACAAAGTGATATGGTTTTTACACTGATATGGTTTGGCTCTGTGTCCCCACCCAAATCTCATCTCAAATTGTAATCACCACCTGTCAAGGGAGGGACCTGGTGGGAGGTGATTGGATCACGGGGGTGGTTTCCTCCATGCTGTTCTTCTGATAGTGAGGGAGTTCTCAAGAGATCTGATTGCTCGATAAGTGTCTGGCATTTCCCCTGCTTGCTCTCTCTCTTGCCTGCTGCCATGCTCTCTCTCTTGCTTGCTTCCCCTTTGCCTTGCACCATGATTGTAAGTTTCCTGAGGCCTCCCCAGCCATGCAGAACTGTGAGTCAATTAAACCTCCCTTCTTTACAAATTACCCAGTTTCAGATAGTATCTTTATAGCAGTGTGAGAATGAACTAATATACACACCCATGAGACCTAGAGACTTTAAGGGACTTGCCCAAGGTCTCTCAGCTATTTAGTATCAGAGCCAGGATCCACACCTAGGAAGACAGGCTCTCAGAACATGTCCCTCTCCAATCTGCAGCACTGCCACTCCCCTACCTGACAACTATGCTCTGAGTTCCCTCCCGCGATGTCTGTCAACCATTGGCAAGTCCAAGGCTCTCCATGAAACGCTCCTGCTTCGTGCAGCCTCTCCCACTCCCCTGAATCAGACTCCTGCTCCGCCCTTGGCTCAGTGCTATTTTTTTTTTTTAAGACAGAGTCTCACTCTCTGGAGTGCAATGGTGTGATCTCCACTCACTGCAACCTCCACCTCCTGGGAGACCATTGTCCTGCCTCAGCCTCATGCCCGGCTACTTTTTTTTTTTTTTTTTAGTAGAGGGACAGGGTATCACCATGTTGGCCAGGCTAGTCTTGAACTCCTCACCTCAAGTGATCTGCCCGCCTCGGCCTCCCAAAGTGCTGGGATTACAGGCGTGAGCCACCGTGCCCGGCTATGCTCTCTTGGCATGTTTTTCCAGCTCAGCTTTTGGAAATTTTACAGACGACTCTAGGGCTGCCAAAGGGAATTAGAAATCTTTTATGTTTGCTTGCTTGTTGTAAATATCTTTGAGTCCAAATTGCCCAGGAAAGGGTACCAAGGTTCCATTCCCTAGGTCAGGAAAGGCTTTGTGGAGATGAGGGAATAAAACAGACTGGCAGATAAAAGACTGTGAATTAGTTAGTTCAACTAGGTTACACTTGAAGGAGCTATTTGAAAGAAATGGTGATGATTTTGTCTGCCTAGAGAGGATGAAAGTCTGAAATAGTAAGAAGAAGGGAAAGGAAATTAATCAAGTGGGGGCATACTGAAGGGGGTTCATTAAAATCTGGCCTGAATTGAACTTGTCTGGGAAAGTTTTGAAAGCCATTACAGAGTTAAAGGTTATTTGCCAATGCTTTATTTTATATGAGTTTCTGCATGATTACTACATTCTATCATAATAAAAATTTTATTACTTGTGCTTTTGTGTTCCAACAATTTTCCTTAATCAAAAGGAAAATCATGTAGTCTTCAAAGAATCTACGATTTTTCTCAATCCAATTAGATTTTGTTGAGCACCTACTCTGAGGCCTCTTCCTTCTCTCTGCACACTGTCAGTTACCTTTTCATCAATTCTAAGTGTTCCATGACCAAAAGAATAGAGGTGGAGGAGCCAAATTCTTACTAATCAATTAGGCATGCCTATTCTTTTAATTGATAAGTGGGATATTGAACAATTGAGAGACTTGTGATATGGATGGATTTAACTTTGCCTTCTTTCAAAAACCTTAAAGCACAGGGAGCAAGAGCCATGAAAAAAAACTTTAATAGCTTAAAGCAAATAGTATTTTCATCCAGCATTCTCACATATGAGTTTCTCCACCATATTTTCTATTTGTTCTTAATACATCACTTTTCTCTGAAGTTAATGATTTATTGGATTTTTTTCTAGACTGGGGAAAAACATGCATACTAAAGTAGAAAGGATAATACGACACAAGCTTACTTAAGAATCAATATCATGAATGACTGGTGATCCATCTCATAAAGGTTCCAGATGAGAGGGACCTAGATATATTTGCTTTCACTGTACTTTATACGATTAAGAAAATCCCAATACCAGCAATAATAATTATTCTCCCCAATCTAACAGGAATAGCATCCAACTCTCAGGAAGGTAACAGGGCTTTTCCACAGCTCTGCCAAACCATAGAAATTTCACACTTTGTGAAGAAAGAGATTATCTTTTCATCACCCTAACTTTTGTGTTAATAAAACTTTAAATACGACAAAAAAGGGGTTTTTTAAACATAATATGAGATCAAATGGTTATATTGGTGAGACAGTAGAAATCTTTTTTTTTTTTTCTTGAGACGGAGTCTTGTTCTGTTGCCAGGCTGGAGTGCAGTGGTGCGATCTCAGATCACTGCAACCTCCACCTCCCAGGTTCAAGTGATTCTTCCTGCCACAACCTCCCAAGCAGCTGGGACTACAGGCACATGCCACCACACCCAGCTAATTTTTGTATTTTTAGTAGAGATGGGGTTTCACCATGTTGGCCAGGATGGTCTCGATCTCTTGACCTCGTGATCCACCTGCCTTGGCCTCCCAAAGTGCTGGGATTACAGGCGTGAGCCACTGCGCCCAGCCAGTAGAAATCTTTTAATATTAAATATTAAATAAATAACATTATTTTGGTTGGGCACGGTGGCTCACGCCTGTAACGCATTTTGGAAGGTTGAGGCAGGCGGATCATTTGAGGTAAGGAGTTCAAGACCAGTCTGGCCAACATGGTGAAACGGTCTCTACTAAAAATACAAAAATTAGTCAGGTGTGGTGGTGCATGCCTGTAATGCCAACTACTCGGGAGGCTAAGGCAGGAGAATCACTCAAACCTGGGAGGTAGAGGTCACAGTGAGCCAAGATTGTGCCATTGTACTACAGCCTGGGCAACAGAGCAAGACACCGTCTCAAAAACAAAACGAAACAAAACAAAAATAACATTATTGTAAAAGGCATTTTGCAGAGAATAAGAAAATTGGAAATTAGAAGATGTAGGAGAGAAAGCATTTGTGCAGAGAATTGGTTCAAATGTTACATTGTCTAAGAATAGAAGAATAGATTATTCTTGAATCACCATCACCATCACTACCATTGTCATTGTCACTTTACAACGACAGAGCCACAGCTGTGCCTGGCATTTCCTTGAGCTCTAGAGCAGAATGTACCTATTAATAAAGGACAGTTCTTGCTTAGACACATCATCCCACATGCACAGACAACCAAACATTGCAGCCAAATCCAAAACATTTCAACAACATGAGGGGTTCTGTCTCCCTTCTCACATCTAAGTGGATGTTTTGAACAGTGGCCTCTTTATTGGAATGCATAAGAAGCACCTCCATGAGACAGGATATATTGCAGGAAACTGCAGCCACTGAAATATATGTTTAAAAATCAATTTCAAGTTATGTTTATTGTTTAGAGTTGTGGTACAATAAAAAATAAACATTTGGTCTTTGTCCTGGGTTCCTGGCACAGAGCTCCTAAAACAGTTGGAACTGACCATCTTTTACATACTAAGGGGCAGGGGGAGTGATTAAACCCAATCACCAATAGCTGATGATTTAATCAATCATACCCATGTAATAAAACTTCCATAAAAACACATAAGGATGGGTTCTGGGGAGCTTCCGGGATGGTGCACAAGTAGAGCACAGGGAGGGAGGGGAGCTCACCAGGAGAGTGCTGGGAGGGAGGGCGGCTCACTGGGAGAGGGCATGGCTGCTTCTTGCCCCTTCCCTGTGCTCTGCCCTATGCATCTCTTTTATCTGGGGTTCCTGTATCCTTTATAAATTGGTTATCATAAATAAAGCACTTCCCTGTGTTCTGTCAGCTGTTCTATCATATTACTGAATCTGAGGGGAGGGTCCTGGCAACTCCTAAATATCTAGTTGGGCAGAAGTGTGGGCATTCTGGGAACCCCATTTGCAGCTGGCATCTGAAGTGAGGGAAGTCTCACAGGACTGAGCCCTTAACTGTGGGGTCTGTGCAAACTCTGGGTAGTTAGTATCAGAATTGAATGGAATCATTGGACACCCAGTTGGTGTCAGAAAATCATAGAATTGCTTGGTGTCAGGAAAAGCTGCACAACTGTCATACCTGGTATTATGCAAACCAGGGCAGTGCTCAGCTAGAGAATACCTTTGGGGTCACTGGTGCCTTTCCCTCCTTGGCACCCAGTCTGCACGCACAGCCCTTCATACCCTATTCCAGGCTCAGCCAAGGCACCACTTGATGAAAAGTGATAGAGTTGACAGTATCACCTCCACCATGGGCATGTGCTCTTTATAGGGAACTATTTAAGAAAACCATTCTATACGACCAAAGGAGACCCTTAAGAAAATAGTGAAAGTTTAGGCCGTACATATTCAGACTTACTCTGACTGCTCAAGACTCCAAGGCCTAGAGAAAAAAGCCTTTGAAATCTGACACCCTACTGTGTAGAAAGAACAGCAGCTCTCTTTCCCCAGGAAAGAATTTTTCAACCTGTAAAGAGCTAATAAAGGGTCCCAAACAGGGAACACTCACTCTAAACTATCAAAAGCTCCAATTAGAGCAGGAAGCATGAGTTACACAACCAACAACTCTACAATAACCTGCACAGGGTGTAGAGGCCTGATGCAAGTTCAGGGCCAGTGGTTCAGGGCTCATAACTGGGGGCTGGAAGGAAAAGTGGAAGGAAGTGGTTTCTTGGACGAAGTATTTAAGAGAAATGGCTACATTCAATGTGTTAAAAACTGAATGTCTATTCCTCATTCTCTGTGATTAGATGTGATTAATTATATCTTTACCTTTATTTTCAGGGAATGGTTTTAAAACTTTGCTAAGACCTTATTTTTATACTCTGAGAAAATAGTTTCTGTGAGAAACGAAGCCTGAGTTTTTTGACTGGATATAGACCAGGGTCTGGCTCATGGAGTTTTATTTCGTTCATAAATTAACTGTTATGATGGAGGTCAAAAGAGAATGTGACTGAACTATGGGTCATGTTGTATAATGTATTTTTCATCCTAAGTGGGTGACACGTGTATGTTTCCCCTTCCTTCTACATTAAAGAGAAACCTTAAGCCAGGAAGCATGTTTCTTAGTTCCTTTAGACTCTTCTAATTCCAATAAATAGAGATTATGTATTCATCACCAGTCAG
The DNA here is from genome assembly GCF_028858775.2 of Pan troglodytes. Taxonomy (NCBI): domain Eukaryota; kingdom Metazoa; phylum Chordata; class Mammalia; order Primates; family Hominidae; genus Pan; species Pan troglodytes. The sequence goes on along the minus strand of NC_072408.2, from coordinate 103,681,923 downwards.
GGATCTTCATTTTCTATTTTTTGAGTTCATTGTTGGGAAGCCGACTCTGACATGGAACTTAGCTGTCAGAAAGTTTATTAGGATTAGGGAATACCCTTGAGATCACAAGCCATGGGGAAAGGGAAGGAAGCAGTTAGGCAGAGGGAGAAGCTGGGCTGCAATGCAGTCACAGTAAAGGGCTCTGCCAACCCCATGGGGGAATTTTGAGGCTGGGGTGGCCCTTCAGAGTGGTCCTGAATTGTGGTGGTGGTGGGGTTGGGTCTTTGTACTCCCACATCAACCAGTAATTGGATGTGGGCTTCCCTCCAGAAAGAGTTCATGTCCTTCAGTTGAAAGAAGTTGCTAGAGAGGGTTGAGAGTTGAGGGCTGTCAGCCATCACATTCCCGGAGCTGAGAAAACGAAGTTTTCAATCCTGAAGGGGAGGTTTGGGTGGCTCAATGCAGGAGCCACGACAGGCATGAAGATTTAATTTAGTGGTTATACTACCAATAAACAAATAGCAATATGGCTACATGCATACTACTATATAACCAATACAAGCTGTGAGAGATTTAAAGTAATAACTAAGAACTCATACCAAATTTCCAGATGTTTCTTTTCTGGGTCATGGTAAAATAAGCCTAATACATTTCCAGCATCACTTACATTAATCTATTACTTGATTACCCTTAGGAATACTCCATGCTCTAGAATGTAAGAAAAACTAGAGATTAAAGAGGAGTAAAAATTAGATTCAAAAATAATATCTTCCTGTAAACTTAAATATGAAGAAATTCAATAATTCTACTTGAATTCTAACTTTACTTGAGAAGTTCTGTATGGAAGCTCTAGAACTTTCCATAACATTTCCAAAAGTTGAAGCTAGAAAAGCATGGGTGTCCAGAGAGCACTGAGCCAAGGGAAGGAGCAGGAAATTGAGTCAGGTGGGAGAGGGAGAGGCTGCACAGAGCAGGGGCGTTTCATACAGAACCTTGGACTTGCCAGTGGTTGACAGACACGGTGAGAAGGAGCTTAGAGCATAGTTGGGAGCTGGGGGAGTGCCCAGCCAGGTGTGGATCCTGGCTCTGACACTAACTAGCTGAGAGACTTTGGGCAACTCTTCAGGCCTCAATTTCTCACATGTAAAAAAAGGATGATAATAGTATCTATCTTAACTAGAAAAAGGAATTTGAAGCCACAGGCTGAACTTCAGAATGTACTTATGTATTCATTTCCTACTGCTGCTGTAACAAATTTACCACAAATTTAGTGGCTTACAAGAACATGAATTTATTCTCTTATAGCCCTGTAGGTTGGAAATCTGAAATCATTTCCCTGGGCTAAAGTCAAGGTGTCAGCCGGGCTGGTTCCTTCTGGAGGCTCTAAGGGGAGAATCTATTTATTTGCCTTTTTCAGCTTCTAGAGGCTGCCTGTATTTCTTAACTTGCACCCCTTTCTTCACCTTCATGGCTCATCACTCCTGTCTCTGCTTCCGTCATCACATGGCCGTCTCCTCTTCTGGTGTCAAATCTCCCTCTAGCTCCCTCTCATAAGGATACTTGTGATGACATTTAGAGATCACCTGGATCATCTACCCCTCTCCCCATCCTTAACTTAATCACATCTGCAAAGTCCCTTTTGGCATATAAGGTAACAGATTCTGGGGGTTAGGATGTGGACCACTGTGGAGCGCCATTGTTCAACCTACCACAACATGTCTGAAATGCAATGGTTTAGTCAATAAAAATATAACATTTGTATCACATTTGCTCCAAAGAGCTTTGGTAGTTGAAGTTATTGAGTTATTTCTATTTAAAAATTCATGGCATGCCTGCAAATGCCTATTGTGCCAAAAATTATTAGGTTCACTAAAGTATATACTTGCACCTTTACAATGCTCTAATCACATCCTTGTGTGTTAGATTGAGACTGATAGGGTATAAGCAAAAATTCTGACAGCTACTCCAGGCAGCCTCTTAGAAATGTTCACCCTAATTTATTGTCCAAATTAGGATTTTTTACAGAGTAAAAGGAATTTATGTATTTATGAATCACAACTGTAACTCGACACATGTAAATTGTGATTGTGCCCGGCAAACTGGGATGTATGGTCACTCTACGTAAAAATATCCTGTAAAATCCTCTACCCCTCTTTTCTCCTGCAGTGGTTTCCTTAGAGGTCATGCAGTGCAGACAGCACAGTTACAAGTTGAAGGAGAGTCGCCCAACTCTCATTGGACTTTGCATGAGAAAGAAACAACCCTTTATTGCCACTGAGATTTGGTGCTTATTTGTTAGCACAGCAGAACCTACTCTATCCCAACTACAACTTACGCACTGGCAAGCTTGTTCTATCCTCACTGTATTTCTGAAAAGGGGGAAATTCCATTACAGTAAAGGTTTAGTTCCATTAAACGTCAGGGATTGGAATCTCAGCAGCAAAGTTATAGCAAGAAATGGTATTACTGGCAACCTCATAACTGGGTTCCCTCCTGAAGGGCTCTGTGGACTCTGCCTGTGGGTTTTTGACCTGCGGTATAGAAATGAAAAAGCCAGAGTCCTAACAATACTTGGCATTTCTTGATGCTTTTTTATGAAGGAGCTCACTGGGCCTAACTTCTAGCAACTAGGAATGGGAGGCTCTTTTTTAGAACAAAGGCTTTATAAAGAATATGAACTAAAGTTTGCATTTTGTTCCTGGGACTTCGTTGCCTAGAATCAAAGCATGACAGGCTTTGTTAGCAGCTCCCACTGCAGTAGCAAACCAGAGGACAGACCTTGTGCCTCCAGTGGAAAGAAATCCTGCTCATGCTGACTTCTTTATTCACATCAGTATACATCACTAGCAGCTGCAAACTGTTCTTATAAGGCAGCCAACAGTAACTGGCAATTTCTTATAGCAACTCTAGTAAAATCTATAACTTACAAAGAAATTGCACATAAATTATTTCATTTAACTCTTTTTAGTATTTCTAACTCGAACAATTAGCCTTTGTCAGTTAATATTAATAAGATGATGCAGAGAAGCAAAGGGCAAGAAAAAAGTAGTAGGAAGGAGAGAAGAGGAAAAAGGAGGAAGGGTAGTAGTAGGCAGAAGAGGAGCACTTTCGCTGAGTGCCACTGAACATTCACTATTTACTGTGTGCTAGATACCGCACAAAGCACTTTGGGCTAATGATAATTCTGTTGCCAAAATAAAATGTGATAATATTCTTAATTTTTTTTTGTTCATCAAAAGGATAGTTTAATGGCTCTCCACAGAATTTAGCTGAATGAAAAAGGCCAATCTCAAAATGTTACATACTATAAAATTCCTTTTATGCAACATTCTTGAAATGACAAAACTGCCAATATGGAGAACAGATTGGTGGTTGCCAGGAGTTAAGGAGGGGGTGGAATTACTAAAGGACAACAGAGGGGATCCTTGCTGTGATGGAAATGTTCTCTATCCTGATTGTATCACTGTCAATATTTGGGTGTGATATGCAGCAGTTTTGCAAGATGTTACCATTGGAAGAAACTGAGTAAAGGATACACAGTAACTGTATTATTTCTTGTGACTGCATGTGAATCTCTACAATTATCTCAAAATAAATAGTTTAATTTAAAAAGGATGGTTGAAAGATAATATCAAGAATATATATATTATCTGCCACAAATACTTACCAAAAAAAGACACATATTAAAATGGTCATTTACTCTTTGAAATTTACAAACATTTAGATAGGCTAAGTAAGAGTTACTAATGAAGGGAGTTGTTAAAGGTCAAATGAACAAATGATTCATTTCACATTATTTTAAGGCTGGAAAAATAAAGATGGCCACAATGTATTGAATGCTTACCACTGGCATTGTACTGGCACTATACTAAATGTGTTAAATATTGCTTCTAATGTAATCCTATCGGAGAAACAGCTTTCACCAATTTATAGATAAGGAAGTGACACCTAGGGAAATAACTTGTCCAAGGTCATACAACCAATAGGTGGCGGAACCAAGAATCAAACTATGTTTTTGTCAACCGAGATACATTGCTTCAGAGACCTTCGACGAATCTAGTTGACCTGAGGTCTTTCAGGACTAATGACTTGTTCGCAAGGCGAAACTGGGACTAGAACGTGTGCTAAGTGCTCTTCCTAACATATTATGCTACCACAAGTGGTTGAGAAAAGGACATAATGGCATTAGCAGCTTAAGATATAGGTGGAATAGATGCAAAAATCTCAAATGGCTAATGCCCAAAGACAACAAGGGAAATGGGTAAATTCATACCTGCTTCTTCTTTATTTATTTAAATTTAAAAACATCTGTCAGGAGACTTTCCGAAGGTTTGCCAATTGACTCAGCTCTATGAGGCAAAAATTAAACATCCTCCTAAGATGAAAATATAATTCCATTGCTAAAGGTCTAGTTTTCTAACCAAGGTGAAACTTTTTGGTAAACTGAATGAAGGAAAGGAAACTAAACATTGAACTTGATTTCCAGCAAAATAGAAAGCAATGAACAGATTTGCTAATGATTCCCCTGTCTCTCACCTGCTGTGAACATACACAAAATGACTAAACTTCAGGAAAGTGCAGTTGTATCCAGAATGAGGCCAGACTTGGTTTATCAAGGAGTGCATATACTTCTCACCACGTTCACAGTAAATACACAGTATCAGGTTCATCATGATATCTCAGTTTAAATTATATCCAAGTATTATACCCCCAAATTGCACATCTAACAAAAGTGGAACTGCTACTTTGAGCACGGATAACACAAAGGCTCCAGGTTCCTTGATGAAGAACAGCATATTTCACCTTGACACCTTTGCTGGCAAATCTCTGAGAGATGAGAGTTTTGGAAATGCTATAAACAGCTTAGCCTTTTCTTAGCATTTTGAAGAGCACATTAATAGCCTGGCCTTTTCTTAAGGGCTTTCTTTTTCCCTTAGCCAAATTTGACAGTTAGAAGTGAACAGTAAGTGGATGGAATCAAAGTCAGTGCTGTGTTTTAAAAGTAGTGTGGAATGGATGTCATCTGGCATTGTCTTCAAAAGACTATAAGAATATTAAGTGGATGTCTCATGAACTTACATACAAAGGATACTCTTCATTTGAGGACAGAATGATAATGTCTCACAGAAGAAAGATGTAATTATAGATGCCCATAAAATTTATTCAGACATGTCTTGGTTTGTAAAAAAAAAAAAAAAGAAACAGAGAAAAGAAAGAAAGTCTGTAGCTCTCAACCAAAGGAAGTATATTAGTATAATTAATTTTTAAATAATTAGTAAATACCTACTACAGAATATGTAGAATCTTGTAAATGACAGTTTAGAGAGTACTGTCATTACTACCATTTGGGAAATCTTGTTTCAAAGAAATCAAGGATCATACAGTAATGTAATAAAATTTGCCAATGGATATTAAATAGCCTAGCACCATCCTCTAGGATTTTACATGCTAAAAAAAGTGAAGTGGAAGCTCTTCCACATCAATAGGGTACATGCAAGCAAGTCCCATCCAGTACCCAGAAAAACTGCATAGATTATTTCAAAGGTTGCTTTGAGAATCCACCTCGTTTATCCTCTACCGTGTGGGTCTAAACACACTCAAAATTGCCTAAGCAGGTTCCTAAGAACAGCCTCTGCTCAGAGGAGGAAAATACCTAGTTTTATTGGATGTCATGGTAGATGGCATTTTCCCCAAATGGCTGCAACAATAGTTCCCAAACCACATTCCCTTCTTAAAAGTTGACTTCAAGCCCTCCAGTGAAGGAGTAGGTTTATGTCCAACCTTGAATCAGAGTGGATTCTGCACTACTGAGGAAGAGTCATTATGTGATTTTAAGGCTAGGGCATGGATGGTGATAGAGCATCTACTTTGTTCTCTTGTGAGGCTCACTCTTGAAACCCTACTACCATGTTGTGAGGAGGCCCAACCAGCCACAGACAGAGGTCACAAGTTATGTTCCAGACCATGGCCCAAGTCTGTTCTCAGTCCCCAGCCAACAACCAACAGCTGCTGGCTGACAACCAGCATCAAGCACCAGACTAAATGAGCCTTCAGCAATTCCAGCCCCCAGCAGTTGAATCATCCCCAACTTTCTAGTTTTCTCAGCCAAACTACCTCATGTCCCAGGTATCTTGGAGCAGAAATAACTTACTCCACTATGCCCTTCCCAATAAGTAACCCACAGAATCCTTGACCTAATAAAATGGTGGTTGTTTTATGCCACTAAGTTTGGGGTGCTTTGTTACATAACTAAAGTAACAGGGACAGATGGGAATGGGAAGATGCGTGGTTGAAAGCGATGTATGCAGCCATTCCTTGCACTTGCATTATTGCAGCCCTCTTTCATGAGTATACTCAGAGGCTTCCTTCTACACTTCGTGTTGTTCTTCTGCTACAGCCACTCCTTAGGGAATTAAATCTACTTGTAAGGGTCTCATTCCAAGTGAAATCGGATAGCTCTTAAATGAGAGTAATAGTAACTAACTATTTTGCTTACATTGTGGCAGGCACTGTTCTAAGAGTTTTACATGGATTAACTCATTTAATCCACACAATGACCTTGTAAAGTAAGTACTATTTTCATTCTTATTTTACAAACAGAGAGATCAAAGCATTGAGATTAAACAAGTTGCCTAAGATTATACGACTAGAAAATAGAGCTGAGCTGGGATTTGGAGCCAGGCAACTAGACTCTCCAGAGTCTGTCCACTAACCACTACACATACTGCTTCACAAATCCGGGTTCTAACTCTCTCTCAGAGACATATTAATCTAGCCCCTCCATTTGAATGAGCAAGAATCTTCAGACTGAAAAGGCTCAACAGAGCCATCTTAATATACTGACAATGGTTAACAACAGGCTCTGGAGTCTGCCCGACTTGGCTATGACAGTTACCAGCTGTGTGGCTTTGGGCAAGTCTTGTCACCTGGCCCACTTCATTCTCCCCATCTTTGTGCAAAACAATCATCCATTTTAAACACAAAACCATTGTCTTTGTATGTAAGCAAAAGACACATCCCTTCCTTCTAGACTGTCAGCCTTTTGGGGTCAAGGACTCTGTCTTTCCCATCTGATATGGTTAGGCTTTGTGTTCCCACCCAAATCTCATCTTGAATCATAATCCCTAGGCATTGAGGGAGGAATCTAGTGGGAGGTGATCAGATCATAGGGGCTGTTTCCCTCATGCCCTTCTTGTGATAGTGAGTGAGTTCTCATGAGATGTCACAGTTTTATAAGCAGCTCTTCCCCCCTCACTTTTTTTTCTCTCTCTCTCCTGCCACATGTAAGACATGCCTGCTTCCCCTTCTGCCATGATTGTAAGTTTCTTGAGGCCTCCCCAGCCATGTGGAACTGTGAGTCAATTAAACCTTTTTTCTTTATAAATTACCCAGTCTCGGGCAGTTCTTTATAGCAGTATTAAAATGGACTAATACATCATCTCTGATTCCTCCAGTGAGTCCAGCCCAGTGCCTTGTACTTAGCTGCAGCTTGTAAACTGAGTTGACTTTTTTTTTTTTCTAACTTCTCTCTTACTTTGTCCTTGCATCAAGGGCTTTTAGGATTTGTCTCATTCTCTTCATCCCCCTGAGCAAAACCATAAATTATACCCTACTGAGCCTACTGCCAAAGCTAAGGCTTATTTTCTGCTTCGTCTTCCAAAGGTCTTCCTAATCAGCGGAAAATGCTTTCATAAATGCCCTGATCATGTGTGTATCTTTCTAAGGATATTCTATTACTTTCCAATCATTTTCCAAAGCAATTAAAATTTGTAATTATGGGCCATAAGAGCACCCACTAACTTAACTTCATAGAGGGAACTAGTGAACCCTTCTAAAAAGATATCAGAAGTGTATCACCTTCAGAGAAATGGTGAGAGAATGCTAGAAGAACCATGGAGTGCTGCTTAATTCTCAGGCCTCTTTTCCCAACCCTGTACTGTAATTGCTTCTGTCATTGTCTGTCTCCCCCACTAATCTGTGGGCCCTCTTGAAAGCAGGAACTCTGGCTTTTACTTCTGTACCCCAGGACCTAGCCCAATGGCTGGTACAAAGGTGGCACTTCACAAATGTTTACTGTACAAATAACTGAAATCAATGGCTTCGAAATCACTGTTAATGGCAGGACTAGAACTGCAGCCCAGGGCTATCTCTAGAAGATGTATCATGAGTCATTCCTGCATTTAACAAACTTTTTTTGAACATTTGTTGGGGACTAAACACTGGGCAAAGTACTGAGAATAAAACATAGCAAGACTCAATCTTATTGTATAAGACCCAACCTGCACTTATACAGGAGACAAATATGCAACCACAACATAATAACACATTTATTTTGATAAAAACTATTAAGTACAAAGTTATAAACCATGGGCTGGAGAGGAAATTGATGAAAAGAAAACTGTTTGAGTTAGGTTGAAATGGACTGGATGTGTTATTACTCATTTTTACATGATAACTCAGTACCAGATAAGATGCTAGCATTGCAGAGCAATCACTGCAGCTGACAGGCAGGAGTCATAGGGGCTATGAGGGGTGATAAGATATAGGTAGTCACATGATAGAATCAATATATGAGACACAAAATTAAAGGTGCAAATGCCTAAATAAAGTATGTTAACTTACTAGAATAAGAATTATTTTAGTAACCAGCATGTGGTTATCAATATCTGATCATAAACATATCAAAAATTATACTTTTGGGCTGGCACAGTGGCTCATACCTGTAATCCCAGTGCTTTGGGGGAATAAGATGGGAGGATCATTTGAGACCAAGAGTGGGAGACCAGCCTGGGCAACACGATGGGACCTCATTGGTATAAAATAAAATAGCTGGGCATGGTGGCATGTACCTATAGTCCTAGCTAATCAGAAGACTGAGGCAGGAGAATTGCTTGAGCCTAGGAGTTTAAAGTTAAAGGGAGCTATAATCACACCACTGCACTCTAGCCTGGATGACAGAGATCTTGTCTGTAAAAAACAAAACAAAACAAAACAAAAAACATAATTTAAAAAATCGGAAATAAGAAACTATAAACGTACTAAATTCAACCATACAAAATGGAATGCACATTAATAATGTACTTGATAATGTAGTGTAAATCAATAGAATTTAACCATTATTAAGGATTTTTAGATTAAATTCAAAAAGAAAACATATTGCATAGACTAATTTATGTTCAACAGGAGCTTGAGAAAAAATGGAGATATTACACTGTAGTGATGTTTTTCAGAGTAAAGGAGAGGCATTTTTTATTACAGCATAGATTCTTAGCTGCTCCTTTCCACCTCAGCCTCTTTTGTGCTGTCAGCTGTCCTGCTAGTAATCTCACCTCCACGTGCCTCTGCTCTCCTCTTGCACCTACCCAATAAAATAACATGTTCTATTGGCATTTTTAACTCCATTCCTACACTGAGAAAGCTAAGTGTAGTTAAAGAAAGATCAAAAGCCAGGAAGCCTAGTGCCCCAACCAATTTATGACTTTTACATTTCAATGTGGCCCTCAATCCTTATATTTTCCCTGGATCAGCTTCCTCACCCATCACACTCAATGACTGAAATTCAAGATCTTTATCTCTCTGAAGACCATTCCCTCAGCCCGCTGCCTGACTTCAACAGTAGATAAACTTGCCTCTAGTTCACTGAATAACTTAAAACCACTGGGTGAACTCCCCAGCTTCTCCTGCCCTTTTGTTACAAACTTACATCTTTTTCCACCTTGATCTGCCATTCAGAGACCTAAAAAAAGAAGTGTTTTTCCTCTGCTTCCAGTCAACTATCCTACTTGTGCTGTGGCTATCTTTCTGTTCCCTACCATGTCACTTAGGGCTCTGCTCCATCCTTTGTCCTTCTCTCCCCTAGACAGGTAATTTCTACCTGTCCTAGTTCTTTTCCCTTATGACTGCTGCTATCCTAATGATGGCAGCAGCCACTCCAGATCGCCTACCACTGCCATCACACCAGCTGCAGCAGGGAGGCACATGGCTGGGGCTGCACACTCCATGGAGCCAGTGGGAGCCCCACACTCCCAGGGATAGCTGCAGCTGCCCAAACCAGGGCTGTAGACCTGGGCCTCCCACTTCATGGAACAGGCAGGATCCCCACTCCAACCTCCACCCCACTAGCACACCTGCAGCTGCCCAAACTGCAGCTGTAAACTCAGGTATCCCTACATTCTTGGGGGCCCAGGAAGTCTTGGAAGTGCCTGCTCCCACTGCCTGGCTTCTCCTTGCTGTTGGCACCTGCTCCAATCACAGAGCAAAGTCGGGGCCAAGCCTGCATGTAATGAATGGCAGCAGGAGGCAGACAGGTTCCTGGGCAGAAGGGGGCAGGTCCCTGGCAAGGTCTCACTTTCAGGCCAGGGAGGGCCTGAAGGCTGAGGGCTGGGTTGCCAGTACCATTGACCAGAGTGGGGACTTGTGGTGCCTTTTCCGGGCCCACCCTTGGCCACCTATGGACCAACTGGCATTCATTCCTTCCCTCTGAGGCCCATAAAAGCCCTGGGTTCAGCCAGGGCAGAGTAGACGATGGGACAACCAGGTGCAGAGAGGAGCTACCCTCTCTGCTGATAGCAGGAGACGTCAGGATTACCAACAGCAGAGAGAAGCTACCCACTCTAGGGCCTCTTCTCTGCTGAGAGCTTCAGAGACCTGCAGAGATGTTGGGACTACCTGCTACAAAGAGGAGTAACCCACTCCAGGGCCTATTCTCTGCTGAGAGCTGCAAACATCAGACCAACCTGCCTACAGAGAGGAGCAACCCACTCCAGAGCCTCCTCTCTGCTGAGAGTTGCAGAGACGACAGGACAACCTGCCTGCAGAGAAGAGCTTCCCACTCCAGGGTCTCCTCTCTGCTAGGAGCTAAACACTCATTGGGACACCCTGGCTGCAGAAAGGAGCTACCTGCTGCAGGTCTCCTGTGAGCTGTTCTATTGCTCAATAAAGCTCCTCTTCATCTTGCTCACCCTCCACTTGTCTGTGTACCTCATTCTTCCTAGTCGTAGGATAAGAACTCAGGGCTACCAAATGGCAGGGCTAAAAAAGCTGTAACACAAACAAGGCTGAAACATGACCTTTGCTTGCAATGTTGCAGGAGAAAAGGAGAGAAGAGCTGCGGCCCTTCTGGGACCCCAGGCCTGGAAGATCCCCAAGCCAAGGCTGTTACTTCTTCTTTGAGATCCTGCAGTTCCTGGCATCTCCAGGCTTCTGGGCACCACTGTGTTCCCCAGTGCCAACCAAGGAAGCTGCTTCTGGTTCGCCTGGTCCAGCTGCAGCCTTGCAGAGAGCTGGCGCCCATGCCAGCACCTAGAGCTGCCTGCCACACTGCAGCAGCCAGCATGTCTGACTGCACAGTGGCCACACCCCATGCTTGCTCAAACACTCCTTGCTGCTCCACACCTGATTTGCCCTTGGCAGGCATGGGATCCAGGTCAGTAGCATGAGCCAAGCGCAGCCTGCCATTGGGCAGAACAAGCCCAGTGGGCCTGAGCAAAACTCGGGCAAAGGCACCACTAGCCTGAGGTTTCAGGCCAGAAAACCGATACCCCAAAGATCCCATAACACTAACAGCCTCCCTTGACCGCTAATATCCTAACACCCTCCCATGACTGTGTCTCTCTCTAGCTGTTTTCTTACCCTCTCAAATCTTCTTAAAGACTAATCTACCCTTTCAACCTTCACTTTCTCACCCCTACTTTCTCACCCCTTATTTACTCCTCAACTCCCTGCAGTGTCTGCTCCCACTATTCTAGTAAAACACCTACTGAGTGTAGTCTAGTTAGAAGTGTAGAGTTAAGCAGACCCATATTTGACTCCTGCCTTCTACTTTTATCAAGCTGTGAGACCTTGCACATTCTGCTAAATTTTCCTATGTATCAGTGTCCTCATCTCTAAAACAAGGATAATAATGGTAACCAACGTCATAGGGCTCTTGTCATATTAAATATTTAAAATATTAAATTATTTAAAATAATGTCTGCACATGCCATGTGCTCAATAAGTATTTAATATTAACTATTAATATTACTACTAGCAGTAGAAATATTTGCATTTTCATGACTATTATCATTATTGTTTATCAGGCACTATGCTAGGTCTGGCTAAAAATCTTGAACTAAAAAAGAAAATCCTACCAAACTCAAGCAGCCAAGAAAAACTGCTTTGCAATCTCCTTATATAATATATCTGATATCTTGACCTAGGATAACCTTTTCCACTTTCAAATCATGATCTGCTCCTAGGAACCTCCTGTCCATACTGATTCTGTATGACTCTAGTTCGTTCAAATCACACACACACACACACACACACACGTACGCATGTATAATTGATTAGGCAAATTTATCTGTATCACGTGAACCAATATGAAACTATTTCATTTTGCTAACTACAGGAACCTTAATCTACACTGCCTTTGCAGCAACAAAATATCTATACCAATGTTCTATACGTAGCTGGTGGTCAATAATTACTGACAGATGGGAGATTCTATTAAAGAACTTAGCCCATTCCATGGTCAGTCACCATGAGAACAAGAATATTTTTAGCATCATGTTTGAATCCTACCTGACAACTTAGAAACTGCAACAATTTGAACCTACACAGGCAATTAAAAATTCTTTTTATTGCTGCCTCACCAGAAATCATATGTAATGGTTATTGACATTCCATGATTAATCACTAAGAAGGAAAGCATGGGGCACTTGTTCCCTTCCTTCATCTTTCTGCTATTCTCAGTTTCTTTTTGTCACAAGCTGTGCATGTCAATATTTATTTTAATTAGGAAGAGGTAACATAGGCAAAGGTAATTTGTAATAGGTGTGTTCAGTAAGGAACCAAATTGCACAGCAAGATCTCCTGCTAGTGACAAAAACAGCTTCACGAAGGCATGTAATTTCATTTGCCTAACCATTTACTATCCCAGTACTGTTGGTGAGTCTTACTTTCAGTGGAAGTTAGCTGGAAGCCATCTTCCATCTTGATGGGCAGCGCTTTCACCACTAGGATCTCATGTTGGGATCTTGCAATATAGACCTAATTCTTACAGGATTCAACAATAATCCAAATTACAGACAAAGAAAATAATACCTTTAACATTTGTCCTCTCCTTCTCTATAAATATTTCAAAACAAACTTGGATTCTAAAATTATTCTTAAAACTAGTTGACTAGGGGATGAATAATTCACACATGGAGGGTAAAACCATAGTGGGGATGATGATAATAATGATGATGATTATTATTATATAGCTAATATTTCCTAAACAATTATTTTTACTAGGCCTTATGACAAATACTGAAAATATATTATCTACTTTAATCTTCACAACAACTGTGAGAGGTTGGAATTTGTACTTTTTTACATATGAGAAAACTGAGGCTTAGAGAAGTTAAATAACTTGCCCAAGTTCACACAACTAACAAGACTCAAGGCCAAGATTCCAACCTAGACCTATCAGAAACCAAGGCCTATTGACATTATAAATTGTACATTTTATTATAACAAATTCTTTTTTATAACCTATATATATTTTTTTTTTACAAAAGAAAAAGCTTTAAAGAACTTATAGTTCCATATGGCTGGGAGGCCTCACAATCATGGTGGAAGGCAAGGAGGAGCAAGTCATGTCTTACACGGATGACAGCAGGCAAAGAGAGAGAGCTCATGCAGGGAAACTCCCATTTTTAAAACCATCAGATCTCATGAGACTTATTCACTATCAGGAGAACAGCACGGGAAAGAACCGCCCCTATGATTCAATTACCTCCCACTGGGTTCCCCTCATGAAACACGGGAATTGTGGTAGTTACAATTCAAGATGAGACCTATTTTTAACCACAATTTATCCAAAATTAGACTTAAGCTTGATTTTATTAACAGTGGTCTACCACAGTAAGTCTATACATTTCCATAATAAACAATTAAGTTCCCTGTTTAAAAAGTGGGAAAAGGACATAAATGGCCAAATGAATAAGTGAAGCAAAGATTAAATTTCAGATGTTCAAAACGAAAGGAAATTCAATTCAACTCAAGAACCAATGACCAAGAGATGTGGTGTACAAGGCACTGTAAGAACTCACAGATGAAGATAGCATCACCTCTGACCCCAGGAAGCTAATGAGCTAATGGGAAAAATACAGTATAATATTTCAGGTCTTACTTCAAATGTCACTTCCTCAGAGAAGTCTTCAGTCTTCCCTGACCACCCTATCTAAGCTGTGACCCCATTCCCTGTCACTCTCTGTCACAGGGACCAGCAAACCTTTTCTGTAAAGGGTGACATAATAAATAAGTTAGGCTTTGTAGGCCATACAGTCTCTGCCAAAATTACCCAACTCTGCTTTTGTAGTGTGAAAGCAACTATAGATCATAAGTAAATGAATTAACAAGGCTGTGTCCAATAAAACTTTATTTATAAAACAGGCAGTCACCAGATATAGCTCATAGGCTGTAGTTTGCTGACCCCTACTCTAACATATGTTTTCTTCCTGCATAGCACTTAACAAAATCTAAAATTATCTCATTTATTGATTTGTTTACTGTCTATTTCCTGCCACAAAAATAGTAGCTCTAGGAGAGTGGAATCTTTGTTGCTGGTTCACAGCTAGCTCTTCAGTGCACAGAAAGGAGTTTCTGACACAGAGATAGTTCTTCTAAACATCTGTCAGCTGACTAAATGAATAAATACCATTTTGCTAAAGGAGAAACACGAATGCCAACCAACACAAGAACTATACTTAGCCTTACTAACAATAAAAATACAATAATGATATACTATTTTCCACTTGTCACGCTTTCAACCATTAGAAGAGGAGGAGGAAAACTAGTGTAGATGGGCTGGGCTCAGCAGCTCACACCTGTAATCCCAGCACATTGGGAAACCAAGGCAGGTGGATCACTTGAGGTCAGAAGTACAAGACCAGCCTGGTCAACATGGTGAAACCCTATTGCTACTAAAAAAAAAATTAGCCAGGTGTGGGGCGCTTGCCTGTAGTCCCAGCTGCTCGAGAGGCTGAGGCAGGAGAATCACTTGAACCCAGCAAGTGGAGGTTGCAGTGAGCCAAGATCACACACACCACTGCACTCCAGCCTGGGTGACAGAGCAAGATTCCATCTCAAGAAAAACAAAAAACAAACCCAAAAAACTAGGAGAGATGAATACGTGGGTAAATGGTCCTCTCATCTACTATTGATAGGAGAGAAATGTTGGTGCCACATTTCTGGAGGATTAATTTGCTGTAATATATCAAAATGTATATACCAATTTTAAAATGGGTGAATAATTGAAGAGATATTTATCTAAAGAAGATATGCAAATGGTCAATAAGCCCATGAAAAGATGCTCAACATCATTAGTCATTAAGGAAATGCAAATCAAAATCACAATAAGATACCACTTCACACCCACTAGGATGACTATTATTAAACACACACACACAAACAGAAAATAAAAAGTCTTGGAGAGAATGCAGAGAAATTGGAACCTCTATGCATTGTTGGTGGTAGTATAAAATTGTACAGCTGCTCAGGAAAACTGTTTGGAAGTGCTTCGAAAGGTTAAACATAGAATTACCATATGATTCAGCAATTGTGCTAAAGATTTGAAATCAAGCCTTCAGATTTGTACACTAACGTTCATAGCAATATTACTTACAATAGCCAAAAGTGGAAACAACCCAAATGTCCAGTAACAGGTAAATCCATGAAGAAAAGTGGTATATACATACAATGGAATATTAGTCAATCTTAAGAAGGAATAAAATACTAGGACATGTTACAACACGGATAACTGTGAAAACATTATGCTAAGTGAAATAAGTCAGACACTAAAAGACAAATATTGGATGATTCTAATATGAGATACCTAGAATAGACAAATTCGTAGAGACAGAAAGTAGAATAGAGGTTATCAGGAGCTGGGGTGGTGGGGGAGGAGGAATTGAGGAGTTATTCTTTAATGGATATAAAGTTTATATTTGGAATGATGAAAAGTCCTGGACAGTGATAGACAGTGGTGACGGTTGCACAACATTGTGAATATACTTAAGGCCACTGAACTGTACACTTAAAATGGTTAAAACTTTAAATTTTATATTATATATATTTTATAATAAAAATGTACGTATACTTTTTTACTCCAAATCCAATCCCTAAGAATTAATTCTGAAGAGGTAATACAGAAGAATGAAATATGTATGTACTAGGATCAATCAACTGCAGAACCCATCAATAAAGATCTAGCTATGTAAATGGCACCTGACACAACAAATACGTAAAAGAAACCATTAAGCAGGCATTAAATATGACAAAGTAGACTTTTCACATAAAAATTATCCATAAAATTATTATTCGATGAAAAAAGCAAGTGACAGAATGCATGTAAAGTATGATACCATTGATATAAAAATTCTAAAGTTTATCTGTACATAGGGAAAATTCTAGATATACTCTAAATATTAATAGGGGTTATTCTGTGAATTGTAGATTTGAGGTGACTTTAAAAATTATCCTCTTTATAGTTCTTTGTATTAGTTGAATGTTTTTTGAACACAGATTTTTTTTAACCAAAATAATGTGTTATTGTAAACTCATGTTTATCACTTTTTCACATTAATAAGGAGGGTTAGGCC
This sequence comes from Pan troglodytes, assembly GCF_028858775.2. Lineage (NCBI taxonomy): Eukaryota > Metazoa > Chordata > Mammalia > Primates > Hominidae > Pan > Pan troglodytes. Next base: position 103,665,319 of record NC_072408.2, on the reverse strand, counting down.
CTTGATACTTACAATTAGATGTTTTCTATATTTCCATTTCATAGCAATAATACTTGTGAGTGAATTAGATACAATTTTAAAGGAGAAATACATACCTCAGATAGTGGTGTTGGCTCTTTATCATTCAAAAACAGAGATGCTATTTCAGAGCAGCATTGAATAATCATGTCCTAGAAATAAGAAGATAGTAATACAGTGAGGTTGATATTATTAGAAACCTAAATATTACCTATTTAATTATAAACTATTTCATTTGTCTTTTCTTGATCATTACCTAACCTTTGTTCCCAGGATAAGACAGAGGGCTCAGAAATCATAACCCCTTAAGTAATTAGGCTTTTTTGAATTGTATCTAATTGTACAAAATAAGATTTTGAAAATAATTATTTTTCTAAATAAGGTTTTGAAAAATTACTTTTCTTCTGAGAAGAGAGCCCTGGAATGAAGAGTTTCAGATCCCTGAAAGGGCTTGCAGCGGAGAAGAATGACTGGGAATTATGGAAGACAGGGGAAGAGCGAATGAAAAGGAAGAGAGTCAATAGCATGATGACACTGCCCACAGCCCTGCTGCATGGATGCAGCCATGTTCATGGGTGGACACCCAATCCGCAAGGGACCTACCCATAAACAAGTTGAATCTGTCAGATTCCCTATCATACGATTTTATGTAAGGAAGAACAACAGAAGAGACATACAATCAGTATTGACTGCATGAGCTGAAAGGTCCACATGCGGAGTTGGAGAAGGCAGCCATGAGGCCAATGTGGGAGAAGACAGAGGAGAAGATAGAGATGAGTGAGAACCCACGCCACCTGCAGGACTGAGCACAGTCTTGGCTCCTGATCCGCCAGTTCAAATTTCTGTGAGTCCACTGTTTCAGGTTCCAGTCTTTGTCTATGCATGACCATACTCAACTCATGCTGACAAACACTACCTCCCTACCAAACCTAAATGACTTGCATTAGTGTAAGTAGTTTTTTCCTCTCTTACAACTGAAGAAGTCATAACTACATAATTGTCAGAGATTAACTATGCCTACTTGACAATGTTGCCAGTGTCTGGTACTGAAGGAAGCAAAAATGTGCTTTTCTGATAATATATATAATATATAATTATATATTAATAATATATTAAATATATAATTATATATTATATAATATATTATTATGTATTATATATAATTATATATTATATAATATATTATTATGTATTATATATAATTATATATTATATATACTTATATATGATATAATATATTAATATGTATTATATATTATATATAAATTATAATATATTATATATTACATATAATAATATATATTATTCTTATACATTATATATATTATTATATATGATATATATAATATATAATAATATAGATTATATTATATATCATATATATTATATGATATATAATATACATTATATATCATATATAATATACATAATATAATATGTTAATATGTATTATATAGAATTATATATTATATATAACTATATAATATTATATATTAATATGTATTATACATAATTATATATTATATATAATTATACATAACATAATATATTACTATGTATTATATAATTACATTTAATATATAATTATATATAATATAATACATTAATATGTATTATATAGAATTATATATGATATAATACATTAATATGTATTATATAGAATTATATAGTATATAATATATTAATATGTATTATATATAATTATATATAATATATAATTGTATATTATATAATATATTAATATGTATTATATATAATTATATGTAATATATAATTATATGTTATATAATATATTACTATGTATTATATAAGAATTATATATTATGTAATATATTCTGTTATATATTAATTTATATATTATAATATGTAATATATTATATATTCTATATTTTTATATAATATATTTAATATATAATATATTTAATATATAACATATATCATGATATATTATTGTATAATATTTATATAATACATATGATCTATATTATATATTATATATTGTATATAAATTATATATATAATTAATATATTATATATTATATATACAAATTATATATAATCAATATATTAGATATTGTATATATTGTATATAATTCATATATTATATATTATATTATATATAATTCATATATTATATATTGTATATTATATATAATTCATATATTATATATTGTATATTATATATAATTCATATTATATATTATATATTACATATAATTCATATATTATATATTATATATAATTCATATATGATATATTATAGATAATTCATATATGATATATTATAGATAATTCATATAATATATATAATAGATAATTCATATATTATATAAAATAGATAATTCATATATTATATATAATAGATAATTCATATATTATATATAATATATAATTCTATATTATATATAATATAGAATTATCTATTATATATGATATATAATTCATATATCATATATAATATAGAATTATCTATTATATATGATATAGAATTCATATATCATATATTATATACGATATACAATTCATATATTACATATTATATACGATATACAATTCATATATTACATATTATATACGATATACAATTCATATATTATATATTATATACAATATACAATTCATATATTATATATTATATATGATATATAATTCATATATTATATATTATATATGATATATAATTCATATATTATATATTATATATGATATATAATTCATATATTATATATTATATGATATATAATTCATATATTATATATTATATGATATATAATTCATATATTATATATTATATGATATATAATTCATATATTATATATTATCTGATATATAATTCATATATTATGTTATATATAATATATAATTCATATATTATGTTATATATAATATATGAATTATATATAATATATAATTCATATATTATATATAATATATAATTCATATATGATATATAATATATAATTCATATATGATATATAATTAATATATAATATATAATATATATAATTAATATATTATATATTACATATAATACATAATTTATATATTACATATAATATATGATTTATATACATAATTAATATATCATATATTGTATATAATAGATAATTTATAGATATAATTAATATCATATATTATATATTATATATAAATCATATATATAATTAATATAATATATAATATATTCTATATTTAATATATAATATATTCTATATTAAATATATAATATATTCTATATTTAATATATAATATATTCTATATTAAATATATAATTTAGTCTATATTAAATATATAATTTATTCTATATAAATATATAATATATTCTATATAAAATATATAATATATTATATATAAATATTTTCTATATAAAATATATAATATATTATATATAAATATATAATATATAAAATATATAATATATTATATAATACATAATATATTATATACAAAATATATAATATATTATATATTATATAATATATATATAATATATATATTATATGTTATATAATATATAATATATGTATTATATATTATATAATATATAATATAATATATTATATAATATATTATTTACATATTATATATTATATAATATATAGTAAATAACATATATGGTATATTATATATTATGTATTATATATATGTTATATATTGAATATATATAACAATATATTGAATATATATAACTATATATATTCAAGAACATATATAGAAGACTATGTATATTCAATATATATATTGTCTTCAATATATATATACATGTCTTGAATATATTTGTTAAATTGAATTGAATTATCTATGGTTTTAGAATCCTGAAATTTGGCCTTTTCCTTGTTTTTGCATTTGTTTAAACTTAGATATAATGGAGTTTTGGGGCTTTGGGTTCAGGTGTTGTTTGCTTTTTTATTTCAAGGTTTTAACCAGTATTGCTTAGTTATTTAAAAATTAATGTACTTTTATCATTTTAGTATTCTAAATGCTGGTAAATGCGTGTATATATAAATATATTTTTATATCATTAATGTATATATTAATATATTGTTATTCATTAATTTATATATTAATATATCATGTTATATATTAATTTATATATTAATATATTATGTTACATATTAATGTATATGAATATATTCTGTTATATAGTTATATATGAATATATATTAATATATTCTGTTACATATTAATTTATATATTATATATTATATTATATATTAATTTATATATTTATATATTATAATATGTAATATACAATAAATTATATAATATGTAATATATATCATGATTTATTATATAATGTGATATTTATATATTATGTAATATAATTAATATTGTATATAATATATAACATTATATATAATATATATTATATATAATATATATTATATATAATATATATTACATATACAATATACATAATAATATATAATATTAATATAATATATAATATATATCGTGATATATATTATATATAATATATTATAGCATGATATATATTATATATAATATATTATAGCATGATATATTATATATAATATATATTATAGCATGATATATATAATATATTATATTATACATGATATGTAAATAATATATAGTATATATATAATTATTATATATAAATATATAATATATATAATATAATTATATATATTATATATTCATATATAATATATAGTAAATAATCTATGTTATATAATATATAATTATATATGTTATATGATATGTTACATTATATATAATATATATCATATGTTTTATTATATATAATATATATGTTTTATTATATATTATATATGTTATATTATATATAATATATATGTTATATTATATATAATATATATGTTATATTTTATATTATATATGTTATATTATATATAATATATACCATGTTATATTATATATAATATATACCATGTTATATTATATATATTATATATATCATATGTTATATTATATATATTATATATATCATGTTTTATTATATAAAAAATATATCATATGTTATATTATATATAATATATATCATATGATATATGTAATATATATAATATGTTATGTTATATATAATATATATAATATCTAGGATCCTAGATGTGGGAGAGAATATATATATATATATATTATATATATATAATATCTAGGATCCTAGATGTGGGAGAGAATAATTCTTAGTAGTAGAAACATGGAAGACTTCCTGGAGGAAGGCTCATAAGAACTGAGCCTTGAAAAAAATAGTGCAACTTCAACTGGTAGAGATTGGGGACCAGGGCACTGTGGGGCGCGTAGGGTAGGGGGAGTCACACATAAGCAATGAACCGGTGACATTCAAGGAACACAAGGAATTTGCTGATATGGTGATATGATCCTCATTGCAGGTGTGTATAGGAACCATGGCAGTGAGAGTTCTCACCGGAGAGGTAAATTTTTAACAGGTCATGTAAAAGTAAGGAATTTGGATTTTATTGTATAGAGAATAGAGCAGGACTGGACTGAGGGAATAATGGTAGAGATTGCTTTGAAAAGATAATTTGACCACAGTTTAAAAGTGAACTGCACTGGAAAGAGAGAAATCAGCTAGGACACCACTCAAACAGTTTGGGTAGGAAGTGATCACAGCTAGAAGTGGGTCTAAAAATGATGGAGGACAGGCACTAGTCAGGGTACACCAGTGTCCTGTGCTGATCTTGCCAGGCCCCTGGTCCACTTTTCCAGATAGAGGGGAACACACATCCACTCCTATACACCCCTTATTTATCTGTATTTCCAATTGAGTGCTTAGGTAAGGTATGCTTTCTGTCTAAATAAAAGATTTCAACAACAGCATGATGGGTTATTGTAAGGATTTCATTAAGAGCCATGAAACAAAATGACACTGTCTATGTCATTAATCAATTCACATCACAGATGAAGAGAGCAATGCTACCTGAAAAACACCTTGCCCTGCTTCAGCTCAACATTTTTCAAACAGAAATTTTGCTTGAATGACATCCTTTTAATCTGGCATTACTTGAGGTAAACCGCATACACATGTTCTGAAATTGGCTGACTGGAGGTTGGGGCTGTGAGTTCCTTGTGTGACCTTGCTGCCACAGAGATGAAGAAGGGGAAGGCAGGGAGCTTGCCTGTCCCAGCCAGAAAGCGGTTGGATGCATGCATGCTGCAGCTAGCGAGGGGCTGAGAGGGCACAGAATGACCCTTGCTCAGTCTTTGCCACTTCTCCCTTAAAAAGAACATCTGCTATTTCTATGAGCAGTGGCTCTCTGAGTGACTTCAAGATATTAAAGCCAATTCTTAGATTTAGTTGAAATCATCGTTTTCCTTCATCTATAATATGGGTGGGGGGAAAAAACTTCCTAAGTTGCTTTCCAGCCTCCAAACTCTTGCTTCCCTCATCTCTCCTTCACATGCCACCATGATTATCTTGGCAAATCATAGGGTGGATCATGAGCTGCCCTTCCAGGTGAGGTGCTGCCCCTACCTTGTCCTAGCCCCCAAGATCCAGCCCTGCTTTCCCACAGCCCTCTCTTACAGAACAAAATCCTTTCACCATTTGTCCATTCAACATCAATCAAATTTCTCCTATAGGCTACGAAGGAGGAATAGGAGATGAACAAAAGACAGAGAGCCCATAAGGAGTTCATGGCCTAGTGAGGGCAATTGGAGAGACAGACTCCTACTGCACTTGGTGGTGAGATCAGAGCAGAGGAAGCACATAATTCCACCCAGCCTTCCTGAGCCATCTCCCACTACATTCACCCTGTACTTCTGCCACAGCAGATGTCTTATTGTTCCCTGAATATGAGATTCAGTTCCATGACTTCATATCTCATCTCTTGCTGTATCCGCAGTCTGGAATGAGTTTTCTCCACAGGTCTCCAACTAGAAGTTTCACAAACTATTAAGGAAGCACTAAGGTTCAGTTACTGGGCTAGATATTGGCGATATAATGATGAATAAGCCCTCTGAGCAAAGGAATTCACAGTCAAGAGAGAGGAAGAGACAAGTAATCAGCTAATTGCCTAACTAATACAGGATATTTGGGGATGCAAGGAAACATGGCCTTAATTTCAGTCTAGAAGGGCTAGAAAATGCTGTGTGAGCTATTTAAGCAAGCACAAAGTCTAGCTCAACTTTCTCTCTCAAAACACACACACACAGACAACACACACACACACACACACACACACACACACACACACGATCTATGTAAATGAGACTTTAAATACAATCAGTTAGAAGAGTTTGCATCAGTAACCCCACTGCCAAGAAGGAAGGATTCTACAACTCTACCTGTCTATACAGTGCAGAATGTAGATAATGGGGAAATAGGAAAACTGGAAGAAGTCACAGGTACTAAGTTGAACGACATAGTAAATTGCTGAGCCAGACTGGGAAGGAGAAAAGAAACAAAAATCTCTACATAGACTGAGTTGGAGGAAAAGGTGTAGGAGTTTGAGCCAAATGAGACAGATGTTAGAGAGCTGCTATGGATGCCAGAGAGCTATGAGAGCAAGACAGCTGGGGAAAAGAGGATTTACAAGAAACTTTTCTGTGTATTCTAAAGGATTCCCCCTGGGATGTTCCTATAAGAGACTGGAAAGATTTAGATTATTTTCAATGGTTTTGGACATCAGACTGACTGCCACACTTTCTTAAGACAGAGCTACTGGGTGGCTGGGCTCATTAGGAATGACATCTGGGTACCTATGGCCATACTCGTACATTGATTAAGCTCCTCTGTGACAGGGACCTGGTTATATTGATTTCTGTATATTCTCACCTCCTCAAGCCTGGAAATAGTTTGCACATAATAGTTCCTCAAAAAGAATTTGTGAATTGATGCTAATTTCCAATTGTATCTTGCTCTGTGTTCTCACAGTACTTTAATAGTTGGGATATACTCCCTTTATATTAATTTTAATTGTCTTACAATCAGGCATTTCATAAATGTTTGCTGAACTAACCTTAGGTGACTTGGCAAACATATTCTAAACTTTTCATATTAGTATGCTATCATTCCAAATAAGGTGTACGCATCTTAAAATCAGGGTGGTTTGCATCTTCCATATGCTTTAGAACACCTGACAGGCTCTGAACACTCCCGTTAACTGTGAATGACAGATTAAAATAACTCAGCCATTCACAGCCAGTGTTGTTCACTTTAGAAAAAAGGATACACAAGGTTTTCAAGCCAACAGTGATTGGAACACCTGTTCTGTAGCCCTCCCAATACATCTTAAATTAATATATGTGTTCTGAAGTTCTTGGCTTATTCTGGACCCTAGGGTTTTGGGGGGATATACATAAAAGGGAGTGAAGAAGAAAACAAGATTCACTACCTTCCCCCCATATCAGCCAAACACACATTTTCTGCACCCTTATATTCAATAACCCACCAACAATCTATACTGTTAATAGGAATAAATAGATTATGGAAGCTATGAAATCCTGTCCAATTCCAGACCAGAATTGATCTCTTTTAGAAGTGTCCTACTTAACTTCTAATTAGCTCCATGTGAAGGTTGTCATGACAACAAACTAGCAGATTTAGTCAATGGAATTTATTTGATACAACCCAGAATCAAGCTTTTTTTTTTTTTTTAAATAAAGTGCTCATTAGTATTGTGGAATAAAGAAAAATTTATATGTAATTTCATTTCTCAACTTTCAAATGCTGTGAGCTAATTCGCTTGCCAATTCACCTAAACGAATATTAGTGTTCCTTCTGTCTGGTGATATTCTTCCATATATAGAACTTACGGAGCCAGAAAACATCTAAAATGCCCCACGTTAAAGCTGAAGAAACACTTTCTAGGTTGGAGAATAAAACAAATTCAAAAACACAAAGAACATTAAGAGTGAAAAGAGTTTGTTCTACTTGAGGATTGATGCAGGCACACCCACCATTTCAGTTGGAACAGGAAAGCAAGCCATAAGCCTTTCTTAAGGCAAGGTAGGTCCTCCAGATTCCTCCCTCCACTTATCTTCAGACACCACCATACCCTCGACCTCATTTATTTCTTATTTGTTTATATTTATAGTCAACCTCTTGACTCAGATGCTGGGTTCATTTTGATGAATTTGATACCTACATCTGCCCACCAAGGATGTTTTAGTGACTCTCAGTCCACCCAAAGAGCCCATCTCTCCATCTCAGAGCAGGATTTGAATGAAAAGATCATTTTGGAGTTGAGAGGAAAATTAGCTCCAGGAAAAGCTAAGAGACGGACCTTCAGTAGTAAAACTGAGTGGCAGAGGGTACAATCTAGAATCCTTACTCTAACAGATGCTCATTCTCCTGCCTCAGACAATCTAAGCTGAAAATGGGTTCAGAGGAAAATAATCATTTTCCATATATGAACTATATAGTAGTGAATTTAGGGACAATTTCAGCAAAGAATATTCTAGACCATGGCTCAAAAACAGCAATATGGTAAATTTGATATGTGGCTTAAAAACTGTCATTGTAGGTATTCTACAAAAGAAGTATAAAAATAGAGAGCTGAATTATTTTTGGAAATAGACATGAAAGGGCAATCATGCACTTTATAAAATAAACCTATATCTACAGTTATAGCTATAAAACCTCCCAAGTTTGAGATAGTTTGAGTTATCTGATATATTGAGGGATTTATTATAAGCACTCAGTACATCATTAAGCATCATAATTCATGTTGCAACATTGGAGGACACTGAAAAGGATGTTCAACCAAAATTCTAAGACATCTGCCCCATGATATACCTAGGCATAGAGCACAGAAGTCATAAATGCTGAAAAGTGGCATTTTGTAAAGGCTAACTGTACTTGCACAGTAGATTCTCTTACGGTTAGGCTTGCTGCTTTTACAATAATGAAAAATGCATTCATTCACTCTACTGATGAATTCAAACTAAAAATGCCAACAAGTACCTTCTAAACATCAGGTAAGTTGCTGACTTTTACACTTTCACATAATGAAAGTGTATAGATGAGGTAAACAAGAAAACAAAGCCAAACCAATAATATTCTTTCAGAACTAAAAATATTTTGTTACTGACACCCAATTAAATATTCTTGCAGAAAATGATTTAAGTCAAAAAGATATACTAGACCAAAAATAAAGAGAAGATCCTAAAAGCAGGAGAGATGGGTAGAATTAAGTGCTTCCTCTGCTCTGATATCAGCAGAGTGAGGGAAGAGTCTGTGTCTCCCATTGCTCTTACGAGACCATAAGCTCCTAAGGGCTCTCTCTGTGTCTTGCTCATCCCCGATTCCCATGCCATGGCAAGTAGGAGGCATGCAAAAGATGTTGAATGAAGAAATGATGAATAAATTTTGTTTTGTAGGCAAGAGTTCTGGAAAAGTGAGGCTGGGACCCAAGTAGCTGGGAACTCAACCCAAAAAGTGTCACAAGGAGGGCCCAGAAGCAGAGCTATGCAGCAGGCATTAGAGCATTCAGTCTTCAACTGCAACAGGAGGGTGGGAGGCTCCAGAGGAAAATGCGTTTGAGACATTATTTGATAAACATGAATACTTCAGTAAAAAATCTATGGATGAACATATGAAAGTTCTGATGTAATGACTGAGAAAATATAAAGTATAAAAGACAAGTCAAGAAAAATCCAAACACAAAAGAAAGGAAAATAACTACAGTATACTACTTGACTCAGCTGTGAACATCATTTACAGGGTCATAACACTGAATATTGATTTAATTAAATTTTGTGAGGTAACAATACATAGAAAAGAAGGGAAAAGAAGAAGTTGGGGAGAAGTATAAGTGAGCTAAATCCATATATATCAGACAGGGAATCAATACATATTGTCTAAAATTGATACCTCCAGAAAAAACAATAATTTCTGGCTTTCAGCATGATTCATCATTTTGTCTGGCTTTCTGTCTTCCAAACTGGTGGCACAATTGTTGGTACAGCATATAAATTATTTGGCTAATGAACAAACTGTTAGTGGAAGTGATATGATGGAAGTTTTATGAGCCAGTATGTAATGTACCCCTTCTTTCCCTCCTGCCACAGTGACTGGTGATGTTCCATGATGAATGTGCCAACCACCTGGATGCTGGCATGAGGAGACATGAAGCAGGTCCCCAGCTGACTCACTCAGATTTGGAGGCTTTTCATTACCCCATCTTTCATGACTGATACTGAATATTATTTGTAGGTGTGAAAGCAAATAACAAACGTAGCAGCTAAAAGTGGAAAGTTGTTGCCTCTGCAGAGCGGAATTGTGGAGTGAGCAGAGGTTGGGCAGCAGATTGCCTTTTTTCGTTTTAAGCCATTTACATCTATCTTTTAAACAGCTACAATAAGTACAGAATACATGTCTCAAGAAATTAAGGTACAAATGGTAATTTAAAGAACAGGTAATTAGGGGAGAACATATATTCCCCACCCTTCTCATTTCCATAAAGGGTAAGGAATTTCCATCTCTCTCCCAAAGAAGGCAAGACACTTCCAGCTTCTTTTGGATTTACCCACAAAAGAGTAGAGTGACTTATCTCATCAGTGAGTTTGGGAAAAGCAACAGAGCATGCTAGGCTCAGCCCCTTCTGGGCTATCTTTGTTTATACTTTTTGGAGGCACCCTGCCTGCAGAACTATAATTCTCTGCTCTCCATGCAGTAAGCTTGAGTGGGGCAGAAGGGAAATGGGGAAACCCTGTGGTTACACAGGTGTGCCAGATGACTGCATGACTAGGTGGGCAAGTCTGGCTAATTCAGGGGTAAAATATTAGTATGCTCATTTGGCCACACATCTAAAGCCAAGTTCACTAATCAGCTTTATCAGGAATGATGCTGACATTTTGTTCTCCATATAACTGTCTCCTGTGCCCCAGGAGAACTCAGAACTCAGGAGGGGACAGAAAACCCCCATCTCCTCCAAAATATAAACATCGGTCATCTGAAAAACAACTCAGTTGTGTGATCAGACTTAATAGCATACTATACGGATAACAGCCTTTTTTGTTAGAAAAAATATATGTAATATAAAAAGTCTGAAAAATATGCTTATCTATATTTCTAGTTTTTCTTCACATATTATTTGGGAAATAAAAGTGTTTAAATAATAGACTTAGAGTGAAAAAAGATAAAAGTAATATTGCAAAGTCACAAAGCATTATTTCTTAGGATTCACAGCTATAGCTGAACGATTTATCTGGATTCGTTTGTGTTCATTCACCATCAAATTCTTGTAATTCGTATGCTTAGAAGACCTTCAGACCTTCAGAAGACACACTACATATGTGTCAAAAAGTTGAGTCTGTCTCGTACTCTGAATAAACTAGAGGCAGAAGAATTACAGAGTTTAAGTCCAGTTACGTAGTTCTGCTTTGAGGATATAAAAGATGATCTATAGCAATGTCATTTTCCATTATTTAACAACTTACTTCCATTTCATTATCAACTGATTCCTCTTCCACTTCTACTTCATATATGTTTTCATTTGAGGTAATTTCAGGAGCTGCTGGCAATGATAGTTCGGCTATTTGAGCAAGATTAGATAATTTCTCATGAATTGCAATAACCCTGAAAATAACAAATATATTATGTATTTTATTTGAAGAGTTAAGAAAGGTATTTATGGCCGGGCGTGGTGGCTCACGCCTGTAATCCCAGCACTTTGGGAGGCCGAGGCAGGCGGATCACGAGGTCAGGAGATTGAGACCATCCTGGCTAACATGGTGAAACCCGGTCTCTACTAAAAATACAAAAAATTAGCCAGGTGTGGTGGCAGGCGCCTGTAGTGCCAGCTACTCAGGAGGCTGAGGCAGGAGAATGGCGTGAACCTGGGAGGCAGAGCTTGCAGTGAGCGGAGATTGCGCCACTGCACTCCAGCCTGGGCGACAGAGCGAGACAGAAAAAAAAAAAAAAGAAAGAAAGGTATTTATTTGCAGAATCAATAACTTGTATAAAGTAAGCCCTCAGTTATTTAACGATTAGATTTCTGATATGGCCAAGCATCATTCATTCAGTAATTCCCTTTATTCAAGAAACATGAGCAAAGAGACACAGTCTTAACTTTCATTATGTTTATGGTCTTGTCATACATGCAAATAAAAATATAATTAGAAATTGCAAAAGCACAATAAAAAAGGCACACATCTAAAATATTGCTGAAGATGAAAATAAAGAAAATAATTATCTATGTGGTGAAACAAAATCTAGGCAATAACAAAAGATTTAATCCTATGGAAGTCTTAATGCCATGCTCTGACTATCCAGCTGACCTGCAGGTAAGAATTATGACAAGTTAGCAATGACTCTAAAAGGTCAGTCAAGGGACCCATAACAATTCAGTGTATTGCATGTGTGTCGGGAATGGGAGTGAAGAGGGTGGAGGAAGGGAGGTAGGGAGAAGAATCAAGAAAAATGGAAAAGTAAAAGCCAAAGGAGGGCACTAGCAATGATGCTGAAGACAGGGTTCACACACCAGTTAACAGTGATGCCCTGAAGGCAGAGTGGACCAGGGGAGTGGAGGCAGAAGGTGAAAAGGCTTACAGTTGAAGAAGGCAAACAGCCACCTGCATGGCCCCAGTGACTCCACATTACAGGCACAACACACATGTGCATACATGTGTTTACATATGTGTATGCACATGCATGTCTCCATTCAAGGAAGGAAGAAAATTTTTATGCAAAAGAAGCAAATGATCCCAAAAACAAACTGACATCAGGAACATAGGCAAAAATGTCAATTTTCCAATTTTTCACAGCATCCTCATCTGCACCACTGTGCAACACTTGATTGTCCTAACGATAGCTCTCAGCAATAAAAAGTTAAAAATGTAATTACATATAAGAGGATTTGAATTTATATAGTATGGCTTAGAAACTTTTCTGTTAAAAAGGCAACAGTTAAATGCAAAGATTTGTTGTTAAAGTTTACTTGAAAAACTTACCCATTAAAAAATGGGTCATCCTATACACCAATAATAGACAAACAGAGAGCCAAATCATGAGTGAACTCCCATTCACAATTGCTTCAAAGAGAATAAAATGCCTAGGAACACAACTTTCAAGGGATGTGAAGGACCTCTTCAAGGAGAACTACAAACCACTGCTCAAGGAAATAAGAGAGGACACAAACAAATGGAAAAACATTCCATGATCATGGATAGGAAGAATCAATATCGTGAAAATGGCCATACTGCCTAAAGTAATTCATAGATTCAATGCTATTCCCATCAAGCTACCATTGACTTTCTTCACAGAATTAGAAAAAAACTACTTTAAATTTCATATGGAACCAAAAAAGAGCCTGTACAGCCAAGACGGTACAAAGCAAAAAGAACAAAGCTGGAGGCATCACGCTACCTGACTTCAAACTGTACTACAAGGCTACAGTAACCCAAACAGCATGGTACTGGTACCAAAACAGATACATAGACCAATGGAACAGAACAGAGAACCCAGAAATAACACCACACATCTACAACCATTTGATCTTCAACAAACCTGACAAAAACAATCAATGGGGAAAGGATTCCCTGTTTAAATAAATGGTATTGGGAAAACTGGCTAGCTATATGCAGAAAACTGAAACTGGACCCCTTCCTTACACCTTATACAAAAATTAACTCAAGATGGATTAAAGACTTAAATGTAAAACCGAAAACCATAAAAACCCCAAAAGAAAACCTAGGCAATACCATTCAGGACACAGGCATGGGCAAAGACTTCATGACTAAAATACCAAAAGCAATTGCAACAAAAGCCAAAATTGATAAATGGAATCTAATTAAACTAAAGAGTTTCTGCACAGCAAAAGAAACTACAGGCAACCTACAGAGTGAACAGGCAACCTACAGAACGGGAGAAAATTTTTGTAATCTATCCATCCGACAAAGGTCTAATATCCAGAATCTACAAAGAACTTAAACAAATTTACAAGAAAAAAACAAACAACCCCATCAAAGAGTGGGCAAAGGATATAAAAGACACTTCTCAAAAAAAAGACATTTAGGCAGCCAACAAACATATGAAAAAAAGCCCATCATCACTGGTCATTAGAGAAATGCAAATCAAAACCACAGTGAGATACCATCTCACACCAATTAGAATGGCAATCATTAAATAGTCAAGAAACAACAGACACTGGAGAGGATGTGGAAAAACAGGAACACTTTTATACTGTTGGTGGGAGTGTAAATTAGTTCAACCATTATGGAAGACAGTGTGGCAATTCCTCAAGGATGTAGAACCAGAAATACCATTTGACCCAGCAATCCCATTACTGGGTATATACCCAAAGGATCATAACTCATTCTACTATAAAGAAATATGCACATGTATGTTTACTGCAGCACTATTTACAATAGCAAAGACTTGGAATCAACCCAAATGTCCATCAATGATAGACTGGATAAAGAAAAAATGGCACATATACACCATGGAATACTAGCAGCCATAAAAAAAGAGTGAGTTCATGTCCTCTGCAAGGACATGCATGAAACTGGAAACCATCATCCTCAGCAAACTAACACAGGAACAGAAAACCAAACCCTGCATGTTCTCACTTATAAGTGGGAGCTGAACAATGAGAACACATGGACACAGGGAGGGGAACATCACACACTAGTAGGGCCTGTTGGTGGGTTGGGGACAACGGGAAGGAGAGCATTAGGACAAATACCTAATGCATGTGGGGCTTAAAACCTAGATGACAGGTTGATAGGTGCAGCAAACTGCCATGGTACGTGTATACCTATGTAACAAACCTGCACGTTCTGTACATGTATCCCAGAACTTAAAGTAAAACTTAAAAAAAAAATAGGTCATTTCCAATAATGCTGGAAAAGGTGCCTGATGCATTGGAGAGAAAAGAAGATGAGGAGGCGAAAGACTTGATGAGTCATGCTTGGTTCCTTCAAACTCTAGCCATGAAACCTTAGACTACTCACTTAATCTCTCTGACCCTGAGGTTCCTTCTACTTTAAGACTGGAATAAGAAAATCTACTTCATCCAATTCATAAGGCTTTTGTAAGGATGAAATGACATAAGTATGTATGTTCTTAACCACAAGTAACCACATGAAAGAAAGATAGTATTCTAAAATGCCATTCTTTTATTCTAATACCTAGAGAAAGAAGTCTTATTTGTCTTCCACAAATAGCATAGCTTTCCTTTATAATACTTGGGATTCTAGGAAGGATAAACCGTTCTTTGACATTTGGGTTCCAGATTGTACATGAGTGTCCAGAACTTCACTGCCTGTGCTGGCAGAGTAAATGGCCCCATCTAGCTCCACAAAGAGCAATCTGAGACCGGGCAAAGCAGGCTGAGTCCTCATGCAAAGAGCAACATCAGATGACTTGAATCTTGGTGTGAGGCCTGGACCCCATGACTGCACCTGCCTACATCTTGCTCCCTCCCTTTGTGCTCTGGCATGCATTTGCCCCTCACTTCCCTGTCCTCCCACGTACTTCTTCATTTCTGTCCTCCAGGTCAACGCCTGTTCCAGCTTTTTAAACCTTGGCACTACAAACAAGCATCTACCATCCCGTCTGGGCTCCCCACAGCTGCTGCTCTCATTTACTGACTCCTAGGCACTCTCTCCCAGGGTCTGCCGTGGCCTGGAGGGCAGGACCCAGTTGTAAGTAGAAACATGGATGACTGTAGGTTTAAAGGCAGAGACAGTAGGCAAGGAACTTGATTTTGGTCACAACAGCACAATTTAGATAGAACTACACAGAAGGCTTTATGTCTGTTCATTGAGAACACTATTGTTTCCTTTGTTGCTGTAAAAAAATGCAAAGGATTAAAATATACTTTTTCTTATGAGAACTTAACTAGGAGATGAGGAAGTGAATGACAGAAGGAGGATGTCCCAATTTGCAGGTTATCCAAGTTTCTTCTTCTCTGGCCTATTTTTTCTGACCTGTTTTACTCCTACTTTGCCTTCCAAAGGATGATCAGGACCAATTTCCCATGTACTAATCTTGAGCCTCATAAGAACATAAGGAATGCCACCCAGGATGAGAGAAATAGTTTATTTTCACAGTGCCACCAAAGGACAAGGAGATAAAAGATTGTTGGGCATGGTCCTCTGTGATGGCCTCAGTGGCTGGGGCTTGTCACTAATTTTAGTAGCCCTACTATTGATCAGAAGTACACCAAAATTCAAAACTTTTGGAATAAAAAAAAGCAGCTTATCAGTTTGATGACTTTCTACTTTATAGAAATTATAATCATTTTCATCATATGGGGCTGGAAAAAAATCTATATTTCTGGATTTACAAAGCAAGTGCAGAATTACCTGATTTTGTTGCTTAGCTATGCTGGTCTGTAGCCTGTACCTAAGTTTTTGACCATTTCCCTTGGAAAAGAAGAAAGGAAAAGGAAAAGAAGGAAGAAAATAAATTGACTGAATGAAAATATAGAGGAGAGGAGTGGAGGGAAGGAAGGGAAGAACAGGAGATAAGAGGAGAAAAGAAGAAAAGAGAGAAAAGAAGGAACAAATAAATTGACTGAACAATTGAAAATATGCCCAGCACTTGAAACAGCCTTTGTCTCTTTCATGGTGATGCCAAGAAGTCATTCAAAATGAAAATCATGGAACATAAACAAGACTCTCAAAGGAAGGACAGAGAAACACTAATTCTCTGTTTACCAAGCCATTGATGGAACAGGCGTTAGTGATGGAATAGGCGTTAGTGATGGAACAGGCGTTAGTGGTTAAGCTTTTCAAAGCATGTTCACACACTGTCTATCTTGGTCCTGACAATAACCCTGAAAGGCAGGCAGAGCAGTTATGATCATTTCCATCCTACAATGGAGGAAATGGCGGCTAAGGTCAGAAGGGCAATGAACAATGGAGTCAAAAATAAACTAAGTAATAAATGAAAAAACAACAACAGGGAAATTGGTAAAGTGAAACAGGAAGAGAGAAACGAGGCATGAGCAAAAAGTTAAGAGAGATGACCTGTTTGATGGAGAGGGAGGAAAACAACCTAGATGAAGCAGAGACTTCTGATTGGGCACAGAGGGAAAGGTGGGCCAAGGGAGGTAGTGGAGTTTGGGCTTAATTTTGAAACTCCATACAAAGCCACATTAAATTATTTTTTAACCACACTGAAACTACAGGCAAAATATAGTACAGACAACATCCTTGTGCTCTCTGTAATCTCTATGAAGCATGTATGAACTGTTCCTTCAGCAACCCTCAGTACCATTATTAGTATTATTCCCATTTTACTATAAGGAAACTGAAGTACAGAGGTTACATAAACTGCCCAAGGTTGTGAAGGTAATAAGGGGCACAACTGGTATTTGAATGAAGCAGGCAGGATTCAGAGTTCATGCTCTTAAGCACTGCAATATAATATTCCTCTAAACAAAAGGAAGATTCTTCTAGAAGTGCCTTTTAGCAGGTCTCCTATGCTACACCTTGCCAATTACTGAAAGAGTCTATTCTCATGAGAAATAACAACAAAGACAATTCGAGTTGTGGAATTTTTACTTGCCTATTCAGTGGAATCCATAAAGAGCCAACACATGTACTGTTATAAGTGGAATGTCTAACATCTGAAATCTTCAGAGGCTTCAAATTATATGCATACAACAATAAAACCTATAAGAAAAATAAAAGGGGTATAAAATGTGACATCAAAATTAGAGTTTAGCTCAAAAACTACAGCATTAGTTCACAAAATAATATCACTGTACTTTGAAAAGTATCTGTTTAGAAGAGAAAAACTGGGTTTTCAATTTACCTGAAAGAGAAATGATGTGAACCAGAATTGTACAAAGGTTGTAGGATGAAAATAAATACTATTTGGTAACAATATGATATTATTTTTGAAGAGTGATATTTTGTATTGCAATTAAGTTTATATTTCAGCTTTTGAAGGCCCTCTACAGTAAGTATTAAGCATACACCTGGTAAATAGCCAACTTTGTTCCTTGTTACTTCTCAACGTGTACTGTTCCCATAAGTGGGCATAGTCATTTCTATGAGTTCACTTATGCTGTTGCCTTCCTCTTCTCTCCATTTATCCAATCCACACACAGCTTTCTAGCCACCACAGCTAAGATGAAACGTCCCTTGATGATTCATGCTCTAGTAATTTCCCTGTTGTTTGGATTCTGACAATTCTTAGAGTCAGTTGCATATGTTATAGCACCTACTTAGTTATGGATTTGTAGCGTTTGAGAGTCACAGAAGCTTAGAGATAATCTGGTCTAATTCCTTCATTTCAGATATAAGAAAGCTATTGTCCAGAGCTGCCAATCAAAACCGAGTAATCAGGCATATTGAGGCTCAGAGAACAGAGCCCCAAAGTAACAAAGGGCGTTAGAAGGCCTTAGAAACTACCTCAGAACCAAGACCTTTTAACCCAGCACAGGTAGGGGCTCTCTCAGGAGGTTCCCGTATCTGCCTGAGAAAACTTCTTCCAAAAGACGTACAATAGTCTTGAAGCTCCCTTTCTAGGAATCTCATTAAATAACCAAGAAAGATTAAGCACCAGAGAGGAGAAAAGACTAAAAGTCATCACCATGCCCACACAGAGTTTTTGTCTATTCTTCTGAGGGCAGCTTGGAGAGATTGCCTGGGAGACTTTATCTGCATAATCGGACAACCTTTGTTTGCAGTGTTGTGCTACCCCTCTTCTTCCCATAACTTCCCACAAGCTATTTTCTGTTCTTGGTCCCATTCAAACAGATCATTCAAAAACTATGGTCTACCCTTTGGGTCCATTCAGTTCTGGTAAAAATCATTGATGACTCCTCAAAATTGCCCATATCCCCAACTTCCTCTCCCTGAAGAAAGAAACCTGAAGAAGGGTATATAAGCTTCTGAATCTCTCTGGGTAATTGGGTAATCATTCTTTTGTTATTTTCCTGTGCTTATACACATTACTAAATTTGTATGCTTTTTCTCCTGTTAAGCTATCTATTGTCAGTATTATTTTGGTAGACTTTATTAGACCCAAATCTTTAGAAGAGGAGGAAAAAACTCTCTTCACCCCTAAAAGCACATGCCTTTACCTCTGCTTCCTCACAAAGTAAACTAAGATAAGAGTAAAGGTATTTTTAAAAGGCGTAAGTACACAAGGACAGAAAGAACACAAGAGGAGATGAAGCAGACAAAAGATGTTAGCAACACTATGAAGGACAGAAAGCACCTGGAAGAATAAAGCTGACTCAGCAGAGAGGAAAGGCTGTGTCCTAAGTGTTTTCAGAGGGGTTGCCAACAACAAGCATGACTGAGAACACTGAGAAGCTCAGGAACTGGAGGCTCAGGTACCTTTAAAGGCAGGAGTAGGTGGTACTGCAAACAGGGAGTAACATTAGACAACCTCCCTTTCATCTGGGTGGGTACAACCTGGAGACTCCTCCTTTCCCTTGCCTCCTCTCTCCCGGCTGAACTTCTTCTATTTTGCTCTCTGCTCATGTTAAATCAGAGAGGATCTATGCTAAGGGATGTCAGGTACAGCGCTCAGGTGCTTTACTAAAAACATTGGAATTAAGTGAAAGTCTGTATTCTGAATGAGAGACATCCTGCTACCCCACAACAGCCCCTTCTCAGAATGTAGTAAATTAGGCAGGAGTCTAACAGAATTGTCTTTGGGGAAACTGATATGTCAAAGAGAAAAGACCTACAGGTACTGAAATTTCATCATCCTCCAGTGAAACTACTGGCTCCTTCTGCAGTTATCCTGTAATGAGGCCCACAAGTCAATATCTAACTAAATATGCTTTTTAGTGTTTCACTTCAAACATAAGTGGACAGTCAAGAGTCACTAGACAGGAAATGAAAGGCAAAAACTAAAACTAACAGAAGGGAAATTGCAGAATAAGATATAAGACAAAGATCAGGAGAAAACTCCAATGAAACCATAATTAATATCCTCAGATAGAAGAAAGACAATATTGTATCTGTGAAACAAGAACAGGATACTAACAAAATGGGACAATCAGAGAACAAGGAAGACCGCTTAAAAATGAAAATATGATCAAAACAACTAAATAATCAAGAAAAGATTCAAAATATAAAGTTGAATCCATCTCCCCAAAAGTGAAACCTAAATTTAAAAACGTAGATAATAGGGAAAAAAATGAGAAAAGTAAACACTTAATCCAATTGGTTCAATATCTGAATAATAGAAATTCCAAAAGGTACTAAGATAATCAGAGGGAGGAAATTATTAAATAAAAAAAGTCCATGAACTGAAGAATATTACTTTCCATTTTGAAAGGGCCACCCTAAATATCCAGCACAACAGATGAAAGACTCACACCAATGTGCACCATGGAATTTCAGTACATACAGGACAGAGGGAAGACTGAGAGCTAGCAGAGTCACAAATAAAGAACTAGGAATCAGAATGGGATCAGACTTCTCAACAGCAATGCAAGATTGCCAGAGACAGTGGAATAATGCCCCTCACATTTTCAGGGAAAATAACTGTCAGCCTAGAATTTTATGCCAAGAAAACAATGAATTAAGCATTAAAATAAAGATCTTTTGTTGGACATTCAAGGTCTTTTTACCTCCTGGGTAATCTCAGTTAGTTTGCTGCAACCCTGTTAGCGTATAAGGGGAATGTAGTCACGGTATTGGCCCTTGGACAAACCTGAATAAAATGTGTTAACCCATAATTAATGCAGTCCTGTTCTAGGGTCTGAAACACACCAGGGAGCAGCCTGTAACATCTGGTCTGCATTTTTTATAGAAAATGTGCATACTAATGATTGGTAGCTGGATCTATTATCTTCACTTCTATTATTAAGTCTGGGCTCACACGTGTTTTTGACTACATAAACAGAGATATAAAAGGCTCCTCCTCAGATAAGAGAGCAGCTTGAGACCACAATATGCCATATTTTGGTGGTTTATAATCCATAAATGAACTGTGTCCTATGTGACTGAGACTCTGAAAGCTGCCCCTGGATATCTTGAGTGTCTCAAATGATCACCTGTGCTTTCTTTAGCCTTCCATGCCTTATCCTTTCTTTGTGAAGTCTCGTGAGTACTCTGAAAAATTAGAACCTCGAATACACCCTTTTTCAGGAAGCTGGAAGATGTGTTCATCTGACACAAGAGAGTAACTCAAGACAGAAACAGGAGACCCAGGGAACCCAACTTAGAGAGAGGGGAAGGAATTTGCAATAGGGTGACGAATGGGACTCTTAAGATGATAGTTGAGCCATAAGAGCAATCAGTGCAGAGCATGTCTCTGAAGAAGAAAAACAATGGAACTGAAAGATATGCTGATGAGTTTGACCAAATGGAGAAGACTGTATAGTTCTTTGAAAGTTTGGGAAGAATTAGAGATTATTCCCAAACTTTCAAAAAGGCAAAAGACTGACTCTAAGTTAAAGATAAGGCAACTTTTTTCTTCAGGAAAGAAGAAGGCAGAAATAAAGGAAGCAGTAACCTATTTGGCTTAGCCATGAATGATACTTACATAGTCATAATGCAAACACAGACTATGGGCAAGTCAACATTCATGCCTCTGGCTTCTTCATTTGTGAAATGGAGATGTGTAATCCCTATTCCATGAATCGGTGGTGTGAGGACTCAATGAGTCCATGTGAAGTGCTTAGAGCAATAATAATTCTCTAAGGCATTATTTTAGCTCATGATCACTCCTGGCTCCTTACCCTTCTTTGGTGCTTCATTCTTCATATTCTCTTAGACCTACTGCTAATCCCAAGATGACTTCCCATTCGATCTCCCAGCCAGTACTTGCCTAATCCACTAATACTTAGTTCTATTCCCAGCTTGTCTTCAGTCTTCAAGGGGCCAGTTTCACCCTATATCACCTTCATACTTCAGGGTGGATTCAGGAGGAGAAATACACTCATGATGGAACTTTCAATGCTCCCTTACTCACTTCTGCAAAGACTAGTTTTTCAATGGCAAAGAAGTGATATGGTTTTGAAAAACACTGAGGACTATTGAATTTAAAATGTGTCTTATGTTTAGAATCCCTTATAGCCCAGGAATAAGTGAAAGACGAGCTCTCTTGTACTAGGTGGATTGATTGCCTGACTTCCTCATCTTTGTATCTTAATCACCTAAGAAAATACCTGGCATATGGTATGTACTCAATAAATGTTTTATTAATTAGTAAGCAGCTAAATTATATGTGTTTGTAAAGAAATCAATAGTAGGGATGAGAAAAGTTTGGTTCTCATTCCTGTTTATGTCACTAATGAGTTGCAGCATTGGTCAAGTCACTTTACCCACATGGGACCTTACTTCCTCATCTGTAATATGTGAGTATTGAATAGATGTTCTCTTAGTTTCTTTTCAGTTCTGAACTTTGCCTTGGGTGGTACCAAGAGAAGTCAGAGAAGGTTTCCAATGGAACCTAGTATATGATGCAGCAATGGAGAATCATCATTAGAACTGTAAGCTGCATTAGTAGCAATGGCACAGACCAGTGCTTCTCAAACTTGAATGTGCATAATACTTGGGAGATACTATTAAAATGCATATTCTGACTCAGTGGGTCTGAATTGAGAGTCTACATTTCTAATGAACTTCCAGGGGATGCTAGTGCTGCTGGTTCTCAGCCACACTTTGAGTCGCAACAGCCATTTCAAATGTCAGTCCCTATCTCCCTTAAACAGATTTTGCCTTCCCAAGCTCCCTGAAGCTGGATGTTATTTTGGGCCCCATCTGAAGGATCAGGCTCTAGCTAATTGCGTGGTCAACCAGGCCCAAAATCCAGAGCACCTCAAAGGGAATCCCTGGGCCTCTGCACGGTCCCTGAGTTACAGCACTCCCAACATCTAAGTTGATCACTGGGCTTCTGCTTTTATTATGACTTGGTAGTTTTCCCAGGAACCCTAAGTCTTCCTTCAGTATCCTGCTAGGACTGAGCTTGTCTTAAAATGCACAGCTTGTTTGTTTGGGAACCTGAAACAGAGTACAGCTTTTATTAGGGGTATAAAGTCTTCCAGAAAATAGTACTAGGTCCACATCTCTTATTTGTAGACTGGCCGGATTCCTGCACTAAATAAACATACCTCCAAATACCGTTTCAGTTCCATTCAAGTTTGTGTTTTCACTTGATGGTGTCTTGCTCTTCAATGCTCTGCTTGCTCAGACTTCCTGCACTTGATCATCCTTATCCATCTGAGTCTTCTATGGCCTTTGAATACTTTGCCTTGGACTGTCCAACTGCACTCAATAAAACAGCCTTTGTTTTTTTCCAACTTTCTTTTTATGTTGTTATATATATATATATATATATATATATATATATATATATATTTGGCTAGTGACAAAGTCTTGGTTTTTAGAGTACTCATCACCTAAATAGTGAACATTGTACCCAATAGGTAATTTTTCAACCCTTACCCATCTCCCACCCTCCCACTCTTTGTAGTTTCCAATGTCTATTATTCCACTGTGCATGTCCATGTTTACTCATTGTTTAGCTTCCAATTCTAAGTGAGAACATGTGCTATTTGGCTGAGTTATTTTAGTTAGGATAATGGCCTCCAGTTACATCCATGTTACTACAAAAGACATGATTCATTATTTTTTATGGCTGAGTAGTTCTTTATCCAGTCCTCTATTGATGGACACGTAGGTTAATTCCATATATTTGCTATTGTAAATAGTGATGCAATAAACATACAAGTACAGGTATCTTTTTGATATAATAATTTATTTCCCTTTGGATATACACCCAGTCGTAGAACTGCTGAATCCAATGGTGGTTCAATTTTTAGTTACCTGAGAAATCTCTCTACTTTTTTCCATAAAGATTGTACTAATTTACATTCCCACCAACAGTGTTATAAAAGTATTCCATCTTCTCCACATTCTTGCCAATATGTTTTTTTTAAAATTTTTAATAATAGTCATTCTGACTGGTGTTAAGATGATATCTTATTGTCATTTTAATATTCATTCCTCTGATGATTAGTGATGTTGAGCACTTTTTTACATGTTTGTTGAAAACTTGTATATTTTCTCTTGAAAAAATATATGTTCATGCTTTTAGTCCACTTTTTAATGGTTTTTTTTCTTGTTGAGCTGCTTGAGTTCCTTGTAGATTCTAGATGTTAGATCTTTGTTAGATACATAGTTTGCAATTTTTTCCCATTCTGCAAGTTGTCTGTTTACTCTCGTGACTATTTCCTTTGCTGTGTAGCTTTTTAGTTTAATTAAGTCCCACTTGTCTATTTTTTGTTGTTGTTGCATTTGATTTTGAGGACTTGGTCATAAATGTTTTGCCTAGGCCAATGTCCAGGAGAATTTTTTAGGTTTTCTTGTTGGATTTTTAAAATAATTTCAGGTCTTATGTTTAGGTCATTAATCCATCTTCAGTTTTGTATCTGGTGAGATGTATGGGTCTAGTTTCATTCTTCTGCAAATGGCTATCCAATTTTCCCAGCACCATTTATTAAACAGGGTGTCCTTTCCTTAGTGTATATTTTTGTTAACTTTGTCAAAGACCAGTTGGTTAAAGGTATACGGTTTTACTTCTGGGCTCTCTAGTCTTTTCATTGATGTATGTGTCTATTTTTTATACCAGTACCATGTTGTTTTGGTTACTAAAACCTTGTAGCATAATTTGAAGTGAGGTAATGTGATGCCTCCAGGTTTGTTCTTTTGGCTTAGAATTGCTTTGGCTATTCCAGCTGTTTTTTTGTTCCATATGAATTTTAGGATTGTTTTTTTCTAATTATCTGTGAAAAATATTGAACCTGTAGATTGCTTTGGGCAGTATGGTCATTTTAATAATATTGATGCTCCCAAACCATGAAGATGGAATGTTTTTCCATGTTTGTGTCATCTACACTTTCTTTCGTCAGTGTTTTGTAGCTCTCTTTTTAGAGACCTTTCATGTCCTTGGTTAAATATATTCCTAGATATTGTTTTATGTAGTTATTACAAATGTGATTGCCTTCTTGATTTGGTCCTCGGCTAGATCATTATTGGTAGGTAGAAATGCTACTGATTTCTTTTGTATACTGAAGCTTTACAAAATTCATCTATCAAACTAAGAGGTTTTTTGGTGAAGACTTTAGGATTTTTTAGTTTTAAGATCAGCAAACAGAAGTGATTTGACTTCTTCTTTTCCAATTTGTATGTCTTTAATAGTTTTCTCTTGCCTGATAGCTGTGGTGAGAAATTCCAGTACTATCTTAAATAAGAATGGTGAAAATGGGCATCCTTTCCTTGTTCCAGCTTTCAGAGGCTTTGTTCATTCTTTTTTCTTATTTCTGTCTGACAGAAGTATTTCAAAAGACCCATATTCAAGTTCTGAGATTCTTTCTTCTGCTTGCTCTAGTGTGACACTAAAGCTTTCAAGTGTATTCTGTATTTCCTTCAATGAATTTTTTAGTTCAGAAATTCTTTTTTTTAAAGATATTTATCTCCTTGGTAAATTTTTCATTCATATTCTGAATTGATTTTCTGATTTCTTTGTATTGGTTTTCAGATTTTTCCTGCATTTCATTGAGGTTCTTTCAAACCAATATTTTGAATTCTTTAGCTGTCATTGCAGGGAATTATTTTTATTAGGATTTATTGCTGGATGACTGTTGTGGTCCTTTGGTTGTATAGTATGTCCTGCTTTTTCATGTTAACTGTGTCCTTCCATTGATATGTGCATCTGATGTAGCAGTTGCTTGTTCCAATTTTATGAAATTGCTTTTGTAGGGGACAATTATTTTTTCCTGAGGGTGTATATATGTTGTTGGTTGAGTAGGCTATTTTGGCTTTGATTTTGGGTGACTGCGATAGTTCAAACTTTGTGTTACTTCTTTGACAATACACAAGGTCAGTGGTATTCCTGGTTTCCTTGGTGGCTTAGGGTAGAGTTATTAGTTGAGGTTATGGTGAAGTTTTGCTGCAGATCTGGACACAAACTAAGCTGCCTCCAGACCCCACTGGTGGCAGCAGTGGGGTAAATGTGCTTGTTTTTAAGCCTCAGAGCAGGTTTCACAGGCTCCAGTGTTAGTGAATCCTGGAGGGCTGATTCATGGGCTTCTAGGTGGCTTGCTTAGAAGTTAGTAGCAGGAATGAGATTCCATCCCATTCCAGCTAGAATGGTGATCATCAAAAAGTCAGGAAACAACAGAGGCTGTGGAGAAATAGAAACACTTTTACACTGTTCGTGCAGTGTAAATCAATTCAACTATTGTGGAAGACAGTGTGGCAATTCCTCAAGGATCTGGAACCAGAAATACCATTTCACCCAGCAATCCCATTACTGGGTATATACCCAAAGGATTATAAATCATTCTACTGTAAAGACACATGCACATGTGTGTTTATTGCGGCACTATTTACAATAGCAAAAACTTGGAACCAACCCAAAACCCCATCAATGATAGACTGGATAAAGAAAATGTGGCACATATACACCATGGAATACTATGCAGCCATTAAAAAGAATGAGTTCATGTCCTTTGCAGGGACATGGATGAAGTTGGAAACCATTTTCTCAGCAAACTAACACAGCAACAGAAAACCAAACACCACATGTTCTCACTCATAAGTGGGAGTTGAACAATGAGAACACATGGACACAGGGAGGGGAACAGCACACACTGGGGCCTGTCGGTGAGTAGGGAGCAGGGGGAGGGAGAGCATTAGGACAAATACCTAATGCATGTGGGTCTTAAAACCTAGATGACAGGTTGATAGGTGCAGCAAACCGCCAGGGCACATGTATACCTATGTAACAAACCTGCATGTTCTGCAAATGTATACCAGAACTTAAAGTATAATAATAATACTAATAATAAAGAAGTTAGTAGTGGGAGTAGTCGGCCAGATGTGTGGGCAGGTTCTCAAGCCCCTAGGCAGCTGGTGTCATATGGGTGGTGGCTATAGCACTGATGGAGCAACCCACTAGGACCCAAGGAGTCTGTGTTGGTGTTCTTGGTAGCTGCAATGGATTGAGTGGACTAGTCCTCAGTCTCACAGTTGCCCATAGTAGGGCAGTGGGTGTTGTCCTAAGTGTGCTTAGGATAGTTTGGTCTCCCCTGTTCCTCCCTTAGCTGGGTGGGCCTTGAACTCGGCCCAAGAGTAAGGTATAGCCCAACATTAAACTCTCAAAATGGTGCCAGCTGTGGCTTTGTGACCAGAGTGGGTGGGGTGGTGTCCCCCTCAGGAAAGCAGCATGGGCAAGAATCTGTGAGGTATGCAGTCTGCTTGAGTCTCGATCTCACCGCAGGCTGTAGCAGGGTGGTGGGTATTGTTCTAGGTATGCATAGGAGAGATTGGTTTTCTTGTCCCTCCTTGGTCAGGCAGCAGCTGCTGCCACATCAACTCAAACTCATTCTGAAGTTGGGGCACAGCCCAGCATTAAACTCTCAAAACAGCACCTTAGGCCTGCAATCAGGGAGGGCAGGACCCTTCCCAGCCATGCAATGTGAGCAAGAAGCTGTAGGAAGTGTGGTCCGCTCACTTCTCAGTTTCACAGCAGCCCATTGGAGGGCAGTGAGTATTATCCTAGATATGCATAGGAGAGCCTAGTTTCCTGTCCCTCCTTGGCCAGCTGGCAGCTACAGCCATGTCAGCCCAAACTCAGCCCACACAACAACCTTTGTAGCAGCAATGATTCCCTCCAAATTAGTTGTCAGGTGCCCAAAGGAAGGGCCAGCTACTGATTCCTTATTACCCCTCCTCCCTATTAGCTGTGACTTGTATTCCTTGAGCCTTCCCAAGTTATAAACATAATTCAAATTTATTCTGTTCCTCAAATGGGCTGGATCCTCCTAGGAATGCTGGATCCTAAAAAGAGCAGGAAGATGAGACAGGATAAAGCTAAAAGTCCTAAGGTACGATCTGGAGACAAATTTGGTCAATCAAACCTTTAGCCGTGGTTACATCTTCTTACAGTTAAACTGTAGTAGTATGTCTCTCTGAATTAAATAAACCACCCTTTTCAGCTATTTTTAAAGCCATTGTCTGGGAGGTTCATTAAAATGATAGTCCCTGGCAGCTTAGTTAGTATTTCTCCGTATAAGATTTTGAAATTGTTCAAAAGATGCTCAGTTTGTACAAAGTTCCAATGAATAGCTTGTAATGTGGTTCTATTATATTCTATTAAAGATAATTTTGTCAACCAGGATAGAATAATTTCTACCTCGTATACTCAAGAAGCTAAGATTTTCAAAGCTGTGAACTTAACTCCAAAGTATTGTGGCATGGAGTATTAGCCCTCTGAATTATTGAAAAATGTCATATCAAAATCCCCAATGCTGGGATTTCAACTCTGCTGCCACCAGCATCCCTAGTTCCTATTGGTATTTATGCTTCAATGTGGTGAATAAACTAAAGGGACCAAGTGGGTGGATCAAGGGATGTTAAATTGCATCGTCACACAATGATTCTTTTTGTCCCTGAAAACTCCAAAGCTCCAAGTCAGTTATTAATTTTCATTACCATCCTTTCAAGAAGCTAGAAGTGCCTATAGCCAGGACCATCATCTGGGGACTCAATATGGCACCATGCTCAGATATGCAGACTCTGGAGTCAGATTGCTTCAGTCCTGACTCCTTGCCCACTAATATTCTTCCATCCTGTGTCTCACTTCCTTTTTTGTAAAAGGGGGCTAATGAAAGCATTTATCTTATAGAGTTGCTGTGAAATGATGTAAGTAAAGTGCTTTGAACATAGTGAGTTCTACATTAGTTTTCTCTCTTATTATTATCTTGTGGGTTTCAGGAGCTTCAGCCAGTTATTCAACATTAAACTCAATGCTAAAATCCTAAAACGATGAGTAGATGAATGCTTAAATACACCCATATTTAAATCAAACAAATTTCAGCTTTTTCTTCCAAAACGATAAAATCTGGAGTCTGAGATCTAGTGCATCTAGGTCAGTGTTTCTTGAGTTTTTGACTGAACATTATGGCAGCAACTACATCTTTTATCATGACCCAATACATACATGCTTATTGTCAAAGGGGGAAAATATTCTCAAACTAAAAAATGGAAAAATGGTGTGTTCTGCATCTTTTCTTGTGACTAGAGAAAATCACTCAAGCAATTTGCTTAAATCTGAATTTTTTAGTTGGTGTTCTGCTTCTGATCTCTGCTTGACACTAGTTCATGCTTCTATGTTAATTGTCAGACACAACTGTTGATGGATAAAACCTTGTTACACTAATTGTCAGCCACAAAGATATTCTTAGCATTTGCTTCTTAGATGTTGTTTTGTTTTGTTTTTCCAATAGCAGCATACAGACATCTCAAATTATCCTGCCGCAAACTGCCCTTGTAATAACTGATATGGATATGGTGTTTCTGTGACCTTGTGAAATAAACTTTATGCTTTCTTCCTCTTTTTAAAACTAACTGCTTAGGTAAACATTCTGTTTCCCGACTATGTATTCCTTCCATTTCCAAACCCTCTCTGAATGGATATAATCTTTTATTAGCTCCTTGCCAGCAAGTAAATAAAATTTGACGTATGCTGAAGACCAACCTAAGAAATTTTGTTTTTAACAATATATATCATAAAATGGAAGTTTCAGGAAACATTTTTACATGTCGAGCATTCTAGTGTTTTTTGTGTTTCATTTCTTTTTAAAAAATGCTATTTATGATTCACTGTACTCCTTGACCCATTACTATTTTTAATCATAATTTGAAAACTACTGCACTACATTCCCCTAAAAGAGACTACAAATTCATTATTTTTAAATGTATATGGAATATCTGGCAAGGATTTAACTGGAAGGGGAGTACTTTTAAAATATGTGAAATAGCATGAAAGGTATCTGGAGAGTTATATGCTAAAGTTTCTCTTTTGTATCTGGATAGGAAGAGAATTATAATTGACCAAGAGTTAGTAGCAGATTTCCAGCCTAAGGTAGCAGAATGAAGGGGCCAAAGTGAGAAATGGTGCTGGAGAACAGAGAGGCAGGCCCAGGAGGTTTCATGATTTGACATGGGTCACATGAGTCAAGGAGTTGCAGAAGCTACCAGAGGCGCAGCTAGAGGGGACAGCACTCAAGAGCTGGGAAGTGCAAGAATAGACCAATGCAGAACACAAAAAGCAAATAAAAATGCTGAACATGGCAAAACTATAAGGCAAATGTTTTATGGGAAAAAGCCTGAGGCTCTTCTTACACAAAGCAGCAATCAAAGGAATTCTATAGTGGAATGTCCCTCTGTGAAAGGCCATATTGACCAACTGCTGTGTTTTTAAAAGCTTGACCCATTTTCAAGGCTATCCTAAAATCTGAATTACTGTTGAATCTCCAGTAATTCATGGATTGATACTGAACTGCTCCTAAATACTTGTCCCCTCCTTCCTTCTATCCTCCAATTAGCCCTATTGCAAATGTCCATCCATATGGATATAGATATGAATAAAGGTATAGATAATGGATATAAATATAAGGATAACATACATTAAAATAAATTATATCTACGATACAAATTTGTAAACTGCATTTAGAGGCAAACTAAGGTTTTCTCTTATTTGCTATGTACTTAATTCGCTGGTTAGGCTCAGTTTACTCTCTTTTCTGCAGAATGTTGGAAGCTAAAGTATCTATAAGGAGATATTGTTGATAAACATTAAAGGTGCCTTTAAATAATGATTACCAAGTATACTTCATGTATATTTGAAGCTATTAAACTTTAAAAACATAATAATTTAAAAATCATTTCACATAATAATGACAACTACTCTTTATTGAGGTTAGGAGTTTATAGTTATCTCTAATTACAGATGAGGGTAACCTTGATGCAGAAAAGTTAACTAATCTACTCAAGATCACAAAACTGTTAAGTGGCAGAGATGAGATTCAAACCTAGGCAGTTTAGTTCCAGAGTATGTGTTCTTACCCACTAAAATAAAAAGAAGACCATTCTCAGTACAACTGTGCAAAAATCAAAGAGGAAAATCTCAAAAGAAACTGGTTAAAGAAGTCCTAAAACTTCCAAAGCAGCAACGGCTTAACCCTCAACAGCAAAAATGGAAATGAGTAGATGAGGTTTTGAATGTGTTGAAACAACATGATTTCTGACCTTAAATTATCTACCCCATGAAAATTTATTTTACAAATAAATGTAAAATAATGACATGTACAGGCAATCAAAAATTGGAAGTATTTGCCTCCAGAAGATCCTCACCAAAGGAAATTCTAAAGCATGTACTTCAACAGAAAGAAGTAATCCTAGAAGAAACGTCTAAAATGCAAGAGGGAGTAAAAAACAAACCAAATAGTAAATATGTAGGAGATTAATTTAAAAAACAAACATTTCTTGTATAAAACAAGAAAAACACATAAAAATAATACCATTATTTTGGGTTAAAAAGGAAAATGTACAGCAATGCCATGTAAGTCATTAGGGGAGCAAATATATATCAATGTAGATTTTAATAAGTTAAGTACGTATGTTGTCCTGAAGGTAACCACTCAAAGCACAGAAAGAATGCATAATTTCAAAACTTATAGTGAAAAAATGAATGATAAAGAAATCAATCCAAAAGTAGATATTAAAGGAGAGGAAAAACAACAAAATCCAGGACAAGCAAAAGCAAGGTAGATTTAAACCAAATATATTAGTATTTACATTAATGGATTATTCAGTCAGAAGGTAATATTGTTACACAATATTTTTAAATATCCAAGAACATACCTTTTATAAGAAGCAAAATTTAAACACAGGTACATGGAAGGGTTGAAAGCAAATGGCTGGAAAAATATTACCATGAAAATAATAAGCAAAATAAAGCCACTTTCCTATGTTAGCATCAGATAAAGCAGGCTTTATGGGAAAATGAACATTATTACAAAAAGGTCATGTAATTTAAAAAGCATAATTAAGAAAAGTACTATTATCAAAATGATAAAATGTTCAATTCACCAAGATGATATAACAGCTATCAATCTGATTGCACCCAAGAACACAGCCTCAAATTAAGTAAAGCAAAATTTGAGAGAACTGCAAGAAAAAACTAAACAATGACAATCATAGTGAAAGATTTAAACATACTTCTCTTAGTAATTAATTTTTTAAAAAAGGCAGACGAAATGGAAAAATCAGCAAGCATATAGATGATTTGAACAAGACTGGCCAAACTCACCTACTACACATAAATACTTCCTCAACAACTGAAGAGTACATATCCTTTTAAAGAGCAATAGATCACTTACACAATTAACACTTTCCTGGTGAAAAAAAAATCGAGTTTCAACAAATAGTAATCACACTAAAATTTTTTATTACCACAAAACAACACAATCTGGGAATAGATAACAAAAGATAACTAGAAAAGCTCCACATAGTTTGGAATTTTAGAAACACTTGTCAAAATAGTCCATGAGCCAAAGGAGAAATCGTAATGAAAATTTTACAAAACTATTTTTAACTGATTGATGATGATGTCAACACTATAATAAAAAACTTGTGGGATGCAGCCAAAAAAATGTTTAGAGAGAAAGTCATAGCTTCAAAATGCATATATTAGGTAAGAAAAAGCTGAATACTGAGCTAAACATTTATTGCAATAAGTCAGCAGCTAGGAAAATTACACAAAAAAGTAGAAAAAGATATATTAACCAAAACTAACTAAAAACTTCAAGAAAAAGAGGAGAATACACAAATAACCAATATAAGAAATGAAAAAGGGTACATCATTACAAACACATTAAATAGATTTAAAATATGAGAGGAATTTTAAATAAAATGGTCAAATTCCTAGAACAGCAACTTAAAATTGACTCAGAAGAAACAGACAACCCAAAATGTCTTGTAAACAAAAATGATAGAATATTTAAAACTTGGTTTAACACAGGCACAAACTACCAGAGAAGATATTGGCCCAATCAGAACTGACACCACTTCCGAAAACCAGTACACTAGTACTATTGCTTAAAGACTGCATAAAACTATTAAGAATGATATCGCTATTTCTGAGAAAGAAAACAGTAGGTTCAGCTGGCTTTACTGATGAGTTCTAACAAACAATAAAATAAAAAAAGGTACTCCAAATTTACACAAACTTCTCCAGAAAATAGTAAAACACAATATATTTATCAATTCATTTTATGATTCTAGCAAAATCATGATATGAAAAACATCTGACAAGAATAGTATAAAAGCATAATAAGAGCAAGAATGGCATATAGGAGATAGGCCGAACTTGCAGTTCCCACTCAAATGGACAGAGCAGCCTGTGGAGACTCACAAGAACTAACACAGGAACATACCAGGAAAGCTGAGAGAATCCACTGACCCTCTGAAGGAAGTGGCTTGCTGCTGCAGGCCCCATAAGATAGCCAAAACTGTGAGTGCCCAATGTGTGAGAGGGGGAATGTCTACCCTCAAACAAACATCCTCACTGGGGAATCTGAAGGTCCATATCACAGGAGAAGGATGTGACCTTACCTGGAGCTGAGGGGAATCTGAGGGTCCATATCACAGGAGAAGGATGTGACCTTACCTGGAGCTGAGACAAATTTAGAGAGCCAAGCAAAATACAGGGTGGAGGAAGCAGCAGGAAGAGCCCTGTGGGCACTCTCAGCCCCCAGGGAAGACATTTCTAACTTGATCTCGCAGGGATCCTTGGGGAGGGCTGCCAGTGGAATTGGGGAAAGACCACAGGGATAAGAACACTTCCAGCTGAACTTTGTAGCAATTTCAACCAAATATAAAGTTTCCTGGACAGAATCTGGAGGAGGGGGCAAATGGGGAGTGCAGACACAAGCACAGAAGTAGAGGGGCTCGAAACCTGAAAGTCCTGCTTTTTTTCTTAGCGGGGAGGCTTGTAGTCTGGGGCATGTTCTCAGCCCTGCTCACCAGCTGCCTAGAAATAAACTCACTGACATTGGGAGGGCACGGTGGGAGTGAGACTGGACTTTTGGGCCATGTGGGAGCTGGGTGAGGCCTGTCACTGCCAGCTTTCCTCCACTTCCCTGGCAACCTGTATGATGCAGCAGAGGCAGCCATAATCTCCCCGAGAACGTAATTCTATCCACCTGAGAACCACACCATCATCTCCCACAGCAGCTACAGCAAGCCCTGCCCAAGGAGAGTCTAGGCTTAGACACGCCTAACCCTGCACCCACCTAATTGTTTTTCTATACCACTCTGGTAGCCAAAGACAAAGGACATAATCTCTTCAGAGCTCTATGTCCCCATCCACCACCTGAGAAACCCAAATATTTATCCAGGCAACCCTAGGGCAACCTTGTGTCTTACCTATACTATCAGCTGATGCTCTCTTGAAAGCACCACCTCCTGGCTGGAGGCCAACCAACACAAAACCAGTGCACTAAAAAAAATACAATCAAGGACCTTCACAGAATCCACTTCACTCCCCTACTACCTCCACCAGAGCAGGTGCTGGTATCCATGGCTGAGAGACCTGAAGGTGGATCATATTACAGGATTTTTTGCAGACACTCCTCTGTACCAGCCCAGAGCCCGGTAGCTTCGATGGGTGCCTAGACCCAGAAGAGAAATAACAATCACTGCAGTTCAGTTCTCAGGAAGCTCCATCCCTAAGGGAAGGGGGAGAACACCACATCAACGGAGCACCCCATGGGACAAAAGACTCTCAACAGAAGCCCCTGAGTCCCAGATCTTCCCTCTGACCTAGTCTACCCAAATGAGAAGAAACCAGAAAAACAATTCTGGTAATATGAAAAAACAAGATTCTTTAACACCCCCAGAAGATCCCTCTGGCTCACCAGCAATGGATCCAAACCAAGAAGAAATTTCTGAATTGCCAGAAAAAGAACTCAGAAGGTTGATTATTAAGCTACTCAAGGAGGCACCAGAGAAAGGTAAATACCAATTTAAAGAAATGTTTTAAATGTTACAAGATATGGATGGAAAAATCTTCAGAGAAATAGACAGCATAAATAAAAAACAATGACAAAGCCTGGAAATGAAAGACACACTTAAAGAAATGCAAAATACAATGGAAAGTCTCAACAATAGAATCGAACAAGTATAAGAAAGAATTTCAGAGCTCAAAGACAAGGCTTTCAAATTAACCCAATCCAACAAAGACAAAAAAAAAAGAATAAAAAAAGAACAACATCTCCAAGAAGTTTGGGATTATGTTAAACAACTAAACCTAAGAATAATTAATACTGCTGAGAAAGAAGAGAAATCTAAAAGTTTGGAAAACGTATTTGAGGAAACAATCAAGGAAAATGTCGCTGGCCTTACTAGAGATCTAGACATCCAAATACAAGAAGCTCAAAGAACACCATGAAAATTCATTGCAAAAGTATCACCATCTAAGCACATAGTCATCAGGTTAGCTAAAGTTAAGATGAAGGAAAGAATCTTAAGAGCTGTGACACAAAAGTATCAGATAACATATAAAGGAAAATCTACAAGATTAATAGCAGATTTCTCAGCAGAAACCCTACCAAGCTAGAAAAGATTTGGGTCTTATCTTTAGCCTCCTTAAACAAAACAATTGTCAGCCAAGCATTTTGCACCCAGTGAAACTAAGCTTCATAAATGAAGGAAATATACACTCTTTTTCAGACAAACAAATGCTGAATCTACAAGGAACTCAAACAAACTAGCAAGAAAAAAGAAAAAATCCCATCAAAAAGTGGGCTAAGGACATGAATAGACAATTCTCAAAAGAAGATATACAAATGGCCAACAAACATGAAAAAATGCTCAACATCACTAATGATCAGGAAAATACAAATCAAAACAACAACAATGCAAATACCATCTTGTTCCTGCAAGAATGGCCATAATCAAAAAATCAAAAAATAATAGATGTTGGCATGGATGTGGTGAAAAGGGAACACTTTCACACTGCTGGTAGAAATGTAAACTAGTACAACCACTATGGAAAACAGTGTGGAAATTCCCTAAAGAATTAAAAGTAGATCTACCATTTGATCTAGCAATCCCACTACTGACTATCTACCCAGAGGAAAAAAGGCATTATACAAAGAAAAAAAAATACTTGCACACGCACGTTTATAGCAGCACAATTCACAATTGCAAAAATATGAAATCAGCCCAAATGCCCATCAATCAGTGAGTGGATAAAGAAAATGTGACATATATATATGCACACATACACACCATGGAATACTAATGAGCCATAAAAAGGAATGAAATAATGATATTCACAGCAACCTGGATGGAATTGGAGACTATTATTCTAAGTGAAGTAACTCAGGAATGGAAAACCAAACATCATATGTTCTCACTCATGAGATAGGAGCTAAGCTATGAGGATGCAAATGTATAAGAATGATACAATAGATTTTGGGGGCTCGGGGGAGAGGGTGGAGGAGGGGTGAGGCAGGGTACAGCGTACATTGCTTGGGTGATGGGTGCACCAAAATCTCAGAAATCACTACTAAACAACTTATCCATGTAATCAAAAACCACCTGTTCCTCAAAAACCTATTGAAATTAAAAAATAATAAAATTTAAAAAAGAATAGTATAAAAATAGCCCAATATTACTCAGGAAAACAGAGGTGAAAATTTAATACAAATAATAGCAAACCGAATCCAGCAAAATAAATATATCATGACCAACTTGAGTTTATCTCAGAAACACAACATTGATCTAACATTATAAAATCAATTAAATATTAAAAAGAAAAATTATAAAAATAATCTTAATAGATACAGTAAAATATTCATGGTAAATATTCTTAGCAAAATAGCAGTAAAAAAATTCTTTAACATGATAAAGAATAACTACCAAAAAAAGTTAAGCATCATATATAATGGTGACACACTGAAAATTTTCCCTATGGGATCAGGAAAAAGAAAAATGATCAGCCTGAATCAGACTTTCCCAGATTTCTTGGTTATTTTCAAATTTATTCTACTAGACAATGTAGATTATATATTGATACCTGTTCTCATCTATATGATAAGAGAATGTCCTCTACTCTCCAAGTTATAATGGCTTAGTTAAGCTTTATATATAAATGAAATATTGAGTTCTATAATTACATTACATACCATAGGTTCTGTCTCCTTGGGAGGTCTATCCAGGGGAGGAATGTACCATTGAAAGCAAAGTTCTTTGTTTGAAGCTTGTGTTACCATTTCTATTGGCGTTATGTCCACACAAGATGAGCTTGAAACAGGCTTAAAAGATAAAATGGATTGTACAGAACTATCGCGATACAACTAGGGAACAAACAAAAACATCAGTTTAATTACTGGTAATAAATTTGTTACATATATGAAACAAATTATTTGGCTATATTGAAAAATTCTGGGATTGTCTCAGCTTGTTTTATGGAGGTAAATGTTAAAACTAACCCCTGGCTTACTACAGAGAAGATTCTCCTACAGTAAAAATATGCTGGCCAGGCGCGGTGGCTCACGCCTGTAATCCCAGCACTTTGGGAGGCAGAGGCAGGTGGATCACACGGTCAGGAGTTCAAGACCAGTCTGGCCAACATGGTGAAACCTCGCTTCTACTAAAGAAATACAAAAATTAGCCAGGCATGGTGGCGTGCACCTGTAATCCCAGCTACTCAGGAGGCTGAGGCAGGAGAATTGCTTGAACCTGGGAGGCAGAGGTTGCAGTGAGCTGAGATCGTGCCACTGCACTCCAGATCGGGCGACAGGGCAAGACTCCATCTCAAAAAAAAAAAGAAAAAAAAATGCTTCAGAACCCAGTGAACTCAACAAATCTCTTCCACTCTGGTAAGTCTTACAGGGTGAAGATCTAGCAGGGAAAACACCCATGCCAACATTTCAGTCTCAACATTACCAGTGTTTCTAGGAACACCTATTTGGTTTCTGTTTTTTTCACTGGTGAATATACTAAGGGTGTGGTTATAAATTACTATTTATTTTTCCAATAGTATTTTTTTGCAATGCCATATGGAAAATAAGACATATTTTGCTCCAAAGTCTAAAATCCATTACTGTAAAACCCACTTGCTCTGAAAAGTTAAAATCCTCCTCTCCTTAAATGAATGTGGCTGATTTGTAAGTTTTGTCCTTGATGAATGTGGGCCCAGCTTCTTTTATGCAACTTTGGTCACTGAATGAGGAATCTTCAAGAAATATAAATGTATAGAATGCAATTGCCAATTTGGTAAATTACTTAATTAGTTGTTTAAGGTAGCTGAAAAAGCAAAGCATGGTTGCTAATGATCAACAAAACAATAGGCTAGCCATAGAGATAATAATGGTAAAAACAATATTTCAAGTCTAAAAAAAGGACCTTCTGAGGTTGCAGTGAGCCGATATCACACCACTGCACTGCAGCCTGGGCAACAGAGTGAGACTCCGTCTCAAAAAAAAAAAAAAAAAAAAAAAGGCATTCTTCAATGAAGTGCAAACTACTTTCCATATTAACTTCTTGTTATACCCAAGCTTGTAGCATGGCAGCTGGGAATTGGTCCCTCTACTTCAGTCTTTTTGATATCTAAGGCCTGTCAAGGTTTGAGGACCAAGGAGTATTTGTCAGCGGCCAGAAAGAAATGCCTGGTGTTTCTATAAGTCTTTGTCCCTCCCATTATTTCTGAGCCTATTCAAGATATAATATGACTGTGAAGTTAAGTCTTCAAAATAAAATAAAAATGGAAATAAAAACACTGACCTTTCAAGTTGTCTACTGATAAAAGAAAAAATGTTTTGACTGAAAGGTAATATTAAATGTGAAAAGTTTTCTAAATGTCTAGAGACAATCATAAAAGGCTATTATAAACCAGAATCCTTGCTTCTAAAAGCATGATCAAAATACACAATAAGCAAGATTAGCAGGGTTAAATCATCATTTGTAAGTGCTTAATTAAGAATAATTTTATGTCAAGCAGTTCATCAAAAAAAAATCAAGTAAATAATTAATTCAAAAAATAATTTCTTAAATTTCTTCATATCTGAGTGATTTTCAGAGGTTCTGACAAGTATTTTAGCAAACAATTCATATTCAATAACTAGATAAGTATTGAAAAGTAAAAATACCTTTTATTTCAATATGTGCATTGTTTATTAGCACAGTAGTCTAATAATGATAAATTATAAATATAAGTCAATATCAAAATAGGTATTTAATATTCCATTACCTTTCAAATACTATATATGTAGTTGCTAAGAGGATTCATTACATATGCTAATTGATGAATTATACACTGAGTACTTTTATTCTATTTTTTTTTTTTTTGTTCTTTGAAAGAAATAAAACAACAGGCCTACCAGGAGAACCTTGGTTTGCCACAGTCCTATAAACAATAAAGCAGCTCACACTAGTCAGATATTTATCCTTACAACTGACTGTATTCAAGCATACAGTCCAAGCATGAATAACTCAGCATTACGCACAGTTTTAATCATATTCTTTTTGGGGAATTTTTAATGTAACTTGTTTGCCACCTTTGTTTTTCCATCACAAAGCTCCGAAAGACTTGACAACATGCAGAATCACACAACTGATGAGCACAACACGGAGCAATGATTGTTCTGGAAAGGCATCTACTTCTTTGTGGGGAAAAGTAGGTTTAAGTATCAAATTATGGAACGAGTTTGATTGAAATAGCCTCCTGAGTGATTAAAGGTTCAAAAATGTTATTATAAAAATCAGCCAAGCTTGGAGTTTATATATATATATATATAAATCCGAAGGCTTTATGCTCATTAGCTGTCTACCCCAGTGAAACGAACACATGATGAGGTGGCTTCACCTGTCAGGCAAGAGACAATGATCTCCAGAGCTGATTTTCCTGGGGAGTGTTACACTAATTATATCAAAAAAGAGCAAACAGGGTGAAACAACTCTTTGATAACACTGTTGCCATTAGAAATGTCACTTGTATTTACAATGTATTCAAGCTTGAACATTTGGAGCATAATCTTTAGGAAATGGGTAATGATAGGCTGCCCTTAATACTAAAATACTCAAGCAGAGCTCCTAGTAGAACAGCATTTAAGAAATCACACCTATTAGTTTCCGAACTCTTACATAATATTCACAAGAATAGATCAGTTGAAACTATTGTTCTCAGTCTTCCCGTCCTCTGCCCCCTACTCCAAAATGCCTGAGGTATCTGTGACACCTGGCAGTAATCCTCAAAAATAGTCTCAGTTCCCAGGAGGGGTGAATCTGAATCTGGTGTTAGATGGCAATGATTTCATTCTACTCCCACTGTGCCCTTCTGTGTGCAGGGCCAGACATTAACATTACCTTCCTGGCCTGTTCACATCCTCACTCACTCCTTCCCATGGGGGAGTGTTACTCGATTGCTGAATCTGGGAAAAAGAACTTTGGGCATGCCTATTTCTGCGCTTTCTTCCTGGGAGTAAAATGTTTGCAGGAAGTGAACACTCTCTGCTCCTCACGCAACAGATTTTAAGGAGCCTGTCCCCACGTGAGGAGCCTGAAATGACCCAATAATATGAGGCCAGATTGGAAAATCTGTCTACTTTGGTACTCATTACTAGGAAGATCATTTCACCAAAAAATATAAACCACATCCTATAATATCAACTTCATCACTCATAAAGATGAGCATTTTTAAATCCCAATCTGTTTTACTCTTTTCTCTTATTTCCTGAATGATTTAGAATCTGGGCACAGAATGGGGTTGCTGAGCATTGGGCATGCCACAATATCCTAGTATCTAGGAGAGAGGAAGTCGTTTGAAAAATCTTCCAGTGTGCTTTCAATACATTGCACTGAGGGCCACTGCATAACACCAACTGAGAATCATTTCTTTAACTGGATTCTTAAAAATATCTTAATAGGTTTTTCCACTACTTTTAAAAACTTATGATTTATTAACAGTCATCTGACTCTCTTGAGTAGGGAAGGAATGTTCAAAAGAGTGATTTTTAAAAAAAATATGTATAATTTAATCTACCCAAAACATAAGGTTGCTATATTCTAGTAGGATAAGATAAGCAAGGGTCACCATTCTGGAACAAGCCACATTTTCAGTTCTCTGGGAACTTCTCTGGGATAGTTGGCAACAGTAACATGAACATATCTTATATGGGAAAATCTATAGCTATAAAAATTAAAGAGTTCAATGGTAAAGTCCAAAGTAGAGATAATTCAAAATAAATCAGTGATTTTTTTCTAGTTTTGAAAGAATTCTGTACAACTTATTCATTTCACAGATATGTATTGGAAGCTTACAATATGCTATGTCCACTTGAGTTTTCTACAAGAATCTCAAATTCTGTATCTACGAAGCAGAAAAATGTGCTCATCCTCCTGCCTCCCCTGTATGTGCTAATGATGTCACCATGCACTAATGATCACAGACAGAAGTTCCAAATGGTACAAGAGGCTCTAGTCATTTCCTCTTCACTTTCCAGCTCCAAAGAGTCACAAAACTGTTTCTGTTGTTGTTGTTTTCAGTGTTACTTAAGCAAATATGTTTTACAGCCATCTCTTCCTTTCCATTCTTGTGTCATAAGCTTCATGACTTCATCACCTCTTTCTTAAATAACTCACTTTTTCGGGAGGCTGAGACAGGAGAATCGCTTGAACCCAGGAGGCAGAGGCGGCAGTGAGCCAAGATCACACCACTGCACTCCAGGCTGGGCGACA
Organism: Pan troglodytes; assembly: GCF_028858775.2. Classification (NCBI taxonomy): domain Eukaryota; kingdom Metazoa; phylum Chordata; class Mammalia; order Primates; family Hominidae; genus Pan; species Pan troglodytes. The sequence goes on along the minus strand of NC_072408.2, from coordinate 103,622,836 downwards.
GAGAGAGACTCTGTCTCAAAAAAAATAAATAAATAAAAATAAAAACACCTCACTTTTTCATCTATCCTTTGCCAATCAGCCCTATTGAGAGTATTGAAAGTAAAACTAAGATATACTAATTTTCACATTATTTCTGCTAGTATTAATCCTGCGATTTTCTCTTAGAAAGCATCTCTGAAATAAAGTAACTTTCTTCTGTTTTAACCCTGTCACTGTTTCTCTACTACCACACTGAGACTATATGTACAGGGACTACGCTTTATCCATCCTTTCTTTCTCCACCAACTAACAGTGTCTCTGGCACACAGTAGGTAATCAACATAGGTTGGTTGAATACCAAATTTCAAATACATATTCTTATTTTTAAGTAAAATCCTTTACTTTTTCAGTGTCTTTTAACACATTCATTTTGGAAGTTTATCCAAACTACTGCTATTCAAGACTTTAGTAGCTTTAATTTTGAAAAATCTCCATTTATATTCCTCTTTTTATGTCTCTACAATCAATACCTTAAAAAGTTTCCATATTACATATCTTGGGAAAATGTATCCAATTTAATAACACTTTTCCAAATAAAAAGTCTTCACACTTTTAATTTATTTTAAAGTGTTACCTCTATTATTTATTTACACTCACAATTGCAAAAGGTACTCACAATGAATAATTTTTATCACACATTTAAAACCAAAGTACAGAAACTGGGCACAGATTTAGACACTAACAGTCTAGTTTTCTTATAGGGTGATGATACTGAAATCTGTGTAACTTTTTGGCAAAATGGTTCCTTGAGAGATGCTGTTTTGTGCAGGAATATAGAAACTTCTGAGGCATTTTAAAAGACTTATGAGAACAAGGCTGAACAATTGAAATGTGAACTGTCCTAAAATCCCAGGATGTTTGGTTAGCCTATCCACATGGTAACACAGGAATGAGCCTTCCCTAGAACTCTGGGAGAAGTAGAAATCTGTGCCAGCATGGAAGCTAATGTGCTTCCTTCTGAAATATAATGATGATTCCAAGAAGTTTTATGTAAATATATCATGTTTCAAAAAACGTTACCTTGGCAGATGATTCACGTAAGTCTTTTTCTGAAAGAGGGGGATTTTCCAGTTGACAAAGAAGTTCTTTTGGAAATTCATCAATACAAGAAGAAGAATACAGCTGTAAGAATTTTTTAAGGAAAAAATGCACTTCTTTCTGGCGCAAAATCAACTCAGAGTTGTAAAGGGATGTGAGAAGTGTATCATCTGGCAAAGAAATTCCAGATACTGGTGTTGCAGATGCTTAAGAAAGAAAAATACCTTAGTTTAGGTTCATGTTAGAAAACGGGATGATCTCAATATTGCTGGTATTTGCTCACTAACCACTATCGTTACATATTCCCACCTCCGCTAGAGGCTGCCAATGACGTCCCTCTGTTTTTAGGGCTTATACACTAATGGAATTGTTTCTTGCCACAGAAGGAAAGAAAATTTCAGGCCAGGCACAGTGGCTTATGCCTATAATCCCAGCACTTTGGGAGGCTGAGGTGGGAGGATCACCTGAGGTCAGGAGTTTGAGACCAGCCTAGCCAAAATAGCAAAACCCTATCTCTACTAAAAATATAAAAATTAGCTGGGCATGGTGGCACATGCCTGTAATCCCAGCTACTCAGAAGCCTGAGGCAGAAGAATCACTTGAACCCAGGAGGCAAAGGTTGCAGTGAGCCAAGATCGCAGCATTGCACACCAGCCTGGGTGACAAAAAAAAAAAAAAAGATTAAAAAAAAGAAAATTTCAGAGGCACATGAGGGTAATGCTTAGTTTTAGGTATTAACAATGGTGCCATATATTCCATGTACCTATTTTCTTTTGGGTTCCCCCTAAAACAGATCCTAAGGTAAGAATTTGCAGACAGTTTATTTGAAAAGTCATTTCAAGAAGCACAAGTGAGGGAATGGAGAAAGTGTGACAGAGAAAACAAAAAGAGCCAATAAGGGTGAGTAAATGAGTGGGCTACAGCCTTGGGCAGTGAGGGCTCAGTCCCACTGGGAACCTTCTGACAAACCATGTAGAACTGTCCCGTCGAGAGACTGAGAAGCTGGTATGTTTATCTAGGAGCTCCCTACCTCAATAGCTGAAGGTTACTCCCGTGTCTGTGGAAACCCTGTCTGCAGGCTGGTCAAACCTCAGTAGCTTCAAAGAAAGCCCAGGGCAGAAAAGCAGTAAGACGTGGCACTTGTGGTGGGAAGTGCCAGCAGGTGAATTCAGAGGTGAGCAGAGTGGCTGAGGGGCAAGGGATCACCAGGGCTGGCTGCACTGGCTCTTGTCCATGTCCTTTCCCTCTGAACTTCCCTTGCTCTAGCCCCCATCACCATGAACCTTTTCGTCCTGACACCTTTCAGAGGGCTTGTGAGCTCCTGGAACTGTGCTTAGCAACTCTGTGACTCAGCCTATTTGCCCTGCTGGTTTCCCCATCACTGTGCCCTGGCATGGGTAAAATTGTCTTTTCTGACTGTTTGCACTGATGGGCAACACTGGATCCCCAACATCATGAGCACAGATAAAACATAACAATGTCACACAATCACAAGAGGGACTGATGTGAAGCAGATTTTATCAGTTTTTCTGGATATTTTTTTAGATAGCACCAATGATTAAAAAAAAAAAAACTCCATGGAATTAATATGCCATCTGAAGTCATGCATTTCTTCCCTCTGACATACCGGCTACTGGACCACTCTTCTCTAAAGCCAAAATGTCATCTTGTTCATTTCATAAACTGTCACATTGGAATCACTAGTTCTTAACTTTGGCAGTGGTCTTGGAAAGCCTCCGGATGCCTCCTTATCATGATGTTTTTAAACATATGAAATAATATATATAGAATTTCTAAAGAAACCAATTACATTGAAGTACTATTCTATCCAAAGATGCATGTATCCCAGGTTAAGAACCCATGAAATTTTCATCTTCTGATGACAGTCACTCAGAAAGATGTCAAAAGTATCTTATAATTCTCAACAAGAAACATGACTTAAACGGGAATTAGAAAGAAATATGTTCTCTCTTAACACATCAAAAAACCTACCTAGCAGTTTGCTCAGATTATTAATCCTCTGAAGGTGAATATAGTAGCGCAGTAGAAGGATCCATGTAATATCCACTTTGGTCTGAGTCTTTTTTCTACCATCTGTGCTGTCACACACATCATCATTTTGGTACAAAAATGTACAGGAAGTCTGGAAGAGGACTTGGTAGTTATCTGAAAGTGAAAAACTTTTTTTTGTAACACGATATTATATTATGCTTTCCTTGAAAAACAATCATGAACAGAAAAAAAGCACAGCTCATAAAGGAAATGCTGACACATGATACTATGTTCAATTTAAAAGTCTTTTGTATCATGCAGACACCAAACACCAAGTTAAAAGACCAACCACAGACTGAGAAAAGATATTTAAAATATATATATATATATATGAACTCTCTTTCTCTAATATGTGTAAACACCTTGCATCAATCAACAAACAAATGTCAAGCAACACAATTTCAACAGGCAATTCATAGAAAAAGTGGACAAAGAATATCAACAGGCAATTCATAGAAAAGTAAACCCAAGTGACCAAAATTTTTAGCATCACTAAAAATTAGAAAAATGCAAATTAAAATGAAATAGCATTTCATATCCCTTAGGAACTGATAGACACCAAAATCTGAAAATAATAAATATTGATAATAACGTGAATAAATTGGAATGTTCACACATTATTTGTGAGAGCAATTCACAATTATTTGGAAAACAATTTGGCAAGATCTAAGAAAACTGAAAATGCAGATACCCATATATGTGTACCAAGAGTTTTGCACAAAGTGTTGTTTGCAATATTAAAAAAGGAAACTTTAAAATATAAACAGGAGTGTAGTCATTTGAAGCCATTTAAAGTGAATGAATTACATCTACAAGGGAGAAAATATAGTGTGGAGTCTCAGTTCAAATCCCAGCTATACACTCACTAGTGTGTGACCTTGAATCTCTCTGTGCCTTGGGCCTCTCTGGGCTTTTGATTTTCTGACTCTTACTTTTCTTTTTTTTTTTTTCTTTTGAGATGGAGTTTCGCTTTTGTTGCCCAGGCTGGAGTGCAATGGCACAATCTTGGCTCACTGCAACCTTCTCCTCCCGGGTCCAAGCGATTCTCCTGTCTCAGCCTCCCGAGTAACTGGGATTACAGGCATGCGCCACCACGCCCGGCTAATTTTGTGTTTTTAGTAGAAACAGCGTTTCTCCATGTTGGTCAGGCTGGTCTTGAACTCCCGACCTCAGGTGATTCACCTGCCTCGGCCTTCCAAAATGCTGGGATTACAGGCATGGGCCACTGCGCCCGACCTCTTACTTTTCTTTAAAATGGGCATTATAAGAGTAATGATGGATAGATCCTGAAAACATACAATGAGTTAACAAACAGGTTCCAGGTGATATAGAGTATGATACCATTTATGTAAGTTTGAAAACAATATGATTATTTGTATCATTTACATATATACATGCACATAAAAAACATTTGATTAGAACAGTGGTTGTCTCTGGGAAGCGAAAAAAGGAAGATAAATATTCTATGGTTAATGGCCTATGCATGTTTTCTTGAATAAGATGAATCTCCATGTACTCACCACCCACCTTGGATTACAAATTCCCAGTACTTTGGGAGTATCTTATAAGCCTCTCTCTAATTCCATTTCACTCTCGCTGCCTGAGCTCATGTCCCAGAAATAATCACTATCCAAAATTTAGTGTTACTAATCCCATATCTGTCCTTCACTCTTTAAACATATATATTACATAACATGTAATAAATAAAACATTGTTAACTTTATCTTTTTAGAACTTTATAGGAAGAGAATCATACTGCATGCATTTATCTATGATTTTCTTTTTCCTTTAAACAGTGTGCTTTGAAAATTCAGCCAGGCTAATGCAGGTAGCTGTTATTTACTGATATTTTTTGTTATTATGTAGTATTTCAGTTTAGGAATATACCACAATTTATATATCTATTCTACCATTGATGGACATGTGATTTCTTTTTAATTTTGTTTTATTTTCATCTTTACTGTTATGAATAAGGCTGCTATAAATATTTAAGTACATATTGTCTGGTGCACGCATGCACAAATTACCTGGATGTGGAATCACTAGGTTGTTCTTTTTTAGGTATCTTTTGACCAATCTTGCCTTTTGTTCTTTCATATAAATTTTGGCATCACTTTGTCAAATTCCACAAAATAAAACTACTGAACTACTGAACTACATTAAATCTATGAATCATTTTTAGAATACTTGGCATTTGTCAATACTGAGTCTTCTTAACTATAAACATGGTATGTTTTCCTATCTCTTTCAATGAAATTTTATAATTTGTTTCACAACTTTGGTTAGATTAATCCCTAGAGGTCTTATATATTTTTGTAGCTACTGTAATAACATCTTTTTAAAATACGTTTTCTGTTAAAAATGTATAGAAATAAAATCTTACATCCAGTAACCTTGCTAAATATTTTTATTGCCTGTACTTCTTGGGAAGTGTCTATGTGAATAATCTGCAGTGAATGATGGTTTTTTTCTTCTTTCCCATTCTTTGTACTTCTTATTTCTTTTCCTTATATTATTGTGCAGGGTAGGACTTCCAGAACAATTGTGAATCAAAGTAATAATAGCATTTTCTTACTCTTGATTTTAAAGGGAATAGTTTTGGCATCTGAATATTTACTATAAATACAGTAGGCATGTTTTCCCACTTGTAATTTTTTCAGATTAATATTTTTTTAATTCCCAGTTTTAGAATCATAAATGGTTGTTGAATTTTATTGAATTTTTCTGTACCTATTTGAGATGATTATTATTTTTCTCTTTCAATCTATTAAAGTAGTGACTTAGTTCAACAGATTTTCTGATGTTGAATTACATTTGCATTCCTGGAAATAATCCAATTTGACATGATGTATCTTTTAATATGCTGCTTATTTTGATCAAAGTCAAACATTTACATAATCAAAAATAAAATTCCCTCTCCCAGAGACAAGCATTTTAACCATTTGTACTTTAGTTCTTCTAGTAGTTAGTTCCAACTCTTAAAATAATTTCCTTATACCATTTTCTTAAACTATCAGTTTTAGAAAATATATCTAGTGACTTTTTCTGTGACATGAAATATTAGCCCATAAAACCACTCTTCTTCACTTCAAAATGTTTACAGTTATATCACCATTTTTAGTTCCCCTATTTTTATATATCAACAATGTTCTAAAAGCTCTTTCTGGTTCCTCTAAATACAAGTCATATCTCTTGATGCCTTCCTTTGTGTTCTAATAGTACCTGCACACCTTTATGGCCTTCTCCTTGCTGGGTTTTCTATTTCCAAAGTTGGTAACATTTACATTCTGTTCTATACCCATAACAAACCCTTCATTGTTTTGTCAATAAGTTGAAAATCAATAAACAATACTTACATTATTATGATTGTATAGGAATTGTTTGCTTCAATATGATCAAATTACTTTCACTAAGGGTCACTGTCAAACCTTGTCACCCACAAAGGATAAAATTCTCAGCACAAAGGTCAAATGGATTGTTTTTACTCACGCCAGTCTCTAAATAAGGCCATATTCCAATTCGCTTCATATTGGGACCATGAATTCGTAAAGAATATTTTTCCCTAGAATTTCTGAATGTCTTTTCTTCCTTGTTGAGAGAAGTAATATTTGCACTTTTCACCGTATTCCTAGTATCATCTAGCTTTTTAGTCATTCTAGACTCCATTCGTGCTATTGAAGACATACTTGGGATCACAAACTTGCCACTCCAGTTTGTGCTGATGTATTTCTAGACTACTGCAAAGCTGGCAACATTGAGGGCCCTTTCCTCTCTTCCTCCTTTCCTTTCTTTTTTCTGTATTACATCTACTTCTTTCTTCATTTGCAAGCCTGTGTGCTGGGGCGCATTCTCAAGAAACTTTGTTTTAAAAAAGTTCACCAAAAGTAAACCACTGGAGTCTTTACAAGGCCCTTGTACTTGATTGGTCATTTAGTGAAATACATAATTTTAGTGGACACTCATTTTTCCCTTAAATTCAAAGGCCTTGCTCTGTGGCTTTCTAGCAGCTACTATTGCTGGTGAGAAGCCTGATGCTAGTCAAATTCTCATTCCTTTCTAGTTGGCCTGAACTTCCCCATCTGGGATATTTTTTATCAACTCCTCGTTATCTGTGATGTTTTAAAATTTCATTTTGGACCTAGGTCTAGTCTTTTTCATTCATGCTGCTTGGAACACAATAGGCCTTTTCAACCTGAACTGATTGCTGTTCAGTCCTGCAAACTATTCTTGTATTTGTTTCTGTGTACCTCCTATTTTTTCCTTTATCTCTATCTTGAATATCAGTTAGTTGAAAGTTGAAACTTCTTTGCTGAGTCAGTCCTTTTCTCTTTCTCTCTCCCTCTCCTCTCTCTCACCCCACATAGTGGACACTTGATTTATGAGAGATGTAATACTGCAGTGTTGTAAAGAAGGGGTCTTTTTCGATACACTGTTCTGGGTTAAATATATATCCATATAGAAAAAAAGTTAATCTTAATTTCAGCCTCACACTATACACAAAAATAGATTCTGGGTGAACTGTAGATCTAACTGTGAAAGATTAAAAATGATACAAACATAGAAGGTACCTTTATGATTTTTGTTTAGGAAAAGATTTCTAAAACTGAACACAAAAAGCATACAAACCATTATAAGGATTAATTAATTGGGCATAAAAATTATAAACTTTGGATAATCAAAAGAAACTACTACTGAATAAAAAGGTAAAACAAAGAATGGGAAAAGATATTTGCAATACATATAATCTACCAAAGGGTCATATCCAGAGTATATCAAGAATGCCTCCATATCTCTAAGCCAAAGACAGAAAACTCCCAGGAAAAACAGGCATCGTTTTAGAAAAAGTTCACCCCCCAAAACTATGCAAAAGCCAATATACCATATATAATAGTGTTCAATCTCTTTTGTCATCAAAATAAATTTTAAATTAAGACCACTTAATCTTAATTGCAATCTAGACTACTGCATAGCTGGCAACACTGAGGGCCCTTTCCTCTCTTCCTTTCTTTTTTCTATATTACATCTACTTCTTTCTTCATTTGCAACCCTTTGTGCTGGGGTGCATTCTCAAGTAACTTTCTTTTTAAAAAGTTCACCAAAAGTAAACCACTGTAGTCTTTATAAGGCCCTGTACTTGATTGGTCAGGTAGTGAAATATATAATTAATATATATGTTAATATACAAATTAATATATAAATAATAAACATATAATTCATATAAGATTTCATGTAGTGAAATCTTAATTGCAATTAAGATTAAGTGGTCTTCTTGGCAATACCCACTAAGGCTAAAAACATGCATGTCTTATGACCAGCAATTCCATTCCTTGGCATATTATAAAAATGCATACGTCTGTGCACAAAAATGTCACATACAAATATATTCATAGCAGCATTATTCATAACCCCAAATGTTTACCAACAGTAGAATGGACACTAAATTGTGCTATTATGCCCACCAAAAGGATGAATCACACAAACACAGGGGTGAACAGAAGTCAGACAAAAAGACTATATGATTTCATTTACACAAAATTCAAAAGCTGGCCAAACTATCTGTTACAAATCAGAAGGAAAAGAGGTTGCTAGGGGCCAGAAGGGAACATGATGTAGACTTCTGGGGCGCTGGTCTTATTCTATTTCTTGACCTAGTGATGGTTACTGGGTGTTTCCTTTGTGTTAATTAATGAAGCTGTAAATTCATAATTTGTGGGTTTTTTTTTTTTTTTGAGATGGAGATTCACTCTTGTTGCCCAGGCTGGAGTGCGATGGCACGATCTCAGCTCATTGCAACCTCTACCTCCTGGGTCCAAGAGATTCTCCTGCCTCAGCCTCGCAGTAGCTGGGATTACAGGTGCCTGCCCCCAAGCCTGGCTAATTTTTGTATTTTTAGTAGAGACAGGGTTTCACCATGTTGGCCAGGTTGGTCTTGAACTCCTGATCTCAGGTGATCCACCACCTCAGACTCCCAATGTGCTGGGATTATAGGCGTGAGCCATCACGCCTGGCCATGATTTGTGTTCTTTTCTGTATATATTTTATAATAGAGTAAAATGCTTATTTTTTAAAAAACAATTTTGTGGTGACTTCCAATTTGAAGACATTCATATAATATTGGCACATCCCCTTTTCCCCCTGAAAATTATCGCAAGACAAGAAAGAAAACAAGTAACAAAAACACAAATTCCATTTTCAGTAAATCAGAGAAGAGCTAAAAATCCTAAGCCACAAAATGTGTGGAATAATGCCCAAAGCAATTGTCATCAAGTAGAATGTATAAAGAAGGAGACAGGTGATGCTACTAAGATGTAAATCTCAGGAAGAAATTGCAAAGCATACTTCTTGATGGTGAGCTGTGCACTTTTGAATAGTATTATAGTGCCAGTCAAGTTGAAGAATTATTTTGAGACCAATTGTTCATAGTTTAAAGAAAAAAGATTTTAAAATTATAAACCTATATGTGATGAGCCAAAAAAATTATTTGTTGCAGCCTTTCAAACTCAAAGCTAGATAAATGCATTAGTTAGAGAAATGTACACAAAAACCTAGAGACTAATAAAATTTTATACAGTTGACACTGATGAATGCACATCCTGAGGTCTAAGACCTAAATATTCCATTTGCAGTAATCACCCATGGAAAAAAATTTAGCCGATGAAATCATGGCACTTTCCAATAATAAAATAACTTGTTAGATTTTAAATGTAGCTGCAAACATAAAGACTCAGTTCATAACTCATCTGCAGAATTATACTTTTGCCTTGTAAATGGCTCAAAACTTTTTAAAGAAGCATGCCTAGATTACCTTTTGTTTTTATTTTTAAAATTTGTATGGGTACATAACAGTTGTACTACAAATGGCTCAAATTTACAGATGTGGCTAGACTTGCAGTTTTGTTTATATTTGTCTAACAGTATCAGCACCAACTATTCAAAGATCTCTTCCTATGTGAATGATTGGCAACTTTTTCTGAATCTAATGGTTTATCCTGGAACAAATGTGTTAGCATTTGGCATTGATGCCACAAAGGCAATGGTAAGTTTAATGGCCAGTGCCTTAGCAGAAATGTAGGAAGGTAGTGGCACCAAACCATCCTAGCAGTGCTTGCATTCTTCATTGCCATGCCCTCATAGTAGAATGAACACATTGATTCAAATGTCAGTTTCACTTAAGAATATCCTTGATGGGCCAGGCGCGGTGGCTCACACCTGTAATCCCAGCACTTTGGGAGGCCGAGGTGGGTGGATTTCCTGAGATCAGGAGTTCGAGACCAGCCTGACCAACATGGAGAAACCCTGTCTCTACTAAAAATACAAAATTAGCCAGGCATGGTGGTGCACACCTGTAATCCCAGCTACTCAGGAGGCTGAGGCAGGAGAATCACTTGAACCTGGGAGGCGGAGGTTGCAGGGAGGCGAGATTGCGCCATTGCACTCCAGCAGCCTGGGCAACAAGAGCAAAACTCCATCTCAAAAAAAAAAAAAAAAAAAAAAGAATATCCTTGATGAAGCAGTAAAAGTTGTTAATGTTATTAACTACTGACCCTTGAGCACACACTTTTCTCATCTTTTCTGTGATAAAATGGGAAGCACACAAAAAACACTCCTGCTGCATACTGAAGTACAATGGCTGTCTCCAGGAAAAGCACTTAAGGGATTCTTTGAGTTGCAAGCTGAATGAACACTTTTACTTTTTTTTTCATGGACTGCCATTTTTACTGAAAGAACAGCTGACAAGACGAAATGTTTTCAGACTTAGGTAGGAGGCAAACATTTGTTCAAAAATGAAAGAAGTATACCTGACTGCCAGGGAAATAACTGACGGGTGTGCTGCCAAAGATAAAATTCAAGTTTTGAAGTAACGATTTAGAATTTTGGAAAACTTATATCTACCACTATGAACTTTTCAATACTTAGAATTTTCTGATAGGAATTGTGGTGATATTTTAACATGTTTTATATTGTCCAATAAAATGTATACATGTTTAGAAGACCTGCATATTTGAAGTCCATATTTTCCAAATGCCTAATATACAATGTTACAAAATCATGCATGGGTAAAAGATGTCATTCAACAGCAAGACAGACTAATGTATTTTGATATAACAGAGTTCAAAAAGTTTAATGATGTAATTTCAGATTCTACTTTGGAATGAACTTTTAAGAAACTACCACTTACGCAGTTCTGGTTTAGTTTCAAAGAAGACTATCCACAATTATCTGAAAAGGCTGTTGAAATACTCCTCCGTTTTCTAACTACATATCTGTGTGAGGCTGGATTTTTTAAAAAATTATTTCAACCAAAACATTATATTGCAGCAGATTGGCTGCAGAAGTAGGTGTGAGAATTCAACTACCTTTTATTGGGTCAGACATTAATGAGATCTGTAATATGCTATTTATGTTAACTTGTAATGAGTTTATTACTATTATAAATTAATTAATAAACTTTAATTTTCCAGCTTTAATTTCTAATAGAACTGTATTGTTTTCTATACTAATAGATTTGTCTAATATTTTTTTTACCTAAAGTAAATCTGGGTAAATTATATTTTCCCAGGAAATTACAAGTTATATAGAAGTTTTCAAATTTGCTTAAAGTTGAACCAAAAAAATCTTTAAAAATTTAATTTCTTAACATCATTGATTACTTTCTTCTTATCATTTGTGAGTTTTCTTTTTGCTATAACTAATTTTCCTGAAAAAGTTGGCTAATAGTTTTTCCCCTAAAATTACAACTTTCTAATTTTATTGGTTTTGTTTCCTAATTTATTGTATACATATTGTAAAGTGATCTGAAATAATAACATCAAACATACCCCACATATCAATACATTTACATTTAAATCACCTATTACAAGAAAAATACTATCAGGTCTTATAACAAAGAAAACCCAACTCTATGCCCTATCTAAAAGCATATTTAAAATAAAATTATTTCAAAAGTTTGAAAATAAAAACATGCGAAAATGTGTAGCAGGAAAATGTAAACCAAAAGAAAGCAATATTTGTGATCTCAGTATTAGACAAGGTAGAATTCTGGCCAAAAGTGAAACAAAAGCGGGACCTTTATAATGTTAAAGGGTGTCATTCACAATAAAGATACAATACTTAAGAATATTCATAGTCCAAGTAACATCTTGTCAACAAAAACAAAAACTACAGATATAAGAGGAGGAACAATTATGTGAGCAGCAGAGGACCTCTGTTCACCTTGTCCAGGTGTTGTCAAACTCTAGCCCATGGGCAAAATCTGGCCACACGTGTTTATGTGGGACTCATGAGCTAAAAATGGTTTTTACATTTTTAATGGTTGGAAAAAAATTTAAAGAATAATATTTTGTGTTACATGAAAATCATACGAAACTTAAATGTCAATGTCCACAGTATTGTTTTTTTTGGGGTCGGGGATGGAATCTCACTCTGTTGCTCGGGCTGGAGTGCAGTAGCGCCATCTCAGCTCACTGCAACCTCCGCCTCCCAGGTTCAAGTGATTCTCCTGCCTCAGCCTCCCGAGTAGCTGGGATTACAGGTGCCCACCACTATGCCCAGCTAATTTTTTGTATTTTTAGTAGAAACGGGGTCAGGATCTCGAACTCCTGACCTCATGATTTGCCCACCTCAGCTTCCCAAAGTGTCAGGATTACAGGCGTGAGTCACCGCGCCCGGCCCACAGTAAAGTTTTAATGGAACACAGCCATGCTCATTCATTTACACTGTGACTATGGTTCCTTTTATGCTACAATAGCAAGTTGAGTAGGTTCAGCAGAGACCATAAAGACTTAAATAAGTAGACTTAAATATTTACTATCTGACTATTTACAGAAAATATTTGGTGACTTCAACCTTGTTCATGGATGACCAAGTGGAGAAAATATCTAAGGATAATAAAGTAAATATAGTGGCATCAGTAGCCTCTGCACATAAAAACAACTAATAGAAATAATTTTTTTAATTATAATACAATAAGAAGATAACATCTCTAAAAATAAACCTAACCAGAAAAGTACAAGACTTATTTGAAGAAAATGTTAAAACACCCTAAGGGATGTGAACTAGAAAATATAAAGGGCATATAATATTCTTGGTTAAGATGATTCAGTAGAATAAAAATGTAAGTTATTTCTAAGTTAATGTCTAAATATAACATAATCCCAATAAAAATACAGCAGGACTTTTTGGAACTAGACAAGCTGCTTCCAGACTTAACACATAAAAAAGCCACGAGAGAGTAATTAATGGGGACTTATCTTTATATTAAGTATATTTTTATAAGGTGACAAAAATTTAAAAAATGTATTGAAACCAGAATGGACAGATCAATTAGAACAGAAAGAAAAGTACAGAAATGGGGTAGCCATCTGGAAAAATTAAATTTATATCCACTTGTCACACTTTACATATTCCGAATAGATTTCTATAAGTTATTTAAAGAATCTGAGTAGGGAGGACTTTTCTAACTATGACAGAAATCCAAAATCTATCAAAAAGATTAATAATTTCTACTATATAGAAATAAATAACTTCTTCATGGAACAGAACTATCATGTAAAATGTTAAGTAACAACTGAAAAATTAGAAAGCTATATTTACAAATATCACAACTAAAATGTTGATTTTCATAATAAAGGACTTCTACAAATACTTAAAGGCCAAATTTTTTTTTAATCGGGAAAGATTATGAGCAGAGGGTTCACAAAAAGATGTTCAAGCTTAGTCCTCACAAGAGATGTGCAAATTAAATTTGAACCTTTTTTTCTCCCACCATGTCAACAAAAGTTTAAAAGATGTTTATAATGTACCTTTGTCAGCAAGGGTGTTGAAAAAAGACCATTTATTAACTGCTGACAGGAGTACAAAGTGGCATAACCTTTTTAGAATGATTTTGGCAAAAAAAATCAAATTTTCAAATGAAATCACCCTTTGATCTAGACATTTGCTTTATGGGAATTGACCCAATAGATATACTAGCCTATGTACAAAATGATACAAATGTATAAGATGTACAGATGAATGTAATAGCAAAAGAGTAGAAACAACATAAATAGCTATCAAAGAGACTAATGAATTTAATTATGCTGGACCTATATAAAGGAATATTATACAGCCATAAAAAAGCTGCTTATGTGATGGTTTGAAAAAAATTGTCAAGATACATTTATATTAATTTAAAGAAAAAAGAGCAAGGAGCATTATTATGTGTACAGTTATACCACTATTTGTATTTTTAAGGGAAAAATATGTCAATGTATCAGTGCATATACCAGGTTGGTTCACTCAACATCCATCTTAAACTCCAAATGTGCTTTTCTATATTGAAGAAATTATGAAGATAAAAATGACACTTCCCAAATTTCCTTGCAACTATTGTCCTGGATGGGATTTTAGGTATTATAAATTCAGTGCATTCATGCAAGACTTGGAGGTGGAACTGGGTTAAGCGGTGAGGGAGACAGGTGATTCAAGGCATCTCTTCGGCTGGTGTGATTCTGGCAGAAGAAGTGTGGTTTTCAAGCCTACAGCTGAGCAGAAGCTCTCTATTCTTCAGACAAATTCCTGATCTACAGTTTCCTTTATAGGAAACAAACAAAAGCTGTGCCTTGGTGGTCCAGTTACATGTGGCTTAGTCATTTCTGGACACAGCCTAGAATTGGTTTCTTTAGCTCTCCCATTGAATTTGAAAGTCCTTTGATAAATCTCATTCTATTTGAATGAACTGGAGTGGATTCTGACCTCTACAATGGAACTCTGACAGTTGATATAAGCATGTAACATCTCTGGTGGGGAACACAAGAAAATGACTCTGGTAGGCAGAATGATGGTCCCCTAAAGATGTTCATGTCTAATCCCCAGAATCTGTGAATATGTTAGATTACAGGGCAAAGGAGAATTAAGATTGCAGACCAGTCCAGGCATGGTGGCTCACGCCTGTAATCCCAGCACTTTGGGAAGCTGAGGCATGTGGGTCAGGAGTTCAAGACCAGCCTGGCCAACATGGTGAAACCCTGTCTCTACTAAAAATACAAAAATTAGCCGGGCATGGTTGTGGGTGCCTGTAATCCCAGCTACTCAGAAGGCTGAGGCAGGAGAATCGCTTGAACTCAGGAAGCAGAGATTGCAGTGAGCCGAGATTATTCCATTGCACTCCAGCCTGGGCAGTATGCCATTGCACTCCAGCCTGGGCAACAAGAGCAAAACTCCATCTCAAAAAAAAAAAAAAAAAAAAAAAAAAAAAATTGCCCACCAATCACCTATCAACTGACTTTGAGATAAGGAGATTATCCTGGGTTATCCAGGTGGGCCTAATGTAATCACAGGGTCTGTATATGCAGAAACGAAGTCAGAGGAGTATGTTTCGGGTCAGAGAGATTTGGAGATGCTACGCTGCTGGCTTGGAAGATAAAGGGAGGGGCCATGAGCCAAGGAATTCAGGTGGCCTCTAGAAGCTGGGAAATGCAAGGAAACAGATTCTCCCTCAGAACTTTTAGAATAATGTATCCCTGGTGACACCTGAATTAGCCCAATAAGACCTATTTTGGACTTCTGACCTCCAGAACCAAAAGACAATAAATGTGTGGTAATTCGTTACAGCAGGAATAGGACACTAATAGACTGGTAATAATTGATTGTTTCTAGGGGGAACTGAGAACTGGACACTTGCAGAGAAGATGGAAAGATGCCCTTTCGTATCTTTTGAGTTTTGATTCTTGAGAATAAATTACCTATTCAAAAAAATGAATTAAACTAAAAGAAAAAAACACTCCATACATATTAGACCAATGTAATCTGATCTTTAATGCTGCAGAGAAAAACTAAGAACAGTTCAGTGTTTGTTCCTTTTTAGAAAACTTTCTTTTTCTGACTGAATACTTACAATTATTTTCTCTTCCTAACCCAAAGACGTTACCAGAATTTGTCCAGATACAATTTGTACTATAACCATCTTCAGAAGAATTGGGGAAGACGGAGGAAGAGTCCCTTCTGTCCTGCATGGAGAAGGATCCCTTTGCAATCGCTTCCCATCAGCCCAGGCCAGAGCTCCCTGGGTTTCACTGGTTCTGGGCCAGTATTTAAAATGCCAATTTCCATGTATCATTCAGGTGGTGTGAATTACAACCTTACAACCTAAAGTGGGGTTTTATTTGGTTGTTGTTTTTTGTTTGTTTTTTGTTTTTGAGGCGGAGTCTCGCTCTTTTGCCCAGGCCGGAGTGCAGTGGCGCTATCTCGGCTCACTGCAAGCTCCGCCTCCCGGGTTCACGCCATTCTCCTGCCTCAGCCTCCCGAGTAGCTGGGACTACAGGCGCCCACCACCGCGCCTGGCTAATTTTTTGTATTTCTAGTACAGACGGGGTTTCACCGTGTTAGCCAGGATGGTCTCCATCTCCTGACCTCGTGATCCGCCCGCCTTGGCCTCCCAAAGTGCTGGGATTACAGGCGTCAGCCACTGCTTCCGGGACTAAAGTGGGTTTTAATGTGGGCATTTGTGCTGTTTCCCTGAATCTACTCAAACCAGTGGACAGTGTATTTCTAGTCCCCAGTTTGTGGACAAGCCCACTCTGAATCCCCATTTATATAGTTAGCTGGTTTCTGACTTTCCCTACCTGCAGGGCCCTCTTTCCAGACTGTTCCTTGAGTCTGGTACTGAAGTCCCAGTTCCATCTGTTAAGGCCTAATTCGAATCCCTCTCCAGTGAAGTCCTCAGGTTCAGGCCCTGCTACAAATTCCCAATTTGCTTTGGCAATTTGGAATTTTCCTTTCCTGGTTTCAAGCTCAGCTACAAATTAAAACAATTTTTGTACTATTTACCCACCACTGTTAATGTGTTTGGATTGGGAAGGGCAGAGGCATCACTCATGTCAACTCCATCCAAGCAGTCCAGCAGGCTGACTAGAAGCATCAATTCTGCATTTTAAGTTCCTGGCAATACTTTCTTATCACACCCAACATAAAGCTTAACAGCAGAGCCTTTAGAATTGGATAGATCAGGATTTGAATTAGTAGTGGAATAGTACACAAGTTACATAACCTCTCTGAATGAGCACCTTGCCTCATTTATAAATGTGCATAATGACACTCCCACAGGATTTTCCTGAAACATAAATGAAATCAAGTAAGATAGCTGTGGCACACAGCATCAGGTGCCACTCATCCCCTTATTATCTGGCACTTCCTGAGTCATAGCTTTCTGCTGTCGTGTGAATCTTGATGGCCTGGGCCCTGCTAAGGGTAGCAAACAATCTTGTTGAGTCTCCTCCAGTTCACTGAAGGGTAAATCTTCCTCTCAGTCTCCAGGACAGCATTCCACTGTGCTCTTGTAAGAATGTTTTCTCTCACATGAACCATCTGTTGTTTCTTATTTTACATTGTTGACTCTGTCTAAATAAACAGGGTCTCCTCCTACCTAGTACCTGACAATTGACAGGGTGTGTGCTCTCCTCTTAGCCGTGGTACTGTCCCTTCTCAGATTTCAGTGATCAGTGTATGAATCTCTGAGTGGAGTTTCTGGACTCTGGCAGGCATTTGACCAAGACAAGTCTGCTTCACTGAGGCTGGTCCTTGTCATGACCCAATTGTCTCATCTCTAATACTCGGATGCAACACACACACACACAAATTCACACACACACACACACACATCCCACCTTCACTACCACAGATGATTTTTCTCCATTCCCACCTATAAGTAGTATAATTATTTGGGATTTGAGTAGTAATATACCAATCCAGTTCCCCTACTATGGGGAATTGTGTGTTAGAGGAATAGGAAAACAGAAGATAATAGTAGAGGAATTGCATCCCACTTTTTAATTAGTTGTTATCGACCCTGTATCTCTGCACCAGGTGCAAGGTGGTATGGGAGGGAAAAATCAGATTTCTTTTCAGGCTGGAAGGTTTGCTCTGTTTCAAGAGGCAAAACATACATTAAAGCCCAGTTGTGATTCTTGGCTCTGCTCCATAGATCTCTTTTTGTATTCTGACAATAGGTTCACTGTAAGGTAATGGATGTGCTTTGGTCAAGGATAGGCCAAAGTAGGGTGTTTACGTTCTGCGGGACTCAGTGAGTTTAGAGCGCAGGTGTATAACTCTATTTGTTATCACAGCCATGTAGCCATGGGAAGGCTCATCATTTGGCTCTGAGCCACTACTGTCTATAAAAGGTATAATTGCCATGTTGACACTGTATAGCTGCACTCATGCCCAGAGAAAGAAAGAGTTAATCTGCTCACCCTGAAGGGAGAGCTGGCTGCGCAGCTGTGTGTGGCAGTGGCCACAGCAAGGAGCCAAGACAGAGCAGTCTGTCTAAGAGAGCTGCTGATGAGAGAGCTGCTGAGTAAAGCTGTATTTCACATACCTACAGCCCCCCGAACGTTCTTTCAGCTCCCTGCTCCCCATCCACCCACACCCCTCCGACCTCAGCATGGGCTGGAAACTGACCCTGGACCTAACATTCACTGACATCACTTTTTAGCAAGACAGGCATTTATAGTTTTCTGTATATATTGTTTATGTAGTAGTAAGAGGCTGCATCTGGGACCAGTAATCCTAAATGTTACTTTGAATTCAAAATTTAAATACAGAATTTAATAATTTTAATCCCAGCTGAAATTTTTATCAAGGCCACAAGAAAATCAAGACAAAATGATAGAGTATATATATACTTGAATATAACTGGGCCCAAAGTAGGTAGCATGAAATAAAGGTTTCTTTGCATTGAATTTAAACATGGCCCCACATTGCCAGTGCCAACATCTCAAGGTGTCTGTTCCTACAGAGAATACCTCAGTAATTGTACTAGGTGCATCACTTTAACTCTCTTACTGTGCTATAGATGTCATACAATTGCTCTCTGGTCCTGGCAGGATGATCTATAGTCCACTCTCCACACATGACTAGTCCATTCTGTCATAATGCTCCTGTCATCAATTGCTCTGTTGATAAAATTTGCTTCCCCTGAGTCAATTTACACCTGCCCCATAATATACCTCTCCCAGAAAACAACGTTCTTAATTAACTCATATGCCATCCTGCCTGTGTCCAGCTCCCCTCAGAAGGCATAGATGGATTTAGCTTGTGGCACTTTAATCTGCCTTCATTATTATGCTCCGCTTCTTTTTTTGTTTTGTTTTTGTTTTTGTTTTGTTTTGTTTTATTTTGTTTTGTTTTGTTTTTTGAGATAGAGTCTCACTCTGTCACCCAGGCTGGAGTGCAGTGAGTGGCGTGATCTCGGCTCACTGCAACCTCTGCCTCCCAGGTTCAATCCATTATCCTGCCTCAGCCTCCCTAGTAGCTGGGATTATAGGCGCCCACCACCATACCCAGCTAATTTTTGTATTTTTAGTAGAGATCGGGTTTTGCCATGTTGGCCAGGCTGGTCTTGAACTCCTGGCCTCAAGTGATCCACCCTTCTTGGCCTTCCAAAGTGCCAGGATTATAGCCATAACCCACCGCACCCAGCCCATTATGCTCTTCTTAAAAGATGAATTTTGTTTTTTCTATTTTATTTTTTGAGACAGAGTCTCACTTTGTCACTGAGGCTGGAGTGCAATGGTGCGATCTCGGCTCACTGCAACCTCCACCTTCTGGGTTCAAGCGATTCTCCTGTCTCACCCTCCTGAGTAGTTGGGACTACAGGTGTGCCGCAGCACACCCGGCTAATTTTTGTATTTTTAGTAGAGACGGGGTTTCACCATGTTGCCCAGGGTGGTCTCAAACTCCTGACCTCAAATAATCCACCCACCTTAGCCTCCCAAAGTGCTGGGATTACAGGCATGAGCCACTGCACCTGGCCAAAAAATGAATGTCTATCATTTCAGGGTATATGCCTGTTCTGATTGCCCATGACTAGAAGCTCATGGAAGGTAAGACCTGCTTCCTTGAGGTGTTCTCTGACTCTTCCTTCTCTCTGAATGTAAATATCTCGTACAGTACTCTACATACAGTAACAGTAAATGTTGTTCTTCACTTCATGTGTAGATCAATGCTAGTATTGTTTAAAGCTAAGATTACTGAGGAGGTTTTTTGCTGGATGCTAATTTATGCTAATGCAAGGAAAATCAAACAAGTTTTATTTGTTGTTGTTAAGGAATTTTGCCCTTTAGCAAGCCATTATAATATGAACCTCATTGCCATCTGGGTATTAGTGGCAACCAAGTGGGAATTCAGAACCTCCTTCTAACCCCAACACTGAAGTGAGGGAAGTCATCAACATGAATTAATTATCAGCCTGCCAGGAAAGGACTGGAAGGCAAAATTATTATTCTTAAGGCAAGGCAAAATGCAAAACAGATTGGATTTTAAAATTTGGTAATTTCGTAGTTAAAATAGTAAAGAAGGGCTAATGGTATAAAATGGAAACTGAAAAAATGTAATATGCCATGAAAGCCACTGACACGGAACAAGAAAGCTTAGGTTCTAGTATTAAACTGAGATGAAGACTACCTACTCAACTGGATCAACAAACATGGTTTTGTTTAGAGGATGCCATTTTCCACTGTGTGCCCTTGGCTGACATCAATTAATCACAGCACCTTTTTCGTGTCTTTTCTATGGTTCTTTCCTCTGAATCATACAGAGGTTCTTCTCAGGTAGCCATTGGCCATTGAATTTGTCATATGCGATAGTTTGGATTTTCATTTAGCAAACATCCATGCCTCTCTCCCTTCCTGTACAAGCAGTGTATATTTCCCTAGCTCACTGATATTGGACTTGGCCCTATGACTTGCTGTGGCCAATGGGATGGGATGTGAAGAAAGGCCTTAAATGCATTTGTGTGATTTGGTTTGTGGCTCTTTTGCTCTGGTATCTACCATGAGAAGATCATACCCCAGATAACCACTGTCTCTTTAGCTTGGGCCTCACTCACAACAAATGTACATAAGAATGCACCTGAACCCGACCTACAGCCTGAAGCAGAACACATGAGCTGAGTGGAAGAATGAGTTCCTGTTGTTGTAGGCCACTGAGTTTTAGGGTCCATCTTGGATGAAACTTATTGGTCATCCCTGCCCTAAAAACTGGGAAAACACAAGGAAATGACTAGGGTAAAGTAAACACATCATTCAGAAGTAATAAGGAGGCAGTATGAAGAAGAAATAGCCATATTGGAAGTTTCAGTCATCGTCTTAGATTTTGACTAATCTCTCAGTCTACGGACAAGAGACTGAGCGATTAGCCTCAGGTTCTAAAGTAGATTAGTTTCTAATGAGGCTGAGAGAAATGAAATGGTTTGGGAGAGCTAGGATGTCAACTGAATCTCTTGATTATTAATACTGTACAATAATGTGCGCTTCTAAGAGAGATGCTTTCCTGGCATTCTGAACCAGGGAGAATTGAGCTGCCAAACAGTGTTAAGCAAAGAAGTGGTGACCAGCTCCTCCTGGCTGCTGGGCTGCCGAACTGCCCTGTGTAGGGTCAATGGCTTTGTCCCCAGAGAACCCACCTATGGGAACCTTAAAGAAGAGCAAGCACCCAGTCTGACATTCAGGCTGTGGCTCAGAAAGCCAATAAAGCAAAATTCTCCCAGGCATGAAGGAAATAAAAGTAAGAAAACAAAGCCTCAGCGTAAAAAAAATCTATAAAATAGTTTGCAAAATAATTTGGGACACCTATGCTTCAGAAAAGAGCCAAAGAGGGGGACGTTAGACATTAACACTTTAACTAAGGCTGACCCAACAATGCAGCAGAGTAAGACGCTGTCTACAGATGTGATTCCAGAAGTATTAGGAAGATCACTCCCAAAGGAGAAGGTTAAAACTCTTCTCCTTTGGCTCAATGCTGGCCTAGCACCAAGCAAAATTAGAGGTGGATGTTAGTGAAATGTCAGTCTGGAAGTAAGACTAGTATCTTGCTTCTTAGCACCTATCCAAGTGCTTAGCACACAAGAAGCACTCAATAAATATTTTTTGAGTGAAATAATGGAAAAACACATAAATGAATGTTAAATGCCTGTTACCAGTTATCTGATATAGAGGTTTATATTATAGTTTACTATCAAAGGAGTATCTAAGCAAAAACATAAACAGTATTGCAGTCCAGTTTAAATTTTGCTAATTTCTTTCATTAATTCATTTAACAAATGTTGATATTGAATGTCTGCTATGTGCAAGCACTGTGCAATTTGCTGTAGATGAAAATTGAATATATGAAGACCCTGCCCTCAGGTAGCTGATGATAATTTAATGAGAGAAAGAGCTTAAACACACAATCAAACATACATACAAATATAAAATCACTAAGGAAAAGAAGAGGGAGGCATATCAGAGTGGGAGAGTGCATGTAGATTTTGGATGAAAGGATCAGAGAGGCAAACAGTCCCAAAAGGTCCCACTTGATATGTGTGAACTGGAAAAGAAACAGATGTAAAATATCATTTTTTAAAAGAACATGCATCTGAAATGCAGCAGCTGACTGAGTAACAGGTACACATGTGCAGTGAGCTAAGAGCCCTCTATTTTGGCCCTAGGACCCCTATGATCCCCTGGAAGTGCCCCCAAACATTATCCCATCTAAGCTAAAAGCCAACAAATTACAATTAAATCTTTGAAACTTGATTCTATATTACATATATCAGTTTTTTTGCATAATATGTAGACATCCAAACATACCAAGCAAATAATCTGTATACGAAGACAAAAGATCCAGAGCAGCAAATTCTGGGATATTTGGTAATGCCACTTGGTTAACTTTATGCATTCTAGTATTCTTCTTTCCAATAAGTAAGTTAATTGCCAGCACAGCTTCACTGACCTACAATTAATGCATAAATTAGAATTATAAATATAAGCTTTCTAATTCATAGATTATCTATTAGGTAAATAATGTGAGAAAAAGTGAATTCATAAAATAATATTCCTTATACATTGGAGGAAAAAATAAAGACAACCTGAAAAAATAATATGTGATCCCTGATATGTAGAATATATCATAGTCAAACAAATAATTTAGGGTTGACAATTTAATTAATGCATAAGTCACTTTAAATAAGCTACCTTACCTAGCTATGACAGATAGTTGCCAAAATGTCAAATATGTACACATGTATATCTGCCAATAGTTTCACTGAGAAAAGGTGAAACAAAGAGAACTAAGTCTGGCTAATAGAGAGATTGAAAACACTAAACATAACTAGTATTTCTAATCTTTCCAAAGAAACATAATTGGCACAAATCCCAAATAATGTAATTTTTTTTTCTTTTTTTCTTTTGAGACAGGATCTCACTCTGTTGCCCAGCCTGGAGTGCAGTGGTGGGATCTCAGCTCACTGCAGCCTCGACCTCCCAGAGTCAAGCAATCCTTTTGCCTCAGCCTTCTGTGTAGCTGAGACTATAGGCATGCCACCATGCCCAGCTAATTTTTAAATTTTTTGTAGAGATGGGCTCTTGCTATGTTGTCCAGGCTGGTCTCGACCTCCTGGATTCAAGTGATCCTCCTGCCTCAGCCTCCCAAAGTGCTGGGATAACAGGCATGAGGTATCACGCCCAACTCTTTTCTCTTTTACAGGTATATTGTGTTCTTTAAAGGCAGAGAATACAGATATGACAGTAAGAAGAAATATTAAACAAAAATCACACCAACCTGTGCAGCAGCTCTTATTGCAATCCAGGCTAATGAACTGTACATTTCAAATTTATTTGCTGATGTTTCTTTAACAGAACTACTTCTTCTGAGAGGAGGCTAAAAATATGGCAAATGTGTTATGATATAAAGTTTTGTGATAACTCTTCTCATCTTCTGAAGATGACATTTTAGTGAAATGCTATGTAGTCACTAAGGATAATAATGTATCTATTGACATGAGAAGATATTCGAAATACATTGAGGAAAGAAAAGTGTAGGTTACAAAATTGTATGAAAAGTACAATCCTTCTTTTTAAAAAATATGCACACATATACATTCCCTGTACATAAAAGCAGAGAAAATTATTAACAGCAGTTATCCCAAGTTTTAAGGTAGTTAAATTATTCTTATCATTTTTTCTAATTTTCTATAATGAATTTGAATTATTTGTGTAATAAGTTAATAAAAATTATATATATACATTTTTGAGACATAGTCTTGCTCTGCCACACAGGCTGGAGTGCAATGACACAATCTCAGCTCACTGCAACCTCTGCCTCCCAGGTTCAAACAATTTTTCTACCTCAGACTCCCAAGTAGCTGGGACTACAGGCATGCACCACCACACCCAGCTAGTTTTTGTATTTTTTGTAGAAACAAGGTGTCACCATGTTGCCCAGGCTGGTCTTGATCTCCTGAGCTCAGGTGATCGGCCCACCTCAACCTTCCAAAGTGCTGGGATTACAGGCATGTGTCACTATGCCCATCCAAAAATGGCATCTTAAGTAAAATTAAGTGCCATTATAATAGAAAACCTATAAGTTGAATATATTGTGTAACATCATCAGAAATTACAACATTGCTTAAAGATTTTTGGCAGTATTTGCTATCATATTTCCTGCTAAGAAAAATATTAAAGAGATAGTATTATCATAAAGTTCCATAGAATAGCAAAACAAACAAACAATGATTGAGGATTTTTTTTACCATGGGGGTTTCTTTAATAAAGAATGAATATATATTTAAAAAATATATATTCAGTTTTTAAACATAGAAAGTCAATGCTACAGAAGTGAACAGAACAAAACTCCACCAGTAGCTAGTATCTGTTGTACATTTTTAAAGACAACTAAAATAAGTAGTAGTAGTTTCTTAAGATTTAAATCATCTGGCTGGAGCTAACAATTCAATTAGCCCCACGGGTGCTAATTCTTTGACGCCCATATTTTGACCAATTCTTTAATTTTCAATGAACCTGCAGAATAAAACAAACAATAACAAAAGTATCTTTATTTTACTTCTGGCTAGAAGACTCCCAGAGAAAAAGAAAGGCCGTGTACAATGGTGATGTCAAAGCAACAAGTATAAGGCGTAAATGTGGCCTAGCTTAGCTCTAGCATTAAGCCTGGGAGAAGATAACACCTGGAAAGATCTACCTATGGGGAAATCTAAGCAATATAGCCCCGTTCCAAGATTAAAAAAAAGAAAAAAAAAACCCTAATCATTAGCTGTAATGGGACTAATCTGGAGTAACAATTGCTAGCTTACTGACTACATAAGCATGGGCAATTTATCTACTTAAATTCTGGTAACAAGACTAACAGGCATGTAATGAAGAATAGAGAACAACATTAAATAACTATAATGTAAGACCAACTAGTGACCCAGCCATTCAAAGAAAAAAGAAGTCAACTCGAATGGAAAGGAAACCTTTATTGAGGAAGTTGGGCTTGAGGCCACCATAGAAAAATTTGGAGTGGACAAAGAATATGGTGGGCATTTTCCAGATGGGGGAGATGTTCGACATTGCACAGGAGATTCTAGGTTATGTAAACAGGAAAGAAAACCCGGGCAAGGGGTATGGAATGCATGTAGATTGGAAGTGAAGAAGTAAAGTGTCTTTCTTTGCAGAAGACATGATCCTATATGTAGAAAATCCTAAGGAATACACAAACAGACACACAAACACAATTAACATTATTAAACTTGTTTAGCAAGGTCACAGGATGCAAAACAATGAATACACACAAATGAACTGTATTTTTATATACTAGCGATAAGCAATCTAAAAATTAAAATAAAAATCCCTTTGACAATAGAAATAACAAAAATGTATAAGACTCGTACACTAAAAAGACAAAACTTTGTTGAGAGAAATTAAGGTCAGAATAAATGAAGAGACAGTCCATATTCATTAATTAGGGGACTTAATATTGTTAAGATGGCAACAAAAATCTCCTTAGTTTTTTTTGCGGAAATTGACAAGCAGATCCTAAAATAGATAGTGAAATGCAAAGGAGTCAAAGTAGCCAAAACAGTTTTGAAAAGGAAGAATATAGTTGGAACATGCACTTTACAATTTCAAAACTTACTAAAAGCTACAGGAACCAAGACAGTGGAAACTCAAGTAAAGGTAGATTTAGAGGTCAATGAAACAGGATTGAAAATCCAGGAATAAACATTTGCATTTATAATTAATTTTCAACAAAAGTGCCAAAGCAATCCAACGAGAAAAGGATAAGTCTTTGCAACAAATGGTGCTGAGACAACTGCATATTCGTGGACAAAAAGATGAATTTAGAATTTAGAATCTTACCTCACACTCTACCCAGGTATTAACTCAAAATGGATCACAGACTTAAATGTAAAAGTTAAAACTATACAACTTCTAGAAGAAAACATATAAGAAAATCTTCAACATCTGCAGTTAGACAAAGGGTGCTAGATATGCCGCAAAAAAAACCCCACAATCTATAAAAGAAAAAAATGACAATTTGGACTTCATTAAAATTTAAAAACTTTGTGCCTCCAAAGACACTACTAACAATATGAAAGGACAAGCGACTAACCAGGAGAAAATATTTGCAAATCATTTATTTGATAGGGGGCTTGTATCTAGAATACATATATTTTTAAAAAAGAAAACTCTCAAAGCTAATGATAAAAAAAGACAAATGACCCAATAAAAATGGGCAAAAGATCTGAATAGACATTTCCCCAAAGAAGATACACAAATGGCCAATAAGCACATGAAAAGATCTAAGCATCATTAGCCACCAGAGGAATGCAAATCAAAACCACAGTGAGATACCACTTCATACCTACTAGCATGGGTACTACCAAAAAGGTAGATAATAACAAGTGTTAGCAAGGATGTGGAAAAATTGCAACCTTCATATACTGCTGGTAAGGATGTAAAATGGTAGAGCCACCTTTGAAAACAATCTGACAGATCATCAAAAGGCTAAACATAGAGTTGCCATATAACCCAGCAATTTCACTCTTAGGTATATACTCAAAAGAACTGAAAACATATGTCCACAAAAAAACTTGTATATGAATGTGCAAAACATCATTTATCAAAACAGCCAAAAAGTGAAAACAATTCAAATGTCCATCAACTACCGAATGGATAAAGAAAAAAAAAGTGGCATATCCATATAATGAAACACTATTCAGCAACAACCACAACAAAACTACCGTTACACACTACAACATGGGTCAACCTATGAAACATTATACTGGGTGAAAGAAGCAGGCATAAACAAGACAAAATCTATCATTCTATTAGCTGGGCATGGTGGTGCATGCCTGTAGTCCGAGCTACTCGGGAAGCTGAGGCAGGAGAATTGCTTGAACCCAGGAGGCGGAGGTTGCAGTGAGCCTAGATCACGCCACTGCACTCCAGTCTAGGCATCAGAGCAAGACTCTGTCTCAGAAAAACTAAAATAAACTCTATCATTCTATTTACATGAAATGTCTGGAAAAGGCAAATCTATAGAGACAGAAAACAGTTTGGTGGTTTCATGGGACTAGGGGTGGGAACAGGATTGACTGCAAATAGGCATAAGGGATCTTTCTTGGGATGATGAAAATGTTCTAAAACTGGATAGTGGTGATTGTTGCACAACTCTGTAAATTTACTAAACATCTGTGGACTGCAGTCTTAAAATGCATTAATTTCATGGATGGAAATTATACCTCTAGTTTTTTTTTAAATGTATGCATGCTGATCTCTCTGTGGACTGTTTTCTCCCACACAACTACTTGGAGAACTCCACTTATCCTTCAAAATGTACTTCATCTGTGAAGCCTTCTCCAGCATTTCCCCAAAACAGTATTAGT
This sequence comes from Pan troglodytes, assembly GCF_028858775.2. Classification (NCBI taxonomy): domain Eukaryota; kingdom Metazoa; phylum Chordata; class Mammalia; order Primates; family Hominidae; genus Pan; species Pan troglodytes. The sequence continues at coordinate 103,595,025 of NC_072408.2, read as the reverse complement.
CCCTACTTTGCCCCACTTCTCCACCTTGACAAATTGTGATTATAGTCCTTGTCACATTGCAATACAATTATTTATCTCTCTTGCTAGTCTCTGTGCTCCTTAGGAAAAGAAAGTGGTTAATGTACATTAAGCCCTCAGTAAGTGTTCAGTTCATGAGTAAATAAATGAATGTTTAAGAAATAGTGATTTCAACTTAGGCATCAATTATTGAGTACCTACTAACAAAATAGGAAGAAGAATAAAGACGTTTAGCTGATGTTACATAACGAGAAATAATAGTTCCATTTATATAAGTACTTATTACATACAAGCCCATTATCTTGTTTAATTCTCAGAGCCACTCTAAGAGGTAAGGATCCTCATCTCCATTTCACAGGTGAGGAAACTAGGCTCAGAAAGACCTCAGTCACATAGCTAGTAAGTTGTGAAGCTAGGATTCAAACCCACACAGGTACTATGGTCACTCTGCTGTATGGACACTACATAAAAGTGAAACAATAGTGCTTCCTTTTAAGGGCTTATAATGTGTTGTCTTTATTAGGACATATTTCAAATGTTATATTTCCATGGTCTGAATATGTCTGCATGAATTTTTTAAATTGTTTTGGCTGTTTTCTGTGCTTCCAATAATTCTATGACTTGCTAAAATATTTATACTATGTCAAAACATACAGAAAATAATGATCATATTGTAAGGAATTACACTACTGTTTTCATTCAGATTCTAACTTCTTTATGTTCTTAATTATAAGCACTTCTCTAGTAAGGGCCAGAAAGCTGATATATTATCATCCTAGCATCCTATTAATTTGTATTGCCACCTGCTATAAAAACAAGGGTTTTTTTTTTCTGTTACTGGAAATAAACATGTTTATCAAACAACACAAAGTAACTTTTTCTAGTTTGCAATTATTTTGATTAAAAAAAGAGGGGCCATTTACCTAAGGCAGCTGCCATATGAATGGCAGCTGCCATATGAATAATTGGTAAGAATTGACTGAGACTATATTTGCCTAAAGGTTTTAAATCATGTTTATGCTGTCTCAAAAATTAAAGATTTGATGCCAACATTTTCTGAAAAGATCTCTTGGAGAGTCAAATGATTATTCAATAAGGATGAAACAGAAAAGCCCACTAAAAATTTAAAAATAAAAAATAAAATTACTGGGTTCATATACCTCAAACCCACCCAAATTATTCCTGCATCTGGGATCTCCCTGAGTCTAGACCCCTGGTCCTCACGTGTGGCCCACAGACCAGCGGCATCAGCATCACCTGGGAGGCTCGTTAGAAATGCCAAATCTCAGAGCCCATCCCTGATTTACTGAATCAGATTCTGCCATTTCACAAGATTTTCAGAGGTGTTTCCACATCTTAGTTTGGAAGCACTGCTCTAGCCACAAGATGCGACCCCTCTGCAACTCTTTGCTGGGGTCCCTCCTCATTCATTAAACCCTACTTCAAACATCACCCCTTCTCAGGTCATTCATTGAAAATCCCACCAATACAAGTTATTCTTAGCTCCAAATTTCACTACCTAAGTCACCCCCTAATACGGTTTGCCTGTGTCCTCACCCAAATCTCATCTTGAATTGTAGCTCCCCCAATTCCCACACATTGTGGGAGGGACCTGGTAGGAGATAACTGAATCATGGGACAGTTTCTCCCATACTGTTCTCATGGTAGTGAATAAATCTCAGGAGATCTGATGGTTTTATAAGGGGAAACCCCTTTCACTTGGTTCTCATTCTTTGTCTGCTGCCATGTAAGATGTGACTTTCGCCTTCCACCATGATTGTGAGGCCTCCCCAGCCACATGGAACTGTGAGTCCATTAAATCTCTTTCCTTTATAATTACTCAGTCTCAGGTATGTCTTTATTAGCAGCGTGAAAATGAACTAATACATGCCCTTCCCCTCCTTCTCCCTCATTTCCTCCCACCTTTCCTCCTCTGATCTCCTTCCTTTACTGGTTTATTATCTGTTTTCCTCTACTGAAAGGCAAGCTCCATGAGAACAGGGACCAAGTTTGTTTTAGACACTGCTTTAACATCTTCCTCTATAAGAGTACCTGGATCATAGTAGATGCTCAATAGATACGTGATGAATGAATGAATGATTCTATCAAGAGGTAATCTGTTTATAGGCCATATCAGTATTGAAAACTTCACTTGTCCATCTGTTTAACCAATATGTCATTTCTTGAATTTTCCTGATCAATACTAATGACTCATTCATTGCCTTGCATTTATGTTATCCATGAAACATAACTGTATATTTATATATTAAGTATATAACATTTTCACAGGCAGAAATGTGTATATAAAAATAATTTCCAAAGCCCTATATAAAATGTCCAAAGAGATATCTCTTTGTAATATAGTTACAAGTGTAACTACAAAGAAATGAATTAATTTCTCCAAGCCACACAGGAAAATCAGCCTCATTATTTCAATAGCACAGTGTTACCAAAATAGCAAGCTCAAAGGCAATTAACTCATAATTTCTAATAAAATAGACTCTTACCTTAAGTGTTAATGGTGATCCTGAAATTTTTATCTTTGGCTTCTTCAGATGAAAATACAATAGAGCCATTTCTAGGTAGGAGTCTCTTATCAATCTAAAATGATATAGCACTGTACTTATTAAATAGCTTCACCATGCATAATCATTGGTATCATTTGCCAACAATTTCTGAGCTGATGAAAGGTAAAAACTGGCAAAACCAGCATCTGTCACAAACACACACCCTCTTTTCATAGCACTTTTGACCATAGATACTAGCATCTTCCTCCCTACTAAAATTGGAAGTTCTTGAAGAGAGCTTAGCACTCTGCCTTTTCCTGTGGTGGCAACACTCCATGCTATAACTGCCAGGAAGCCTGGCATCAAGACCATTCTGGAATATTCTAGCACACAAGACACTCAATCAGTGAAGGTCAGGGCTGGAGGAATTTGCCTTGAAAATGGAGGCCCCACTCTATCCTCCTACACTAATTAAAATAGAAAGAAATACATAGAGTTATGCAATGCAGAAAGCAGTGATTTGGTATGGGTTAGGTCTATGTATTCACTATCAAATCTGTCAGCTGGGGATCAGTGCACCTGGATCAGTGCAGTTGTAATAAAGGTGGCTTACTCAATATTGAGGTGATATTCATACAGAATTAAGAATTAAGTTGGCCAGTCCTGGTCCTGATGACCAGAGTGAACAGCCACACGAACTCCTTCTAGACACAATTGCACATTTAGGGAAGGATCTTCCAGTTTAGAAGCCAGTCATCCTGAGGAGGCCCCAGAAATCCTGGGACTGACAGGAGATCTGGGTACAGGCCAATATGCCACTATGAGGACAGCCATCATTTACCATTACTTTAAAGGAGGCTTTGGGTCAGAACAAAGAGCAACAAGCTTGAGATGGACCCCATGAACTAGCCCTGCTTTCAGAAGGCATCCCAATCAATCCAGCCTTGAGTGGTCAATGTACTACAAGAACACGGGGCTCAAGCCAAACACACACAGCTACAACAATGGAATATCTTTTTACCCCGAGTTTTGATCATTTTTCAGGCTTAGTTGTATAGCTTCATATAAACTCTCAAGTTGAAAACTTGGAGATTTCTCTTCCATTAGTATTTGACGTTCTATTTTGCCTGAAAGAAGAAAAAGATACAAAGATGGTTTTTCCTTTTTCTAGCACTTAGAACTTAAGAACAAACATTTCATGCTGGAAATTCAGAATATTTGATGTGCTGTCCTTTTGTATGTCTGTCTATTTCTTCCAGAAGGTAAGCCAATGAGGAAAGACCCATTGCCTCCTTCTTCAGAACCCTCAGGCTTCCCCTGCATTCAGGAAGCAACATGAGGCAAGCCTTCTTTGGCTTGCCCTACACAACTGGTCTTCCCATCTTCCCATCTAACTTCTCTCTCCATTCCCTTACTTTGTGCTTCTCCCTCCTCCTGTATCTTACATTCCCTTTTTTGACATGCATTCTCCTCCTTCCCCTGTCTCCTTCATAGATATCATAGAAAACATCTGCCCTCCCATGTTCACTGTAGCATTATTCACATTATTCACAATAGCCAAGATATGGAATCAATCTAAGTACCCTTCGACAGGTGCATGGATAAAGAAAACGTGATATAGCTGGCCGTGGTGGCTCACGCTTGTAATCCCAGCACTTTGGGAGGCTGAGGAGGGCGGATCACAAGGTCAGGAGTTCGAGACCAGCCTGCCCAACATGGTGAAACGCCATCTCTACTAAAAATACAAAAATTAGCCTGGCATGGTGGTGCGCGCCTGTAATCCCAGCCACTCAGGAGGCTGAGGCAGGAGAATCACTTGAACCTGGGAGGTGGAGGTTGCAGTGAGCCGAGATCACACCACTGCACTCCAGCCTGGGTGACAGAGTGAGACTTAGTCTCAAAAAAAAAAAAAAAAAAAAAAAAAAAAGGAAAAAAGAAAAGAAAATGTGATATATATACACAACGGAATACTATTTAAAATAGAAAGAAATCCTGTTATTTGAAGACCTCATGGATGAACCTGGAGGACATTATTCTCAGTGAAATAAGCCAGGCACATAAAGACAAATATTGCGTGATCTCACTTATCTGAAGAATCTTAAAAAGTCAGGGATGGTGGGGGAATAGGGAGATATTGGTCAAAGGGTACAAAGTTTCAGTTAAATGGGAGGAATAAGTTCTGGAGACCTATTGTACAACATGGTGACTATAATTAATAATAATCATAGATTTTAAATGCTTTCACCACAAAAAAATGATAAGTATGTGAAGTGATGGATATGCTAATTAGCTTGATTTAATCATGCCACAATATATACATGTATCAAAAAGGTCACACTACACCCCATAAATATATACAATTGCTTTGTCAGTTAAAAATAAATTGAAAACACTTTTAAAATTTTAGAAAAATCACAAACCTAAGGAGAAAAAATAAATCCTAAAAAGTCAGCAAATGGCTGAAAACTCTCTATGATAATGCAAATGCGCTGGCCCTCACAGCTCCCAGCCCTCATGGTGAGCTGCAGCCTTCAAATATAGGCATTAGCAGGCTGGGCCTGGTGGCTCATGCTTGCAATCCCAGCACTTTGGGAGGCCAAGGGGGGTGGATAGCTTGAGGTCAGGAGTTCGAGATCAGCCTGGCCAACATAGTGAAACCCCATCTCTACTAAAAATACAAAAATTAGCCAAGTGTGGTGGTGCACGCCTATGGTCCCAGTTACTCAGTAGGCTGAGGAAGGAGAATTGCTTGAACCCGGGAGGCGAAGGTTGCAGTGAGCCAAGATCATGCCACTGCACTCCAGCCTGGGCAACAGAGCGAGACTACACCTCAAAAAAAAAAAAAAATGTAGGCACTAGCAGAGCACATGGGTAGCAACAAGGATGGGAAAGGAAACTTCTATAATCACTATAGAAAGGATTCACAGCTTCCATGTAGCCTGTGGAAAGGGCACAGAGCTGGCCAGTGTTGAGCTCACATCTGGGCACTATCATTTAGTGGCTGTTGACTTTTGGAAAGTCACTTAACCAGACCGCACGTAATTTTCCTCATCATCAAGCAGGATTTGTCATGCCTACCTTGCAGAGCTATTTTAAGAATTAGCACTATGAGATACATATTGAACATACTGAATACAGCACCTAGCATTTAATAGATACTCAGTAAATGATAGCAATCATCCTTATCTTTTTCTCAGAGGTAAAATGCCCACAATAAAATTATATAAATGTCTTGAGGAAATAGGTGTTATATATTAAGTTTTAAGTATAGGTGTGCTATATCCATTTAATTTCAATGAGTATCTATCTCTTACTTATAAAAATTAACCAAAATATTTAGCTAAGTAATGAAATGATGCAGAAAAAATGTCTTACAAGCATTATTTAAGTAATATTATTTATAGCTAAGAGGCTATGCTGCCATTTTTCAGTCAAACCTGAAACTTTGTGTAAGAAGAATCAATTACAATTATAAAAGAAATGAAGCAGTAGTACTTTTTTCTTTCTAGACATAAAATAAGCAGCATTCTTTTACCTAAGACTGGATTTGGTGGAGGTACCATTGTGTTAATCATCTCTAAGCCCTTTGTATGTTTGTAATTTTTATAGTTCTGACCCCAGATGCATTTTACCTTTCTGAAAAAGGATTTCAGCTTCCACCTCATGTTCCTCCACTGCTGTTGTTCTACAGAGCTTCAGTGCCACATCAAACAGATGAAGAGCAGGTAACCACTTCGAGGGGTCCTTCCTTTTATTCTTGTAATATACTTGCTTGGCCACTGTATGTCCTAAAAGAAAAACAGTTGGGTGGGGAAGAACAAAAAAATACACGGTGTTTATAACAAGCCTCCAAGTTACCAGACTGCTCTCACAGTAATGAAATCTATCAAGAACTTTGGTAGTTTTTACAGTTTTTAGCATCCAAGAAATGTTTTAAAGACATATAATACCCAATATTTCAATGAACTACAGTAATAACCCTTTGAAATTTTTTCTTTGATACATTTCTAACATGTTTTCTTATTTTTTAAATGAAGGATAATCTCTCAAAACCCTTTCCTTCTACAATTCACAATGCTCTACAGAACAACTTTCATGCTGCTAAGATGAAGTTGTTAATAGGGAAACACCTGGAAATTTTATGTTGTTCCCAATAAAATTTGCAAATATTAATGGGCAGTAATTTTCTTTCTGTTAAGCATTATAGTGGTTACTTGCTTTGTGTGTTTTGTTTTGTTTTGTTTTGTCATCTCCACTAGACAGCAAACCCATGATGGACAAGGGCTACATGCTATGCTTTTTATTAGGCCCCATCATTATTTAACATGTTTTTACTTAAAAAACCATTGTATGGAAGAGACATTAGACTTTATCTGTGTGACCCCAGAGCCAGACAGGCAGACATTTATTCAACAAATATTTTCTAAGTGCTTAGGTACTTGACAAAAACGAAAAAAGAAAATAAGAGCTAAGATTTATTAAATGTGTCCTACATTCCAGCCACCCTCTGAAGGACTTAAATGCATTACTCATATGATCCCCGCAACTCTGAGTGGGCACCATTATCAAGCTTATTTGACAGAGGACAAAGCAGTAGCTCAGTGAGGTTTCAGCAACTCACCCAAGGTTAGATGGCTGGTAAACAGAAGAGCCGTAATTTGAACCTAGGCAGTCTGGCTCCAGGGCCCACACTCTAAACTACAACATTGCACTATCTCTTAAGAGGGAGGTCATGAAGCCTAGTGTTTTGTTTAATGGAGAATATGAATAGCCAGACAGGCAATCAAAATACTGCATGGCCAATTGTGTAGCAGAGAAAGCACGGGGCACTTTGCTAGCAGGCCCAGATTGGGGGAGGTTAGGGAAACCATCCCAGAGAATGTGGCTGTCTAGGCTAAAAGCAGATGAACACCTTCTCTTTGGTAATTTTAAAGAACAAAAAAGTTGGCATAAAGAGGAGAATGGAAGTAGGAGAAATAATTAATTGATTGGATAATTGAACACACAATAAAGTAATATAAACAGAAAGGCAGTGTAGGACTCTGATACAGATACTGAATTCTAGCTGAAGTGCTGGATCCTGGCCAGTCATTGGTGCTACCATATCATTGAGGCTTTGAACAAGTCCCCACATGCCTCCAAGCCTTGAGCGTCCTCTGAAAAAATGATTGAAATATTGGGTATTACATGTCTTTAAAACATTTCTTGGCTACTAAATGCTAAAAAATAAAATGCAGCAGAACTACAAAATCGTGAGGTATCTTTAGGTTCTGAAATTTTCTAATTCCAAGTTGCTATGCCCTACAAAGGATATATTTTTTTAAATCTAGAACTTTTTGTAAACTTTTAATTCAGGCATGTGCTATGTGAATGGCAGGATGATGGACAGCCTCAATCTCTCTCTCTGTCTCTCTCTCTCTCTCATCCAGGAAGAAGTTACTGAGTCCTTACTCTGAACCAGGCGGGATGGCAGCACACTGATGAGAATACGGAGATGACAAAGTGAATACGGAGAAGAAGAATATGGAGAGGAAAAGCCTTTGCTTCTGGGAGGCTCCCAGAAGAGTAAGGAGGCCAGGCATGGAACAGGAAGAACAGCTGACACCTACAAAGCTCTTAAAACAAGTGAGGAGGTGCCCTTCTAAATATGTTATGCATGCCACTCACGTCATCTCAGAGGCTAATGACATTGGCACTCACCCACATTTTATAGGAGAGGAAATGAAAACAAGGGAAGTTAAATGACTTGTTCAAGGGGATTGAATTGAATAAGAATTCCTTCTTAGAGCCCACACTCTTAACCTCAACAATTATCAACTGTGATTAGATCCCAGGCTAGAAGGGAAATAAAAGATATGCTAATTTGTTCAGCACAACCATATTTCAACATCTCCCCTTTTTGTATATTTCACTTATTGTTTCATATTATACCAAATATCAATATAAGACAAAAATAACAAATACTTCATGTCATCATGCCACATATATGTATATATAATATGTATTAGTACTATACAGTTTATATTATATATTAGTGCCATATGATATGATACATGATATGGTATGATATACAATATGATAATGGCACTAATATATAAAAATAATACTTGAATTGTCTTCTAGATTTTTGTTAAAATTAGAATTGTTACAGGGATTATGAACTATTTTCTCTCCCTCCCTAACTAGATAATAAGCTTCTTGAGGGCAGAGATGAGGACTGGCTTCCTAGTATGTCCCCACTTCCCAGCACCATTCTTGCATATAAGTGGCCCTCAATGAATGTTTGCTGATTGAATAAACATAAGAAATGTAAGTAACTTTCATTCACTCCTATCATAGAATCAGTAATCTACTTTTTCATGTAATAAGGAAGCTCAAGGTTCAGTCATTAATTAAAAAAAGATTTTAAATAACCATGATGTTTATTTTTGTTTTATTAAAAAATCTCTAAATGCCTTTTTCTATCAGAGACTTTCACATGAAAAAAAATTTTAAGTAGTCCATTTGTGTGACACAATCTATACTATAAAGGAAAATTATCAAGAAAGCATCAAGTCACAGCTGATTTTATGCTTTATAATATTTAAGTGCTCCTTTTTCCAGTAAATATCAACTCTGTGAAAAAGACGTTGTAAAACTGATGTTGTTTTGACAGAAAAGCTGCTTTGGGTTTTGTTTTTTAAGCCTGTGTTTAATATAATACACCAGGAAGCAAGCTGTTCAGCCTTAAGTGACTCTAAAACACGGCAACAGTATTGTCATTGAGTGGTGACACATCCTCAAGATTAGTAAGTCAGAAAAGTACAGAATATACTTGATTTAACACAATCTGTACAATTTAACACAATCTGTATTTTAAGCTCCTGTAGAAATCAAATGTCCTGATAATTGAAGAAACTGTAGACTGAAAATAGAGAAAAATAGCTCTCATGAGATCAACAAGCTGGAAGGAATTCAAGAGGCCAATTAAGTCAGCCTAACTTTATAAAGGAGGAAACTTAATATAAAGGGGAAGTAATTTATGTCAAGTAATAAAATTCATATGTGATGATGATCATCAACATATAACAATGATCAATAATAATAACGAGAGGGAGGAACAGAAGGGAGATGGGAGATTCTGCACAGTTGATAGCTTGGGCATGCCTTTCTGCCCTCCCTTTCCCAATCTAATCCAATATCAGCTTCTCCAGAGCTGCTGCTGCTGCTGCTGCTGCAGGAGACAGGTGGGTCCTAGAAGGTGACGGGTAAGAACAGACAGAGCTGGTACAGGATCTTCTGCACTCTGGGATGGACAAGAGCCTGGGAACCAGGGCAGGCAGCCTTGGATCAAAGATCAGGGACAGCATCCAAAAAGAGCTTGGAACAAGGTCTCTAGCTCCAAAGAGTGACAGCTCTGGCTGGCTGCCTTCTTGGTTTTCCAGGACCTGTGAGGGGCTTGAAGGTGGCCTGAGTCCTCTTCACTCCTGAAACTAAAGAATATTGGCCTTTGCTGCTTCTCCTGGTGCTTCACAGGGAATTGAACTTTTGAAGTCTGGTATACAGCCAACCCATATAGGCAGAACTAGCTATTCTTAACCACCACTTGCAGCATGGCCACTACTGAAATTAATCCAACAGCTAGACATGACCCACAATAAACAGACAAAGTAAAATAGCCTGGCAAAAAAGATCCAGCAGCTGACAAGAGGAAGAATAAATATAACCCCCAGAAAAGGTGGCAGTAGTAAAATAAAACTGATTAAAATTCAGATGACAAATCAAAAAAGTAAGAGCCTGTATAGAGATATAAAGTTTTCAGATAATTTTGAGAAGATAGTCAATGCTGAAACCTAAATTAATAATCAGAAAGATCAAGTGGAAGTAAAAGTAGTTCAAGTTATAGATGACAAAAATAAATGGAAATTATAAAGGAAAACATAATAGACTTAGAAGACAGATCAAGACTTGATATATAAATAATAATAGTCAACACTCAATAGTGCTTACTATGGCCCAGGCACTGGTCTAGGCATTTAACATCTTCTTAACAATCCTATCAAGTAAGTGCCATTATTATCCCCTGAATGTTTGTGTCCCTTTAAAATTCATATGTTGAAATGTAACCCCCACATGATGTTATTAGAGGCAGAGACTTTGGGAGGTGATTAGGTCGTGAGGGCTCTGCCCTCCTGCATGAGATTACTGTCCTTGTAAAAGACAAGAAGACAGACTTGTCCTCGTAAAAGACAAACTTGAGAAAGCCCGTCTGCCCCTTCCACCATGTAAGGACACATAGAAGGTGCCATCTACAAAGCAGAGCCATCCCTCACCAGACACCAAATCTGCCACTCCATTATTCTCTTGGACTTCCCAAACTCCAGAGCTGTGAACAATAGGTTTCCGCTGTTTATAAATTACTCAGTCTAAGGTATTTTGTTACAGCAGTCAAACAGACTACTGTAAAAACTCCCATTTTTGAGATGAGGAAATTAAGGCACAAAGAAGTTAAATCACATGCTTAAGATTTGAACATAGGCCAGATGGCTCTCGATGTACTAGTAACTGAAGAAGAAGAAAGAACAGAGAGTGGCTAGGCAATAATTAAGCAAGAAGAAATTTTCTGACAGCTGGAAAGAGACTTATCTGCAGATTGAAAGTGCTCACTGATTTCTAGGCAGAGAAAGAAAAGGCATATACCCAGACATATGCTGGTAAAATTCCTGAGCTGCAGAGACAAAAGAGAAAATCCTGTAAGTTTTCAGAAAGAAAGAACAAATTTCTTACCAAAAGAAAATGAAAATTAGACTGACACTGCAGTTCTCATTTGAGACACTCAAAGCTAGACATGATGGAATAATCTCTAACAAACCCTGAGAAAAAACAGCCACACCCAAAGATTCTGGTACTGAGCTGGGAGCACATCATTCACCTGTCAGAGTGCAAGAAAGGTATTTGCGGAGAACATGGAATCAGAATATAATCTGAGGAAAACACTTAAAAAGAAAGAGAAAAGGATTCAATCAACAACCTATGAAGCAGAACAGAGACTGAAAGACTCCGAAGGCTTTGAAGATGAACGAAAAGAAGGAGGGAAGAAGAACAGCAGCACTTTCTCAGTGGTACAATGACTAGGATTAGATATTAGAAATTAGAAATAGAGTTTCTTTAAAAAGGAAAGAACTAGTTTAAAGGAAAAGCATCAGGATACTTTGCTTTAAAAGTACTAAATTATCTCAGTAAAATCTGGGAGCTAGAGACAGTAGGAGAGAAGGAGCGAAACTTCTAGATATCTCTAGATGGTGAATTTATTTCTTAAACTTTTAAAGTAGGAAGGTAAAATTCATCTACAGTCTCATCTAATTGGGGATGGCCTATGAGGGAAACATAAATTCATCTAAAGTCCCATCTAACTGGGGATGGCCTATGAGGGAAACAGGTAAGAGCCTCTTGGTGAGAGGAAAGTTGGATCTGGGTATTACAGTAGGGAACCACATGTCTGAGTCTGCAGACTGGGAAAGGAAAAGTACAATGAATGTCTAAAATAACAGAAAAAAAAGGTCATAAAAACAAATTGATCAAACTGACAAAGATAAGGAAACTAAAGTAAAATAAGTAGTAAAGATAAAGTAAGATGTAAGAAATAACAGCAACTGTACTACCATTTAGTGCATGACTGTTGTGTGCCAGGCACTGTTTAATACTATATATATTTGATTTCATTTCATTATTTCAAATATATAGGGCAAATAGCCTACCTCCATTTTGCAGATAAGGCATGAAGTCTAAGAGCTTGGATAACTTCTAAGATCAGACAACTAAGAAATAGTAATGCCAAGATTCAGGCCTGGGTCCTCTAGATCCCAAATCTTCATCTAACCAGCTTGCTCTGCAGTTTCCTATTTCTAATAACCTGTGTGTTAGTCTTTTTTCCACAGCACTGTCCACTAGTTTTTCTTCAAATATTTGAAAAGGAGCTAACATTTACTGAGCACATACTATCTGCTGGAAATGGTACTTGGTGCTAAATGCTTAATTTTCATTAGGTTTTTACCTTGACCGAAACATATTTCTTGAACAATATTTTTGTTACAAAAGTTATATGTGTTCATTGTAGTTCATTATAGCAGATTAAAGGAGAGAGAGAAGCAAAAAGAAGACAATAAACATCATCCATAATCACATCTGCCAAGGGGAGTCCCTATTTTCCAATGATATTTTGATATATACAATGAATATTTTGTAATGTTGTGTTATATATGTTCCAATGTAGTGTGAACACCTTTCCATTGTATAAAAATTATTCTGCAACATTATTATTAGTGGTTGCATAGTAGTCTAATGGATGAATGAAATCTGAAAGCACCATTATTGATTGATTGCTTGATTTCAGGCACTGTGCTAGGTGGCCGGGATATCAGATGAACAAAACAAAATTGTTGCCTTAAGAAGCTTATGTCGTAATGGAGGCTTCAAACAAGCAAGTAAATTGTCCTTAACAACCAACATGGTAAGCGTTACAATAAGAATAATCATTAGAAGGGGGTTGAGGCACATCACCCAGTCTTGGGGTTCAGGAAAAGTTTCCTGGAAGAAGTGATGCTTAACTGAGATCTGAAGAATGGACAGAGTTTAAGGAAATGTATTTGCATGTGTGGGAGCCAGTGAGTAGTGGGGAGGAGAGGGAAGAGAATGATATGGTAGGAATGGGATTTCAGGGGAAGATTATTCCTAATGGAGAAAATCGCATGTGCAAAGGTGTAAAGCATGCAGCACCGCATGCATCACGTGCAGTCACAGTGATTCAGTGTGACCAGAGGGTTGGGTGGGAAGGGGCACAGGTCAGCTTGGACCACATCATAAGAAGCCTTTTAAGCCAGAACAAATAGAGATCGTTTACTTAAAGGATAGACTAGGGAAATAGAAAGGTAATTATGGATAGGAAACCAGAGAGGGAGATGGAAAACTGGGAGAATGCAGCACCTGAGAATCCAGAGAGCAGAGTTTCAGGAAGTTGTGATTAGTGTCAGCAATGTCAAATGCTTTGGAGGGTCTGAAAACTACATGTTGGAATTATAGATTAAGTCCTTGGTGATGAACTCAAGAGTGATTTCTCTGGTCCAAATCCAGAATGAAGTGGGGTGAGGGGTGAATGAGAGGGGAGGAAAGAAGAGGAAGAGAGCAGACTCTACCCTTAAGGAGTCTGGCTGGAAGGATGTTTTGTGAGAATGACAGAGGCTTACAGTAGGTTTGTTATTGTTTTTTGTTTGTTTAGTTTGTTTTTTTACTGGTGGATGTTTGAAAATATTTACAAACTGAGGGAAGGAGAGAAAAGGATGTGTTGAGTAAGGAAGGTAGAAAATATGTGAGAGAGGGGTAAAAGTGCCAAAGCAAGGTCCCCAGGAAGGACAGAGCCAACTAGGAGCTACAGCAAGGCCAAAAGGCTCAGCAGCATTGATAAAGGGGCAGGCTCCTCCCCTGAGAAAAGAGAGAGGCAGAAGGAGGCTGGAGTCATTAACCATGCTCGCAAAGCAGAGTTAGGCTGATACACGGTTTTCCCACTGCAGGGAAACTATACCATCCACCTGGGATTGAAAATACTATTATCAGCCAGTCCACTAGTTAAGGCACTAACTAGAGTATTGTGAAGGAACAGAAGACGCTGTCCCTTCAAGGGACCTTGACTCATAAAAATATGAAGACTTTTGACAATTCCTATATTTGTAAGACACAAGTTTATTTCTTAAACTTTTACAAACAAGTTATCAGAGCTTCCAAAAAAAATGAATATCACCTTCATTAACACTTTTATTTAAGCTATTTTTATTGACAAATGGGATCTAACTAAACTAAAGAGCTTCCGCACAGCAAAAGAAACTATCATCAGAATGAACAGACAACCTACAGAATGGGAGAAAATCTTTGCAATCTACTCATCTGACAAAGGTCTAATATTCAGAGTATACAAAGAACTCAAACAAATTTACAAGAAAAAAAACATTAAAAAATGGGCAAAGGACATAAACAGACATTTCTCAAAAGACATGCATGCAGCCAGCAGACATGAAAAAAAGCTCAACATCACTGATCATTAGAGAAATCCAAATCAAAACCACAATGAGATACTATTTCACACCAGTCAGAATGGCTATTATTAAAAAGTCAAAAAACAACAGATGCTGGCAAGGTTGCAGAGAAAAAGGAATGCTTTTACACTGTTGGTGGGAGTGTAAATTAGTTCAACCACTGTGGAGACAGTGTGGTGATTCCTCAAAGACTAGGGGCAGAAATACCATTTGACCCAGCAATCTAATTACTAGGTAATACCCAAAGGAATATAAATCACTCTATTCTAAAAATATATGCAAGCATATGTGCACTGCAGCACTATTCACAATAGAGAAGACATGGAATCAACCTAAATGCCCATCAATGATAGACTGGATAAAGAAAATGTGGTACATATACACCATGGAATATTATGCAGCCATAAAAAGGAACGAGATCATGTCCTATGGATGGAGTTGGAAGCCATTATCCTCAGCAAACTAACACAAGAACAGAAAACCAAACACCACATGTTCTCACTTATAAGTGGGAGCTGAATGATGAGAACACATGGACACGTCGAGGGGGAATGACACACACTATGACCTACTGGGGGGTAGAGCAAGGGAGAGCATCAGGAAGAATGGCCAATGAATGCTGGGCTTAATACCTAGGTGATAGGATGATCTGTGCAGGAAACCATCATGGCACACATTTACCTATATAGCAAATCTGCATATCCTGCACATGTACCCCTAAACTTAAAATAAATGTTGAAGAAAGAAAATAAATAATAAAAAATAAACTATTTTTTGTTCACAGGCATTAAATTAGCATTTTTAAAGATATAAGTACTTCATAACATCAGTTATAAAATACATAATGCATTTAACACATTCCTTTCCAAAATCTTCTTTAACAGTTAGTTATAATTTAAATATGCTAGACAACAGATTATTTAAGAAATGTATTTTGCGTTTGTAGGATTTTTTTCAGTAAAGTTACTGAATTGCATGGTAATTTTGAAGTAAATTATGTGGGCATAATTTTAATCCAAAAGACTGATGACCTGGATAAAGTGCAATAGTCTAGACCAAGCAGTTATGCATGTTATATTATGGTAATCAACCACATACTTTATTCATATATAAAGACCATCTATACATCACACAGTCTGGCATATGATAAGTGATCAAAAACTATTGGTTAAATAAATGGAGCCTGAGTATTCATAAATATTGCCTCTTTTAAATGCACTCATATGATAGCCTCCCTAAAAATAACTTAAAAAGTTTTATCAGTTATTCTAGGGCAATATAAGTTTAAATGTTCTTACCAATTCTCATTTTTATTTTGGCCAATAACATGACATGGGGAAGATAGATATTTTTCAAAGGCTGTAATGGATTTGCATATTTAGTGTTTGATGAACGAAATTCAATTGTTTCTCCAAAAGCTAGCATCTATTAAAAAAAACAAATATTGTAATGAGCAATTAGTTGACATGGTTTGGAATAGGAGGAAAGAGAGAAAAGTAAGTTTCTATGTCTTGCAGACACAAAAGCATTCTCACCTGTTCAGTTAGAATGCTATGAGCCCGAGTTAACAAATTTAATTTTCCTGTTTTTGAAAAGGGAGATTCCTTGAATTTCTCAGCTTTGGTTAAGTCATCCAGCAAAACTAGGCTTCTTGCCAGGGTTAGCCGTGATCGAGGAGAAATAAATTCATTTCCTTCCAGCAAATGTATTATATCCTATTAAAATAAAATTATTCATTTTGATAGTACTGTTTCCAATTCACTGAAACAAGAGCTGGACATGTTAATTGTTATGCATTCAGTACCTAGTGGAATTTGAAATTCTCTCCTTTTGTTCTAATTGGAATCCCTCCCTGACTATAAATACGAACAAAGTTTCCTTTCTACCTGAAGGTTTGTCATGATGTCTGCCTTTAAATGCTTTTCTTGTAGGCCAAGAATTACAGCTTGCGTCAAGAATTCAGCCTGCAGTTCCGTGTCGCCTGCGCTTTTTGCCTCCATACACACTTCATTGATGAGGCTCAGGCAATCTGTCATATCATCCTCTAAAATAAACAAATGTGATTATTTAAAATGCATTGAGAAAGTCAGAAGTTATACATGTGTAATAGCCCCAATTTTCATCACAGAAATATTGCATAATATCAAAGAACAGGAGAGTATATTAAGATGGAAAACAGACTCTACATGAAACATGGAAAATAAATGTGTTGTAATTTGGGGGAAAGTACTTTAGGACTTTCCAGTGCTGCAAAAATGATGATATTGCATGAGATAATTTAATTTGGAAGATGGATAGAAATGAGTGAATAGATAGGTATACAAATAGATAATGATTAATCACTGCAAGAACTAACATTTACATGTGCCAAGCTGTGATCTAAGAACAGTATAAATTTAACCTATTTAATTCTGACAATAATCCTATAAAGTAGGTACAATTGTCTCCATTTTACAGGGTAGGAAACTGAGTAAGGGGGATTTAAGAGACTTGGCCAAGAAAGGCTTGGCAAGGAAGTGGTGGATCCAATATTTGAACCCAAGTGGGTTGGCTCCAGTAATCTGTGCTCTTCACTCCTACACTTAGTTGCCTTCCCAGATGACAAGAAGACCTGGTCATTCGTATTATGAAATTGCTTTATCTGTTTTGCATACATTAGTAAGATATAAGCCACTTTCAATGATACAAAGGGCTGTTAAAAATATTCTTATATATTAATAACCTGAATTTTTAATTCTACAAGCAGATCAAGCTAGAAAGTTATAAAACATTAACATAATAAAATATATCCCAATAAACCCCTCTTCGCCTATGTAAAATTAATTTTTATGAAAACATTGATTAAGCAAATGTTTGTACCTTTCACAATTCCAATGCCATGAATCTGTGCAACAAACGCAGTCACCAATGCTAAGCGGCACCTCAACCACAGATGAATGTTGAAATATTCTCGGGCATTTAGGGAAATAGGATCTAAAAACTCATTGTCATCTTTATTTTCAGTGGCCTAAACAATATTAAAATGATGGTTATCTTTCCATTTAATAATGTCAAGGTTCTAGCCTAAGACTAAATGTAATGTAAGTTTAAAAGGCATCTGGTATCATTCCACAGTATTACAATTTTAAATTTAGAAATGATTCTTGCACATTCTATGAAATACAAAAAATATTCAAAACAAAATCACCCACAATCCAGAACTCCTCTATTAACATTTTAGCATACTGCTTTTCAGCTTTCCTTTTCTCTCTGTACCCATTGTTGAAAAATAGTTTTCCAGTGTGAATTTCTCACTGCAAATTATATTATCAGCAGTTTCTATGTCATTAAAAGTTTTTGTAAATGTCATTTTAAGGGCTAAAAAATAAATAATATTCACTAATATCCATTTAGTTATTATGTGTCAGGTACTGTGCTACACGCTTTGTATATATTATCTCATTTAATCCTCCTAACAGCCAAAGAGGTATTATAATCATTTCCATTTTACAGTTGGGAGAACTGAGACCAAGGAAGGTTAACTATCTTGCCTAAACACTGTCATATTTTGACGGAGGTGGGATTCCAACCTATGTCTTCCTGCCTTCAGAGTCCACAGTCTTAATCTACTGTGTCAT